>NC_052323.1:23430440-24106690 GCF_016432855.1 Salvelinus namaycush
GCTGTTTGCACTTTGTAATAATTTCGTTCCCAAATATAACTGCCTCGTACTCAATTCTTGCTCGTACAATATGCATATTATTATTACTATTGGATAGAAAACACTCTCTAGTTTCTAAAACCGTTTGAATTATATCTGTGAGTAAAACAGAACTCGAGTTGGAGCAATTTTCCTATGAGGAAGTGAGAAATCTGAAATCTGCAGGCTGTTCTGAGGTCGGTTTATTAATTTGCATGTCTTCTATTGGTTGAGATGCCCTGCATACGCCTTCCCCTGGATGTCAGCAAATAGTGAGAATTGAAATGGAGTTGCTAGGCAGATCTGAGGCCTTATAAATGGGCTGGCAACGTGGGGTCCTCTCTTTCTTTCCTTCGCCATGTCGCAAGACAGACCTCAGGATGGCGTTCTAGAAAGCTCCCGTTATAGCCCTTAGATATATCCGGCTCTGATTTTATTCGATATAGGTGTTAAAGACATCATAATGTTGTTATTTTAAACCGAGTTATATCAGTTTATATCAGTATATTGCGATTTTCGGGTATTTATTTGTGCTGCGTTCTAGTGAGTTGGGCACGTCTGGCCCACATGGCTAATGTTTACTGCTAATTCCAAAGTTGAAGGCGACAATCTACAACCGAGCAACGATTCTTTTGGAAAAAGGACAACTTGCCCAAGATTCTGATGGGAGCTCATCAAAAAGTAAGAACTATTTATGATGTTAATTCGTTGTTCTGTTGAAAAATGTAAAACTCATATTCCGCCATTAATTTCGGTGTGGTCTCGCTTTAACGCACGCTGTATGTCGTAGTAACGTTAATTTTAAAAATCTAACACAGCGATTGCATTAAGAACTAATGTATCTTTCATTTGCTGTCCAACCTGTATTTTTTAGTCAAGTTTAAATTTAGTTACTGATTAGATTAGGTGCGCCTCCCAAGATTTCTCCCGGCATATTGTTGGCAGCTTGGCTACTATTCTCATTGTATAACCACGATTTGTGCCGCTAAATATGCACATTTTCGAACAAACTCTATATGTATTGTGTAATATGATGTTATAGGACTGTCATCTGAAGAAGTTTGAGAAGGTTAGTGAAAAAATTAATATCTTTTGCTGGTTTATTCGTTATCGCTATTGTTGGCTTGAATCAATGATGTTGTGTGGTTGGCTATTGTAGTAAGCTAATATAATGCTATATTGTGTTTGCTGTAAAACACTTAAAAAAATCTGAAATATTGGCTGGATTCACAAGATCTTTGTCTTTCATTTGCTGTACGCTGTGTATTTTTCATAAATGTTTTATGATGAGTATTTAGGTAATTCACGTTGGTCTCTGTAGTTATTCTAGTTGCTTTGGTGAGAGTTGTGATGGTGGCTGCAATGGTAAACTATGATTTATACCTGAAATATGCACATTATTCTAACAAAACATATGCTATACAATAAATATGTTATCAGACTGTCATCTGATGAAGTTGTTTCTTGGTTAGTGGCTATTTATATCTTTATTTGGTCGAAATTGTGATAGCTACCTATGCAGGAAAAAAATGGTGGAGAAAAATAAAGTTGTGTCTTTTGCTATCGTGGTTAGCTAATAGATTTACATAGTGTGTCTTCCCTGTAAAACATTTTAAAAATCAGAAATGATGGCTGGATTCACAAGATGTGTATCTTTCATCTGGTGTCTTGGACTTGTGATTTAATGATATTTAGATGCTAGTATTTACTTGTGACGCTATGCTAGGCTATGCTAGGCTATGCTAGTCAGCTTTTTTACTGATGGGGGTGCTCCCGGATCCGGGATTGTGTGCAAGTAGAAGTTAAACTGGTGTATAATATTTGTATCTTTTATGTATGTTTATTATGAGAATTTCTGTTTTGTTGAATTACACGCGCTGCAATTTCACCGGATGTTGTTTGAGACAGTGTTTTACTGAATAAAATGCGCTAACAAAACTGAGGTTTTTGGATATAAAGAGGGCCTTGATCGAACAAAACAAACATTTATTGGGTAACTGGGAGTTTTGTGAGTGTAACCATATGAAGATCATCAAAGGTAAGTGATTAATTTTATCGCTATTTCTGACTTGTTACTCGTCTACTTGGCTGGTTACTGTTTGTAATGATTTGTCTGCTGGGAGCTGTTTTCAGATAATCGCATGGTTTGCTTTCGCCGTAAAGTTTTTTTGAAATCTGACACCATGGTTGGATTAACAAGAAGTTAACTTCTTTGGGATAGGGGGGCGCTGTTTTCACTTTGTAAAAAATCGTTCCCAAATTAAACTGCCTCGTACTCAATTCTTGCTCGTACAATATGCATATTATTATTACTATTGGATAGAAAACACTCTTTAGTTTCTAAAACCGTTTGAATTATATCTGTGAGTAAAACAGAACTCATTTTGCAGCAAACTTCCTGTTAGGAAGTGAAAAATCTGAAATCGAGGCTCTGTTCCAGGGCCTTCCTATTCATTTGCTTGAAATCTATGGATATACATGCACTTCATACGCCTTCCACTAGATGTCAAGAGGCAGTGAGAGGTGGAATGGGGTGTCTAGCTTGATCTGAGGTCGAACAAGAGCTCTTGGAATGACGTGACCACTATTTCCTTTGTTCAGCAAGGTGCGGGAAGGAACCCTGGATTGCGTTCTGAAAAGCTTTCGTTATAGACGGCCAATATCTCCGGCTTTGATTTTATTTGATACATGTGATAATATCATCGTAAAGTATGTTTTTTCAATATAGTTTTATCAGATTATTGAAAGTTTATTGGGAGTTTTGGCGGTTTCCGTTCTCTGCGTTTGGTGAAGATGGACAGCTTCGTGCCACTTGGCTAGCTTTGGTTGCTAATTCGACAGGAGAAAAGGACGTTCTAAAACCAAACAACGATTGTTCTGGACAAAGGACCCCTTGTACAAGATTCTGATGGAAGCTCAGCAAAAGTAGGAACCATTTATGATGTTATTTCGTATTTCTGTGGAAAATGTTTAGTACTATTTTCCGCCCTCATTGCAGGCGCTGTCTCGCTATAACGTAAGCTGTATGTCGTACTAAAGTTATTTTTAGAATTCTAACACGGCGATTGCATTAAGAACTAGTGTATCTTTCATTTGCTGTACAACATGTATTTTTTAGTAAAGTTTATGATGAGTTATTTGGTCAGATTAGGTGTGTCAGAAATATATCCGGAGATTCTGGGAAAAAGTTGCTACGTTTTCACAATGTATAACCACGGATTTCAGCTCTAAATATGCACATTTTCAAACAAAGCATAAGTGTATTGTATAACCTGATGTTATAGGACTGTCATCTGATGAAGGTTGTCAAGGTTAGTGAAAAATTATATATCTTTTGCTGTTTTTTTGCGATCGCTAACTTTTGCTGCTGATAAATGGGTTGTGTTTTTGGCTATTGTGGTACGCTAATATAATGCTATATTGTGTTTTTGCTGTAAAACACTTAAAAAATCTGAAATATTGTCTGGATTCTCAAGATGTTTGTCTTTCATTTTCTGTACACCATGTATTTTTCATAAATGTTTTATGATGAGTATTTAGGTATTTCACGTTGGTCTCTAATTGTTCTAGCTGCTTCGGTGCTATTTGTGATTGTAGCTGCAATGAAAAACTATGATTTATACCTGAAATATGCACATTTTTCGAACAAAACATAGATTTATTGTATAACATGTTATAAGACTGTCATCTGATGAAGTTGTTTCTTGGTTAGTGACTAATTCTCTCTCTATTTGGTCGGTTTTGTGCAAGCTACCTGTGCTGTGAAAGAAATGTCTGTGCTTTTTTGTATTTGGTGGTGAGCTAACATAAATATACGTGGTGTTTTCGCTGTAAAACATTTTAAAAAATCGAACATGTTGGCTGGATTCACAAGATGTTTATCTTTCATTTGCTGTATTGGACTTGTTAATGTGTGAAAGTTAAATATTTCTAAAACATATTTTTTGAATTTCGTGCGCTGCCTTTTCAGTGGAATGTGGGGGAACCCAGGGGCTAGACAGGTTAATCTTTAAACCGATGTATAACACTTGTATGTTTCATGAATTTTTATGAGTATTTCTGTTTTTGAATTTGGCGGTCTGCAATTTCACTGGATGTTGGCCAGGTGGGACGGTAGCGTCCCAACACCCCCTAGAGAGGTTAACGAGAGAATCACTGACATGATGTCAGCTGGTCCTTTTGTGGCAGGGCTGAAATACAGTGGAAATGTTTTTGGGGGATTCAGTTCATTTGCATGGCAAAGGGGGACTTTGCAATTAATTGCAATTCATCTGATCACTCTTCATAACACTCTGGAGTATATGCAAATTGCCATCATACAAACGGAGGCAGCAGACTTTGTGAAAATTAATATTTGTGTCATTCAAGACTTTTGGCCACGACTGTAAAATTTGATTGGTCATTCTGTGGTGGCGTACACACGGATGGGGCTGCTGTCTGGACGGCTGTCTGGTTTCACTACCCGGGTTAAAGAGGTTGTGAGTCTACGCACTGTTTCATTCACAGAGAAATGCTGGCTAGCTGAAAAATGGCACCTGAATTTAACGTCGTACTGAATGATGTTTCAAAGTTATCAAATCACATCAAAGCACACGTCCTTAACTCGTATCTGTTTGGCCAGCTTCGTGAGGAAATAGACGCAGAGCACAAACACCGTCTCTTATACACAGAAGTCAGATGGCTATCCAAGGGGAGATCGCTTGCCAGAGTGTTTGAGTTACAAGAGCCGCTGCAGAGATTTCTTTCAGAAAAAAAGTCACCACTGGCAGCACATTTAAATGACGAGGAATGGGTCGCAAAACTTGCTTACCTGTGCGACATATTCAACTTGCTCAACGAACTCAATCTGTCACTTCAGGGGAGAATGACAACCGTCTTGAAGTTGGCAGATAAAGTGGCTGCATTCAAAGCCAAACTGGAACTGTGGGGACGGCGAGCGGACAGGGGCATATTTGAAATGTTCCAAACATTAGCGGGGATTTTGGGAGAGACTGAGATGTCTTTCTCACAGCTTTACTGTCAATGGAGTTTGAGCGTTACTTCCCAACCGCCAAAGACCCACGAAGTGCGAAGGAATGGATCCGCAACCCATTTGTGAATGTCCCAGGTGAATCGTCCATGTCCGTGCAGAAAGTAGATCAAATCCTTGAGGTTGTAAATGTCGGTGTCCTTAAAAGTATGTTTGAGATAACTTCATCTCTGCCGACCTTCTGGATTAAAATCAAGGCTGAATATCCTGAGAGAGCCACAAAAGCACTGAAAACATTCCTTCCATTTCCGACATTCGATCTCTGCGAAGCGGGGTTTTCCGCAATGATGGCAACAAAAACATGGAGTAGACTAGACATACGGAACAGGGTGTCACTGTCTCCCATCATCTTGTTGCTGGGAAACAAGCTCAGGGCTCCCACTGATTCAGCGACATGGTGAGTTGTGAGTTGCAATGGTGAGTTGCAATGTTTATATTATATGATTAGAGAAAAATATGCACTTTATGTTTTTATGTTTCTACTTAAACTAAAATGTTATGAAAAAGCGGCTATACTAAACTTCTAGGCCTAATTGATATTCCGACGGCCGGTCCGGGAAAATTGTGTCTATATGAGACCGGTCCATGGTGCAAAAAAGGTTGGGGACAGCTGATATAGACCTTAACAAACCTAGCCTCTTCCCAGATCTGTGTGTGCTCTTTGCTTCACACACTGGCAGGAAATAAGAGCAGAAATCTGATAAAACATTTTCATAAAAAGAGAGTGATGCTTACTTGTTTATGGTCCTTCCAAACGTGACTTGAACTAGTGCAATTAGAGTTTTTCGTACCCATTTAAACACTGAGAATAAAGGAAGACAAACAATATCACAGAGTGCCAGGCTGATAGCAAGAGGTGACTGGATTAAATAACAGATTCATTAATCAATAACAACAAGGATATAATATATCCCTTTCAAAATTGCTTTGAGCAATTCATTTGATTTAAAGAACACAGACATAACTCCTCATAACATACACAAACCACACACTCAGTCTACTGAGGTGAAAATAAGTGTAGTGTCCCCCAAATGGCACCCTATTCCTTTTATAGTGCACTGCTTTAGACCAGGGTCCTCTCAAAAATAGTGCACTATAAGAGGGAATAGGGTGTCATTTGGGATGCAGATAGCATAGAGGTTCCACTCACTTCCTCTGAGCTCAAAGATCTCTCCTATGAGCATGAAGCAGGGTTCAGCCAGAGCGTCTTTCTTCCCATCAGCCTCGTCTCCATAGTCAGATAGGTCACTGTCATCCTCCACCTCCTCCTGGTTGGGAAAAAGGAGTTAGTGTGTATGTGTCTCTCTTTGTGAGAGACTAAAACGATATAGACATGTTTGTAGACCCCTATATATATATATATATATATATATATATATATATATATATATGTGTGTGTTAGTCCCACCACCCCAGCCAGGTCTCCTGATGTGATGGTGCTTACTAACCTCGGTGTGTGAGAAGAAGTCTCCAGACAGTCTCTCCAGGAAGGAGGCCAGGGAGAAGGAGGATTTCTTGTGGATGTCCATGACCTTCAGGTGCTCTGGGGAGGGGCTGAGGAAGGCATAGAGCGCCTCACTCTGACACATCCGCTCGTCTGTCAGCATTTTCTATACATGGTGGAGAAAACAGCTGCACATTAGACTAGCTGTGTCCCAAATGACAGCCTATCCCATAGGGCCCTGGCAGGGCCAGAGTTGGAGTCTGGGCTACCTCCCAAAAGGCATAGTATTCCCAAAGGCTCTGGTCAAAAGTAGTGCACTATATTGGTCATAAAAAAGAAAGGAGAACCAAGGCACTCTTCATATAATTAATTAAAATGTCGATTTGTATGGCATGTTGAATGGAAACAACGCTTAAAAACTATATATTGGGAATAGGGTGCCATGAGACACAGTTGATGCTAATAACATTGGAACCTGACTAGTGCAAATCAATGAGGCAAACAAACAAAATCCTCATCATTCTCATAATAGTAAAGCCTTTCCATCATCACAACTAACATTGTTGTAAAAGCTTCTAAGGAATGTGCTCAATTTAATCTCAAACTTTGACTCAACCACAATGTACTCAGTTTGGAGATCTCATTTTTCTTTTTTTCCCCCTCCCGACATTGAAAGAGCCTAGCTTGAAATCCTGATGGCCAATCGACATGCTGTGAGAACAGCAGGAACGAGCAATTCCAATAATACATTTTCATTTCCTATCAGACAGAACAATTTTGAAATGAGGAAACAAACTACCTGAGCTCCCAATGGTAGCTATGTGACATCAACTCAAATGACATCTCCTGTTCTGAAAAATTATGCCCTTAGGAGATCAATACTGAGAAATTCCTTCCACATAAACAAAACACTGATTTGAGTGACGTTTTCACTATGATGTGTGGTTGAACCGTGTTGGCAGAGAGTGACTTACTTGTAAAAAGCTGTTGAGCTGGTTTTTGGACTTTTCAAGGAATTTTTGGTCAATTGACTTGAATGGCAGTTTGCTGACAGAGGGAAGCTGGACTTTTTTCAAGGTAGGGAAACACTGCAAAAAGAATATAAAATCAAAGAGAGGAGAGAGAGAGAACAAGAGGGGTTATGTTTCAGTCTTCAAGTCTCGGTGTTTGTAGCACCTCATGAAATGCAGTGGCATGGTGACTCACTCCATCTCCACGGCAACCGGCCAGGGGAAGCATTGTTATAGGGTGATTATCAGATGGCAGGCAGTGATATTTGAAACAAACGGCTGTGATGTAGCAGTGCAGGACTGTGGTAATTAAAAGGCTGTTGTTGGGGGGCAGACAGAGAGGGTGAGTCAGAGACGCTAGCTAGGCTGGCAGAAACATTAGCATGGAGGATCCTTTACCTCAGTCAGTTTTCGGTGCAGGGCCTGGAACTCTATGAGCTTCCTGGTGACGCTCCAGCGGCTGTTCTTAGAGTCGTCTCCCTCCAGCAGGCTCACTGAGACACAGTAGCAAGGCATCTGCTCTCCATTCTCCTCTACTGCCTGGTGGGGGATAGGGGGCACAGTGGGAATCATTTACCTTTATTTCACTGCAAAGAATGAGTTGTGGACACAGAGTTACAACATGGTCAGAGAGTATGGTCAATAGCTACAGTAGGGTGAGACCAAGTGGTCAGAGAGTATGGTCAATGGCTACAGTAGGGTGAGTCAAGTGGTCAGAGAGTATGGTCAATGGCTACAGTAGGGTGAGTCAAGTGGTCAGAGAGTATGGTCAATAGCTACAGTAGGGTGAGACCAAGTGGTCAGAGAGTATGGTCAATAGCTACAGTAGGGTGAGACCAAGTGGTCAGAGAGTATGGTCAATAGCTACAGTAGGGTGAGACCAAGTGGTCAGAGAGTATGGTCAATAGCTACAGTAGGGTGAGACCAAGTGGTCAGAGAGTATGGTCAATGGCTACAGTAGGGTGAGACCAAGTGGTCAGAGTATGGTCAATGGCTACAGTAGGGTGAGTCAAGTGGTCAGAGAGTGTGGTATGGTAGAAAATTACAAGATTGTGTTTTAATACTGTTTATGCATCGAATAAGGTTTCTCAGTACTCTCTCATCTGTGTCTGTGGAGTTGGACCTCTGGGGCTTGGCGCTGGCAATTGATTTATGATGTCTTGGTGAAAACCTACAGCCTGCATTCCAAAGAATTTGTTGGTGTTTGTGTACTATGAGGTACCAGGGAGGAGAGGTCTCCGGTATGGACAGCTGATAAGAAGAACCTTGTCTTTGGGGCCAAACCCAGGATCCTATACAATTAGAACAGTCTTCACAGCAAATGCAATCTGGCTGGGGGGGTTACTCCTTTCTGACATACAAAACTTCACCTCGAGCCAATCCACACATCTGTTGTTTGTCACGAAGACTCAGGAGGATGTAGTTTGCTATAAAGGTTGTAACCCAACTCTGCTCGTTGGGCTCTTAACAATCACCATTGAGTGACCGTTAATGCTCCATTATTGCAATAATTAAAGAAATCTAAAAGTCTATCTTTTGGTAAGAATAATTCCAAGACAATGGCCAATGGTTACAGTAGGATGAGAGCAAGGTGTACTGATGGGAGGAAAATGGGTCCTTGATCCTGGTGGTGACCAAGAACTCGATCAGTGGCGGATAGATATAGGCGACATGGGCAGCCGCCCAGGGCGGCATCTTGCTGAGGGCGGCACGGGGCGCCCGCACAAAAAAAATAAAAATGGGGACATTTGCGCGATCGATTTTCTATGGCTCATTTGCATGTCACGTCAATGACATCATGTCACCGTGTGGGACTGTGGGTCAATTAACCTTGGAGTGGGCGCCCTGATTCTAGTTTGTGAGCTAGGCAGGCTACTGCCTGGGAAGGTCTCCCACTCAGACGTACAAGATGGGAGGGGGGTAGGTTGACCGCACGTCTCCCCAATGGAAGCCCGAGGTAATCAAATAGCGCACCTCTAACTTTGTACACTACTAATGCAGTACTAGTAAAAATCAGTCACTACGAAATTCTACCAAATAAACCACCCATTCATTCATAAACCTGAATATATAGTTTCACAGACATATTGTTGCATTTTTTTCTGGTTTGTGCTAAATCGTTAAAAATAATATAAAACCTGTCTACACACCACCAAGCTGAATTGGTTTAGTCTTGACTCTTGGTTGACAGTGTTGGGGGATGGGTAATGTATTGATGTTCGAGTGCCAAATCAACACAAATTTGTTTCTATTTGTGTTTGTTACTTTTATTTGATATTTATGGGTCTTATTTTTTTGTGTGTATGTATGTGTATATATATATATATATATAACACACACACATTATTTGGAAAGGCACACACACCTGTCTGTATGAAGTCCCACAGTTGAGAGTGCACGTCAGAGCAAAAATCAAGCCATGAGCCCCCCCCCCCCCAACAAAAATAAAAAAGCACCGTTCTGCACTAACTGTAATATTTATTCCAACATTTGGAAAACAAATAAATAATCATAACATTTAAAACTTGTGTGTGTGTGTGTGTGTGTGTGTAGTGTGTGTGTGTGTATATATACACACTGCTCAAAAAAATAAAGGGAACACTTAAACAACACAATGTAACTCCAAGTCAATCACACTTCTGTGAAATCAAACTGTCCACTTAGGAAGCAACACTGATTGACAATAAATTTCACATGCTGTTGTGCAAATGGAATAGACAAAAGGTGGAAATTATAGGCAATTAGCAAGACACCCCCAATAAAGGAGTGATTCTGCAGGTGGTGACCACAGACCACTTCTCAGTTTCTATGCTTCCTGGCTGATGTTTTGGTCCCTTTTGAATGCTGGCGGTGCTCTCACTCTAGTGGTAGCATGAGATGGAGTCTACAACCCACACAAGTGGCTCAGGTAGTGCAGCTCATCCAGGATGGCACATCAATGCGAGCTGTGGCAAAAAGGTTTGCTGTGTCTGTCAGCGTAGTGTCCAGAGCATGGAGGCGCTACCAGGAGACAGGCCAGTACATCAGGAGACGTGGAGGAGGCCGTAGGAGGGCAACAACCCAGCAGCAGGACCGCTACCTCCGCCTTTGTGCAAGGAGGAGTACTGCCAGAGCCCTGCAAAATGACCTCCAGCAGGCCACAAATGTGCATGTGTCTGCTCAAACGGTCAGAAACAGACTCCATGAGGGTGGTATGAGGGCCCGACGTCCACAGGTGGGGGTTGTGCTTACAGCCCAACACCGTGCAGGACGTTTGGCATTTGCCAGAGAACACCAAGATTGGCAAATTCGCCACTGGTGCCCTGTGCTCTTCACAGATGAAAGCAGGTTCACACTGAGCACATGTGACAGACGTGACAGAGTCTGGAGACGCCGTGGAGAACGTTCTGCTGCCTGCAACATCCTCCAGCATAACCGGTTTGGCGGTGGGTCAGTCATGGTGTGGGGTGGCATTTCTTTGGGGGGCCGCACAGCCCTCCATGGGCTCGCCAGAGGTAGCCTGACTGCCATTAGGTACCGAGATGAGATCCTCAGACCCCTTGTGAGACGATATGGTGGTGCGGTTGGCCCTGGGTTCCTCCTAATGCAAGACAATGCTAGACCTCATGTGGCTGGAGTGTGTCAGCAGTTCCTGCAAGAGGAAGGCATTGATGCTATGGACTGGCCCGCCCGTTCCCCAGACCTGAATCCAATTGAGCACATCTGGGACATCATGTCTCGCTCCATCCACCAACGCCACGTTGCACCACAGACTGTCCAGGAGTTGGCGGATGCTTTAGTCCAGGTTTGGGAGGAGATCCCTCAGGAGACCATCCGCCACCTCATCAGGAGCATGCCCAGGCGTTGTAGGGAGGTCATACACACTACTGAGCCTAATTTACTTGTTTTAAGGACATTACATCAAAGTTGGATCAGCCTGTAGTGTGGTTTTCCACTTTAATTTTGAGTGTCCTCCAAATCCAGACCTCCATGGGTTGATAAATTTGATTTCCATTGATAATTTTTGTGTGATTTTGTTGTCAGCACATTCAACTATGTAAAGAAAAAAGTATTTAATAAGAATAGTTCATTCATTCAGATCTAGGATGTGTTATTTTAGTGTTCCCTTTATTTTTTTGAGCAGTGTATATTACACACACACACACACACACACGAGTTTTAAATGTTATGATTATTTATTTGTTTTCCAAATGTCGGAATAAATATTACAGTTAGTGCAGAACGGTGCTTTTTTTATTTTTGTTTGGGGGGGGGGGGGGGGCTCATGGCTTGACTCTTAACTGTGGGACTTCATACAGACAGGTGTGCGCCTTTCCAAATCATGTGCAATCCAATAGAATAGAATTTACCACAGGTGGACTCCAATCAAGTTGTAGAAACATCAAGGATGATCAATGGAAACAGGATGCACCGGCGTTCAATTCCGAGTCTCATAGTAAACAAACAGTCTGAATAGATGTTTTTTTATTTTTAATACATTTGAAAAAATTTATGAAAACATGTTTTCGCTTTGTCATTATTGGGGTATTTTATGTAGATTGATGAGAAAAAAACATGTAATCCATTTTAGAAAAAGTCTAACCGAACAAAATGTGAAAAAAAATCAAGACTTTTTGCTAGGTAGCTTTAGTCGGCTGTACCTGAGCCAAAACTCCGGTATTTTTCATACTATAGCTTGTTCTCTAGGGCAGTGGTTTTTCAACCAGTGTGCTGGGTTGACTTAGAAACACCCGTGCAGAAAGAAAAGCAAATAATACATTGAATGGCACATGGTTACATCTGGATGGTTGCTTCAAGTCAGGTGCGCTTCAGCTGCTGTTACATGAGGGATGCGCATCACGAGTAAAGTAATTTGTATAATTTTACTTCACCATTAGCACAGGCAATTCGGATTAGTGTTAGCAGTACCCCAACCTCTGCCATAGAAACAAACGGAGTGACTTCCACTCTGTGGTTCCACCTTTACAATGTAGAAAACCGCTTATTTCTAGACCTTTCCGTTCAAAAGTAAGACCTATTTTATGGTTTTCTTTCTATTGGATATTTGTGGGACGCTCTTAAGGATTAGCCCATTTTCGCCTAAAATGACATACCCAAATCTAACTGCCTGTAGCAAGGATATGCATATTCTTGGTACCATTTGAAAGGAAACACTTTGAAGTTTATGGAAATGTGAAAGGAATGTAGTAGAATATAACACAATATATCTGGTAAAAGATAATAAAAAAAGACCGTTCTTTTGCATTTTTTTGTACCATTATCTTTGAAATGCAAGAGAAAGGCCGTAATGTATTATTCCAGCCCAGGTGCAATTTAGATTTTGGCCACTAGATGGCATCAGTGTATATGCAAAGTTATAGACTGATTCAATGTACCATTGCATTTCTGTAAAACAAATTGTATCAAGACTGCCCAAATGTGCCTAATTTGTTTATTAATAACTTTTCATGTTCAAAATTGTGCACTCTCCTCAAACAATAGTATGGTATTTTCACTGGAATAGCTACTGTAAATTGGACAGCGCCGTTAGAGTAACAAGAATTTAAGCTTTCTGCCAATATCAGATATGTCTTTGTCCTGGGACATTTTCTTGTTACTTACAACCTCATGCTAATCGCATTAGCCTACGTTAGCTCAACCGTCCCGTGGAAGGGACACCGATCCCGAAGAAGTCTTGACTTGCCTAGTTAAATAAAGGTAAAAAAAATAAATGAGCACTAAATACATTTGTGCCACAGAATCTTTTATCACATCGAGGTGTGTCACGGTTCAACAAAGGTTGGGAACCAGTGTTCTAGGGATGTGCATCTTTCCCTTTCAAGACGATTCGATAAGTATCTAAAAACATGGGCTCCCATACAGGAACGATACGTTTTAGTTTGAAACAAGTCGGTGAGATGCGATTTGATTAGAGAACGAATCGATGTGATTCGGTTCGATGCACCAACATTTGTTGCATAAACAAATTAATTTTCCATTCTAAATTAAAATCTTCTGCTCATGGAACTCATGAGCTGGGCCTCTGAGATGGATCTGTCTGAACCAAGTGCCAGGGTTCTGGTCTAGAAGCTCCTACAGTTGCGCTTCGGTACTGCAGTTTAACTGACACCCAGCCAAGAAACACCATTTCCATACACTGTCACAGATGTCAGATTTGAACATTCCCAATCAGACACTTTAGTCCTCACCTTTATGCACAAAACATCCATTGAGTTATTCAAATAATTGTAGCTGAGGCAGATTTTTCCCCCATCACTCACAGCCGAAGATATTACAATTTTATACTCATTTAATATCTGTCATGTTTTTGGATGACGATCAAAACTTGTTTTTTATCATGGCTCTCGTCTCTCTGCAGACAACATATAGTGAGCAACATGTTTGGAACTAGAAATAGCAGTATCAAATCGCAATACATATTGAAATCATGACGGGAAAAGGGATAGCTAGTCAGTTGTCAACACAAATTGACTCGTGAAAGGGGATAGCTAGTCAGTTGTCAATACATATTGAAGGGAAAGGGAATAGCTAGTCAGTTGTCAATACATATTGAAGGGAAAGGGAATAGCTAGTCAGTTGTCAATACATATTGAATAGTGAAGGGAAAGGGAATAGCTAGTCAGTTGTCAATACATATTGAATAGTGAAGGGAAAGGGAATAACTAGTCAGTTGTCAATACATATTGAATAGTGAAGGGAAAGGGAATAACTAGTCAGTTAATACATATTGAATAGTGAAGGGAAAGGGAATAACTAGTCAGTTGCACAACAATGCATTCAACCCAAATGTATCTCGCATTTAACCCAACCCCTCTGAATCAGAGATGGGGAGGAGTTTTTAGGGACTAACTGCCTTTCTCAAGGGCAGAACAGCAGATTTTTCCACCTTGCCGGCTTGGTGACCTGCCGCCCCCACACCTTCGGGAGAATCGCAATACATATCGTATCGGCACCTAAGTATGGTGATAATGTTGTATCTTGAGGTCCCAGGCAATTCCCATCCCTAAAGAACAGTCACTGTATCAATTAGTATACTACTCTGTTATTATCTATGCATAGTCACTTTAATAACTCTACCTACATGTACATATTTCCTCGAGTAACCAGTACCCTCTGTATATAGCCTCTATTGTTATTTTACTGCTGCTCTTTAATTATTTGTTACTTTTATTTCTTATTCTTAATTATTTTTGTAAACTGCATTGTTGGTTAAGGGCTTGTAAGTAAACATTTCACTGTAAGGTCTACATCTGTTGTATTCGGCGCATGTGACAAATACAATTTAATATACTATATCAATGAGGGCATGCTAAGAAAACACTCCAATGATGAGAACAAATTAACTCTGACTAAAGGACATCTTTAAAAGGTTAGCTGATTAGCTCATTACCATAATGAGGAATTGGAGACAATACTACCATGCTTAATTGAACATCACTACAAACACAAATTTGCTTTTGGCTGAGCAGAATCCGACATGGCTATTAGCTTAGCAGCATAGCATTAGGCCTTGGAGGGGGATTGTGCACAGTGAACTTTGGAGAGTGGTGTTCTTTCCGTCCTCCTGTGTTTAGACATTTCACAGCCAATTAACAGACAAAGCATTAAATCAAAGCGTGTCTCCCAGACTAAATGAAGTGTGAGGAGTAATATGCAAATGAGGCCCTCGTCCTTCCACATTCCCGAACAGCTTAAATTGTATATAGCCTAGTCATTGTTATTTTATTGTGTTGCCATTTTTCCTTTTAGCAAATGTTTCTCACTTCCTTAAAATTGCATTGTTGGTTAAGGATTTCACGGTAAGGTTGTTGTATACCTGTTGTATTCGGCGCATGTGAGAAATAAAATGTGATTTGAAGGAGATTTTACATTTTACGTCATTTAGCAGACGCTCTTATCCAGAGCGACTTACAAATTGGAAAGTTCATACATATTCATCCTGGTCCCCCCGTGGGGAATGAACCCACAACCCTGGCGTTGCAAGCGCCATGCTCTACCAACTGAGCCACACGGGACCACGCGATCTCGTCTCATACAATGTACAGATGTAGGATCATATATTTGAGCCAGTTTGCTACAGCGGGAAAATAATCCTGCAGCAATAGCTAATGTGAATAATAATATAATTCGTGGAGATTTTTGCAGGGGTTCATATATTTTTTCGTAAGGGAAAAAAATCAAGTCTCAAATGTCATAGTGGAAATTAAAAACTTCAGAAGCCTTTTTAAACCTCAAATACACTAAACGTTACATTTCCAGTTCTTCTGCAACCGGATGATCAAATTAAGATCCTACATCTGTAGTCCAAACACCATACAAATGATGACTGGGACCATTTTATTCTTCCTTTCAGTTTTGTAATTTCTTCCTCAGTCTGAGCTCCTACCTCTCTCTCATCCATCTAGACTAGACAGAAGCTCTGTCATTAGCGCGGTGTGTAATAAAGGTTCCGGAAGGTGCAGATGCTATCGTTTCTCTCTGGCTCGTTGCTCTCAGATCAGGGTTTTATCTGTTTCGAGTTTGGCCAGAGGTACTGGAGCCCTGGACACAGGAGACCAGAGAGCTCACTGCTGCGCTGCGGTCATAACACTGGAACACAGTCAATGCATAAGAGTTGGGATGGTGCTGTCTGTGTGTGTTTGTCTCACTCACCTCTGCTGTTGTGATGAGGGCCCTCCAGGAGCCCAAGTTCTCACACCACCAGTCGGTGCGGGAGATGTGCAGCTGCAGGTCACTGTGCTCCTTCTCCATGGCCCCAATCTCCTCCTTCAGTTTACACACAATCTGAGAGAGGACAGCGCACACACACACACACACACACACACACACACACACACACACACACACACACACACACACACACACACACACACACGAGTCAAAAGATGGCTCTAACCCAGACAGAGTACCAACTGTGTCTCATACACAGTACCAAGGAGCGGGAGATTAATCCGGACGCTTATAAGAAATCCCGCTATGCCCTCAGACGAACCATCAAACAAGCAAAGCGTCAATACAGGATTAAGATTGAATCCTACTACACCGGCTCTGACGCTCATCGGATGTGGCAGGGCTTGCAAACTATTATGGACTACAAAAGGGAAACCCAAACTCTAGTTGCCAAGTGACGCGAGCCTACCAGACGAGCTAAATGCCTTTTATGCTCGTTTCGAGGCAAGCAACACTGAAGCATGCACAAAAGCACCAGCTGTTCTGGATGACTGTGTGAGAACGCTCTTGGTAGCCGTTGTGAACAAAACCTTTAAAAGACGTCAACATTCAAAGCCGCTGGGCCAGACGAATTACCAGGAAGTGTACTCAAAGCATGCACGGACCAACTGTCAAGTGTCTTCACTGACATTTTCAACCTCTCAAGCGGTACCAGAGCGCCAAGTCAAGGACCAAAAGGCTCCTCAACAGCTTCTACCTCCAAGTCATTAGACTGCTGAACAATTCATAAAAATCACCACCGGACAATTTAAATTGACACCCCCCCTCTCTCATACACTGCTGCTACTCGCTGATGGTTTGTTACCTATGCATAGTCACATCGCCCCCACCTACATGTACAGATTACCTCAACTAGCCTGTACACTGACTCGGTACCGGTGCCCCCTGTATATAGCCTCGTTATTCTTATTGTGTTACTTTTTATTTTAGCCTACTTGGTTAATATGTTCTTCCTCTTGGTTAAGGGCTTGTAAGTAAGCATTTCACGGTAAAGTCAACGCTTGCTGGATTCGGGGCATGTGGCAAATAAAGTTTGATTTGATACAAGATATATATTATTTCTCTTTCTTTTTTTTCTCTCTGCATTGTTGGGATCCGTAAGTAAGCATTTCACTGTTAGTCCAAACCTGTTGTTAATGAAGCATGTGACAAATACATTTTGATTTAAAGGTGGCTGTTCAATCAATGTCAGTTGTCAAGGGCTGCTTGTATTACAGGTAGGGGCAGACATTCTTTCAGGGAAAAATGTATGGGTTCTTTATGAATGCCAACACACAGACAGACAGAGAGAGAGGTAGAAAAAGTGTGTTTGGCCTGCAGGTAAATGACAGCAGCACAGTCAATGATGGGCTTTTGTATTTGTCAAGTAACCATAAATAGAGAGGATGCAACCTTGAGGGTAAACTCAATATCAGAGTTCATAAAAACACACCTTCTAAAACACATTCACCATGCATTGAAACAATAGCAGCTGAACGGTGTAGTGGGATACCTTTTTGTCTGGCTTGGGGGCATTTTGGATGGAGCCCAGGGCCTGACGTTTGTACTCCAGCTTGTCGTAGAGCTGGCGCAGCTTGTTGACAGCGTAGCTGGCCTGCTCATTGATGCCTTTAGTGCCCTCGTCCAGCGCCTCCTCCCCTCCCTCCAGAACCTGGAGCTGTGCAGAGGTGGAGGTTTAGATGATGGTGATAATAAATACGTGGATGAACTTGCCACAATGCTAACAGAACCCCACAGTGGAGGTGTCATAATACCCAGAAAACCTAGCAGTCAAACAGGGAAATGGTTACAATTGTTTTTCCAGCACAAGTTCTTCCCATATGGGATTTTACACTTAAAATAAGGGCTGTGTTTCGTGTAGGTTCACCCTGGCGTGACCTTTTGATAACAATGTAAATCTCTCTCAGACAAGGTGACTTATCAATATATTCACCTGTATTTACTCTCAGATTAGCTCTTTCGAATTAGCAAAGTAGACATCATGTAAGACTACACATCATCTCTAGCTGACACCTTTGCTAGCAGGTATTGTGTCAATTTAAAACTTGCACAAGACAGTTCACAGAATTGTCCATTTAAAAGAAATGTTTCCAATTTATTCATTACTAAATGTAGCTAACATTAGATAGTTAATCCAGATATTTTTAACTTTGCCTCAATTCGGCAGTCTCGTCCAGATCATTATGGCATTTGTAGTTCTTTATGATAGCCACATTAGCTGATAATTAGCATTTCATTTTTGGGAGGTAAATACATGTGAATGTATTGATAAGTCACTTTGTCCTAGAGAGATTAACACGGTTATCTAAACGTCGCGCCAGGGTAAGCCTACGTGAAACACAACCCTTATTTTAAGTGTTTCTAAAATTCCCTATAGGAAACATTCATGGTGCAAAAAATGATTAGAACCATTTCCCTGTTTGACCGCTAGGTTTTATGGTTATGACTCGTACTGTGGTACTCTACGGACAACACTGTAGCACACAGGAGTATATGCTGGCTGGTATGTGTACATCTGCGCCAGTGTGTGTCCCCTTCCCAGCTTACCCCTTCATCCTTGTCCTCGCTGCTGGACTGGGAGCTGCACTGCTGCTCCTCTCTCCTGATGAGCCTCTCGTAGAGGTCAGAGACCAGGAAGGACGGGTAGTAGCGCTCCTTCATTGTCTCATACACATCACCCTGGATACGGTGGAACACGTCCGTGCCCCTGTTCCCCACCAGGGTCTGCTGGATCTCCTTGTACAGGGCTTTCTCCACCGGGATCTCCCTGCTCTCCACAAAGAAGTTCTGGTAGATCTCCCCCACCAGCTGGGGAACCTCATTCTGGGAAAAAACGTGTCAGGATGTGCACTGGGTTTTCAGCTTTAATAGACAGATTCAGTTTCCCCACAAGTCTCAGAGTAATGTTACCTGTCGGAGATATTTTACATGATGTCAGTAGTCACTAACACTGGCTTAACGTTTGCTTTTGGAGGATGTGACAACTTTACCTTATTGGCAGTCTTGAGCATCTCCACTAGCTCCCAGAAGCTGATGAGAGCCCTCTTGTCCACTCGCTCCATGTAGACACGGAAGTGCTCCCGGAACCCTGGGTTAGACATGATCTCTTCAAATTGGAGGATCTACAGGGAACAGGCAGAACACAGGGGGTTTACATAGAGGCTTTTGATCCAGCCCTGCTCAAACATTTTAGATAAAACCACACTAAATATAATCTTGTCACCAAATAATTGATTTAAACACACTATTTTGCAATGGTCTACAGTAGCTGCAACAGCACTCTGTAGGGTAGCACCATGGTGTAGCCAGAGAACAGCTAGCTTTCGTCCTCCTCTGGGTATATTGACTTCAATAAAAAAAAAAAACTAGGAGGCTCATGGTTCTCACCCCCTTCCATAGACTTAGTCATTATGACAACTTCCGGAGTACGTCCTCCAACCTATCAGAGCTCTTGCAGCATGAACTGACATGTTGTCCAGCCAATAAAAGGATCAGAGAATGAATCTAGTACTGAAAAGCATAAGCTACAGCTAGCTAGCACTGTAGCGCATAAAATGTGGTGAGTAGTTGTCTGAGAAAGACAACAGTTTTGAACAAATTAATTTAGTCTCAAAATGAAGGAAAAGCAAGAGACATATTCATTATTTGAAGTCCACAAACAAAGGGACAAGGTGAGGAGAGTGTGTATAGATGGAAAAAGGAATCCAACGTGGCTGCTACAAAAGTGAACTGTGTTTACGTGTGATCAGGGGTGTATTCATTCCACCGATTCTGTTGAAAAAGTTTCTTAAACGGAAGCAAACGGAGCGAAACGGGGATAAACATACCTGAAGTTGTCCAATAGAAACTGATTACACCCTATATCAGCTAAATGCAGGTAAGAATGTGTCACTGTCTGACCATTTATTAACTTGGCCAAAGCTTTTGATTCGGTAGACCATTCCATTCTTGTGGGCTGGCTAAGGAGTATTGGTGTCTCCGAGGGGTCTTTGGCCTGGTTTGCTAACTACCGCTCTCAAAGATTGTAGTGTATAAAGTCAGAAAATCTGCTGTCTCAGCCACTGCCTGTCACCAAGGGAGTACCCCAAGGCTCAATCCTAGGCCCCATGCTCTTCTCAATTCACATCAACAACATAGCTCAGGCAGTAGGAAGCTCTCTCATCCATGTATATGCAGATGATACCGTCTTATACTCAGCTGGCATCTCCCTGAATTTTGTGTTAAATGCTCTACAACAAAGCTTTCTTAGTTCTCTACCCTTAACAACCTTGTTCTGAACACCTCCAAAACCCTCTTCCCACAGGTGTTATTACTACCTCTGAGAGTTTAGAGATTGAGGTAGTCACCTCATACAAGTACTTGGGAGTATGGCTAGACAGTGCACTGTCCTTCTCTCAGCACATATTAAAGCTGTAGGCCAAAGTTAAATCTAGACTTGGTTTCCTCTATCGTAATTGCTCCTCTTTCACCCCAGCTGCCAAACTAACCCTGATTCAGATGACCATCCTACCCATGCTAGGTTACAGAGACATCATTTATAAATCAGCAGGTAAGGGTGCTCTCGAGCAGCTAGATGTTCTTTACCATTTGGCCATCAGATTTGCCACCAATGCTCCTTATAGGACACATCAGTGCACTCTATACTCCTCTATAAACCCTTCGCAAGACCCACTGGTTGATGCTTATTTATAAAACCCTCTTAGGCCTCACTCCCCCCTATCTGGAGATATCTACTGCAGCCCTCATCCTCCACATACAACACCCGTTCTGCCAGTCACATTCTGTTAAAGGTCCCCAAAGCACACACATCCCTGGGTCGCTCCTCTTTTCAGTTCGCTGCAGCTAGAATGAGCTACAACAAACACTCAAAATGGACAATTTTATCTCAATCTCTTCATTCAAAGACTCAATCATGGACACTCTGTCAGCTGTGACTGCTATGTGTGGTGTATTGTTGTCTCTACCTTCTTGACCTTTGTGCTGTTGTCTATGCCCAATAATGTTTGTACCATGTTAAGTGCTGCTACCATGTTGTGTTGCTGCCATGCTATGTTGTTGTCTTAGGTCTCTATGTAGTGTTGTCTCTTGTTGTGATGTGCGTTTTGTCCTATATTTATAATGTATTAAAACATATATATATATATATATATATAAATAAATAAATAAATAAATAAAAGTGGCCCCATCCCCGCAGGCTGTCATTGTAAATAAGAATTTGTTCTTAACCGACTTGCCTAGTTAAATATAGGTTAAATAAGTCCTTAACCGACCTTAGTCCTTAGATGCGTTTACTTGCAGGCTGACTAGCAATGTATTGTGTTGCAATGTCCCTTACATTGGATGCCTAAATCGACTACAAAACAAGGGTAAGTGACATAATTCAAAAGGATATATTTTAAAAAAACTCCCCTGAAGTTCGCGATTCACAAATTAATATTAATATTTTTTTCAATATTTTGAGTCGCATGATTCGATTGAACCGAATCCCATCTAATACAACGGCGAAGTGAATCCTTTGTTTCGTCAAAAAGAACCGTTGAAAAGAATCATATGAATCATTCAAAAATTTTAATCAACTTTGTTTGGCCTTAGTCGCGAGTGTCTGTGGAAGGTTTTGGGGGATATGACGAAAATATTCAAACATGATAACACTAGCTAAACAGTTAACTAGAGGGTACAATATGTTTTGAATTGGCTACCTAATTAGTTATTAATTTGTTCTCTATCATATTTTACACACTAGGCCTACCTGCTGCTGTCTCTGTCCTTGAAAAACGTCCCACTCGTCGTGCACACATGCAAGTGATGCGCTTAAACACACATGCGCTAAAGCGTCATTCCGATCCTGGCTGATATGTAGATTTTTATTTGATTGTTAAAATATATTTTTAAACTGTGCCTAAATATATTACACTAACAAATTCTTAAAATAAAATTCCAAAACTGAGGGCTGGAAAACACAATTGTAAAATGTCATGACTTTTCCAGGATTTTCATGACTACAGGAACCCTGAATACTGGCCCCAGAGAACAGCAGACTCTGCATCCCAAATGGCACCCAATTGCCTATCTAGGTCACTACCTTTAAACACAGGGCTATGGTCAAAAGTATTCCACTATGTAGGGAACAGGGAAAGGGGGGGGGGATTCCTAGTCAGTTTAACTGAAATGTGTCTTCTGCATTTAACTCAACCCCTCTGAATCAGAATAGGGTGGCAGCCAGTCAATAAATGCCATTGATTTGAAGGTTAGCCAGCCAATTTAAAGGTGACAACAAAAATGTACAGAGTGGAGCACCACTCAGTGTGGTGAAGAGACCTGGGGTTATTCATCACTGCCAGATACAGACACTGTGCTCGTCAAAAACATTGAGAGCTCAGCCATCATGTCGTTACGGGACTAATGGGCCAATGTTCCAACAGGGTGTTCAGGGTGGGCTGACACAAACTGCATCCCAAACAGCACCCCATTTTCTACAAAGTGCACTACTTTGACCAGAGCCCCATCCGATCAGTTACTGAACTCCAGATAAGGGAATGCCAGGTCCACATTCATTAAAGCTCAGTCATCTGGGACTGCAGAGGAGTCAAAGTAATGTTTAATGACACTCAAATACAGTTACAATATGAACTAATGTAATGAACTGGGAGGCAATAAGGTCTTCCTCTCCCTGCTGTAATTATCCTCTATAGGGAACCTCTGGGCATGTCAACACAGTCCTCACTGTGAAATGCCAAAGGGCTCAGTGTATGTGTGTGCTGTAGATATTACACTGTCAAACAAACACATGGCTGTTCTGCCGTCTTGGCTGTTCTGCCGTCTTGGCTGTTCTGCCGTCTTGGCTGTTCTGCCGTGTGATAAAACAGGATTTCATCTGCTACAGGCACTTTGTCAGAGTTTAGAGGGTTTAGAGCATGTGTCAAACTCATTCCTCGGAGGGCCGATCGTCTGCAGGTTTTTGCTCCTCCCTTGTACTTGATTGATGAAGTAAGTTCAAATTAGTAAGGAACTCCCCTCACCTGGTTGTCGAGTTCTTAATTGAAAGTAAAAAAATCAAAGACCAGCCGACACTACATGGAATGAGTTTGACCCCTGGTTTAGAGGGATTAGCAGGACGTGTACTCCGAGCATGCGCTGACCAACTGGCAAGTGCTTCACTGACATTTTCAAACGGTCTCTGACTGAGTCTGTAATACCAACATGTTTCAAGCAGACCACCATAGTCCCTGTGCCCAAGAACACCAAGGTAACCTGCTTAAAATGACTACCAACCCGTAGCACTCACGTCTGTAGCCATGAAAGGCCGGTCATGGCTCACATCAACACCATCATCACAGAAACCCTAGACCCACTCCAATTAGCATACCACCCCAACACATCCTCAGATGACACAATCTCTATTGCACTCCACACTGCCCTTTCACACCTGGACAAAAGGAACACATACGTAAGAATGCTGTTCTACAGCTGCACCATCGAGAGCATCCTAATTGGTTGCGTCACCGCCTGGTATAGCAACTGCTCGGCATCCAACCGCAAAGCGCTACAGAGGGTAGAGCATACGGCTCAGTACATCACTGTGGCCAAGCTTCCTGCCATCCAGGACCTCTATACCAGGCGGTGTCAGAGGAAGGAATTGCTAAAAATTGCCAAAGACACCAGCCACCCTAGTCATAGACTGTTCTCTCTGCTACCGCATGGCAAGAGGTACCGGAGCACCAAGTCTAGGTCCAAAAGGCTTCTGATCAGCTTCTACCCCCAAGCTATAAGACTGCTGAACAGTTAATCAAATGGCTACCCAAACTATTTGCATTGACCCCCCCCCCCCCCCCCCTTTTTTTAACGCTGCTGCTACTCTTTGTTTATCATCTATGCACCCCTACCTACATGTACATATTACCTCGACTAACCTGTACCCCCGCACACTGACTCGGTACTCCCTGTATAAATAGCCTCGTTACTGTTATTTTATTGTGTTGCTTTTTTAAAAACTTAGTTTATTTAGTAAATATTTTCTTAACTGCATTGTTGGTTAAGGGCTTGTAAGTAAGCATTTCACCTGTTGTATTCAGCGCATGTAGCAATATCATTTTTTGTGATTAGAGAGTTGAGGGTTTTTTAGATTTAGAGGGTTTAGAGCAAAGGGACTGCAGACAGACTGACATAAACCCCAGCCAAACATCAACACTGGGCACTGTGTGTGTGTGTAGTCATACCCTCTGACTCTGGGGGCCCTCTCCCTCGTCCGTGCAGCCCTCCTCCTGCTGTTCGTAGTTGGGGCCTCCCAGGAGACGGATGCGTTTTTCACACTGCTTCTTGGCCACAGTCAGCTGGTTGATGTAGCGCTTCATGTTGCGTGCTCTGAGCAGGTCGGCCTTCATGGCTGCAGTCTCCTTCCCTTTACTGTCTGTAGGGACGAGTTGTTGGAGGACATCTTAGTGTATTTAAAATATACGGTTGATCAGTTAAATACCACCACGGAGGCCACAGATGCTTTAATCCAAAGATTTGATAGGTTAATCAAAGCGAACACCAAAGACAAAGGCACAGCCCTTCAAATAGTGATGAGAGAAGAGATTCTTTATCAACCTTGTATTGAGACCAATAAAACTAGCTCCCTCAGACAGAGAGAACAACAGAACCCTGCAGGTCTCAGACAGACAGGAGATGGGACATGAATTCTTCAGATAAATTGACACTATTGAGTTCCACACCATCCCCATTACTGTGTTAGGATGATTCAGACAACTCATGTTACATCTATTTTCAACATGACGTCTCTGGATGGACTAGAGGAGGGTGAATGAGAACATGACGCACTACGTTGTGGAGGAAACATCATCTGCCCTTCTACAAACATAACTCAATTTCCCCCCTGTACAGCGGTAATGAAAGCCTGGCTGGGAGGCAGATGGGGTGAGACAGAGGATCAAGTGAACAGCTTTTAGCTCACATTGGAGTTGCCACAATGTCTTTCTCATTCATCACATACAAATCATCCCCCCTCTTTCTGAATCGTATCGCTCAATTCATCTGAGAAAGGGTGAAGACTGACAACGGCAGCCTCTCCTTTCTGCTGTGTGAGAGATCAGTCAGTGAATGACATTTAGCTTCCAGCCTGTCAGTTTCCAGTCCACTGCCCATCGCAGCTCGCTGAGAAAGAGAGAATATTAAAGTGTCGCAGCTTGCTGAGAGAGAAACATTTTAATGCATTCACTGGCTCAAAGAACCTTTGCCTCATAGGAAATTTCCGGTGAATTTCTCTGGATAATCACTGTGCCGACGCCTTGGTAACTGCCCAGCTGTCAATCATAGCTCTTAGTCATAGATGCAACAAACTCCATTGACATCAGAGCTGTTATATGCCTGGACCCGTACGCATAAAGCATCTCAGAGTAGGAGTGCTGATCTAGAATCAGTTTTCCTTTTTAGTTCACATTAAATAAGATTACATGGACAGGGGGGGACCTGATCCTAGATCAGCACTCCTACTCTTGATGCTTTGTGAATACGGTCTAGAACACAGCCTGTAGCTAAAGGTTGTTCACTAGAGGCAGTGGAGTTGTTGTTCATAGCCTACCTTTCTGTTTCTTCAGCTGGGGGAGGCTGCTGATGGTGGTGGCCTGAATGATCTCCACAACGATCTGGTACCTACAGAAGGAGAGAGAGGAAGAAGTTAGGAAGGGAGAAGAGACGGGAAGAACAAAAAGGAGTTGTTTCAGCTGGACTACCGTACCATTAGTATAATTGAAAACAGGACGTCATCCTGTAGGCCTGCCCAAAGAGCCACCCGTTACAATAGTAAGATGGATGTCATTTATGGTTAAGTATCAGAAGGTAGGAAAGCCATGGTGGTGCAGAGAACATTTAGTTTGAATTTCACATCCCAATTACAGGTGAAATAAGCCATTAAAGTGCCAATGAAACGATGACTCCAAGCAAGTGGAGATGACACCAATTGCAATCATTTTGCGTTCTCACTGCCTCATACCATGCCTCGCCTCAAATGACCAGAGACGTCAAATAAATGTAATAGACTGCAGGGCCCCATAGAATGGTGTTGAATATTTAGCATGGAATATTGCTCCCTCTGGCACTCTCACAGACAGACTGGTTTGCATGTAATTACCTCATTGCAGTCAACTACAAGTAATGCTGAGGGTAGTTCAAGGCCATGTGACCTTGGATATGGGTAGATATGATTGGGATGATAACCATTGTATCCATCAGGAAATAATATTTGCGTCATACAGCATGTCATCTTAAGACTGACGTAGACACACATGCAACACGTCACTAACATTACATAGAGCATTAGCCATACAGTGCATTCGGAAAGTATTCAGACCCCTTGACTTTTTCCACATTTTGTTACGTTACAGCCTTATTCTGAAATGGATTAAATAAAACATTTCTCATCTATCTACGCACAATACCCCATAATGACAAAGCAAAAACGGGTTTTTAGAAATACCTTATTTACATCATTCCCTTTGCTATGAGACTCGAAATTGAGCTCAGGTGCATCCTGTTCCTATTGATCATCCTTCATCTGTTTCTACAACAGGAGTCCACTTGTGGTAAATTCAAATGGATTGGACATGATTTGGAAAGGCACACATGTCTACATAAAAAGAGCTCCGAGACAGGATTGTGTCGAGGCATAGATCTGGGGAAGGGTACCAAAAGACTTCTGCAGCATTGAAGGTCCGCAAGAACCCAGTGGCCTTCAGCATTCATAACTGGAAGAAGTTTGGAACCACCAAGATTCTTCCTAGAGCTGGCAGCCCAGCCAAACTGAGCAATTGGGGGAGAAGGGTCTTGGTCAGGGAGGTGACCAGGAACCCAGTGGCCACTGACAGAGCTCTAGAGTTTCTCTGTGGAAATAGAACCTTCCATGCCAAGCGTCACATCTGGAGGAAAGCTGGCACCACCCCTACTGTGAAGCATGGTGGTGGCAGCATCATGCTGTGGGGATGTTTTTCAGCAGCAGGAAATGGGAGACTAGTCAGGATCGAGGGAAAGATGAACGGAGCAAAGTACAGAGAGAACCTTGATGAAACCCTGCTCCAGAGCACTCAGGACCTCAGACTGGGGTGTCCTTGAGTGGCCCAGCCAGAGCCCGGACTTGAACATCTCTGGTGAGACCTGAAAATAGCTGTGCAGCAACACTCCCCATCCAACCTGACAGTGCTTGAGAGGATCTGCAGAGAAAAATGGGAGAAACTCCCCAAATACAGGTGTGCCAAGCTTGTAGCGTCATACCCAAGAGGACTCAAGGCTGTAATCGCTTAATACATTAACAAAAAATTCTAAAAACCCGTTTTTGATTTGTCATTACGGGGTATTGACACAATACAGCACAAAATAGACAGAAGGCATCATCAACCACTGCCTGTATGGGAACACTGTATGTGTCCCAAATGGAACACTATTCCCTATATAGTAAACTACATTTAACCAGGGCCCATGTCTCTGGTCAAAAGCAGTGCACTATATAGGGAATAGGCTGATTTAAATTATTCATTTACCATATTTTATAAATGTTTGCATTGAACTTGAAAACATGTCTGTTTTGAGTATATGTTGGCTAACCCCTGACCCATTTAAGCAATGTTTTGTCAATATTCACTGTTCTGCAACATATGCTTAAACAATTGAAGTATTTGCTGTGTATTACAGTGATATAAACGCCCCTGTTTTAGAGACATGTTGTAGTGATAAGGGACGTTAGCTTTATAAAATGTTTTATTTTCCAATTCTATAAAAACATGCCAAAATGCTTAAAAAAAATGAGCCCTGGAGCATTATAGTGGAATAAAACAGACCCAAAAGAAGTTGAGATTTGTATTACATATTTGAATAAACAATCAAGGTGTTTAAACACTTGGACAATAGAAACAATTGTGATGTAAAACCCCCGTTACAGTGATGTAAAACCCCCGTTACAGTGATGTAAAACCCCCGTTTTAGAGACCTGTTATACTGATATAACCCCCCCCCTGTTTTAGAGACCTGTTACAGTGATATAAAACCCCCCTGTTACACTGATATAAAACCTACACTGATATAATTCCCTGATAAAGCGCTTTGCTACAGTACATGTCATCTTACTGAAGCTCAGTTCCCATGGAAACCCAGCAGTAAGGTATACGGACAGGGCAGGTTCAGTGTAATTTAAGCTAGAGCTCTTCGTCATCAGTGGGCTTAAATATGGTTACATCTACCATGCTAAGCTAGCTCATTTAGCTGTCTGGATACTGCAATTATCTCGCAAGTGAAAAGCCTTATATCCAACAGGTAGCCTAGCGGTTAAGAGCGTTGGGCCAATAACAAAAAGGTCGCTGGTTCGAATCCGCCGATGTGCCCTTATGCAACGCACTTATCCCTAATTGCTCCTGTAAGTCAGCTCTGATAAAGAGCCTCTGTTAAATGCCTAAAAAGTAAATCCACTGGTTTAAACTGTTGGACACGGCAAGAGAACAAACACATTAGCCAAAATGATTTCCGTAACTGAGAATCAGATCAGACACCTCTGGTAAACAGACTACCAACAGTAGATACATGAGTCATCCTTAGATAATGTAGCAGGCTGTCCTTGCAACATTTTAGCCAGCTGCTTAATACAAGAGAACATTGCCAAGGCTCAGAGTGCTTAAGAAAAAAATTGTTTACAATTGGATCAATATAGCTTCAAATTGGCAACGAAAGAAATAAAGGGTCTATATCTTGTGATCGATGTGGAGAACATGACTAGTTTTAACGATTAAAGCATATGAAATCGTTGCCTTTGAGTGTGCCATACAGAAAGATTGGACTGATCCACAGTTGTGATGGATCAGGTATTATAAGATGCTTTGCTGATTTATCATACACTAGTAACTACAGGGCATTCAATGTCTGCATCCCAAATGGCACCCTCATCCCTATAGAGTTCACTACCATAGGGCTCTGGTCAAAAGTAGCACACTATAGGGAATAGTGTGCCATTTGGGATGTATACATCCGTCCTCTAATGCAGTTTCTGATCGTCATGCACACGGCAGGCTGAACACCAGCTGCATGCACAGCGCCTTCAGAAAGTATTTATACCCCTTGACTTATTCCACATCTTGTATTATAGCCTGAATTCAAAATGGATTCAATATTTTTTTTTCCTCACCCATCTACACACAATACCCCATTATGACGAAGTAAAATCATGTTTAGAAATGTTTGCAAACTTAATTAAAATGAAATACAAAAATCATTTGCATAAGTATTCACACCCGAGTCAATACTTTGTAGAATATCTTTGGTGGTGATTGCAGCTTTGAGTCATCTTGGGTATGTCTGTATAAGCTTTGCACATCTGGATTTTCCCCCATTCTTCATTGCATATTTTCTCAAGCTCTGTTAAGTTAGATGGGGAGCAGCGGTCACATGCAGTGCTGTGGAGACTGTTGTCCTTCTGGCAGGTTCTCCTATCTCAGCCAAGGAACTCTGTAGTTCTGTCAGAGTGGTCGTTGGGTTCTTGGTCACCTCCCTGACAAAGGTCTTATTGCCCGGTTGCTCAGTTTGGTCAGACGGCCAGCTCTAGTCAGAGTTTGGGTAGTTCCATATTTTTTTCTCAATTTCCCGATGGAGACTACTGTGCTCTTGGAAACGTTCAACACTTTACAAATTATTTTAAAACCTTCCCCAGATATATGCCTCATCACAATTCTCTCAGAACTACGGACAGTTTCTTGGACTGCATGGTATAGTTTCTGCTCTGACATGCACTGTCAACTGTGGGACCTTGTCTAGACATGTGTGTTTGTAAATCACATCCAAACAATTGAAACTGGTCACAGGTGGACTCTAATCAAGCTGTAGTGACATTTCAAGGATGATTAAAAAATGTATTAGATGCACCTGAGCTCAATTTGAAGTGTCATAGCAAAGGGGTGTGAATACTTACAGTTGGTCATTATGGGGTATTATGTGTAAATGGGTGAGAAGTGCTTTATTAAAATTTGAATTCAGGCTGTAACAAAATCTGGAATAAGTCAAGGGGCATGAATACTTTCTGAAGGCACTGTATTTATGTATGCATGTACACTGAGTGTAAAAAACATTAGCAACACCATCCTAATATTGAGCTGCAACCCCCTTTTACCCTCAGAACAGCCTGAATTCGTCAGGGCATGGACTCTACAAGGTGTCGAAAGTGTTCCACAGGGATGCTGGCCCATGTTGACTCCAACGCTTCCCACAGTTGTGTCAAGTTGGCTGGATGTCATTTGGGTGGTGGAAGTTTCCTGTGTGCGAGTGTGAAACTCAGCAGCGTTGCAGTTCTTGATACAAACAAGTGCGCCTGGCACCTTCTACCATACTCTGTTCGAAGGCACTTAAATATTTTGTCTGGCCCATTCACCCTCTGAATGGCACACATACAATACAGCTCTCAAATTGTCTCAAAGCTTAAAAATAATTATTTAACCGGTGTGTGTGCGCACACACACACACACTTCGGAAACTATTCAGACCTCTTAACAAAATGTGGAAAAAGTTACGGTACACCTTATTCTAAAATTTATTTATTTTTAAATATCCTCAATCTACACACAATACCCCATAATGACAAAGCGAAAACAGGTTCAGACATTTTTGTAAATGTATAAAAATACAACAAAAAGACCTTATTTACGTAAGTATTCAAACCCTTTGCTTTGAGACTTGAAATTGAGCTGAGGTGCATTCTGTTTCCATTGATCATCCTTAAGATGCATCTACAACTTGGAGTCAACCTGTAGAAAGGCACACACCTGTCTATATAAAGTCCCACAGTTGACAGTGCACATCAGAGCAAAAATCAAGCAGGACAGAGTTCCTTTATCTAGTGTCTGTGTTCTTTTGCCCATCTTAATGTTTTCTTTTTATTGGCCAGTCTGCCTAGAAGGCCAGCATCCCGGAGCCGCCTCTTCACTGTTGACTTTGAGACTGGTGTTTTGCGGGTTCTATTTAATGAAGCTGCCAGTTGAGGACTTGAGGCGTCTGTTTCTCAAACTAGACACTAATGTACTTGTCCTCTTGCTCAGTTGTGCACTGGGGCCTCCCACTCCTCTTTCTATTCTGGTTAGAGCCAGTTTGCTCTGTTCTGTGAAGGGAGTAGTACACAGCGTTGCACCAGATCTTCAGTTTCTTGGCAATTTCTCGCATGGAATAGCCTTCATTTCTCAGAACAAGAATAGACTGACGAGATTCAGAAGAAAGTTCTTTGTTTTTGGCCATTTTGAGCCTGTAATCGAACCCACAAATGCTGATGCTCCAGACAATCAACTAGTCTAAAGGACAGTTTTGTTGCTTCTTTAATCAGACCAAGTTTCAGCTGTGCTAACATAATTGCAAAAGGGTTTTCTAATGATAAATTAGCCTTTTAAAATGCTAAACTTGGATTAGCTAACACAACATGCCATTGGAACACAGGAGTGATGGTTGCTGATAATGGGAAATGACGCTTATGTAGATATTCCATAAAATCTGGCGTTTCCAGCTATAATAGTCATTTACAACATTAACAATATCTACACTGTATTTCTGATCAATTTGATGTCATTTTAAAAATGGACAACAAAAAAAAGTGCTTTTCTTTCAAAAACAAGGACATTTCTAAGTGACCCCAAACTTTTGAACGGTAGTGTATGTATGGACACTGAGTGTACAAAACATTAGGAAAACATGCTCTGTCCATGAGACGGACCAAGTGAAAGCTATGATCCCTTATGACCCAGCCAGCGTCGCGGTGTTAGGTCGACAGGCTGACCCAGCCAGCCAGCCAGCGTCGCGGTGTTAGGTCGACAGGCTGACCCAGCCAGCCAGCCAGCGTCGCGGTGTTAGGTCGACAGGCTGACCCAGCCAGCCAGCCAGCGTCGCGGTGTTAGGTCGACAGGCTGACCCAGCCAGCCAGCCAGCGTCGCGGTGTTAGGTCGACAGGCTGACCCAGCCAGCCAGCCAGCGTCGCGGTGTTAGGTCGACAGGCTGACCCAGCCAGCCAGCCAGCGTCGCGGTGTTAGGTCGACAGGCTGACCCAGCCAGCCAGCCAGCGTCGCGGTGTTAGGTCGACAGGCTGACCCAGCCAGCCAGCCAGCGTCGCGGTGTTAGGTCGACAGGCTGACCCAGCCAGCCAGCCAGCGTCGCGGTGTTAGGTCGACAGGCTGACCCAGCCAGCCAGCCAGCGTCGCGGTGTTAGGTCGACAGGCTGACCCAGCCAGCCAGCCAGCGTCGCGGTGTTAGGTCGACAGGCTGACCCAGCCAGCCAGCCAGCGTCGCGGTGTTAGGTCGACAGGCTGACCCAGCCAGCCAGCCAGCGTCGCGGTGTTAGGTCGACAGGCTGACCCAGCCAGCCAGCCAGCGTCGCGGTGTTAGGTCGACAGGCTGACCCAGCCAGCCAGCGTCGCGGTGTTAGGTCGACAGGCTGACCCAGCAAGCGTTGCGGTGTTAGGTCGACAGGCTGACTTAATAAAATAGAGCCTGCACACTCACAAGCTCCACCACGTACCTTATTCACTAACACAAGCTCCACCTCGTACCTTTATTCACTAACACAAGCTCCACCTCGTACCTTTATTACCTAACAAACAATGTTTAGATCCTACAAGAAACTTCGTCAGGTTGGCATGGCTCATAAGAGTGTGGCGCTGGAGGGAGGGAGGGAGTAATGACTGTAGCCTGCAGGAGAGCTGAACACAGCCCAACACCAAGAGGAGGTAAAGCACCCTGATCAGAGGCTGCAGCCAGGGATTGTTTTGGTCCTAGTGTCATTTCATGAAAAGCTGCGCTGTATGTCAATGACAGAGAAACACAGGGCTGTGACAAGGGGAGAGGGAATCACGAATGAGGCTGTCAGACAGGAGAGCTCTCTATGCTTAGGGACACAGAGAAGCAGGTATATAGAGGCTCACAAACACACAGGTTTGTCACTCAGGGTGGCTTAAGGTGAATAGTGCTCAGCGATTAAATGACATTGCGTTTTTTAAATAACTAATTGACCGAAGTTGCTTTAATTATTTGAATTCCATTTAGTTTGGGCTTTTTTCTGTGTGCTCAACGCACCTTTTGTCTAGAGAGATCTCTCTGGGACATGTTGTCCAACTCATAATAGTTAAGAGCAGAAAACATGGTAATTAACTACAATGACCAGAATCCATTGCGCCTACAGCTGCCTGTTCTCATTGGTTCTTGCTGGGCAAGCATGCCTGTGGGGGCGGCAGACAGATAAAGTGGTTGTTAGGCATCTCTACCCAACAATACATCTAATTGATTGATAGTTGTTATTTAGCAGTTTTAAAAAGTATGACTTATCTACTTTGAAGTACTACTGAAATAGTGTTTGTCGTCAGACAGCAGGCAGCTAGCCAGGATGACTCTATTGATGACTCTTTTGGGAGCACTGAGATAAAAGGCTGTCTGGCTGATACTGCCTGAGCATAGATGAGATGATGACTTGGAATAAAATAACTAACATACACAACTGAAATATTTTATTAAAGTAATGTGAATAAGTTGTGGTTAGAGCCTAATAAGTGACAGTAAAGTGCAGTCACTCACTACCATCTTGTTTTGTGCTGTTACAGCATTGAACTCACATAATGCATGTATTGTTTAAAACATTTAAATTGATAATAAAAAATAAAAAACAAACCACAACCCGACGGGCTTCAAAAAGCACGAATCTCTCAGCACTAAAGGGGAGAGGCGGTGTGACGTGTTGGTATGATGACGCACGCAAGTCGGGGTGACACGAGACAGCGTGGTTGAGGTGTACGTGTCGGCATGGCTAATGAGAAAACTGGAGATCTTCTGTGTCAGTCAGGACATCGACACACATACGAGCCACACGCAGAAGCACTAGTAGGAGGAGGGTTGGGCTGCGCTGTCTGTACCTGAGCTGTTTGAGGAAGTCGATGTCTGAGGAGGAGCTGATGAGCTTGATGAACTCCTCGTAGGACGGGGCGTAGGTATAGGCCTTCTTGTGGTGCTCGTTGAGCTGCTCGCGGTGCTCCAGCTGAGAAAGCAGCATGAGGTTCAGGAAGTCTGGGTCACTCAGCACCTCCACCAGCGGCTTCAGCACTGCACACACACACAGTAGAAAACAGGCTTATAGTGTGGCATGCTCCAGCTTAATCATTTAGACACACACACGAGAACTAGCTAATATTGTCAAGTGACATCCTCTGACAGAAGCACAAACTAAAGAGCCATTGAATGTAAAAGCCTACTCTCTTCCTCAACCACACACTATCCTGGATTACCTTTACTACAATGGCATGTCTGGACTGCCTTCAGATATCACTGGCTATCTTAGTGGGCTTCTTCACATTTCATTTTTATGGAGGAGATAAATGTTTTATAAGGGAAGGGGTGACTCATACATGCTTACGCAAGAAGCCGTAAACAGCTGAACAGGTAAAGGCTGGCAGGCAGTAGACCAGGGCTATGTCCAAAATGGCTCCCTTTTCACTATATAATGCATTGCTTTTGACCAGGGCCCATAAGGGAGTGCACTTTGTAGAGCAGGGATTCCCAAACTCGGTCCTGGGCCCCCCCCTGTGCGCACATTTTGTTTTTCCCCCTAGCACTACACAGCTGATTCAAATAATCAACTCATAATTAAGCTTTGATTATTTGAATCAGCTGTGCACCAAACCTGCAAACATTTCTGAGTGCTGTGCTGCTGTGATGCAAAGCAAACTATGATTCCTCACACATAGCTGGTGGAATGGCTTTCTAAATGGTGATTTCATAGATAATCTCTGGCAAATGGAATCAGAGATTGGCCACTCCAGGCAGCCCCCAGCCTTGGTACAGAGGGCAGCGGTCAGTACATTTCCCCAGACTTCACCCTCTCTGGTTGTGTACAAAATGGCACCCTATTTCCTACAGAGTGCACTACTTTTGAACAATGCCCTATGCACTGTTCAAAAGTAGTGCACTACATTGGAAATAGGGTGCCATTTGGGAGGTACACCTCTCTCCACCCAGTCAGTCCTCCATGGAAACCCATAGAAGTACTAGAGCCTGGTTGAGCTCAGTTAGAATACAATGTCCCATTGTTCAAGAAATAAAATCTATCCTCAAATTGTATTACTTTGTTGTGAGATCAAATAAAATGAACAAATGCCCCCCAAAAACTGATAACATGTGAAACAATAACATTGAAATCTGATAACATATCTGACTAATGTCGAGCAGCACTAATGTCGAGCAGTAACGTTGAGCATTTTGGATGCTCTTAAAACAGAACCTCACCAACACCATGACAGGAGAGTGGAGTTATAACAGAACCTCACCAACACCATGACAGGAGAGTGGAGGTATAACAGAACCTCACCAACACCATGACAGGAGAGTGGAGGTATAACAGAACCTCACCAACACCATGACAGGAGAGTGGAGGTATAACAGAACCTCACCAACACCATGACAGGAGAGTGGAGGTATAACAGAACCTCACCAACACCATGACAGGAGAGTGGAGGTATAACAGAACCTCACCAACACCATGACAGGAGAGTGGAGGTATAACAGAACCTCACCAACACCATGACAGGAGAGTGGGGGTAAAAAACGGTGCAAATCTAACATGTTCAGTACCTTGAAGGAGGGATGTTGCTAAGTAACGGTGGTAATGAAGATATAATTAGGGGTCTGGAAGTATATTTTTGTCATCCATCTGTGCCTGCAAGATAAACAAAATCGCCCCCACACCTTGACAGCCCATTTAGCTCTGCCTCCTTGGTCTGCAGTCAGGCAGCCTTCACTGCTATTAACAGAACCACATCTGTGATGGCACAGCAAGTCAGTTCACAAGGAAGTAAAACCCTGTTGTGAAACACAGTCCTTTCTGATTGGTGTTGCCTTTTGCTTTTCCATATGACGTCACATGACGTCTTCAGAGACAGTCTAGAGTCATTAATATTTTAACACCAGCAAATATCTGGTTGTTCCCTGTTGTTTTTTGGTTAGTACAGCGAGAAGCATGCGAGAGCATTTCCCCTCCTCCTAACAGCATAAATACAGTAGCTGACAAGTCATCCAGTTGGAGCTCTGGCACATCATCCAGCCCACATCATTGCTCATCATGCCAGTGTTGCATGAAATAGATTTCCAATTCACTGCGTAAGGGTGCCATTTGGAACACAATTTCCCATAGGTTTTGGGCCCTGGTCAAAAGTAGTGCATAATAAAGGGTATAGGGTGCAATTTGGGACGCATGGTGAATCAGTCCCTGTGTTGAATGAATAATGGATGAGCTTTAGAGAGAGGACGGTGTGTCCCTGGCTGTCTGTGTACCTTTGGTGGTGATAACCTCCACTAGAACCACGCGCAGGCTGTAGGAGCGGGCGTCTCGTGTGGGCAGCAGGCACAGCATGAGCAGGCGGGCACAGCAGCGCAGGAACCGTAGCTCCTCCTCAGGGCTCTGCAGACACTGGTGAAGGGGGAAGGGCTTGGGCAACTCCTCCTGCCTGGGAGAGGGGGGGGTTAGAGAAGGGTGGGGCTCATCACAGAGCACACCCTGCTGTCTCCTACATTAACTTTTTTGTTCTGCACACTACAGAGGAGCGTTTCCTTACTGCACAGGCAATGCCAGTATCTTTGTGTAAGCTGATTACTGCTGATAAACTTAGTCAAATCAATGGAATTAATTGTAGCGCTTAGTTTTTTCCCCCCAATCGGACTCCAAGCAGGATAAAGGCTGGCCAGCCATCAGAGATTTGGTATTCAGCTTTAGAGGGCAATCTGTCCTCATGACATATCTCTGTACAGAGGGGCTGGAGAGAACATAGTTGATACTGATCCATACTGCAGTCACAGCTCTTTCATTTTAATGAGGCATGACACCAGGCATGACATAAGTGTGCATTTACTGGAAAGCCTACATACAGAAGTGTGCTTTGAACAAAACACACTCACCCCTACTTAAGACTATCCATTCACTATGATGGGTTTGTCAAAGTGAGCATCATCTTTGTGTAAATAAAGCTGCAGTCTTAAAAAAGACAAGTGACAAACCCATCATAGAACAATGTCATGGGAGCTCTGGGGGGCAGGGAACTCTGGGGGGGCAGATGTATCTGTCATGACGTTGCCTGTTTAGGTACATAAAGCCCATCCCCCTCTCCCTGCCACTCCCTGCCTCCTCCTTTCCTCCTTCAACCCATGCTGTGGTCACAGAGAGACGTCGTAAATTCCTGAGAATCTCCTCATGGCCAAACAGTATTAGAGAGAGGGTAAACTTTCAGGACAGAGGGTTTTCTTCCACCTCACAGAACTTGAGGTACGAACAGATTTCATGTTCCTGCAAAAGTATAAAAGATCGGTGAAGATTCCAGCTATTAACCGGTCCGTTTGTCACAATGTGGGAAACTCATGGGAGACTGTGTGGCTACATTACCATACCGCTGTTTGTATAATAACCTCAGATATGAGGTTTACATCTGTTTGTTGTATAAAATGAATGAGTGAGTATGATACTGTTTGTATAATTGTGTAATATGATTTTGGACTGTTTAATGAAGAAAAATACAAATCCCTTTTGATTTGAACTAAATCCGAGGACCCGCCCCTGAGCCCAGTTGGGTCAGATATCCTGAGACAGCCCCTCTCTGCAATTCCGAATAAAACCCAACTCTGAGAAATTATCAGTAGACCATGTTTTTTCTCCATAGGAGGAGAACAAAGGTTAAGTACCATTGCTGAATCTTTAACCATACCACGTGGTTAAACTCCTAGACGAATAAGAACAAGTCTTTGATATTGACTACTAGTCTGCAGCTAGGAATTCGGTATCATTGAACGCGAAGACAGACAACCGCCGAAACATCCATTCTATAACGAATGTCACTCTGAACTATCCACAATAACCAAGACAGAAAGACGGACCAAACTCTCCAACAAAAACTAACTTTTCTCCAGCAATCAAGACAACACACTGAGCGTAAATATATATATATTGATTGCAATTGTTCCCGAATGAGTGAGCGTTCATGTGTAAAGGATTAGCATGTCAATTGTTATAATTATGGACTCTGTAGTGACTTCTTAGTCGAACACAATTTTCCCTTTGTCTAACAAGCCGCCATGCCGGTTCAGCCCACTAGGGCATATTTCTCCCATCATTTCATGTAACTATTTTAAGTTTGTTTGTTTATGCATTTCTGTGAATTACTTAGTAATAAATAAATGATTTAAGACAATTGATGTATGGATGACTCATAGTGAAGACTGGGTTCGTGCAGATAACCAACAATTTACGACGTTTGGAATGAGACTAACGTGAGGTAAAATAAATAAATCATTAATCAGAAGACTATTGATCAGATATGAAAATATCTGAAAGGTTATATTGGGAAATTATAACTTTGTAATCTGACTACTTTCCCTGGTGCTCCCAAATTCATAGTTAATTAGTTACGTTATTATTTAGTTGATCGCGTAATAACTAATTACAGAGAATCTTTGAAAAAAAACTATAAGTCTTCAATTTAATGATAGCAAAGACATATCTCAGCAGTTTTGGTCAGTGCATCTGAAACAAGCTGGGAAAGAAATGCATCCACTGTGCTAAATAATGAGCAGCATCTCCAGCTGGAAGTCTTTGGGCGAGAAGGACTGACTGGCTGAACTTCTGAAAAGCCTCATTTAAAGTTCAAGAGGGACCTCTGACATGACACAGACTGCTAGAGTAGCTCTGTCTGAACAGAGAAAATGTGGCACTGGCAACATACAAAATACATTATTATACCCCATAATACACAATATTAATCTAGCACAGGAAGATTATACAATGGACGCATCCCAAACGGCATCCAATAAAACTATCAGTTGATGGATGAGGACCACTTTCTTCCTTCTTTCAAAGTCAATGTGAGATGCAGAGCCAGAGACACACACAGTACAGAAACCAAGGGAAGCAGCTTGCTCACTGTGAGGACCCTACCTGCTCAAAGTCTTTCAAAATAGTGACATTTGCTGTAAATTCCAACAGGTTACCTAGCTGAGAGCAGAGTCCCTGCTTCAATGTTGACTGTTTGGAACTGGCCTACTGTTAAAATGTATCTAATGGATTGCTTATAGAAAATAATATTTTAATTGGTTGCTTCACTGTATTGTAAGTAACACTATGCATTTCGGGAGCTAAATGAACTAACAGACAGTCACAAGTGAGTAACTTATTTTAAAAAGGCATAATGAACACATTTAAATTGTGTTTTTTATGACTTCCGCTGCTCAGACAGTACAGGGCATTCGGAAAGTATTCAGACCCCTTGACTTTTTCCACATTTTGTTATGTTACAGCCATATTCTAAAATTGATCAGATTGTGTGTCCACCCTTAAATCTACACACAATACTCCATAATGACAAAGCAAAAAAAATGTTTAATCACATTTACATAAGAATTCAGACCCTTTACTCAGTACTTTGTTGAAGCACCTTTGGCAACGATTACTTGAGTATGATGCTACAAGCTTGGCACACCTGTATTTTGTGAGTTTCTCCCATTCTTCTCTGCAGTTCCTCAAGCTCTGTCAGGTTGGATGGGGAGTGTCGCAGCACAGCTATTTTCTGGTCTCTACAGACTCTTCCTACAGTTGGATCCGGTTAAAGTCCAGGCTCTGGCTGGGCCACTCAAGGACATTCAGAGACTTGTCCCGAAGCCACTCCTGCGTTGTCTTGGCTATGTGCTTCGGGTCGTTGTCCTGATGGAAGGTGAACCTTTGCCCCAGTCTGAGGTTCTGAGAGCTCTGGAGCAGATTTTCATCAAGGATCTCTGTACTTTGCTCTGTTCATCTTTCCCTCGATCATGACTAGTCTCCCAGTCCCTGCCACTGAAAAACATCCCTACAGCATGATGCTGCCACCACCATGCTTCACCTTAGGGATGGTGCCAGGTTTCTTCCAGAGGAGATGCTTGGCATCCAGGCCAAAGAGTTCAATCTTGGTTCCATCAGACCAGAGAATCTTGTTTCTCACAGTCAGAGTCCTTTAGGTGCCTTTTGGCAAACTCCAAGCAGGCTGTCATGTACCTTTTACTAAGGAGTTGCTTCCATCTGGCCAGTCTACCATAAAGGCCTGATTGGTGGAGTTATGCAGAGATGGCTGTCCTTCTGGAAGGTTCTCCCATCTCCACAGAGGAACTCCGGAGCTCTGTTGGAGTGGCCATCGGGTTCTTGGTCACCTCCCTGATAGCCCAGCTCTAGGAAGAGTCTTGGTGGTTCCAAACCTCTTCCATTTAAGAATGATGGAGGCCACTGTGTTCGTGGGGATCTTCAATGCCGAAAAAATTGTTTTGTACCCTTCCCCAGATCTGTGCCTCGACACAATCCTGTCTCGGAGCTCTACGGACAATTCCAACCAACCTAATGGCCTGATTTTTGCTCTGACGTGCACTGTCAACTGTGGGACCTTATATAGACAGTTGTGTGCCTTTCCAAATCATGTCCAATCAATTAAAAATTTACCACAGGTGGACTCCAAGTTGTAGAAACATCAAGGATGATTAATGGAAACAGGATGCACCTGAGCTCAAATTCAAGTCTCATAGCAAAGGGTCTGAATACTTATGTAAATAAGGTATGTTTTTTATTTGTAATACATTTTCAAAAAAAAATTAACAACCTGTTATCACTGTCATTATGGGATATTGTGTGTAGATTGAGGAGGACATGTTTTTATTCAATCCATTTTAGAATAAGGCTGTAACGTAATTTTTTGGGGGAAAAAGTCAAGGGGTCTGAATACTTTCCCCATTTCCCTGTCTGTCCTTGCTTTCCTATGAGTGAGCTCCACTTCTACGTGTACATATCCGGGGCAAATGGAACAGAGACTGTACAGTATCGTAAACACTGACCAGTAGCTCATCCCTTACGGTTGAAAACGGCAGATTTTGTCATTGATAAGCACCAAAATTGGAACACAGTGGCTGTAAAGTAACATGCTATACATGACGCCAGAGGTCACGTTCTCTGCTTCACAGGGATGCATGGGTTTTGACTGATAGAATCAACAGTAATTGTGTGACGGTGGGGACGCAGGGCTGTGTTCCAAACAAAAAACTACACGTGCACTTGCTTCTGTTCATCAATGGCAAAGCTAGTAGAGCTTAAAAAAAGCACCTGATAGCTGAAAGCTCTTTCCTTGAGTCATAAAAGCTCATTGAAATGACTTAGGAACTGTTCAGTTTGAAGAGGTGTGGCAACTTGGATACACCTCACACTCAAACCCTTGTCGTCGTTTTTCTCATCTTGCACCTACTCCAAAAAGTACTTTCAGATTTTGTTATTGACAAATGCTGTGAAAAGCACATTAAATGTAAAATGCACATAAAATCAGTGTAATGTTTGGTTAAAGTCTTGTGACATGTGAACTGCTGTGTCCTGATAATTTCCCCATAATCTCCAAAGTGTTCTCTTTCAATTGCTACCATGGTCATGCATATGCTTTTTATAGTTTACATCTGGCCCAATTCATATTGTGACGACCCTCCCACTCTGTCTTCCGTATTCTTTCTCTTGTTTTCCTTATTAGGATGTCGGCGGAGGGAGCAGGGAAGGCCGTCAGCGACATGGGACACACCTGGGCTCTCTCCATGCAGACACACTGTTAGATTTGTTGTGGCATTTTTGTGGCCGTTTGTTTGCTTTGGCACCTTTCAACACCCCTCATTATCACATTAATGTACGCAACCACTCACTTACGCTACTGATTACTGACGACACACACCATAGTTAATTGTATTTACATTACTTCAGTTAATAAATATATTTTTTGGTTATTCCTAATCTCCACGTTGTCTCCCTTTTTGTTATGGACTTCGAGCCGGTTCGTGACCATATCCAATTTCCAAAGGGGTTAACCAAACAGCTAAAACAGTCAGACAGTGAAGAAGCATCCTCTCCAGTCCAGTAGCATAAGTTTTAGTAAGAACCCTGTCCCGAGCTTTGCTCCATGGCCACAGACTAAAATAAGCAAGGCTGCTCTCCTTTCCTGAGGAAAGGGGGAAGCTGGGTAATGCCGAGTATTACAGAGTGATGATGACCACCTCTATATTCTCACCAGACCAGAGAGGCCCATGTTAGGGCCCCTGAACCTCTCCTCTAGCCTGCTGCTTGCTCCCCGATCGGTTTGTGCTGTCCTAACTCCTATGGTTGTCAAACCAACATGACTTGGCAAGACAGCACAAACAGATCTCCTCCTCCTCCTCCTCCCACACCCTCCTGTACCTGGTATTGGCCGTCTTGAGGTCACAGAAGTGTGCATGGAGGGTCTTGACGGTGTCATTGCAGACCACGTTGACCATGTCGACGTCTGCCAGGCGGCCCCGCAGCTGCTTGGCCATCTCCCAGAAGTCCTCTGACAGCATCTGGTAGAGCTGTCCCTCGTCGCGGCTCAGCGGCACATACCACGACAGGACATAGTCCCTGTAGCTGTAGTCAAACACTGGAGAAACAGAGAACAAGACGTGGTTGGTACACTGCTTGGCAAAATACAGGGTAAATTTAAGCAGAAGCATCAATAGAAATCTCTGCTGCTAAAGGGAAGCAAAACTCTGAAGTCTCTGTTCGGCCACAATCCGTCTTTATTTCACGGTGTAGGTTTACATTAAGACTGGATCATGTTGGACCATCAGCCCCACCTCCTATTCTTACTCAATCCTAGCCTAGTACATCAGCCACTAATAGCTAGCTAATGCTTACTAGGTACTATTGGAAACATTGCTGTGTGCTCATTTGGATATGGTCCTTTCAGAGCCTCGCCAAGCCGTAATGTTAAATAGAATTACATTTGACATTACTCTACCGGTTCCTCTGGTTAAACCAACTTATCAACACGTTGGTAGTGGGTTCACATTTCTAGTAGAGGTCGACCGATTATGATTTTTCAATGTCCGATACCGATTATTGGAGGACCAGAAAAAGCAGTTTGACTAAAATCAGACGATTTATATATATATATATAATAATGACAACTACAACAATACTGAATGAACACTTATTTTAACTTAATACATAAATATATTTAGTCTCAAATAAATAATGAAACATGTTCAATTTGGTTTAAATAATGCAAAAACACAGTGTTGGAGAAGAAAGTAAAAGTGCAATATGTGCCATGAAAAAAAGCTAACGTTTAAGTTCCTTGCTCAGAACATATGAAAGCCGGTGGTTCCTTTTAACATGAGTCTTCAATATTCCCAGTTAAGAAGTTTTAGGTTGTAGTTATTATTGGACTATTTCTCTCTACCATTTGTGTTTCATATACCTTTGACTATTGGATGTTCTTATAGCCACTATAGTATTGCCAGCCTAATCTCGGGAGTTGATAGGCTTGAAGTCCTAAACAGCGCAATGCTTGAAGCACAGCGAAGAGCTGCTGGCAAATGCAGGAAAGTGCTGTTTGAATGAATTCTTACGAGCCTGCTGCTGCCTACCACCGCTCAGTCAGACTGCTCTATCAAATCATAGACTTAATTATAATATAATAACACAGAGAAATACGAGCCTTCGGTCATTAATATGGTAAAATGCGGAAACTATCATTTCAAAAACAAAAGGTTTATTCTTTCAGTGAAATACGGAACCGTTCCGTATTTTATCTAACGGGTGGCATCCCTAAGGCTAAATATTGATGTTACATTGCACAACCTTCAATGTTAAGTCATAATTATGTACAATTCTGGCAAATTAATTACGGTCTTTGTTAGGAAGAAATGGTCTTCACACAGTTCGCAACGAGCCAGGCGGCCCAAACTGCTGCATATACCCTGACTCTGCTGGCACAGAACACAAGAGAAGTGACACAATATTATATAGTTAAAAAAAAAAAATCATGTTAATAGGCAATATTAACTAAATATGCAGGTTTAAAAATATATACTTGTGTATTGATTTTAAGAAAGGCATTGATGTTTATGGTTAGGTACATTTGTGCAACGACAGTGCTTTTTTCGCAATTGCGCTTGTTAAATCATCACCCGTTTGGCGAAGTAGGCTGTGATTCGACTTGAAATCGGCCAAGCCGATTAATCGTTCGACCTTTAATTTCTAGCACCTGAAACATACGCACAACCATGTAAATAGTGATGCATGCACACTAGCCGAGGTCATGCGCACTAGCCGAGGTCATGCGCACTAGCCGAGGTCATGCACACTAGCCGAGATCATGGCTGTGCGAATGCTTCAGGTGACAGAAACCTTAATCCACTAGCAACATGTTGAAAAGTTGGTTTAATAATACTTTCTTGTGGATATACAGTGGGGCAAAAAAGTATTTAGTCAGCCACCAATTGTGCAAGTTCTCCCACTTAAAAAGATGAGAGGCCTGTAATTTTCATCATAGGTACACTTCAACTATGACAGACAAAATGAGAAAAAAAAAAATCCAGAAAATCACATTGTAGGATTTTTAATGAATTTATTTGCAAATTATGGTGGAAAATAAGTATTTGGTCACCTACAAACAAGCAAGATTTCTGGCTCTCACAGACCTGTAACTTCTTCTTTAAGAGGCTCCTCTGTCCTCCACTCGTTACCTGTATTAATGGCACCTGTTTGAACTTGTTATCAGTATAAAAGACACCTGTCCACAACCTCAAACAGTCACACTCCAAACTCCACTATGGCCAAGACCAAAGAGCTGTCAAAGGACACCAGAAACAAAATTGTAGACCTGCACCAGGCTGGGAAGACTGACTCTGCAATAGGTAAGCAGCTTGGTTTGAAGAAATCAACTGTGGGAGCAATTATTAGGAAATGGAAGACATACAAGACCACTGATAATCTCCCTTGATCTGGGGCTCCACGCAAGATCTCACCCCGTGGGGTCAAAATGATCACAATAACGGTGAGCAAAAATCCCAGAACCACACGGGGGGACCTAGTGAATGACCTGCAGAGAGCTGGGACCAAAGTAACAAAGCCTACCATCAGTAACACACTACGCCGCCAGGGACTCAAATCCTGCAGTGCCAGTACATGTCCAGGCCCGTCTGAAGTTTGCTAGAGAGCATTTGGATGATCCAGAAGAATATTGGGAGAATGTCATATGGTCAGATGAAACCAAAATAGAACTTTTTGGTAAAAACTCAACTCGTCGTGTTTGGAGGACAAAGAATGCTGAGTTGCATCCAAAGAACACCATACCTACTGTGAAGCATGGGGGTGGAAACATCATGCTTTGGGGCTGTTTTTCTGCAAAGGGACCAGGACGACTGATCCGTGTAAAGGAAAGAATAAATGGGGCCATGTATCGTGAGATTTTGAGTGAAAACCTCCTTCCATCAGCAAGGGCATTGAAGATGAAACGTGGCTGGGTCTTTTAGCATGACAATGATCCCAAACACACCGCCCGGGCAACGAAGGAGTGGCTTCGTAAGAAGCATTTCAAGGTCCTGGAGTGGCCTAGCCAGTCTCCAGATCTCAACCCCATAGAAAATCTTTGGAGGGAGTTGAAAGTCCGTGTTGCCCAGCAACAGCCCCAAAACATCACTGCTCTAGAGGAGATCTGCATGGAGGAATGGGCCAAAATACCAGCAACAGTGTGTGAAAACCTTGTGAAGACTTACAGAAAACGTTTGACCTCTGTCATTGCCAACAAAGGGTATATAACAAAGTATTGAGATAAATTTTTGTTATTGACCAAATACTTATTTTCCACCATAATTTGCAAATAAATTCATTAAAAATCCTACAATGTGATTTTCTGGATTTTTTTTTCTCATTTTGTCTGTCATAGTTGAAGTGTACCTATGATGAAAATTACAGGCCTCTCTCATCTTTTTAAGTGGGAGAACTTGCACAATTGGTGGCTGACTAAATACTTTTTTGCCCCACTGTATAATCTAAAACTCAAAGCATCATAAGGACCAACCCCGCAAACAACCAGTAGAGTAGATTCAAATTGTATTCAACATTCCAGCTTGTAGAGGGCCTGAACGGACCTAAATTAAACACTGGGTTCTCCCAGAGAGTGGATTTGCTTGCTATATCACCTGTCTGGTCCAACAGGTTAACCTCTATGGTGCCTATGCCAACCCTATACCCTTTCTGATTGCTCCTTAAGCCAGTTGTGTACTAGCCATCTAGGCTACAGTTTACTCTCCTGGTTGGGGAGATGTACTTCTTCAGTGGTACTCTCTCTGTGACATCAGCATAAGGCAGTAGCCATACAGACAGTAGAGAGACAGTAAACACCCTTCTTCTGGGAGGACCTCAGCACAGTACCAATGCTGGCTGCCAGGTAACAGATGTTCTTCAGTCAGGGGATTTACACAAACACACCCAAACTACTGGAGCCTGCAGCCACTCCATACAGACAGTGCCACTGTCTGCCATGATACGGAACCTCTTCCATATCAATGAGAACATACTGTACGGAAAGACAGGTCTCAAGACACTAAACCCAAAGCATGCCAAGGTCTGACTGCAGCTACATTTCTGTGTTTCTATAGAGAGCCAGACAGCACTGTATGGAGCACAAACCCAGGTAGAGTAGGGCGCTATAGCCTAGTCAGACATATCCCAAAAATGAAAGGCCTTCAATTTGCTTTGCTTCAGACTGACAGTGCCTGACTCCACAGTGAGCCCTCTACAGGATATTGTGAATAACTTAAACTCCCATAGTGTGGAGAGAAGTGGGAGGTTGGTTGAGCTCTTGTTGAAAACACTAACATAGTCAGTGAAGAAGATCAGTTTATATCTCCTGGATGGCTTCAATCACTCCCTACATAAGAACCACATGATGGTAATGCCAGTGATGGGGTGACCTGCCAACCACCTTGGTAATTCATTAGCATTAATACCAGTGAGCTCCTCCTCAATGACCCACCCTTACCCAACATGTGATAGGTCAGAATGGACCTTGCTATGGCGTTGCTCAGATATGATCAGAAAGGAAGAGGCGGGGCCTCCCGAGTGGCGCAGCGGCCTAAGGCACAGCATCACTACAGCCTGGGGTTCAATCCCAGTGTCACAACCGGCAGTGACCGGGAGTTCCATAGGGCGGCGCACAATTGGCCCAGCTTCACCTGGGTTTGGCCGGAGGGGCTTTACTAGGCTCATTGCGCTCTAGCAACTCTATGCGGACGTCTTGAGATCTGTATATACTGGAAGAGGTGAAGCGAGAGAGTTCACTCCAGTCAAAATCTGTCCACAATAAGCAGACCGCCTGTCTTCCCGCCTTTGGGACAACAACTCCTATTGTTAGGGCGGGGAACAGGCCATCATCTCAGTATATACAGATCTCTGATATGATATAACATTTTTATCACAATACCAGAGGGGGTAGACAAGACAGTAATGCCTTTCTGCATGACTTCCTGCAAATACATGACAATATATCAGTGTAGAGCCAAAGTGTAGGCTACCAAATTCCAGCCATTAAGTAAGCGGTTCAATCCTCAAGCGAGGCTAACAGCTGCAAGAGACGAGTGGATTGATAAATCTAAATTGCCGGAGAACAATCTCCTGCTGTATGAATAAAAGGAGTGGTGTGTAAAGTAAACAGCATGTTGGTTAAACACAGGGCCAGGGAGGACAGCAAATATCTCCGTCCCTGTCCCAAATGGCACCATGTTCCCTTTATAGTGCACTACTTTTGACAAGGGCCACCATGCTCTCCTCCATGGACCCTGGTCAAAAGTGCACTATAAAGGGAACACTGGGCCTTTCTTCCCCTCCAATCATGTGAGACCCTCTATCACACAGCTTCAACAGATTCAGTAATCCTATCCAACATAGGCTGAACGAGGTGGGGGAGGTTGGGTCAAACTTCCTTCGTTGTTCCTTTCTGTAATCAACATTTTAATAATACCATTTCTGATTGGTTTCTGCCTGGTGGGTATAATAAGTGCCAGTCATTAGGGTTAATGCTACCTTCAATAAGGGGCTTGTGATTAACCATCCATGCAGTAACACACAGCAGCTTGTTAAATACAGTAATACACATGTAATTGTGATCTCATTACCAGGGGACAGCTTTTGTTTGCCAGTAGGGAAAGTTATTTGAAAGGCTATCTTCACCATGTAAAATGTAAATGAGAAATGTTGTTTGGGGTGTGAGCAGATGTGGTGCTTAGTGAATGACAATGTAGTGATCTCAACTACATACTCCTTGCGTCCTCTCTCCTCATTTCCTTAAAACCCATTGGAGAAGGTCAGAGGGAAGGGACCTGTGGCTTTCTCATCCAATGGGTTTTGAGAAGGAGACGAGGATCGAGGAGAATGCAATTGAAATCTTCCCCGTGTTTCTTACACCAAGTGAAAGGAAGCTGCTGATCTCACAATCTCTTCCTGCGAAGAGGAAGGCCTATTCTAGGACTGCCGACTCCACACAAATGATGGTTCTGCAGCATTATATTTGGGGTTTTAACCACCAAACACTAACCTTCTTTAAGGGCCTTGTCCACATTGTGTGATACCACCACTCTTCTTGTCTGCGCAGACTCCAAAAGTGGCACGGTGAACCTTCCCTGCAAACATAACACAAGTACAAAGGATGGAGTCCCAGCCGAAGGTCAATAACGCTCTCTCAGCCCATTGCATGCATACAAACAAGATCATTGACAAAGGACATAATCTAACAACCTCAAACAGAAATTGATAAATAATGGAATAGTTGAATGGGCAGTGATGTCCAACCCAGACAGGGAAGTGACTGAGGTAGTATTGAGCAACAAGGATATTTCTAAACATAACACCCACACAGTGTCATGCAGGAGATACAAGACTGAGATAAAGACCGCCTATGCTTCAAAGGTCTGGCAGACTGTTGAAGCTATAGGCTATAACACAACATGATAATGTGTCATCACGCAGGACTGAACAACACAGTAATGAATGCCTATAGAGGTCTACTGTATTGAATTTAAAATGTCTCACTCTGACACACAACTCAGTGGCCATAACAAGGATGACATGGAGAACAATGAAAAGACCCATGACATGAACATGAATAAAAACTATTCAGGATGCTTACCATTAATTTGTTAAACAAGTCCAACAGGTAAGTAGACTGTCTCTTTGAAGTTTCAAATCGGCTGATTTTAGGAGGTCCCTTTTTAACGAGGAGACCAAAGCTTCCCAACAAGAAGCAGAACAATGCAAAGGAGATATAAATAAAAAGCTTCAGAAAAAATGACGTTATGGTGAGCCCCCCATATCCAAACTGAAAAAGTAATGCTGCGGCGATTCCCAAGCAGATGACGGGCAAGAAACGAAAAGAGGAACCGATGGAGGCGGCGCTAGACATGGGGGCATCGGTGCTGCTCCTGCCAGCAAAATGCATGCTGCTGTCAATGACATCTCCTCAACACCGACAAGAGAACAGGCTTTGTGTTCCTCGCAGTTGGATCTTCATTCAAACGCATTTACCATATTTAGGGAGAGACGGCACCCAAATATTGACATGGGATATTGGACCTTAGAGATGAAAAAAAAAACATTCCCTTGTTGTTGTTAGCCTCCTATGTCCATGTAAAGGTCTGGGCATTGACGTCATTCTATGAACCTAACTAGTCTATGTTTCTCGTGCCATCAGATTTGCATCGCAAAGCAAGCAAGTTTCCGGTGTTCCATGTAAACAATATCTCAAACCTAGCTAGCTGGGTTGGTAAGCTAGATACCAAATGCAAGAAAGCAGCGAGCATGTAAGTTCATTACAGTTCAATTACCTAACTAGCTAGCTAGCTAGCTAGCTACTTAGCTGGCCAGCTAACGTTACGTTTACAACTCGACAAAATCAGAAAGGTGGGTAAGGCTTATTTGGCTAAATAGCTAACGTTACATTATATAGCCAACAGGCTCTGTCCGCAGCTAACGTTAGCAAGCTTGCTAATTGCTAACAAACTCCATCAGCAATTAGCTAGCTAGCAGCTAACTATGTGCAGGTAAATGCAAGCTAGCTTTAGTTAGCTAACTAGCTTGCGTGCTACCTGAAACAGACCTTTCTCGATATTTTATCTCTAAACAAAATAAATATCAAAATGCCACTGGTTGGAAAATTCCTATTCCTGAGTATCCATCGACACAACTGATGATGACACCTGTGTAGGCGAGGCGATGGCTGGCCGTTTTGTTATCGATTGTCCTCTATCTTCAGCTGAGTGTCTAGTTTCCTGTTATTAACTTGACTGACACATTTCTTTCTACACGTGAAATCTGCCGACCAATCAACGTGGCGGTGTCAACCGCACAAACCAAATCAGGTGTGTATTCATTACGCCGATTCTGTTGTTAAATGTTTCGTCTGTTGAAAAACGTTTTGCAACAGAAACCGTTAACTCCAACCGCTCTTCCGCGTGACATAAACGCTGTTGGGTTCCTCAACGGAAGTTCTAGTTCATTTAAATGTTATGGTTTCTACAGTTTGCCTTCCCAATCTGCACATCTATAAATTACCAATTCTACCATGCTCTAAAGTGGAGTGAACTTCTTCCAGCCACTTATTTTATTTTTTGGGGGCGAGACACAACTGAACTACAACTTCCGTTTAAGAACAAAACGGAACTCAACAGCATTTGGAGTTAACTGTTGCAAAACGTTTTGCAACAAACGAAACATTTTGCAAAACAATCGGCATAATGAACCCCAGGGGTGTATTCATTAGTCAAAACAGTTGCAAATTAAAACAAGTTTCTATAGAACAAATTCTGGTAGTTTTGCAACAGAATCGACGTAATGAATAGCCCCCAGGGGAAGTTGTCAGAGGCGTCACTGTGGAACAATCAGTCAATGACCTTTCAACATTCCACAAGGTTAAACAAAGGGAAAAAGGGGATAATCATTAAGATATTATAAGGGGATAATACACTTTTGTATTTTAATTATTATACGTGCTTGGCCAATAAGGCTGCACCATTCGAATGCAATTTTGTCTAGGCCCAATAATTTTGGGGGTGGAAAAATATTGTGAAGCACTATCATGCCACCATTACTGTAAATATATTAAGGACTTTTTCTGAAATTCCAATGCAAAAATATTACAGTATTTATAAATATTACAGTATATAGCAGAAGACATTTTGTTTTTATAGTTTTGAGAAGTGCTCTACTCTACTGCCACTATGTGTTCATCTCCAAGACAACCGTTTCTACAGACAAGGGGATTCAATTAAAGGATTGCATTTATTTTTGTCAATTGCACACAAGCTCCAACTGAAACTTGACTACAGCTTTTAACCCAACCCCTCTGAATCGGAGACGTGCGGGAGCTGCCACATTAGGCGTCCGTGGAGCTGTTGTTGTCTTGCTCGTGGACAGAATGACAGATTTTTCACCTCGTCTGCTCAGGGATTTGAACTAGGAACCTTACAAGTAACTGGCCTTTCAGTACACACAGTATCATAATAATCATCAATTTACCCAAATATCCAGGCTCATAGTCCAACTGAATAAAGAGAGCTTTCATGATGCATGGTAAAAAATTATACTTGAACTTAGTACTGTATTGTAGACACATAAGAAAAATGTGATGTTCACAAAACTGCTACATTCCTACCCACTTAATTGCTTTGTGAGCTCACACACTAAACTATTGAATACTTGGATTTATATTTCAGTTATTACTACAGCCACTAGATGGTGCAATGTATTCAGACTGCATGATTCACATGATTCACCAGAGATACAGTGCCTTCAGAAAGTATTCATAACCGTTGACTTATTCCACATTTTGTTACAGGCTGAATTCTAAATGGATTAAAGGTGAGTTTTACCCCTCACCCATCTACACACAATACCCCATAATGACAAAGTGAAAACATGTTTGTAGAAATGTTTGCTAATTTACTGATAATAAAATACAGAAATCTCATTTGCATAAGTATTCACACCCCTATCAATACTTTGTAGAAGCACCCTTGGCGGCAATTACAGCTTTGAGTTGTCTTGGGTATGTCTGTATCAGCTTTGCACATCTGGATTTGGGGATTTTCTCCTATTCTTCCCTGCAGATTTTCTCAAGCTCTGTTAAGTTAGATGGGGAACAGCAGTGAACAGCAATCTTCAAGCCTTTCCACAGATTTTCAATGGGATTCAAGTCTGGACCACTCAAGGACTTTAACATTCTTGTTCTGAAGCCATTCCAACATTGCTTTGGCTGTATGCTTGGGGTCATAAATCTTCACCCCAGTCTAAGGTCATTTGCAGTCAAGCAGGTTCTCATCAAGGATTTGCCTCCATTCATTGTTCCATTTATCCTTACCAGTCTCCCAGTCCCTGACACTGAAAAGCATCCCAATAGCATGATGCTGTCACTACCATGCTTCACGGTAGGGATGGTGTTAGATGGGTAATGAGCTGTGCCTGGTTTTTATCCAGACAAAGCATTTCGGATTCAAGCCCGAGTTAAATTTGTCTCATCAGACCAGAATCTTTTGCCTTATGGTCTAAAATTTTCACGTGCCTTTTTGCAAACTCCAGGACTTTCTCAAGACTGGCTTCTGTCTGGCCCCTCTCCCATAAAGCCCCAGATAGGTGAAGTGCTGTAGAGACTGTTGTCCCTCTGCCAGATTCTCCCATCTCAGCCAAGGAACTCTGTAGTTCTCGCCGAGTGGTTATTGGGTTCTTGGTCACCTCCCTGAGCCATGTCCTTCTTGCCCGGTTGCTCAGTTTGGTTCGACGACCAGCTCTGGGTAGTTCCATATTTTTTTCCACTTGGAGAACACTGTGCACTTGGAAACTTTCAACACTCTAGAAATTGTTTTATACCCTTCCCCAGATATACGCCTCAACACAATTCAATCTCGGCCATCTGTGGACAGTTCCCTGGACTTAATGGTATACTTTTTGCTCTGACATACACCGTCAACTTTGGGACCTTATATAGACAGGTGTGTTTGTAAATCACGTCCAAAGAATTGAATTGGTCACAGGTGGACTCCAATCAAGTTGTCGTGATATCTCAAGGATGATGATCAAAGGAAATTGGATGCACCTCAGCTCAGATGGTAGTGTCATAGCAAAGGGTTGTGAATACTTATGCAAATGTAATATATTTCTGTATTTCATTTTCAATAAATTTGCAAACATTTGTAAAAACATGTTTACACTTTGTCATTATGGGGTATTGTGTGTAAATGGCTGAGAAAATGAATATATTTAATACATTTTGAATTCAGGCTGTACATATTAAAATGTGGTATGTCAAGGGGGTTGAATACTTTCTGAAGGCACTGTAACTACAGTATTGTCATGAACTTGACCATTTGCATTTGCCCAGAGACTATTCAACCAAACCAAGGACATGAATGAAACTAAATGAAAAAAATGTAATAATAGTTGTATTTTATATACCTCTTTTCATTCAAACAAAAGTCCTTGGGCTGGACAATGCATTTTAAGATCTGCAGAGGTCTGATGGTCCAGTCCTTTAACAATGCCGTTTCATAATGCTTGGCATTTGTGTGCTGTTATGTGCTCTGTCTGGACTATCCTGTGGAGTGGTTGAGACTGTTTACTCTGGGATTGATTAATGGCCTATCTGGTGTGTGGTTGTCACAGCAACCCGGGCACCAATTGGCTGTGTGTTCAGGCGCAAACAGGAAGTTAAGAACAGCAACCGAAACTAAAAGGCAGCCAGAGCATGAGCCAAAGCAGGCCCATTTGGTGTGCTGCTGAAGCCGGAGCTCAGCAACTACCTCCCCCCCCCCCACACACACACACACACAATAGAATGTGAAAGGATTGTTAAGAGGAAGCCAGGTAAAAAAAAAAAAAAAAGGAAGAAAAAAACCCTTAATTTTCAGTTCACAATCACTAGTATTTGTAGACTTTTCAGAGCCATTATGCAATAGCTGGAATATCACTGCATTCATGCCTGTTATTACTGCATTGTCGGAACTAGAAGCACAAGCATTTCGCTACACTCGCATTAACCATGTGTATGTGACAAATAAAATTAGATTTGATTTGTTGAAACAAGTAATACTATGATTCAACATACAGAGGCAAAACACTCACTGTTGGCACCATTTTCTTTGTAAAAATCTTCCAGAGTTGAGAAAGGACAGCAGGATCCAACAGCTGAACCAAACGTTTCACACATGGTCAGAAAACAGACATTGCTGACCTCTGGTAATCTGTGTCACTTGAAAAAAAACATCTACTACACTGTAGTACCACAAGATTACAAAACAATATTTTTATTAAGATTTGCATGTTGATCCACAGGATTAAGAGTTGGCCATGAATGTGTGACACACTCAAACGTGTGTAAATAGATTTAGCAACTAATTTAAAACATTACATATAGGCACACATAAGCAACAAGCCTATACAATTTCACACACGAGATGTCACAAATGCGGACTTGTTGATAAAAATGTATTTTTTTCTTCATAATGTGTCATGTAAATAACAATAATAAAAAACAAATCTAACAAAGAATCAGAAATCTTTCATTGAGTAAAAAATATATAAATCAAATAAATTGTCCACCTTAGATTAAAATGTCCCTTTATATAAAAAAATATATATAAGCGTGCTTAAAAGGCATCAAGATAAATGACCAGGTGCATTTACTCACTTCATCCTTCTAACCAATGGATGGCATCACCTTGAAGGTCAAAGACAAGGTTGGAAAGTTAGATCAGCAAGGCCTCTTAAGGCCTTTCCCAGGCTTCAGCCTTGCTGTCAGTGTAAACACACAGCCAGGGTGGCCACTCACATCCCCATCAGTGTTTTCCATAAGGTGCAGAAGCGGTATGCCATTACGCAGACATATCAGTATATACATTATTAACAGTGGGTGGAGAGTGGGAGAGACGCCCAACAGTTTGTAGATTCATCCCCTCACTCCCATCCCATCTAAAAGGCCCTGAGATCTTGGCAGGTTCAGTTTGGGCATCGATTCATATTCTACAGCTCACAGAGCCCCTATACTGTATGTCCCATAGACATACTCCCAGTCATTCCTATGAGTAGGCACTCTGGTCGAACAACAAGCCCAGCAGTGAACAATGCTTTTCAACGCCAAGCCTGCCACTGACTGGCCTGTATCTGGTCTTGAGTCACTGCACTGCCAGGGCTTCAGCAGGTCTTGACAGAGGAGACGTCTGATGTCTTCATGATAACGCTGGCTCTGGTCTCTGCAGCAGAGGCCTGGCTGGAGGAAGCCTGCTCTGAGGGAGGGTGCTGGGCTGCTGGCAAGTCCCTGGTCCAGGGGCTGTTGCTGTAGCTAATGAGGGGCATGGGGTCCCTGGTGCTGGTCACTTTGAAGTTGGTTACCTTTCCACCAGTGACAAAGGTGGCCATGCTGGGTAGTGAGCAAGAGGGCACTCTCAGCACAGAGGAAGTGAAACTTGATTCCCACAGCCCACCATGAAGATCCTGCAAGTCACACAGAAGGTGGGTTTAACTCAGCCAATGCCATAACCATTCAAACACTCATTTCAGGATATACATGAATATAGAGTTGGCTACTAGCATATTTCTCAACATGTATACTGGTCTGTTTGCGGAATCTTCATAAATCATTTAAAGCATTAGAAGAGGGAATTTCATTGACATAGCAAGTCTAGCAAAACGTGGCTGAAACACATTGACATTCACATATATTGTCATGTTTATGAGCACTGTCAAACTTGTTCTTAATACTTTCTAACATGCTTGTCCTCCTGCTGTTGAGCTCTGCATGATTCATCTATACTAAGGAACCTCATACTAAAGGGACCTCATCTCCCCACTCTCCACCCAGGGCTTCATTGGGCACAGAAAACAGCCTGGCGTTATACTAGTTCTCTGTTCCTCCAGTGGGCATGTCAATATGTATTCAAACAATACAAAGACAAAATTTAAGAAATAAATAATGCATTCTGTAACAAAATGCATGTGCTTGATTTGTGATTGGCCATGCTTTGTAACGATACGCATGTGCTTGATTTGCTATTGGCCTTGTTTTGTAACGGTATGTACAGCGCCTTCAGAAATGATTCACACACCTTGACTTTTTCAGCCCAAATTTAAAATGGATTAAATTGAGATTCTTTTTGTGTCACTCGCCTACACACAATACCCTATAATATCAAAGTGGAATGATGTTTTTTCCCGAAAGTTTAACAAATGAATTAACAATTTAAAGCTGAAATGTCTTGAGTCAACAAGTATTCAACCCCTTTATGGCAAGCCTAAATAAGTTCAGGAGTAAAGATTTGCTTAACAAGTCACATAATAAGTTGCATGGACTCACTCTGTGCGCAATAATAGAGATTAACATGATTTTTTTAATGACTACCTCATCTCTGTACCCCACACATCCGCTTATCTGTAAGGTCCCCCAGTCGAGCAGTGAATTTCAAACAGATTCAACCACAAAAACCAGGGAGGTTTTTCAATGCCTTGCAAAGGGCACCTATTGGTAGACATTGAATATCCTTTTGAGCATGGTGAAGTTATTAATTACACTTTGGATGACGTATAACTACACTCAGTCACTACAAAGATACAGGTGTTCTTCCTAACTCAGTTGCCGGAGAGGAAGGAAACCACTCAGGGATTTCACCATGAGGCCAATAGTGACTTTAAAACAGTTAGAGTTTAATGGCTATGATAGGAGAAAAACTGAGGATGGATCAACAATATTGTAGTTACTCCACAATACTAACCTAATTGACAGAGTGAAAAGGAGGAAGCCTGTACTGAATAAAATATTTCAAAACGTGCATCCTGTTTGCAACAACGCACTAAAGTAATATTGCAAAAAATGTGGCAAAGCAATTAACTTTTTGTCCTGAATACAAAGTGTTATGTTTGGGTCAAATACAACCCAGCACATTACTGAGTACCACTCTCCATATTTTCAAGCATTGTTGTGGCTGCATTATGTTATGCGTATGCTTGTAATTATTAAGGACTGGAGAGTTTTTCAGGATAAAAAATAAATGGAATGGAGCTAAGCACAGGCAAAATCCTAGTGGAAAACCTGGTAGTCTGCTTTCCACCAGACACTGGGAGATGAATTCACCTTCCAGCAGGACAATAACCTAAAACAAAAGGCCAAACCTACAATGGAGTTGCTTACCAAGGAATGGCCGAGACACAGTTTTGACTTAAATCTGCTTGAAAATCTATGGCAAGCCCTGAAAATGGTTGTCTTGCAATTAACAACAACCAATTTGACAGAACTGTAAGAATTTTTTAAAGAAAGAAACTTGGCAAATGTTGCACAATCCAGGTGTGGAAAGCTCTTAAACTTACCCAGAAAGACTCACAGCTGTAATCGCTGCCAAAGGTGCTTCTACAAAGTATTGACTCAGGGGTGTGAATAAGAGATATTTCTGTATTTAATTTCCCCCCAAAAACATAAAACATTTCTAAAAACATCTTTTCACTTTGACATTATGGGGTACTGTGTGTAGATGGGTGAGGGAAAAAAAATATATTTAATACATTTTTTATTCAGGCTAACAACAAAATGTGGAACAGGTCAAGGGGTATGAATACTTTCCAATCACAAATACTTACCAATCACAAATCAAACACACTGTACGTGTTTGATTTGTGATTGGGCTTGTTTTGAGGACAATTCAAGATATTAAATTAGGGTGAATCATTAGCCATGGGAAACAAGTGAATCCAGTATTCACCAGAGAGCTGCCTTCTGTTGTTTTGTCTTTCTTTACATCAGAGCACTCTAGAACAGAAACTGACAATATAAGCTAGAGGTAGTGGTAGAGGTAGACCTGGAGGTGGAGGTAGAGTGACAGTATTACCATGCTACAGTTACTGTACTCAGCTGTTAAGCAGTAGAACTGGCTAATGTAATGAACTCAAAATGGTGGGCTTCAAGTTAAGGCTTGTTTATCAGATGTTTCAGCTGTATGTGTCTGTGTTCCCAGGCAGGCCCAGCCATGCCGCTCAGCCCTATTGGAATAAGCGAATGTTGCTGGCGAAGTGCCCTTCCCTTGCCTTAGCGAACAGGCCAGCTACAAAGGCACCATAAACAGGCCATCTACAGTGGCACCATAAACAGGCCATCTACAGTGGCACCATAAAACAAAGCTATCGCTCCGTGTTACAAGCGCTCCTTCAAAGTGCTGAAAATGATCGACCACTCATCATGGAAATTTTGCTGATATCTTTCATTAAGATAAATAACTTATAGGGCCCTACTAGAGAAATGTTAAGTTTGGCACAAAATAAGTTTGCTAATATTGCTGATTGTTGATGGGACAATTGATAGCTACAACATTCAAAGTAGCAGCAGTAGTTTTAAGGGTAATATAAAAGAGTAACTGGTGCATTCATGTTATGAACTTAGCGTTCAATTTATCTTTATCGAGATAATTCACTAAATTTATCATGATATGGATTTTAATCAATATCGGCCAGCTCTAATGCACAGGCTTAAAATCAAAGGCTTCTGTGTACCTTTCCAATCTTACAAAAAAATCTGTCTGTCTTGAGTGATTACTAAACTAACCATGGTTACCAGGACAACCAGTTTTAAATGATGTGCTTTGCTTCTGATACAGATATGTATTCTATTGTTCAGTCCTTTAGTGTGTACACAGACTGGTATAATACGTGTAGACAGAGCTCAGGGCTTACCTCCTTGGAGTCCTCTTCACTGTGCAAACTGTCTGGGTCACTCTCTGTTAAGCAGACCAGGAAGAAGAACCATGAAACACAGTCAGGGATTTCCAGACTAACAGGTTAGAGAGGGATGATGATGTGAGGATTATCTGCTACCATCAGTGATACACTCTAGGCAGCCTCTAAACAATCATTGATCGTTTAATGCTTCACCAAATACTAAACATGCAGGACTAGTAGTTGTACTGTGTACAGTATGTCACTTTACAACACATTAACTTACTCTACAGTAATAACAGGAGCAGGTTGAATGACAGTGGAGATGTAGCCATCTTTATGATGACACACACTGGCCTTGAGCTTGCAACAGCAAAGCCATAAACCCTAATATACATTAAGCAATACAACACAGTACTACACTACCTGGCTCAAATAAAGGTTCAAAGGTTTCCATTTTACCTGGTATTTTGAAATGGAGCTGATACTGTCCCTTTGAAGCCACAAGCATAGAATGGTGTTGAAAATCTAGTAATTAATACCTCCAATCACCAAATAAATGATTCACCTATCAGTCTTATTTGATTGTAGATCTCATTCAACTCTAGCTTAATTTTGATGTGGCTGACAAGGATTCTACCACTCTATTAAAACCTATGATGGGTACTGATGTGACTTGCAGGTCTTCTGCAGGAAAGATTGTAGCTGCCAGTGTCCTCACCGTGGGTGGAGGAGTTGAAGGCACAATTCTACATGCCAATTGGGATCCCAAATTCAAGGGCAAGCACCCATGTCTGTCGTGTTAAGGCATGGGTTGGGATGGGAGCATTTAGGGGGTGTGGGGGGGGGGTGGACTGACCTCCATACGAGGACACAGGGGAGATCTGGAGTGGGTACGGGTGGCTGGAGCTGACTGACTGCTCCTCGTTCTCCGTGGTCACCTCGATGGTCTGGCAGACACAAGGCAGGTCGTCAACGATCAGCTGGTCGTACCCAGGACTGTGACTGCTCTGATGAAGATATTCTGAGGAAAAGAGGATGATCCCTGGTTATTAAACGGTCATCCAGAGGAAAGACACACATACGCACACAAGCACTCTACACACAGGTACATTGTGATATTGTTATATGGTGGTATTATATCATTTTGTATTGTAGATATGTTGTTGTGTAATAATGTTATATGATGTACTGTTTTATATTTTGTTTTAAATGTAATGTAAGTGTCTCAATGTGTTTGGACCCCAGGAAGAGTAGCTGCTGCCTTGGCAGAACTAATGGGGATCCTTAATAAACCCCAGGAAGAGTAGCTTCTGCCTTGGCAGAACTAATGGTGATCCATAATAAACACAAGGAAGAGTAGCTGCTGCCTTGGTAGGAACTAATGTGGATCCATAATAAACCCCAGGAAGTGTAGCTGCTGCCTTGGCAGAACTAACGGGGATCCTTAATAAACCCCAGGAAGAGTAGCTGCTGCCTCGGCAGAACTTATGGGGATCCTTAATAAACCCCAAGAAGAGTAGCTGCTGCTTTCGCAGGAACTAATGGGGATCCCAAATAAATACAAATACACAACCAAAAACAAAATGTATGCATATAAGACATTAGTAAGAGCATAATTAACTACTATAGCTGTGCAGTCTTGCATGTTTACCACACACCTTTAAAATCAACATCAATTACATTGACTGAGGTATGTAGTAGACACAAGGTGGTCACAAATGGCATCGTGTTCCCTGTAAAGTGCACTACTTTTGACCAGAGCCCTATGGAAAGTGATCAAAAGAAGTGAACTATATAGGGATTAGTGTGCAATTGGGGACACACAAACACACTAATGCCAGGTATTACCTGTGCAGTCTGTAAAGTACTCGTCTTTCACCTCCTCCTTCACCTCCACCTTCACTACCGGCCCGTGATGGTCTCCAACAGACCCATTCATGCTCTCCATGGCTGGGAACCCGGGCTCCACCTGCTGCAGGGGTGACAGAGATAGAGGGGTGTGGGCATCTCTCTCCATCCTCATTGAAGGTCTGTTATCCATGTTCATACCATTTTACATGCAAATTATTCATTTAAAATAATAGTTTGAATGTGAAATTGATTATAGACTGATGCACGGAGGTGTTGTGTCAACATAACATTTTGATGATGGTTATTACCTTGTTCTTTCCTCCTTTCTCAGTCCTCTTCTTTCCTAGAAAACACACACAGTCCATTGTTAATAGACAGTCCATTGTTACACACAATCTATTTCAGTGTGTCAAATGTGGATCAGTTTTCTACATGTTATTACATCATATACCAAATTAATACTCAGAGCACATATTACACATGAATTGAAGTTGAATGCAAAACTGGCCACATCATAATGCCTTAATACAGTCATAAGTGTGACCCTCTGAAAGCGGATATATCCTTCAGTTTGCCATTTATAATGTTACTACCTGGTACTCCCTGTATATAGCCATGTTACTACCTGGTACTCCCTGTATATAGCCTTGTTACTACCTGGTACTCCCTGTATATAGCCATGTTACTACCTGGTACTCCCTGTATATAGCCATGTTACTACCTGGTACTCCCTGTATATAGCCATGTTACTACCTGGTACTCCCTGTATATAGCCATGTTACTACCTGGTACTCCCTGTATATAGCCATGTTACTACCTGGTACTCCCTGTATATAGCCATGTTACTACCTGGTACTCCCTGTATATAGCCATGTTACTACCTGGTACTCCCTGTATATAGCCATGTTACTACCTGGTACTCCCTGTATATAGCCATGTTAGTTTTACCTGTTATTGTTATTCACTGTATTTATTCCTTGCATCACTATTTCTATTTATCTTAAATCTTTAACTCTACATTTTGGGAAAGGACCCGTCAGTAAGCATTTAACTGTTAGTCTACACCTGTTGTTTACCATGCAGTTCACTGTTAGTAAACCACAGGTGTAGACTAAGCACGTAACAAATAAAATGTGATTTGAATTCAACCACTGTACTCGCTGAGCCAGAGACTGCATTTACACAGGCAACCCAATTCTGTCTTTTTTTATGACTAATTGGTTTTTGACCAATCACATCAGATCTTTTCACATCAGATCTTTTCACATCAGATCTTTTTCAGAAGTGATCTGATTGGTCAAAATACCGATTAGTGAAAAAAATATCAGAATTAGGCTGCCTGTCTACCTGCAGCCAGAGACTCAGAGAACCACTTGCCTTTCTTGGTCTGGCGCTCTGAAGCAGACAGCATCTTGTATACTCTGAAAGCGTTGGTCCCCTTCTTGATGCTCTTGTCTTTCACCTCCTCAATATCAGGCAGAGAGTTCATAGCACAGCGGAAATTGGCCTTCCATGTTTTCGGGTCTGGTTTGTCGATCCCTAGTTGGTATTTTCCTGATTAGACAAAATCACTTATTATGGGAAGGCCATACTGCTGCATAAACTTAAGTCATAACACAACAGTAGCATTGGTCATGTAGAACTGTGTATTGTTGGTCATTTCTTATCATTTGAAATGTTCATTACCGTACCTGTATGAATGGCCCAGTTCATAAATAAAGGAGCATCTTTCTCCAAATCCCAGCCATGCCTTGCAGCATGCATCCATGGAATCTGGAAGATCCTCTTCTCCTGCAGGTTCATCACAACAATGATTCAGATATACTTTATGACTTGGCTAACACATCATCAGCACATACATGTGTGTGTTTCCTGTTTCTACATACAGTACTTGCCAGTGAGGATTTAGAAAATATAACAAGCAAACAAAACACACACAACTTAAAAACACAGAAGTTTGACAGAATATGGTTGACTGTTTAGATAGGAGTGTAAACCTGTTTGTGTGACGGAGGGGTTACGTTGTTGGGTTTGGTAGCAAATTGCTTCAGCAAAAACTGAAAATCTGGTACAGAATAATCTTAGAATGTGTGGATTTTCCATACTGAAGAAAACTGAATGTCTCAATAAAGATACATTTCACCCACTCTATTAATCCATATCAGGCCAGGGATTAGGGAAGAGTTTATCTGTTCCACCAGCCATGGCCGCATTCGCATCCTCTCCACGGGCATGGTCGCCTGCAGAGAGCAAGGAGGAGATAAACAGTAAATGTAATGAATTCCCCCTTTCCTTAGCTTCCTGTAGACAGCAACAGGTCAGAAAACCTCTGTGGCAAAGAGGCCCATTAGGGGGATGACATCATTCCCTGAGCACATCAGCAACATCTGATATCATTCTCTTACTACAGAGCAGAAACCCAGCGCCACAATAAATATTTTACAGAGGGTTACAACAAAACGCGAATAGGCGCAGTTGTGTTTTAGCACACGTCAAGCTTTACTTTGTTGATGTGTAATAAGGTGTTAATGGTTAAAGGTGCACATAAGCTTGTGATGACCATGCAAGTTGCTTAGTTATTACTGCATGCAACGGTAGCCAAGAATTCTCAAATCCACGTTACCCGATGGAGTTGAGCAGCGAGGCGCTGAGTTTTGGCAGTGTAGCCTACTTCCGACTACATCGAGTCGGTATCAGTCGATACCAGTAAAAATGTCCATTCTTTCATGCGTACCTTGTACTTGTTTGTCATGTGTAACTGTGTTCCTTTCTTTCAGTTGCTGCAATCCGAAGGTTTCGATAAAAACGTAATTCTATGTGACTGTCAAATTGCGCGGTGCAGGGCTGCTCCTTCTACTTTAACAAACAATGGCTCTATTGGCGGAGGTTGGGTCAAATTCTATTTTTTTTATAAAAAACGACTGATTGCAGCACCCAATGAAAATAACCCAGTTACACAGTACAAACATAAGTACAAGGTATGCATGAAATAATTAACATTTTTTACCACCATCTACAGATACAGACTCGATGTAGTCGGAGGTAGGCTACACTCCGCCAAAACTCATCTCATCGCCACCAAACTTCATCCGGTATCGTAGAGTTGAGAATCATTGGCTACAGGTAGAGGTAGAGTAATCAAGTAGTGATCAAAGTCCACTTCAACAAAATGCAACTAACTCCTAAACCAATATTCAGTAACAGGATATTAGAATGTTACTTTAATATATATTTGCATCTTGGGTTTATCATGCATATTCTAGTTTGCTTTAAAAATTAGGCAGTAAAATAACTTATTTATCATTTCGTAAACCCTGCAGTTGTAGCCTGGTATTCATGCAATTTACCAAGCGTATTCCAATATACTGCCCATTTCTGTCTTAGCCTGATAACATACACAATATAACAAACTACCTGTAAATGGTTATACCGCAACAATTGCCTGTAGACATTTTGGTGCGCAATGCGCCACAAAGAAACATTTCGCTCAGTCTTGTCAAGTCACGTTGTCGTCAAAACTGACAGCTGTGCTAATTCAAGTTCACAAGAAAGCTGCTAGACATATCAACCCAAAAGTGAAAATAAACTTCATTCCAAGTCGGTTGGCCAATGGATCAACATTACATTACTTTCGATTAGGGTTTACAATGTCGCTTCGTGATTCTAGATACATAACTTCAGCGATAATAACATGCGGAAACGTTACCTGCGATAAAGTGTTCTATTCAGCTTGATTAATCGACAGTCCTCTTGTGAGTTGAACAATATTCTCGTGTAGTTTGAGTTTCTGTATATCAAACGAAAAGTTAATTTAGCCTATTTCAGTGTCCAGATCGAAAGCAAAACAAGTAAGGGAAGTGCTTGGCGTGGAAATCCCCTCCCGATCTGTTTGTCTCACGTCCCCTGAGCCTAGATGGCGTTGCACAGGGTTCTGGAGAGCACGGAAGTCTTCTCATTGGTCTACGTCTCTGCAACGGACACCTCAATTTCATTTTCACTTCCTCAACACCCATCTGGTTGGATTCCAGCTTGCCTTTTCTGCTTGAAACGAAACTAGTTTCTCTGTTTCCAAACTTGCTACAGTGCTTTTTGCATAGTTGATTTCTGACAATGTGGACAGACAACTAGTGTACTGTAAACCCTACATACAATATCAGAAAACAATGTAATGTTTGCCCATGATTAATGAACTGTCTTTGTTTTTTGAACTTGATGAAAGTAAAACCTTGTAGTTTCTGGTCAGTATTGTCAGAAAGGCAAAGCAGAGGCAGTGTGGTTTCCCTGGCCCCTAACACAGGAAATGCAAGCTCCTCGGCCCTGCAGACACAGACATCTTATCTGAGGCCAAACACTCTGCAAGTCCCACCCATTCAGATGTCCATTAAGTGTTGGATAAAGACAGTTTTCAACTTTTGAATAACCATGTTATGCTAGATTTTCATATGGAATACTATCACAATGAAATTGCAAACATGTTACAGTTCGTTATTTCACAATTGGATGCAAGAAATTCTTGCACCAGGAATCAACAAAAAATTTATATATTTTCTTACATTTTTTTTCTTGAAATCCTATTTACATAAATGTTGTTTCTTGGGAACACAATTTACCAAGGATAAAAGCTCCTTTATTCATATAGTAGCCTATTTGAATGTACAATGTGCAAAAGATGAAAAAACACCTCACGGGTGAGAGATTATTTATATAGAGACATGGCACAACTTTACTATACTTTCAAAGCCTGAGTGACTTTCATTCCATGTTATCTGAAAATGTGTTTACCCTACAATTCAGAGCATTTAAATTCCTAGTTCCATCCCAAATACATGATCAACAAATCAATAGCAAGTACTGCTATTGCATAGTCATTACTTAATGCCAGCCTTTCCCCATTAAAAAGCCATTCTGTGGTCCAACATAATGCCCTTTAGGCCTCAAGCGTAAACATTTTATACCTTTTCGCTTTTAGACTTTCCCCAAACAGAAGTATTTGAATAAGTGATTATCCACAGTGGTATTTGGTCCAGTGCAGAGAATCCCTATATATAAAATGTACTGGTCTTTAGAACCCCAGCACACACTGTGCAAATATGTAAAATGTTCCCACAGGATATACAATCAATGTGGAAAGTAGAGATGTTTGGTCAACATAGACACAATGCAAGGGATCTGCTTGTTGGCATTGGGGGAAGCCTCGAAGTCATGTGCCACCTTGTGGTTGACACGTGTCATGATCTGCATAATGTCCAGCTGTTTGCCGTACCTTTGTAACATCTCACAGAGGGCCTGGATGAACCAGGAGCCCTTGTCGGTGTTCCTCCAGGAGTAGTAGCCTATGGAGTTCAAACCAAATCAGTCAAACACTATAGCAATGGTAACCATTGCTAAAACTTCTAAAGTGGTACATGGTCGTTTTTGTACATAGGTGCAGTGAAATTACCATTACCATACTTTTATTTTAGTAGGCCTATAGTCTACTGTGATTCACCCATTTGCAGTTTGTGTAAGTTCAGACATATCAGTTGTAAGTACTATGTAACAATGGGTGCCTACATTGTACCATGTAAAAGGTAACGTATGTAGTATGCATGAATAAATGACATAGTGTTTAAAGCTGGAAACTTTCATTGAAACAATAAAATGGACACCCTGCCTGAGCTTTGGTGAAAAGCTGAGGGATGGGCCTGGAGAAACCTAACCAATCAAATTCAAAGCGAGAACTATGTATGCAAGGACTGACCATCCATGATATTATAATGATAGTTTTAACCATGTTGAGAGGCTATACAGTGTTGGTTTACATTTAGTTTGTTTACAAACATTGGAGTATAACAAGCTTATATATATATATATGTTGGGTTCTGATGGGGTACGACAGTTAACCTAAGCTCATGAAGATTATAACTTATAAATGCCTCAAGAAATCAACCGTTATATACAGTTGAAGTCAGAAGTTTACATAAACTAGGTTTAAATGTGTTTGGCAAAGGTGTTTCACAATTCCTGACATTTAAGCCATTAAAAATTCCCTGTCTGAGGTCAGTTAGGATCACCACTTTATTTTAAGAATGTGAGATGTCAGAACAGAGAGAATTATTTATTTCTGCTTTTATTCCTTTCATCACATTCCCAGTGGGTCAGAAGTTTACATGCACTCAATTAGTATTTGGTAGCATTGCCTTTAAATTGTTTAACTTGGGTCAAACGTATCGGGTAGCCTTTCCACAAGCTTCCCACAATCAGTTGGGTGAATTTTGGCCCATTTCTCCTGACAGAGCAGGTGTAACTGAGTCAGGTTTGTAGGCCTCCTTGCTCGCACACACTTTTTTCAGTTCTGCCCACAAATTTTCTATAGGATTGAGGTCAGGGCTTTGTGATGGCCACTCCAATACCTGGACTTTGTTGTCCTTAAGCCATTTTGCCACAACTTTGGAAGTATGCTTGGGGTCATTGTCCATTTGGAAGACCCATCTGCGACCAAGCTTCAACTTCCTGACTGATGTCTTGAGATGTTGCTTCAATATATCCACATCATTTTCCCTCCTCGTGATGCCATCTATTTTGTGAAGTGCACCAGTCCCTCCTGCAGCAAAGCACCCCCACAACATGCTGCCACCCCCGTGCTTCACGGTTGGGATGGTGTTCGTCAGCTTGCAAGCCTACCCCTTTTTCCTCCAAACATAACGATGGTCATTATGGCCAAACAGTTCTATTTTTGTTTCATCAGACCAGAGGACATTTCTCCAAAAAGTACGATCTTTGTACCTATGTGCAGTTGCAAACTGTAGTCTGGCTTTTTTTTTAATGGCGGTTTTGGAGCAGTGGCTTCTTCCTTGCTGAGCGGCCTATCAGGTTATGTCGATATAGGACTCGTTTTACTGTGGATATAGATCATTTTATACCTGTTTCCTCCAGCATCTTCACAAGGTCCTTTGCTGTTGTTCTGGGATTGACTTGCACTTTTTGCACCAAAGTACGTTCATCTCTAGGAGACAGAATGCGTCTCCTTCCTAAGCGGTATGACGGATGCGTGGTCCCATGGTGTTTATACTTGCATACTATTGTTTGTACAGATGAACGTGGTACCGTCAGGAAATTGCTCCAAAGGATGAACCAGACTTTGTGAAGGTCTACAATTTTTTTCCAGAGGTCTTGGCTGATTTTTTTTAGATTTTCCCATGATGTCAAGCAAAGAGGCACTGAATTTGAAGGTAGGCCTTGAAATACATCCACACGTACACCTCCAATTGACTCAAATGATGTCAATTAGCCTATCAGAAGGTTCTAAAGCCATGACAATTTTCTGGAATTTTCCAAGCTGTTTAAAGGCACAGTCAACTTAGTGTATGTAAACTTCTGACCCACTGGAATTGTGATACAGTGAATTATAAGTGAAATAAACTGTCTGTAAACAATTGTTAGAAAAATTACTTGTGTCATGCACAAAGTAGAGGTCCTAACCGACTTGCCAAAACTATAGTTTGTTACTAAAAACTAGTTTTAATGACTCCAACCTAAGTGTATGTAAACTTCCGACTTACATATACATTTAATTTAGAAGTAAAAAAAATAAAATAATGTATCAAGTAAGGATTCTAGCTTTAAGTATGTCAGGAGAGGGCGGTTAAAAAAAAGGTTGATCAATAAACAGGGTTTATTACCTGGGGCTGTAGAGTAAGCATAGAGAAAATCTGCCTCCACTGGAATCCTCGCTGGATAGTTACCAGCAACGCTGTCCGTCTCTATTCCACCAGCAACACTGTCTGTCTCTATTCCACAGTCCAGATCAGACCCACGGCACGCCTACTCACCAGGTCCACAGGAAGGATTAGGGGTCAAGGGAAGAGAGGCTAATCTTTTAACACTATCCCTGAATATCAGTCATGCAGAATACATGTTCATCCCTTTAGTACACAACATATTTACAAAGTCATGCAGCTACACTGCATCCTCATTCCTCAGTCTTTATAGTGGATTCAACAAACATACACAGCTCAATGATTCTCTAGGTAAGGGAAATTTAGAGCAGGCAGCTAAAACCTTACAGTACCTGGATGAAGAAGAGTTTGGGCTTTCCCACCAGTGTGTTGCAGCGGTCGCCCCTGAAGAGTCCGGTGAGCTTCTGGAGCTCCACATTTCCATCTGTGCCATAGAACACACCCTCGTCTCCATGGCTCAGCATCACACACACAAAGGAGGCCGACTGGCTGTGGTCGTCATGAGACACTGAAAAATGTCATACACGCACATTTAGTTTAAACTTAAAGTCTATCAACATTTATTCAGAGAGATTTCCTAAAGTTAGCCAGATGTCACATCACTACTACCATGATTATTGCAATTTATTTGTAGACGATCAGAAAAACTTCTCAAAAGAAGCTTCTAGAACAGAAGAAAATCTAACTCACATCCAGACGGGTGAACTTACCAGTGTAAAGCAGCTGTTGGATCTGCTGCACAGTCTGGTCATTGGCAACTTTCACGTTGTACCCCAAACGTTCAAACACTTTCCTTGCATAGCCAGCGTCCACATCTGTTCCCTTGCGAGAACTCATTCCTTTAAAAGGGAAATTACCAATTAAGTGTAGATAGCAACATCTGACATATCATCGTAACCTGAACAGGACAAAAAAAACTCCTATAATACACACTTATGCCTACCTGTTCTCCTGTCAAAGTTCTTGTTGTTGATGATGACACATTGTCCAAGGCTGGGGTAGTTCATTTTATATGTGTACATGTCAGCTGGAGGCCTAGCATCTACTTTATGATTCTCTATAGTAAACCTTGGCACTGAGGGACTCCCTGGCCTGGAACAAAGACGAAGAGGTTCCTTTTAACATTTAAACATGCAATTTTCCTTGTTAATCTGGTTCCACAGGTAGCCTATGTTGAAAATCCATGTTGTTTGGCTAATAGAGCCCGGGGATTGAAACCTCTAACATACCTGAACATTAGCCAGAATGGTTTCGACTTGAGGTTCACTGAAATCTCCTTAAAGTTGAAACGATACTAGGCCAATATGTTTGCACCACGGTGACGAATGAGGGATATGGCTTGAAAACGTACCTTAATGCAGGGATGGACAGTGTCGCTGTACTCCTAATTATTTCATTATCTCAGTCGCAAAGATTGAAATATTGCCAGTTTTTTTAATTTGAATAAAGTAGCACATTGGACTCAATTAAAATTCAACACCTAGCATTGGGGTAAGTAACTATTTTGCAATCCAACGGGCTGCTTTAGAATGAGATAACATGCTGTCAAAAAGGGCAGTTTAATTTTTTTAAACTTACAGTATTTCAATCTTCTAATTATCCCATTATGCCAGGAGTAGGGCGACACCTTCCATACCTGGATTGAGGTACATTTTCAAACCAAATGGCATAGCATCATTTAGACTAAAAGGAGAATGTAGTGAACCTCAAGTCGAAACCATTCCGACTATACTGTACAGATGACATGCTTAAATGCATGCATCAACCAATGGTTATATGCTATGTCATCGACTGTGGCGTCGGGCACCAGATAGCTATAACATATGTGGTTAGCTGATACGTAAACTACCAATCCTGGCGTTGTAAGATCTGGCATGCGTCAGCAACATTTAAGCAGAGGAAAATGACCAGAATGTTTTTGGTTTATGATCAGACGTCACGTGCTCATGGAACTGAGATAATAATTTGTCCAACACGATTCATGGGTAAATGAAAGCATTAAACTATACTTTATCGGAATGTGAGAGCTGATAGAACTATGTAAAAATAGGTTCACTGGCCCAACTCATCCCAATGGGGTTATAAATGGCCCAGCTCATACCGTCCCAATGGGGTTATAAATAAATAAAAATCATAGAGTAGGTCTACATTCAATATGCCTACATTTCATTTTGTCGCCTGCTATTCTATATTCTTTGTGAAGCTGATAGGGTTGACAGGAGAAATGCAATGCCTTACCCCTGTGCAGTTATGCATTTGGCATCCACCAAATCAGACATGGTGCCAATCTCAGTTGTGCAATCACTCTTTACAACGCCTAGCGTTATAGTTGTACTGAAAGTGAAAAATAAAGTACTTTATTACACATACACCGGTGGTTGCTTCCAAAGTTTAGTCCACACAGGAGCCAAGCTTGGTTCTATAGTTGGCTAGCTAGCTAGTTTGATTGATAAATGGCAATACATACGTTATCAATGTTAATTAAGGGTAAAACAAACTTACTTTGCGTTAAACAGTTGAAATACACAGGTGACCGCGTAAACGTCAAGACTTCCCAATTTGCCTGCGACTTGTTCATGAGAGTGAGAAGTGTTAAATAAAAAAACTAGTTACCGTGTCATTTGGCAAAAGGCAGCCAATCAAACGCCGTAGGCAGGTTAGGTTTCCCCACTAGTTACCACAACCCCAAAGTCAAAATTGGCAACATCGTAAAAATTCATGAAAACAAAAATGTGCTTTTTGGTCTTAATTTAAGGTTGGACGTAAGATTAGCAGTGTGGTTAAGGTTGAAATCAGATGTTTAGAAGATAAATTGTAGAATTGTAGGGGTTTATGACTTTGTGTCTGTGGTAACTAGTGACGACCCGTGTGGGCCTAAAGTACACACCTCGACTAAGGACGGAATTTCCAAAGCCTACAGAGTAACTGCCAGTGATTTTTTTTTAAAGAACTGGTTTAATAATCATATCCTGCTGGTGAGTCAACTTTTTAATGCAGAAGAATTGTTACTCAATTATCTCGTAACAATATCGCTGTTACACCAAGTCCTAGAGAGTTCGCTATAGTCTTTGATACTATTCCATCTTGAACTCTCATGTTGTTTAGAGGTGTAACCAGACCTCACCTTCTTGAGCTACCCTCTCTTAATCCAGTTGACTCCTCAATAGAAAAAAAATGCATTTATCCTTGCTCCCTCAGAACAACAGATCTATATGTGCTTTATTTCTATTCCTTACGTCACCATTTACTGGAATACATGTCAATAATATCTGTTGGAAAAAAGTATGGTTATTACCACACAAATACCTGATCAGTATTACCCAGTGAATCCTTACCTGAGAAACTCAAAAAAATACATTAACATTAGCTGTACTTTTTGTGTTGATCATCCAGAAGCAGTTTTGCTTTTATTTTGGCATTGTCGACATGTAAAGAAATGATGGACAGATATTTCTAGTTTTATCATTGTTAATATTCTTGATGACTTTTGTTTATTACGGGAGAATGTGTTGCTCGGTTTCCTTAACTGCAATAAGGATAAAGAAAACATAATTTACCTCAATCGAATTGTGCTAAATGTAAATTTACTAATAAATAAACACTCTACCATGTTTTCTATATGGAATTGGAGCAGTACATTAAGAACATTCTACATTCTCCCAAAAAGAAAGCTGTTAAAACAATCAATACGTGCGTATCTTTTAAGGTCTATGTATAATCTGTAATTTGTTGTACCCCCTAGCATATGTTATCATTGTCTGTTTGTATACTTATTGTATGTATACTGGTGTTTCTGCAATAATAAAATACAAATAAATATACTTTCCTGTAAACGCTATTCCCCAGATTCCAACCGGAGTTACGCGCTTGAAAATGGAACGTAATTCCCTTATTTTGCGGTTCTCTCTGTAACATTGAATTTAAGCATGTTATTCGCCCCCTATTCGTTTGAGGTGTAGGTCGAATAAATGATGTGGCGGGGGGGTCTACAGATAAATCAAGATCAGAATATGGCGTAATTCCCTAATAATTAAACAACCTTTAAGCGAGAGGAACCTACCGGTTCCAAGTGGAAAAAGCGTCTTCTCACTTTTTTCCACCTTCCAATATGACAACTTTCAAGATGAATCAAAACACTTTTTTTAATGATTCATTCTTTTCCTAACACTAAAATGTGGCTAAATAATCTACAAAATCAGAGTATTTTAGAATATACTAGTTGGTGCTAAAACAGACGAATATGCATAGATGGCTTTCTTTCATTGATCCCTATATTCTGAACCCCTTCTCTTGATATATTTTATTGAGTCTGTCTACACAATTCTAAATAAAAAGGTGCACCGTATTTAATGGGATGATTTGAAATACATTTACTGAAACCCCCATTGAATGAAAACTCCACGAAACTGTTGGCCAGCAAGTGAGAAGGTTTGACAAGGTACCCACACCTGCAGAACACATTACATGACTAAATAAGGTTGATGCTAAATACTGAGAAGTGGGTAGGAAAGGCATAAATTCCTAAATAGGGATTGGCCACCATGTGATTTCTCAGAAATACATGTACAGTGAGCTCCAAAAGTATTGGGAGTGACACGTTTTGTTATTTTGGCTCTATACGCCAGCACTTTGGATTTCAAATGATACAGTGCAGACTGTGAGCTTTAATTTGAGGGTATTTTCATCCATATTGGGTGAACCGTTTAGAAATTACAGTACTTTCTGTGCCAACCTCCCCATTTTAGGGGACCAAAAGTGTTGGGACAAATTCACCTGTGTATTAAAGTAGCAAAAAGCTACGTATTTGGTCCCATATTCATAGCACACAATGACTTCATCAAGCTTGTGACTACAAATCTGAGTGAGAAAGTTAGACGCACAAGTATCGTACCCCCCCAAAAATGCTAACCTCCCGTTATTGTAATGGTAAGAGGTTTTGGGGGTATCAAGTTTGTGCGTCTTACTTTCTCAGTCATTATTTACAATTAATTCAGGATTATCTGTAATGTTAAGAAACATTCTATTCAGATTTACATTATAAGTGACTCCAAAATGACACAATACATTACTTACCATTCATTTCTATTGGGCACAAAATAATATGAAACATAAACAAACAGCAAACACTTCCAAAAAATGTCTTGAGTCACAAGCTTGATTTAATAATTGTCTGCTAAGAATATGGGACCAAATACTTAACTTTTTACTACTTTAATAAACAAGTGAATTTGTCCCAACACCTTTGGTCCCCTAAAATGGGGGAACTACATACAAAAAGTGCTAGAATTTCTGAACGGTTCACCTGATATGGATGAAAATATCCTCACAGTACAAAGCACCCCCAAAAAATGTCACTGCCCCAATACTTTGAGCTCACTGTATATGCATTAATGTAAGTTAAAATGGCAGTTTTTCCACCAGACAACATAACCCTCCAGCAAGGTGCTGATCAACAAATCATTTCTAGAAAAGGTACTCATTACTGAAACATTTATTTTGAAACACATACCTTACTTGAGATTTAATATACAAATCTCAAAAGGATCTTTGATCAACACTTTAAAAGAGTGTAGCATAATTCTCATCAGATACAACCAACACAGTATCTCCAAATATCATGAACATACCTGTAGAACATCAAGACCGTCTCAAACTATTGTACTTGATGAGCATGCATCTGCCCCTCTCTTAAAGTTTCATTGCCAGGATTATTCATTAAAAAAAATTGTGTAGCCTGTCCACACGCAAATGAGATTGAAGAATGATTAATTTACACCATTTAGTTTGCAACTTGGAGCTCACTTGTTGTGAGTCACTCTGTCCAGAGCCTGTTGCAGCCTCTCGTTGACAGTCTTCAGCTGATCTTCAGTCCCCAGCACATCACGGGCCTCCAGGAGAAGAGCTGGTAGACTGGAGGGGCCATACTGTGGAATGGGAAAAAATGTCAACAGAACAGTGCTTTAACTCACTTTAAGCTACTATAATAGGTTATTATCACTGCCTCTTATGTTCATAGTTTATAGCTCCATTCCTGTGTATATTATTCCTCTAGTGTTGCTATGTTTCTTTTTTTAAACTCTGCATCGGTGGGAAGCACTTGTTAGCAAGCATTTCAAGGTAAAGACAACACCCGTCATATTCGGCGCATGTGACAAATAACATTTTATTTGATTCATGCCCTCTGAAGACTCATCCATAAAAGTCTTTGGCCATAACTAAGAAACATTGTTGGCAGTGACTGGATGTCAGCATTAGGTTAAATCCTAAACTGTAACTAGATGAACAAGAACAGAAGGCTTGTTGTTGACGTCCTCCTCACCTCCTCCGCCTGGTTAGGGTGGGCTTTTCTATGGTCCAGGTAGCTCTTGTGCAGGTGACCCAGATCTTTCAAGAAAGTGGTTCCCTTCCGTATGTCTGTTAGCCTCTGCTCAAGTCGAGACTGGTCCTTCTGCAGGGCCCTCAATTGGGCCTCACTCCTGGCAGAGAACAAGGGGATGTTTCACATTCTGTATTCTGATGTAGTGTTGTTGGGTTTGAGAAACATGCCATATAATATAGAAATAAAACGCATCACATTATTCGTTGCATTACTTCAGCAGTTAACCTTGCTTTAGCTCCATTTGCAAGAAAAAAAGTAATACCTTATAAGTTCATTTTTGGCCTCGAGCAGCCTGGCTCTCTTACGGTTAATGGCAGCATTCATCTGAGAAAACAACAAAAATAGGCTGATGACTGACTTCCTTAAATGATGATGATGGGACACAGTGAATATCTTAGTCGTCCTAGAAGACCTACAGAACATGAGACGAGAGTATAACCACAGACACTCATGCCACAGGCTTCCCAAGATCTAGTGTTTGTAGTGTTCATATCTAAAGAAAAGCTTTACCTTTGCGTTGTCCCTTTTCAGGAATTTTAGCTCCTTTGAAGCAGTTATCTAAGGAAATAAAAAAATTTGGAAAATGTGTTCATGAAAACGTTCAAATTTTCTACATACACAAGATAAGTTGTATACTTGAAAGGCTTTTGTTTTCTCTATAGTTTTTCACTGCCGTATGAACGTAATAATATATATAAATAATAATAATATATATATATACACAGTTGAAGTCGGAAGTTTACATACACCTTAGCCAAATAGATTTAAACTCAGTTTCACAATTCCTGACATTTAATCCTAGTACAAATACCCTGTTTTAGGTCAGTTAGGATCACCACTTTATTTTAAGAATGTGAAATATCAGAATAATAGCAGAGAGAATGATTTATTTCAGCTTTTATTTCTTTCATCACATTCCCAGTGGGTCAGAAGTTTACATACATTCAATTAGTATTTGGTAGCATTGCCTTTAAATTGTTTAACTTGGGTCAAACGTTTCAGGTAGCCTTCCACAAGCTTCCCACAATCAGTTGGGTGAATTTTGTCCCATTCCTCCTGACAGAGCTGGTGTAACTGAGTCAGGTTTGTAGGCCTCCTTGCTCGCACACGCTTTATCAGTTCTGCCCACAAAGTTTCTGTAGGATTGAGGTCAGGGCTTTGTGATGGCCACTCCAATACCTGGACTTTGTTGTCCTTAAGCCATTTTGCCACAAATTTGGAAGTATGCCTGGGGTCATTGTCCATTTGGAAGACCCATTTGCAACCAAGCTTCAACTTCCTGACTGATGTCTTGAGATGTTGCTTCAATATTTCCACATCATTTTCCTACCTCATGATGCCATCTATTTTGTGAAGTGCACCAGTCCCTCCTGCAGCAAAGCACCCCCACAACATGATGCTGCCACTCCCGTGCTTCATGGTTGGGATGGTGTTCTTCGGCTTGCAAGCCTCCCCCTTTTTCCTCCAAACATAACGATGGTCATTATGGTCTAACAGTTCTATTTTTGTTTCATCAGACCAGAGGACATTTCTCCAAAAGGTACGATCTTTGTCCCCATGTGCAGTTGCAAAATGTAGTCTGGCTTTTTTTATGGCGGTTTTGGAGCAGTGGCTTCTTCCTTGCTGAGCGTCCTTTCAGGTTATGTCGATATTGGACTCATTTTACTGTGGATATAGACACTTTTGTACCCGTTTCCTCCAGCATCTTCACAAGGTCCTTTGCTGTTGTTCTGGGATTGATTTCCACTTTTCGCACCAAAGTACGTTCATCTCTAGGAGACAGAACACGTCTCATAACTGAGCGATATGACGGATGCATGGTCCCATGGTGTTTATACTTGCGTGCTACTGTTTGTACAGATGAACGTGGTACCTTCAGGTTTGGAAATTGCTCCCAAGGATGAATCAGACTTGTGGAGGTCTACATTTTTTTTTTAAGGTAGGCATTGAAATACATCCACAGGTACACCTCCAATTGACTCAAATGATGTCAATTAGCCTATCAGAAGCTTCTAAAGCCATGGCATAATTTTCTGGAATTTTCCAAGCTGTTTAAAAGGCAGTCTTTTTTTTTTTTTACCTTCTGATAGTGTATGTAAACTTTTGACCCACTGGAATTGTGACACAGTGAATTATAAGTGAAATAATCTGTCTGTAAACAATTGTTGGAAAAATTACTTGTGTCATGCACAAAGTCCTAACCAACTTGCCAAAACTATAGTTTGTTAACAAGAAATGTGTGGAGTGGTTCAAAAACTAGTTTTAATGACTCCAACCTAAGTGTATGTAAACTTCCGACTTCAACTTTATATATTAGTACCAGTCAAAAGTTTGGACACACCTACTCATTTTTTTCTACTCATGCTCTTCCTTGACTCTGCGGTCCAACTATCTCAATTGGGTTGAGGTTGGGTGATTGTGGAGGCCAGGTCATCTGACGCAGCACTCCATCACTCTCCTTGATCAAATAGCCCTACACAGCCTGGAGGTGTGTTGATTCATTGTGCTGTTGAAAAACAAATAAGCGCAAACCAGATGGGATGGCGTATCGCTGCAGAATGCTATGGTAGCCATGCTGGTTACGTGGGCCTTGAATTCGAAATAAATCAGTGTCACCAGCAAAGCACCCCCACACCATCACACTTCACGGTGGGAACCACACATGCGGAGATCATCCGTTCACCTACTCTGCATCTCACAAAGACACGGCGGTTGGAACCAGACATCTCAAATTTGGACTCATCAGACCAAAGGACAGATTGCCACTGGTCTGGTGTCCATTGCTCGTGTTTCTTGGCCCAAACAAGTCTCTTTTTATTGGTGTCCTTTAGTAGTGGTTTCTTTGCAGCAATTTGACCACGAAGGCCTGATTCACGCAGTCTCCTCTGAACAGTTGCTGTTGAGATGTGTCTGTTACTTGAACTCTGAAGCATTTATTTGGGCTGCAATTTCTGAGGCTAGTAACTCTAATGAACTTATCCTCTACAGCAGAGGTAACTCTGGGTCTTCCATTCTTGTGGCGGTCCTCATGAGAGCCAGTTTCATCATAGCGCTTGATGGTTATTGCGACTGCACAAAGTTCTTGAAATTTTCCAGATTGACTGACTTTCATGTCTTAAAGTAATGGACTGTTGTTTCTCTTTGCTTATTTGAGCTGTGCTTGCCATAATATGGACTTGGTCTTTTACCAAATAGGGCTGTATACCAACCCTACCTTGTCACAACACAACTGATTGGCTCAAACCATTAAGAAGGAAAGAAATTCCACAAATTAACTTAACAAGGCACACATTAATTGAAATGCATTCCAGGTGACTACTTCATGAAGCTGGTTGAGAGAATGCCAAGAGTGTGCAAAGCTGTCAAGGCAAAGGGTGGCTACTTTGAAGAATCTCAAATCTCAAATATATTTAGATTTGTTTAACACTTTTTTGGTTATTACATGATTACATGTTTTATTTCATAGCGTTGATGTCTTCACTATTATTCTACAATGTAGAAAATAGTAAAAATAAAGAGAAACCCTGGAATGAGAAGGTGTGTCCAAACTTATGACTGGTACTGTATATATACACATATATACACAATTATATTTTGCTACAGCAAATACAGTGTCTTATCAGCCCATGTGGGCTGGGCATCCTGAAGATGCACAACACTATAATAATCAAATTTAAAAAAGTTTTTTACACTATTGGTTTTGCAAAGTATGACAACTGGTCACCCAAAATGAGTTACCTTCTCTGTGAGTTGATCTTCAAAAGAGCTTGAGAGAGCATCTATAGCCTGCAATACTGCATTAGAATCCACTGTATCCCTGAATAAAAACAGGGAGAACATTTTTGACTTGAGATAATGATTACTTTAAAGATGTGTCTAGCTATGCTAAACTGACGGAAACTCACATATACTCTGACACGAATTCCAAAAATGAGTCCAACACCACATCAAGATCAGTGGGATTTTTTACATTCCTTCGTTTCTGCTCGTCTCTTTTGGAAGGACCAGCCCTTCCTGAAAAAAAATACATGGATTCATTTCTGTGGTGTATATTTTACACAAATTAATTAAGTCATGCAGTGTGGTATTTCACTCTGGTGGTTTGAGAGAGACTCATATGTCTGTCTGGGAGGATGTGGTGCTGAATAGAGATCTAGCTGTTACCTGAGGAGGACTTCCCCCTCGAACCCCTCTCAACTGAGGACTTCCTTTGCTTTCGCACATCGTCTGGTTTGGCCTTCTTCTGACTTGGATTCTGTGGGTGAGAGAACTGGTTGAGTTTCCCCTTTTCCTTTGTAATCTGAAGAGTTGATGTGGTCAGGAAAAAGGCAACATATCCAAACAAAAAGTTGCAAATGTATCACAGATGACAAGGAAGGAGTACATGTTAGTTTTTTAAAGGAGAAGGTGACAAACATCTCACATTTAGTCACTCACTGGGAAGAGCAGTAGCTGTTCTTACCCAACTAATGTCCTCATGCGTCAGATTCTCTGAAGACAGGGATGTTCTACGTTTCTTATGAATAGGTTGAGGACTGGAGCCCGGAGCAGACACCTCAATTTCCTCCTCCTCACCCGATGACCTCTGTTAGTAAGCAGTGATTAGAGGACATTAAGCTCATCACAGGCAACATAATGTAACACTGCTCTTAGCAACAGTCTTATGTTACTGAGATAGGGGATAATGTCATACCGAGTCATACACTTCTGTGTCCTGTTCCTTTCTGACTGCCTTTTTCTGTGGTGCAGAAGGCCTGCTCTGAGCTTCTGTTAAATCCTCTTCACCTGTCCCTTCTGCAATCTCTTTTTGGGGCCTGACCATTATAAATGGAGGAAAAGGAACAGAATAAGTTTACAATTAGAACTTGTGCTCCGTCGTTAGTGGATATTTTCTTATTTTCCCTCTCCATCACTTCATAAAGGAATGAGAGCAAAGGGGCTTGTAAGATCCCACATTGTGAGGTTTTACCTGGCTTTTGGTTTGACATTTTGCTGTTGAGATCCCTTTGGCTGGACCACTTTGCTAGCTCTCCGTTTGGTCTGACCTCTCCCAGACTGTGTGGGTCTTTTTGGGGTCGTACTATTAACCTTTTTGGATGGGCCCCATCTTCTCTTAGCTGCCCCCTCCACCACTTCCTCTTTGTTTTGAGCCAAGTTTGGGCTGAAATCTTCCTCAAGGGCAGTGCTGTGCAGTGGGTTACCTGGGTGGTCAAATATAGTCACTTGTTGTAGAACATCTTGGCATTAATGATTTTTCATACCCATAAACTATTTAGGTTTGTTTTCAACTCACCATAAGTATCGCACTCATCAAGGAAACTGGCTTTCTCAATGGTAGAAACATTTGGGGAAATATGACTGTCCGTTGCTTTAGATTTCTGTGTATCTTTTGATGGACCCTTCTGAGGTGAAAACATAGAAGATAGCTAGCTAACGTTACAGTACCCAATGTTGCCCCTTTTCAATCCCTTGTAGCGAGCTAACGTTAGTTACCTAGATATGTATATGACATTTAACATACAACTTAGTGAGACATTTGCAAATGGGTAACGTTACTGTAACAAACCTCAACAAGCTCGTGTTGCACAAGTTTGAGCATCTTCGCCATTTGGCTCTTCTTACTGTGTGGAGGAGAGCAGACCTGTGAAGCATGTGAACTTGATATCGTTAACGTTATTGCTTTCTCTTGTAGCTTGATTACTATTTGTTACCTCATGATGATTGATCGTTCCAAGATGAAAATGTAAGCTATTAGCTAGTTGTATACATACAATTTGGAGAAAAAAAAAAAAAAAACACTCAAAACATAGTATATGGCTATGCAAAAGTAGCAAACGACGAGTTCGCACGCCAACTGCTTGTGATGTTTTTTTTTTGTTGCGTACAGCTGAATTTCTTTCCCGCAAAAAAAATATTCGACAATTCTCGCGAGACTAGTCAGACAATTACATACTCATATGACCTTGATGAGATGGTGCCCTCTACTGGATCGGATGACTGGATCCATTAGACAAAACACTCAAGTACGGTATGGATAGAACTACTCTCTGACATTTTAAATAAATACACAAATCTGTTTATTGGTAACAGTTTTCCTCCGAAAATCTGTATTTATTTTTTACAAAACAAATCCAAGACAACATAGTAGTCGAAATAACACATCAACGCCAAGTTTCAACTATGCAATATGTCATATTTGCGACACTATTTTTTTTATCACTCGTGCAATTTTCACAAGTATGTGGTACGTCTTGAAAACTCTAAGAACATTTTCGACTGAGTAGAATAAACATTACCAAAATCACTTGTTCACTGCACCAAATCAGTCTTTCAATTCAGATACATATTCAATCTATGCATCTGCTTTTCAAAATGCAATATTCACTTTAGATATAATTTTGTCATTTGTTAACAAAACGATCACAAACTACTGAACCAAAAATGTGTAGTTAACATATATAGTTTGATAACTGGTTAGAACTAGAAATGTGCATCTTGTATTTTTTGCCATTTAATGAAATGATAGTTAAAATGATTAAATTGTGAGTATATCATTATCTATTGTATTGGGGACTAAACTAAATGTGCTCATACTATTTAATGGAAAACTTTGATTTTGCATAAATGAGTCAGTGGTGAAAGATGTGTGAAACCCCAATGCTAAATCAAAGGTTCTGAACATAAGATAGGTGGCATTACAAGTGTTATCAGTTTAGAGTTTTGAAAATAGACCACTTACATCTAAGAAATGTGCCAAATTGATAGAAAACTGTAAATCACATACCATCTGATTACACATGTGAAACAAGTTGTGCACATTAATCAAATAACACCACAACCTAATAAAAACAGCTAACAATTCAATAAAGTAATTGATTTGAATGACTTTTCCCCACACAAATAATTTACACATATTGTATACCTTACAAAGATTGTCTGTAGAAAGTCTAAATTCAAATATATCTAAAGTAATGGTGTTGAATGAAATTAATAAGATGCTATAGTCCTTCCCAAGATTACATTGAACATTTTCACAATCATGGTTCTCGATCTCAAGCTTTCACATCATTGAACCACTGAAGAACAGTGCAAACAAAAACACATTCCCTATATAGATAGATATCTAAATATATCTAAGAAAAAATAAAATCACATTTAGGCTTTAGTGTTTGTGTTGGAGGGTGTTCTGGAAAGTGAGAACATGTAGCCCTGAGAGTTGCAGTCCAAAAGGAGGAGATGCCTGAGAACTCAGCACAAACCACTACTTCATTTGATGCTGATGCTTCATTCTGCAATAGCTGCAGGAGTCCATAAAAAAAACTCCTTAGGATTACACACATTCATGTATTGATACATCTTAACCTGAAAAAAACATTCCTGAAAATATTTATTATGCAATACAAATCATTACCCTATAGCAGGGGTCTCCAATTATATTCATCCACATGCCAATTTTTTTCTTGAGCGGATGGTTGGGGTGCCAGAACATAATTACAAATAATTTGTAAAATTCGAATTGACTGGAAGAATCCCAAACAGACAAAAACAATCATTTCAACCCTGGATTACATTGGAATATGATCACATATTTATTCATTGTAATACTATATTAAAAAAAATCACTGAGACGGCTTTTCTAAATTAAAATCACTTTGGAGATGATTCTCCCCCCCCACCCCACTCTCAAAAATAAAATTGTAGAAATGTGTATTTGTTTGCTCAGAAAACTTGGCGGGCCACCTATTGGGGTTACCCAGGTCTATAGAGTGGTAGATTTTCTACAGGCAGGCATGTATCCTAAGATATATTTCCCCTTTACACGGTTTCCGTGTTTCCCCTTTACACGGTTTAGCCTCCCGGGTGGCGCAGTGGTCTAGGGCACTGCATCGCAGTGCTAGCTGCGCCACCAGAGTCTCTGGGTTCGCGCCCAGGCTGGGCTGGGTTCGCGCCCAGGCTCTGTCGCAGCCGGCCGCAACCGGGAGGTCCGTGGGGCGACGCACAATTGGCATAGCGTCGTCCGGGTTAGGGAGGGTTTGGCCGGTAGGGATATCCTTGTCTCAGTATGTAAAAAAAAAATATATATATATATATAATAAAATGTATGCACTCTACTGTAAGTCGCTCTGGATAAGAGCGTCTGCTAAATGACTAAAATGTAAAAAAATGTAAATGTAAATGTTTCACCATCCCTTAAAGCCTATGATAACATCCAAAAGTCTTCATTGGAATACATTGTATGTTTGCAGAATATATATATATATATATATATATATATATATATATATATATATATATATATATAAATCTAAGGCCCTAAAAATTGCCAAAGACTCCAGCCACCCAAGTCATAGACTTATCTCTGCTACCGCATGGTAAGCGGTACTGGAGCGCCAAGTCTGGGACCTAAAGACTCCTTAACAGCTCCTACCCCCAAGCCATAAGACTGCTGAACAGTTAAATCAAATGACTACCCGGACGATATGCATTGACCCCCTTATTTATTACTATTTTTTGCACTGACTCTCTTGCACAGGCTCCATGTACACTCACTAGACTCTAACCACACACACTACACAAACATACATACACACAGAGATGCCACATGCACACGCGCGCTGCTGCTACTCTGTTTATTATCTATGCATAGTCACTTTACCCCTACCTAAACGTACCTATTACCTCGACTAACCCTGTACCCATGCACATTGACTCTGTACCGGTACTTCTTGTATATAGCCTTGTTATTGTTATTATTATTATTGTGTTACTATTTTTCCTTTAGTTTATTTAGCAAAGTTTAAATACTTAAAAAAAAACGTTGCATTATTGGTTAAGGGCTCGTAAGTAAGCATTTCACAGTAAGATCTACCTACACCTGTTGTATTTGACGCATGTAAAACGTGATTTGATTAGTAATATACATGATGGCACTGGACGGTGGTGGTTTACTGGTACCTCATTCACTTGACCTATTGAACGTCACCAATTGACAACTAAGATGATTGACGTGCTCACAATACTCAACTAGTAGCAAGATAGATAGACAAGCTTTGGAAAAGGAAGCCCTGAAAAATTTGTCCTGTACATGAGAAGACTAATGAGGTATGGTATCATTTACTGACAGTTGCTATATACCAGTATATGGTATTATTTACAGTACTGATGCTATGTGGTATCATTTACTGACAGTTGCTATATACCAGTATATGGTATTATTTACAGTACTGATGCTATGTGGTATCATTTACTGACAGTTGCTATATACCAGTATATGGTATTATTTACAGTACTGATGCTATGTGGTATCATTTACTGACAGTTGCTATATACCAGTATATGGTATTATTTACAGTACTGATGCTATGTGGTATCATTTACTGACAGTTGAGTGACATCAAGAACAGTTTCTTCTTCCCTAATGATCCTATTGTGTTTTGTTCCTATTCAGACAGGGAGCAACTGGTCATACAGGGTAAAGTGTATCCATAGACCAGGCCTCACAGACATGTCCTCAATCAGTTTCATAGAAGACCTCTTCTACCAGCTCCGATTACACTTTACCTTCCGTTCTCCCACTGTTCACATCTTGATCTTGGAGTACAGTTTGTCGATCTGCTCCCTGAAGTAGTTCCTGAGTTCTGCTCTCTTGGCTTTCAGGGTGGGAGTGAGAAGTCCATTTTGGATAGAGAACATCTCTGTGAACAGGGTGATGTCCTTCACCTGATCAAAACAAGAGACATGAAACAGATAATAGTTATATTCTCTAGTTAAGACCTGATATGTAATCAAACAGACTGTCAATATTCTCTCAAATATTTTGTCTAAGATTAACCCTTTACCTGCTCAAAAGATTTCAGACCACTGTCTTTTCCTAGTTTCAAGATGTCTTCCAAGATGGCCTTCTTTACATCCTAAAGAGACAAAAACACTTCATTTCAATGGTGTGAATTCTCCAACATATTCAAGTCGATGTTCTATATCAGGGATGGGCAACTAGCGGCCTGCAACCCTCCCTTTTTTAGGTCCGCAGCTCAATCCCCCCCCTGAAAATCTGCAGTTTCTCTTATGTCAGTCACTCAATTAGCCCATGTCAGTTAACATTTTTTGATTGTTAAGTTAGTCTAGCCAGCTATCATGGTCCAACTATAGACCGGGGGGCCCACATTGAATCCCTCTTCTATATGGAAAGAGACTGTTGAAAATATATCAAGTCTAAATTGTGAATCGGTGCAGATGGGCAGTGGTCCTACCATGTTGTTGCATAGGTCTCCGTAGGATCCCTCCAGTCCTCTCTTCTTGGCCCAGCCAGGAAGGAAGTCAGGATCTGGCACAATGATGGCTACTAGGCATGCCTGGAGGAGAACACAACATTATAGCTGAGGGCTGTGCATTCTCACTCTGTCCACCTCATTTCCCACAGCCAAACACGGAAGTGAAGGATTCGACTCCCACTTTACTTCCCTACTGCAGTGCGCCAGTGGCAAACTTGCCAGAGTAAATTATTTGAAAGAGTCAATTTATAGAGTATAAATGTAAACAAGTGTATAAGTGTAATTTAATATATATTTTTTTTAAAATTCAAGTTCGCTAACGTTAGCTTGACCTACTAGTAAGCTAGTTCTGTTGTGATAAAGTAAGTTGTGTTGTGTCAGAGTTAAGGCCCGGGCCATCCACCAAGCCAATAATGATAACTAACGATAAACTACAGGCTACATAACTATAAAACGTTGGTGAGCATCCACACTAGAGGAAGGTTTATCCTTTTACATTCCTACACCTGTCAATCAACTGATCAACGCATCCTACTGCACACTTCCTATTAATAAGGTGGTAACACAGATACTGGTTCAGACCATTCAGTGCTTTCATGGTGTGTTCATCGTCAGTGACAACTGCAAATAATACTTCAATGTACAGTGCATTCGGAAGGAATTCAGACAGACTTTTTCCACATTTTGTTACATTACAGCCTTATTCTAAAATGTATTAAATAATTGTTTCCCTCTTCAATCTACACACAATACCCCGTAATGACAAATCAAAAACAGGTTTAGACATTTTTAATTTACACAAGTATTCAGACCCTTTGCTATGAGACTCAAAATTGAGCTAAGGTGGATCCTGTTTCCATTGATCATCCTTGAGATGTTTCTACAACTTGGGAGTCCACCGGTGGTAAATTCAATTGATTGGACATGATTTGGAAAGGCACACATCTGTCTATATAAGGTCCCACTGTTGACAGTGCAGGTCAGAGCAAAAACCAAGCCATGAGGTCAAAGGAATTGTCTGTAGAGCTCCGAGGCAGGATTGTGTCGAAGCACAGATCTGGGGAAGGGTATCAAAAAAATGTCTGCAGCATTGAAGGTCCCTAAGAACACAGTGGCCTCCATCATTCTTAAATGGAAGACTTTTGGAACCACCAAGACTCTTCCTAGAGCTGGCCACCCGGCCAAACAGGTCACCAAGAACCCGATGGTCACTCTGACAGAGGTCCATAATTCCTCTGTGGAGATGGGAGAACCTTCCAGAAGGACAACCGTCTCTGCAGAACTCAACCAATCAGGCCTTTATGGTAGAGCGGCCTGACGGAAGCCACTCCTCAGTAAAAGGCACATGACAGCCCGCTTGGAGTCTGCCAAAAGTTACCTAAAGGACTCAGATCATGAGAAACAAGATTCTCTGGTCTCATGAAACCAAGATTGAACTCTTTGGCCTGAATGCAAAGCGTCACATCTGGAGGAAACCTGGCACCATTCCTACGGTGAGCATGGTGGTGGCAGCATCATACAGTGGGGATGAAAATAGCTGTGCAGTGACGCTCTCCGTCCAACCTGACAGAGCTTGAGAGGATCTGCAGAGAAGAATGGGAGAAACTCCCCAAATACGTGTGTGCCAGGCTTGTAGCATCATACCCAAGAAGACTCGAGGCTGTAATCACTACCAAAGTTGCTTCAACAAAGTACTGAGTAAAGGGTCTGAATACTTAGGAAAATGTGATATTTCCGGAGGGGGAGGGGTTTAAATACATTTGCAAACATTTCTAAAACCTGTTTTCGCTTTGTCATTATGTATTGTCCATAGCCTACGTCACTGCCGTTTACAGCCTAACTTGAATAACCGCTCACACCTCCTGTTATGTTTCGTGTCAAAATAACGGCATAGGCAAACAGCTTAGACCTGGTTATGTAACCATTTGGATCAGTTTTGGTCTATTCTGGACAGTTTAGGTCAGAAAGGTACATTCGGACACTCAAGGTGTATGTTGTCAGGATGCAGCCCAGTGTTAAGACAGGCCTACTATAGGATAATATGGCCTACTACAGGATAGCCTGCATCTCTCCTCCAACAGGCTGAAGAAAATAAGTCGAAATAAGTGTCCAACAAGCTTTTGTATTGTGGGTTTTCCTGGGACCCCACAAGATGTAAGAGGATTCGCCGTGGCAGCGGAGAGGCCAGGTGCGTAATTGCGCTACAGAACAATGAAGACAGACAGGCTAGAGATGTAGCCTCTCACCTAAATTAGAAGCATATGCATATTAGCCCATAATTCATAAGATCAATGTTAAGCTTAATACTGCAGTGAATATCCAGTCGATTTACACAGCAAAATAAAAAGTAGGCTAACCTATGTTCGGCGCCGAGGCTGCGGCGTGAAGGGTAATCAGCTTGAAAAGCTATCGTTTCAGTTTTTTAGGGACAAGAAATGTATCCTACCTAGACTAAAACAACACAATGTAATGAAGAACGTTATTGTTTTCAAGTGAGTGCAAAACTGTAGTCTAGGCAGTAAACTGCAGTGAGTATCCACTACAAAAGCCTGGCGTTTTAAATCCATATTCATTTAGAAATAACTGCATCTAGCCTGCCTGATTGGGAAACTATTTTTTTCTCATCAGTTTAGCCTACAAGGTCCAGGCACATTAGCAGGACAGTAATATGGCATATTTTGTCATGATGTATCAACTAACAGAAACATGCTAATGCAGGGATTTCTAGCGGGGTGCATATTAATTATAATAATGCTCAAGCGCGGAGAAAGTTGTATCCATAGGTTCTGCATTTGGCTTCAGTGTTTTAAAAGCATAAAAAAACGAGGTGGATACCAGGGTCGTATTCATTAGGACTAAACGTAGCAAAAAGTTTAGCATCTAAAAAAATAAAATATGTTTCTTATTGGACAGTGCAGGTAGTACCTCCCAGTTTCAGTCCATTAACTTTCTAATGAATATGACCCAGTAGTATATCCATTTTCCTTATGGACACAGTATCAATCCCTCCTTACCTGTAGGCTGTCCCCGTGCACAAAGACCTGTGCCACTGCGTCACTCCTGGTGTAGATATTCTCAATCTTCTCCGGTGCAATGTACTCTCCCTGGGCCAGCTTGAAGATGTGCTTCTTCCTGTCCACAATTTTCAAAGTTCCGTTCTGTACACACAGATGAGAGATCGTAATAAGAGTGTTATGAAACACTAGGCGGATATAGAGGCTGTATACACTCAGTGGCCAGTTTATTAGGTACACCCCGTTCACAAAAATGGATCGCTCCTACAGTGAGTCATGTGGTCGTGGCTTGCTATATATAAAAGCAGGCATACCGGCATCCAATTACTGTTTGATTGAATGTTAGCATGGGCAAAACAGAAACCCAAGCAGCTTTGAGTGTGGTATGATAGTCGGTGCCAGGCGTGCCAGATCCAGCCGCCTTCATGGGCTTTTCACCCAGGACAGTGTCTAGGGTTTACCGAGAATGGTGTGACAAAAACATCCAGTCAGCGGCAGTCCTGTGGGCGAAAACAGCTTGTTGATGAGAGAGGTTGAAGGAGAATAGTAAGTATTGTGCAAGCTAACAGGTGGACAAATAACAGGGCATTACCACAGTGGTGTGTAGAACGGCATCTCAGAATGCACAACTCGTCAGTCTTTGTCACAGACGTACTATTGCAGCAGACGACCACAGCGGGTTCCACTCCTATCAGCTAAAAACAAGAAGAAACCCCTCCAGTGGGCACAACCTCACCAGCACTGGACAACTGAGTGGAAGAACGTTGCCTGTTCCGATGAATCTCGGTTGCTGTTGAGTCATGCTGATTGCAGAGTCAGAATTTGGCGTAAGCAGCATGAGTCCATGGCCCATCCTGCCTGGTGTGAATGGTACAGGCTGGTGACGGTGTACCGCTTTCCAATCTGCAGAAACTGCGCGATGCCATTGCGTCAGCATGGACCAACATCCCTGTGGAACATTTCCCGACTTGTAGAATCCAAGACCCAAAGAATTCAGGACGTTCTGAATGCACATGGGGGTCCGACCGGTACCTAATAAACTGGCCGGTGTGTGAGTGAGTTACATACTCACCGGTAACCACTTGCCAATGTCCCCTGTGTGGACCCAGCCGTTAGCATCAATGGTCTCCTCCGTCTTCTCGGGGTCTTTCAAGTAGCCCAGAAACACGTTAACTCCTTTCACACACACCTGGAAAAAAACACACACACATCCTATAGACTTAGACTCCATGGAGTGCAAAGGGGATATGACCCATTTCTATGTTGATGAGGTAAACACTGCAAATACACAATCTTTACATTCTGTATGCATCCTAAATGGCACTCTATTCCCTTTATAGTGCACTACTTATGACCAGAGGCCCTTGTCAAAAGTAGTTCACTTTAAAGGGAGTAGGGTGCCATTTATGACAGACTTCAGTAGAGTAACAGCTTCATGTTAAACAGCGCCACTGGGTACCAAGGGCAATGCCAGGCTCCCACCTACCTCTCCCTCTCCATTGGCAGCCAGGTAGTTCATCTCAGCCACATCCACCAGCTTCACCGAGTTACATGGCAGGGGCGCTCCAACATGACCTGGGGAGGGAAGCACAGAAACAGCCCAGACAGAGTTAGCCTCCATAACACAACTAGGCTATGTCCCAAATGGCAACCGATATAGTGCACTACTTTTGACCAGAGCCTTATGGAATAAGGTGCCATACCTCACAGGACCCCCAGGGGGAGTTGGTGACTGGCTATAGTATACAACCTCTCTCCATAAACGGGATGACTAATGTGTGTGACGGTTAATGTAACGGTGGGGGAAGTGTGTTCATTACCTGCTGTCCAATCCCCTGGTACTGTCAGTGTGCAGCCCGCTGTGCATTCAGTCTGTCCATACCCCTCATACAACTGTTAAAGGAAAATATACTTTTTTGGCACTGTTTCCATGATTTTTTATGTACGATGCAGGACTGGGTCTGTCCTAGACATTGCATGGGAGTCTTGTATTGATAACATACAGCTGGACTTTATTCATATCAATACCAAACTGACAGGCACATTTCTACCTGAGAAACTTTAATTGTCTTGAATGGTATGTTAACCATTTACCCATCACGTGACTTTCAGAGCCTGGACCTTGCACTAACTAGTCCGACACAAACATATAGCCCCTACGATCCACTTTACTGGCCTGGAACACTCATGCGATCCTACAGCTGGGCATCAGTATACCAACACACTACAACCTCCGCTGGCGCTATCCAATCCCAGAATGCAGCAGTGGAGACCCTAAGACAGACTCACTTGGCAGCCCAGCGCGGCTCGCAGGAACGTCAGCACCGTGGCAGACACGGGGGCAGCACCTGTTATCATCAGACGCACCCGTCCTCCCAGACTGGCCTACAGGGGGCATCAGCGAGAGACTAGAATCAGGAGGTCATTAAGATGGCTGGACATGTTTTGGACATGTTTAACTATGTGCCATTCAGTGATCTGAGAAGCACAGTGGTTCTCTCAGTCAGGGAGGAGATACAGTACCTGCACTTTCCTAAAGATGAGTTTGTCCCAGATGCTGTCCCTCCTAATGATGCCACTCAGCAGCTCAGCCTCTTTCCTTTTAAAGGCAAAGTCCAGCACCCACCTCTTCAGAGAGTTGTTAGCCTGCCCATAGATCTGAAGACAGGGCATTATGAGGTCAAAATAAAGCAACAACTGTAGTCAACATGAGAGCTGTAGCAGGCAGCAGGGCATTACAGGAAACGTAGTTAGAATAGTCGACAAAGTGTTTCTCACCTTGTCGAACATCCTGTTGAGGAGGCGTGGCACCATAGGAAACACTGTAGGCCTCAGGGTGGTGAGGTCATCCATCAGCAGGCGGATGTCTCCCTGGAAGAAACCAATCCTCCCCCCATGCACCAGAATGACTCCCTGGGGTGAGAGGTCAGAGGTTAGAATAGCACAGAGGTAGAGAGGACAAATGATGTGTAAAACTCAAACAGGTCTGTAGATATGGGACCATATCTGGCAAAAAAGCATCACGCATTTACATTGTAGGAGAAGAATTTGAAGGTCAGAGGACTTACAGTTGCACAAAGATAGAAAATCATGGATACATACCTCTACAACCCTCTCGAACATATGAGCAAGGGGCAGGTAGGATATATGAACATCGTGGTGGTCTAATATGAGGTGATCCTAAAGGATACACACGCACGACAAACACACACAGAACAAGGGGAGATAATGATTATGAGACCCCCTACAACCACCACCCGCTCAAACATGTGTGCCAGAGGCAGGTATGACAGCAGTACATCCTTGTGGTTAGGCAGGCAACAGGCCTGGAGCCCACAGAACCAGAGGAGAGTAGATGAGAGGACAGAGGCAGGCGGGCCAGAGCAGCACAGAAAGACAGAGACACACCGGGTTAGCATGTTAGCTCTGAAACAGACACACCGGGTTAGCATGTTAGCGCTGAAACAGACACACCGGTTTAGCATGCTAGCGCTGAAACAGATACACTGGCATTAGCAGAGAGGAAAGAAAGAGGTTCAGAAATAAGTTACAGCACAAATAGCTTAGCAGAATATCTTGGCACTTGCAGAAAGGAGATTGAGTAAGACAGACACAATAGAGACAAGGTTTCACAGCACAATTTTTCAGACAGCAACAGACAGTCCTCATGAGCATGTGGGTATCATATTAGATGGCAAGACAGTGTTAATACATGACTAGGTTGGGCGTAAACATGATATTTGACACCATCTTCCCTCACAATCATTAGCTCGTATGGTTCACAACGACAGGAAACATTTGAATACCAAGGGGCTGAAGTGACTATATCCTGAACTGTGGGAGTTCAACTGCGGAGAAGACGATGCACAAACCTATTTGCTCACATATGTGTTAGTCGTAAAACAACGCTGTTCTATTGTTTTACCTCAATGACTTTGATGAAGGCAGAGCAGTTGGAAGCAACATTCCCATGTGTCAGCATGGCTCCCTTTGGGTTCCCTGAGGAAGGCAACACAAAAATGAGAGCCTAGCCTCATACATGTGGACACATTAAACAGCACTCTTCAGATAGAGGCCATCTTAGGACAGTGCTCCGTTTGGCATTGGATCATACAATGGCGTACCTGTGGTTCCACTGGTGAAGCAGACGACAGCCATGTCTTCAGGACTGGGAGGCTGCAGAGCGCAAAGGGTCACAGGTCAAAGAACTGAATGAATGAAGGTGAAATCAACTCCACTCAATATGGGGCAGGAGGGAGGGACAGATAGGTATCTTTACTCACAACTGGTTGGTGGTGGTGGGCCTTGCCGATAGCCTAGAAGAAGACAACATGAATGAACGTAGCTTGAATATGTAATAGCACTAGCTAGTCTCATGGGACAACACCAGATTGTAGGACTTCACTTGTGGTAAAGACAGACGCAAAACAACGCAATTCTAGACTGCGCCTACCTAAAGTCTGCAGTTTAGCACACAAAAACAAAAGCTTAGAGAATTTGAAGCGAATTTAGTTCCGAAAGTGGTAAAACAGACAGCCCAGTTATAAGTCAGAGTTTCTCCCCTCACCTCCACTTGGCTCAGGCTGAGAATGTCGATGCCACAGTCCTTCCCCTTGGCCACCAGCTCATCATCAAAGGGCTCCATGAGGATGATGGTTCTGACACTGTGCTCCCTGCCAGAGACGCACTCCAGGACCAGCCTGGCCTTCTCAGGGACGTCACACAGTATGCTGGAAATGGTGGCTGTGCGCACGCATACACACACAGAGAGGAGAGAGAGAGACAAAGAGAGAGAGGTAAATAGGGTCAACCACAAGAAATTCTATCTCAATGAGATAAGCTGGGCATATAAAAGCTGATGCAATATTACAATTTAAATGTATTTTTATTTGAGAGCTCTTGGTTGTTGCTCACCCTTGTCGATGACATAGGCGATGGCCTCAGTGCCCAGAGTGTCATACAGGGGCACAGCCACCAGGGAGAAGGTATAGCAGGCCAGCTCAGCGATGGTCCACTGCAGACACACAGCGCATATGACTCAAACCAGTCTTATATTGCTTCTATAGAGTAATGGCTGTGTAGTATTTACCCCACATGTAGCAGATTCAGAATGAACCAGTTGAACGTGGTTACATTGTATGTGACTGTGTCCTATTTCATGACGTACTGCTCTTCAAGTGGTTTTGCTCACCTCTGGTCGGTTCTGAGCAAAGATGCCAATGAACTGGTCTTTGGTTTTAGTGTGTCCCCTGTGGAGCAGCGCTGAGCCCAGGTTCTCTGCCTTCTCTGCTACCTGGGGGTGGAGGGGACACAGCTCGTTATTCAGTTTAGAACAAATTCTTATTTACAATGACGGCCTACCCCAGCTAAACCCTAACCCGTACGACACTGGGCCAATTGTGCACCGCTTTATGGAGGGCACACAGCTCTTTAGGGAAGGGGTGGAGGGCACACAGCTCTATTTAAAAAAAAAAAAACTTTATTTAACTAGGCAAGTCAGTTAAGAACAAATTCTTATTTTCAATGACAACCTGGGAACAGTGGGTTAACTGCCTTGTTCAGGGGCAGAACGACAGATTTTTTATCTTGTCAGCTCAGGGATTCGATCTTGCAACCTTTCGGTTACTAGTCCAACGCTCTAACCACTAGGCTACCTGCCGCCCCAGGGGAGGGTGGGGTGTAGGGCAAACAGCTCTTTAGGGAAGGGGTGAAGGGCACACAGCTCGTTAGGTAGTTAGTGATACACACTCCAGGGTGGATGACTCAGCAGAACACCTGGGACATATTCATTAGTACACACTGTAGCAAAACATTTTGCAGCGGAAGATTATTTTGCAAGAACGGTTTCTTATTGGACAAGTTCAGGTAGTCCCTCTCCGTTTCCCTCCGTTTGGTGTCCAGTGAATATGACCCTGCGGTCTCAGAGGAGAGGGGGAACACTAGGAAGAGTGACAGAGGACTATAAGTTCCTCACTGGGGGAGGGGAATCCCTTGTGGTTTGGATGGGAGTGGCTGGCTTTCTGTTTAAATAGAGCACTCAGACACACCACGGGGCCTTGTAGACTGACTAATTATGATAGAATAGTGCACCAAACAATCTTTTACTGCCTAAAACTACATTTGGTATAACATCTAACCAGAAATATATTAATCATACTATAAAAAGAGACAGATTAATGTTGTTGTCCTACCTCGGAGTATGACAGCCACTCATAGGGCTGGCTTGGTTGTCTTGCTCCAAGACAGGGACCATTGTCTAGTGGAAACCACACAATGAACATTTCAAATCACCTTAATGTCCTAGTACGTCAAGTCTACATAAGGTGCTTAGCGAGACACTCACTGGAGACCCGTGCGCCCCTGAGGAAGAACTCATACATGGTCTTGGCGTCGTTGTACAGGTGGGTCATGTGTTTGTCGCTGTCCATCAGCGCTGACCGGCGGGCATACTCTCCTCCCTGACAGGAAACACAATAAACAGACATCATACGACTAGCTCACGGTCTGACTACAATAGGTATGACCCAAAGACGTCGGCACAAACACCAAGATTTAAAACGGAGGAACTCCTCTGTGTGCTAATGTTTTAATGACTAGCGGTGGAGAAGCCATTTCAACAGGGTTGTTCATTGTGCTCATCCATCCTGTTCTTTTCCAAGTCATTTCTGTCTGTGTGAAGCATTATGTTTACTCACTCAAGTATAGCTACACACGCATCTAACTAAGCTGGCCAACGCCTTTTCTGGGCCAAGTGTGGTGGGTATGCTCCACCCAAAACATAATGCCACTCTCAGGCCACAAATGTGAAACCAAGGGCACTAAAGACTAGGCAGGCCACTACTCAAACAGCCTCAGGCACCTCCACTGTGGGAATATACTACAGCCCTGCACTAAGGACAGTAGCCTATATCTTTAGCTGGCATATACAGCTCTTACTATGACTCATGAAGTGAGGTTTAACTTGATGCAGGACTGAAAGTAAGGAGAAAAACACATACCTCTTTACACATAACAATACTTTCAGGCATTGCAACGTCATTGCAACAGCATGCCATGTCCTTTACAATAGCAGGTTAGTGCCGACTCTCCTTACCGGAACCTCGACGGACTGCATTCTCAGGTCGCATGGTGGCTTCAGGGCCTTGGGCCGGGTGGTGTACCAGTAGGTTGTGAGAGCAGCGAATGCCCCCACACCCACCAACGTGTGTGTGGACAGGCTGCGCAGGTACTGCCGCACCTCATCCAGCTCGGGGAAGCGCAGCTGATTCAGGAGCTGCTGGGCTTGCATGGTTGGGCCTTTGCTAGCGTCTCTGTCTGTCTGTTGGGAAAAATATGCATTGTTAAATGAACCTAGTACGTGACTATGCCCTAAACCATCAAACAAATTTCCTCCTGGTGGGAAATCAAATCATTAATAAATCGAATCATAATCCATATCCTAAAAAGGTCATTTTCTATGTTAGTTAGCTACTAGCTTAACAAGTACTAAGCAGGGAACACTGGTTGTGAAATCAAATCAAAGTTTATTTGTCACGTGCGCCGAATACAACAGGTGTAATACCTTACAGTGAAATGCTTACTTACAGGCTCTAACCAATAGTGCAAAAAAAGGTATTAGGTGAACAATAGGGAAGTAAAGAAATAAAAATAAAAAAAAGTGAAAAATAACAGTAGCGAGGCTATATACAGACACCGGTTAGTCGGGCTGATTGCGGTAGTATGTACATGTAGATATCCATATGCTACTCTATATTTAAAAGATCATACTCTCGCTGTAAACATTCTCAGGTTTGAAAGTCCCATGGCATGATTTTAGCATTCATTCACTAATAGCTAGTCTTATCCTCTGTGTGAAACTACTAGTCTGTAGAACAATGGGTTGACTATGCTCTCCAATAACCCGCTCTCTTTATTTCTCTAGTAATAGGTAGGGACAGGAACACTTACCAGTGTTGTCATGAAAACACACAGAGCGAAGGGTCCTTTATAGTGAGTGTAGGGTTGTGGCTCTATTGAACTTTGGACCAGATAGTGGTCTACATCCCAGTGTCTTGGTCATTGACCAAGGTAGATTAACCCTCTAGAGTCTAAACCTGCCTAAGCTGGGGGGGGGGGGTCTACTAAACCAACATATGGAATTACTTTAAGACCCCATCAGGTATCAAAAATATTTGATGAAACATAACTTGAATTACGATCACGTCTCTTCAACCAGAATTCCTCAAATAAACTCACTTTCAGCTGAATTACTGATTAGTTTTTTTTGTTGCCAAAAAACAGTGCATTCGGAAAGTATTCAGACCCCTTTACTTTTTCCACATTTTGTTACGTTACAGCCTTATTCTAAAATGAATGAAATTATTATTGCCCCTAATCAATCTACACACAATACCCCATGATGATAAAGCAAAATGTATTACCCCCAAAAAAAAAAATTGCAAATAAAGCTATTTCTAAGTATTCAGACCCTTTGCTATGAGACTCGAAATTGAGCTCAGGTGCATCCTGTTTCCATTGATCATCCTTAAGATGTTTCTACAACTTGGAGTCCACCGATGGTAAATTCAATTGATTGGACATGATTTGGAAAGGCACACACCTGTCTATACAAGGTCCCACAGTTCACAGTGCATGTCAGAGCAAAAACCAAGCAATGAGGTCGAAGGAATTGTCCATAGAGCTCCGAGACAAGATTGTGTCGAGGCACAGATCTGGGGAAGGGTACCAAAAGGTCCCCAAGAACACAGTGGCCTCCATCATTCTTAAATGGAATTAGTTTGGAACCACCAAGACTCTTCTTAGAGCTGGCCACCTGGGCCAAACTGAGCAAACAGGAGAGAAGGGCCTTGGTCAGGGAGGTGACCAAGAACCTGATGGTCACTCTGACAGAGCGCCAGAGTTCCTCTGTGGAGATGGGAGAAGCTTCCATAAGGACCACCATTTCTGCAGAATTCCACCAATCAGGCTTTAATGGTAGAGTGGCCTCAGTTATAGGCACAACAGCCTGCTTGGAGTTTGCCAAAAAGGCACCTAAAGGACTCTCAGACCATGAGAAACAAGATTCTCTGGTCTGATGGAACCAAGACTGAACTCTTTGGCCTGAATGCCAAGTGTCACGTCTGGAGGAAAACTGTCACCATCCCTACGGTGAAGCATGGTGGTGGCAGCATCATGCTGTGGGGATGTCTTTCAGTGGCAGGGACTGGGAGACTAGTCAGGATCAAGGGAAAGATGAACGGAGCAAAGTACAGAGAGATCCTTGATGAAAACCTGCTCCATAGCGCTCAGTACTTCGAAGGTTCACCTTCCAACAGGACAACGACCCTAAGCACACAGCCAAGACAACGCAGGAGTGGCTTCGGGACAAGTCTCTGAATGTCCTTGAGTGGCCCAGCCAGAGCCTGAACCCAATCTAACATCTGTGGAGACCTGAAAATAGCTGTGCAGCGATGCTCCCCATCCAACCTGACGGAGCTTGAGAGGATCCGCAGAGAAGAACTGGAGAAACTCCCCAAATACAGATGTGCCAAGCTTGTAGCATTGTACCCATGAAGATGCGAGGCTGTAATCGCTGTCAAAGGTGCTTCAACAAAGTACTGAGTAAAGGGTGTGAATATTTAGGATAACGTGACATTTCCGGAGTGGGGGGGGGCTAAAATACATTTGCAAACATTTCTAAATCCTGTTTTCGCTTTGTCATTATGGGGTAGTGTGTGTAGATTGATGAGGGGGGCTGTAACGTAACAAAATATGGAACAAGTCAAGGGGTCTGAATACTTTACGAATGCACTGTACACACATATTTAATAAACTTCTAAAAATTATAATAAATTACGGGCCACCTGTTGCCGACCTCTTGCCTACACATCATATCCAGTCAAACAAGTGATTAAATCCACATCAGTTAGCTAGATAATTGCTTTATCTAGATAAAGCGTTTCATGCTAACGCCAACAGCCCTGGGTTCAGAATATGGAGGTGATGGCCCCCATGCAGTGCCAGCAGTGAATCATGCCTAGCAGGCAGGAGGAATGTGGGCCTTTGACGTAACCCTATAGGATCAACATGACTTCTCACCTACTTCTTCTGTCTATTATTGTCCCATGCATTTATTCTCAAACTGTTACACGCAGACACATCACCTGCTGCTAGAAAGATGCACAACACAAGGAGGACAAGTCTTAAGTCAGGCCCCACGCTTTCCTGTCAAGTAGGCTATTTGATAGAATTTGAAGACAGTGTGGTGGAAGTGGCACAATAACAGACTGACCAATTTATAACCAAGCCTTCCTCTAGTACTTCAGTTTCAGTAGATAGCCTAACAACCATAAACCTCTGCTCTGTCTACATGCTTCCCTTCCCCAGGTGTTACAAGCAGCGTGGAGAGGTTTAAACAGAGCACGATAGTGTGATGTAAACGCTCAGACGTCCTTCAGATGTCTTTCTCCACAGCAGATATGCAACCAAGAGTGTCCTTCTGATCCACAACCCGCCACCAAACAAAACAGGTAGACAATACTGGGGTCTCAGAACTGGTCAAAACTACTGCACTTTCAGCAAACGCAAGGGTACTGTAGTGAGCTTCAAAACTAGTGCCTCCAAGAGTAGCTAGCTGATCCAACGTGTCACTGATTCAGAGAAGCCACATGTTGCCTATAAATAGCAAAGATAACAGCAACGTAGCGGTGGCTGGCCAGTGGCATACAGTGAGGCCCAAAAGTATTTGGACAACGATCTTAAAAAATAAATAAAAAATCTAACTCATCATTATTCATTCAGGATTATCCGTAATCATGGTAGCATCCATATAAATGTATGTGTTCAGACAATATTATGTTCTTATTTACAATAGAAGTGACTCCGAAATGATACAATACATTATTTATTTATTATTTATCATTTCTATTGGGAACAAAATGACCTGAAACAACCAAAAATTGCAAATACATCCAATAAGTTTGTAGAGTCACACGCTTTGTAGTCATTGCGTGCTAGGAATGAGACAAAATACAAAACTTTTGACTACTTTAAATACACATAAGTGAACTTTTCCAAATACTTTTGTTCCCTAAAATAGAGGGGGGGACTATGTACAAAAAGTGCTGTAATCTCTAAATGGTTCACCCGATATGGATGAAAATACCATCAAATGAAATCTGACAGCGAGTCTGCACTTTAACCTCATAGTCATTGTATAATTTCAAAAGTGCTGGAGTACAGAGCCAAAACAACAAATGTGTCACTGTACATACAACACACACACACAGGTTAGAGCGTTGGGCCAGTAACCGAAAGGTTTCTAGATGGAATCCCAGAGCTGACAAGGAAAAAAATCTGTCGTTCTGCCCCTTAACAAGGCCCTGTTCCTAGGCCGTCATTGTAAATAAGAATTTGTTCTTAACTGACTTGCCTAGTTAAATAAAGGTAAAATAAAAATAAACACACACAAGTCTCTAGCTAATCAGAATGAGGGAAAGACATAGGTCTTCTTAGCAGGTCAATATGTCTGTCCTCACAGGTGGCTGGCCAGTGGACAATAGTGCAGGAGTCTATCTGGTCAGATGACAGTTCACAGTGACCAGAGGACAGGTAATATGTAATGTCTCAAAGGTCAGACTCGATGGTCCAACCCCATTGGCCAGAAGCCCCTCAGATATCCACTGAATGATTACAGGAAGTGGTGATTGAGTGGGTGAAGATACAGTTAAAGATATTTTAAAATATCTTTTAACAGCAACTTTTAATGGGAAAATATTAGTGGAAAGAACAGAAGGAATGTGCTGCTGTTCAATGGATGGGGAGGTTAATCAGCTATGTACCACAATGTGTAGGCATATTATTGTGAGGTAACAAGAACTTTGAATAATCTGTTACATCCTGATGGTGACAGACGACATAGATCAAGTAGTACCACTACCAGGCCAAGAACATCAGTCACGGTCTGGCCAGGGAAGCCATGCATCCAGTCACATCATAGCCTTGATTGCCCTCCCAGGTTTTTCTGCCTTCCAACCAAAAGGTAACCTGAAACCTACTACAGCAGCCCGCCCGACCTCTAAACTTGGCAAGACTGGGTAGTAAAGGATCACCCCATGCCCTATCAGCCAAGCAGACTGAGGGAAGGGAGGGAGGAGCGGGAGTGCAGCTATTTAAAACAAAATGACGTTTGAACGGAAAATACTGGGCAGGGGGTATGTTGTGTGTTAGTGTGTGTTGTATAGGGGGAACAACTCCCATTAACACGTAGAACAATTTATGGAGTGTGAGCCATCAGATGTCAAGACAGAGAGACGCTGAAGTTCAACTGGAGACTCATGTCAAAGCCTTTGCATAAACACATGGGTTAATCTACAACCCCACAGTTATGGAGTCCTGGTTAATCTCATCAGTCATTTACATCATCTTTACTTATGGACATACATCCAGAGCAATGCTTGTTTCAGAGGCGTTGTGACTCATAAGTGACTGGTGGTGAGTGATGTGCGCGTCCTTCAAGCCAAATCTTTTCATTCACTGACTGGGCTTATTTACATGGTAAATTATACACCTCAGGCTCAGATTATATCACAGTCACTCTCAAAACACATACTCACTTCACTACTAGTGGCCAAGTCTAAGCAGCAGCACAGTGTCTGGAGTTGACAGACCCCCCCCCCCCCCCCCCCCCCCCCCCCCTTCAGGCAGGTCATCTGATAATTAAGAAGGGGGACAAACTCACTGCATTTGATTCATACAAAAGCTCCTCCTAAACTGCAGTGTTTACAATAATGCAACACCTGAACTCCAAAACCTGGAGGCGTTACAGTACAATACTATGATCATTACTCTATTAGAGGAAGTCCTATGATCATTACTCTATTAGAGGAATTACAGTACTATGATCATTACTCTATTAGAGGAAGTCCTATGATCATTACTCTATTAGAGGAATTACAGTACTATGATCATTACTCTATTAGAGGAATTACAGTACTATGATCATTACTCTATTAGAGGAAGTCCTATGATCATTACTCTATTAGAGGAATTACAGTACTATGATCATTACTCTATTGTCACAACTGAATGTGTTTCATAACATGAGGACCCTTTGTATACATGCTAAATGGACTAGTGGTAACAACATGAATGAAAATCATTTCAGCAAGGTCACAACAACGGAGGCCTATGTTTCTGGACAACTCTGTAAGTAGTAATGGGGGGGGGGGGGGGGGGGGGTATTGTGATGTATGGTGCTAGTATCATATCATGAAGTCCCAATCTCTATCTGTAAGGCTACACATGCACACAATCTGTCCCGTCTGGCCTCTCCCAAACATACAAGCACCACATTTTTCAAGACATCTTGGAGTGGGCCCCCTTTAGAGGGAGGATGAGTGGAAGAAGTGCCCTCTAAACTCAGAGTCCTAGCTATACTACATCCTAGGAGGTTTAGGACACCGTCAGTAAGTCCAGGGGTGTATTCAGTATATCTTGCAATGGGAACCGTTTACCAACCAAACAGAACGAAAACGGGACCTACCTGAATTTGTCCAATAGAAACATTTTAGTTTCTGTTTGGAGTAAACCATTTCTGTTGCAAAACATTTAGCAACAGAAGAATCTACATGATAAATACAACCTAGGTTAACGGCTTTCAAATGACAGAATGAATGCATCTGTTCCTGTTCTACAAAGACAAAACAATGTCATTAACACCCAGAATGTCATCTCATCAGCTAGACCCCTAAATCATGAATGCCATAGATTGGACAGAGTGTAGAAACCACTCTAAAGCATCTTTATTTAACTAGGCAAGTCAGTTAAGAACAAATTTGTATTTACAATGACGGCCTAGGAACAGTGGGTTAACTGCCTTCTTCAGGGGAAGAAAGACACATTTTTACCTTGTCAGCTCAGGGATTCAATCTAACAACCTTCTGGTTACTGGCCCAACGCCCTAACCACTAGGCTACCTGCCGCCCCTTTATTGGTTAGTGAAGCAACCCCATTGATCAGTCTAGGCTACTTGTGGTCACACTGGATAAGCTTGGATTACCTTTGCCCACCCAGGTAAACTAGGTTCACTTCGCCAAAGGTTGCAGCAGAACAGACGTCTCAGAAACCTTTCCCTTTACATCAGAGGTGTCAAACTCATTCCATGGAGGGCCTAATGTCTGAATGTTTTTGCTTTTTCCTTTCAATTAAGACCTAGACAACCAGGTGTGGGGAGTTCCTAACTAAATAGTGACCTTAATTCATAAATCACATACAAGTGAGGAGCGAAAACCCGCAGGCACTCGGCCCACCATGGAGCGAGTTCGACATCTGTGCCTTACATTGTCTCAAGACAGGCAACCAGGCCAGAGCAACTTGTTATTGACAAAGAATTTGTTAAAATGTGCAGGTTGTACAGATTTCAATATGCAAACATAGGCATATTGGAAACAATACACCCAGCAACTCGGCAAGTGCAATGGGGAAAACAATGTCCTCACAATAATAGGCTTCGGGAGGTTTTTGTACCTGAGCACAATGAAAACAATCAACAGGATGCTCCAATAACACCGTAAAGGAGTTTAACTGGTCTCACGAAAACTTATCCAAGAGCAGAGTGTGAAATGACAAGACATTGCAAGTGTGCGTGTGCGTGGAGACACAAAGGGGAAAGGGAGGATTAATGGGGCGTGCAAGAACCAAAGTGACAGCTGAGCTGGGACATCCAATGAGGGATTGTCACCTTTCACCTCAATACCTATGGTAGAGAGAGGGGAGAAAAGACCCGACTGCTTCAGATGCAGCCATGGGCTGAGCAGGCAAGGGCGTGCTGTCACTTTTAAAACTCACAGTAGGGAATGAACAAACGAAATACATTAGGAAATGCTAGCTAATGCTAGTTACCAAGTTTAACTACATTCAGGAAAAACTGCAATAACCGCTAAGGCACATACAGTTTAGCCCATTGATTTGGTTTAATCTAGTGTGAGACACGTTTAATTGATAAATAGTGAAGTAAATTGTTTTTGCTGCTAATTAATCTGGATAGGAGTAGCAAGTTTACTATTAACTAACAAATTGACATGGCATTATGAACAACTGTTACCAAGACGTGGCTCTGTCGCTAGCGTGTGTAGCTCTATCTAGCTATTACATTACGTATGGATTCGGTCCAATCAAGCCATAAATCAACAAATGCTTATAATGAGGCGATTAAAATCTGCCATCAGTCCTAGCTACAATAATAAACAACGTTTATTTCATTGTATATTTTTGGCATTATTAACATTTGCATACATTTCCTGAACAGCGTTTCCATTCATTCATTCATTCATTCATTGAGACATACCGGTATTTCAAGTTAAAGGCGTTGAATAGTCTCATCTATGAAGCATAAATAGCTTTCCAAAGTAATCTATCGTAAAAACACGACATAGAAAACAACGACCACCTACCTTTGCAGCACGCCAGCGTTGTGATATTGACCATGCGTCTTGGAGGATGGCAAGTCAGTGGTACACCCGGCTCGTGAGGCGACGCTTAGCCAATCAGAGCCTATGTACGTTTTGTTTGACTTAAAATCGTTGTATGGGCACAACTCATTGGTGAATTTTGCCACTGTATCGTTTAACAGTTGTGAAATAATTGTTGTATGCTGTGTATTGTTTCTCAAATCCGATTTTTGACCCCATAGGTCTAAACACCTGTATTTGTTCCAGTAGAATATCTGAAACATTCAGCTCGACTTGCTATTCATAGACACATGAATAGCCTACTACACGCTTTAACAAAAATAGTTATAGGTCATATGAGGAAATCAGTCCATTGAAATAAATGCATTAGACCCTAATCTATGGATTTGAGATGAATGGGAATACAGATATGCATCTGTTGGTCACAGATACTTTAATAAAAATGGGTCTCACAAGGGCCTCAGCATCTCATCGTTTTTTTTTGTGCATTCAAATTGCTATGATAAAATAAAATTGTGTTCATTGTCTGTAGTTTATGCCTGCCCAAACCATAACCCCACCGCCACCATGGGGCACTCTGTTCACAGCGTTGACATCAGCAAACCGCTCGCCCACGCAACGCCATACACATAGTCTGCGGTTGTAAGACTGGTTGGATGTACTGCCAAATTCTCTAAAGTGACATTGGAGGTGATTTATGGTAGAGAAATTAACATTCAATTATCTGGCAACAGCTCTGATGAACATTCCTGCAGTCAGCATGCCAACTGCATGCTCCCTCAAAACTTGAGACATCTGTGGAATTGTGTTATGTGAAAAAACTGCACATTCTAGTGGCCTTTTGTCTCCAGCACAAGGTGCACCTGTGTAATGATTATGCTGTTTAATCAGCTTCTTGATATGCCACACCTGTCAGGTGGATGGATTATATTGGCAAAGGAGAAATTTGTGCACAACATTTGAGAGAAATAAGCTTTTTGTGCATATGGAACATTTCTGGGATCTTTTATTTCAGCTCATGAAACCAACACTTTACATTTATATTTTTGTTCTGTGTAGAACCTAAAAGGGTTCTTCAGCTATTCACATAAGAGACCCCTTTTTGGTTCCAGGTAGAAATAACCATTTTGGTTGCATCCAGGTAGAACACCTATGGGTTCCATGTAAAACCAGGGGTGAAAGTAGATTTAATTACATTTACATTTACATTTAAGTCATTTAGCAGACGCTCTTATCCAGAGCGACTTACAAATTGGTGCATTCACCTTATGATATCCAGTGGAACAACCACTTTACAATAGTGCATCTAACTCTTTTAAGGGGGGGGAGGGGGGGGTTAGAAGGATTACTTTATCCTATCCTAGGTATTCCTTAAAGAGGTGGGGTTTCAGGTGTCTCCGGAAGGTGGTGATTGACTCCGCTGACCTGGCGTCGTGAGGGAGTTTGTTCCACCATTGGGGTGCCAGAGCAGCGAACAGTTTTGACTGGGCTGAGCGGGAACTGTACTTCCTCAGAGGTAGGGAGGCGAGCAGGCCAGAGGTGGATGAACGCAGTGCCCTTGTTTGGGTGTAGGGCCTGATCAGAGCCTGAAGGTACGGAGGTGCCGTTCCCCTCACAGCTCCGTAGGCAAGCACCATGGTCTTGTAGCGGATGCGAGCTTCAACTGGAAGCCAGTGGAGAGAGCGGAGGAGCGGGGTGACGTGAGAGAACTTGGGAAAGTTGAACACCAGACGGGCTGCGGCGTTCTGGATGAGTTGTAGGGGTTTAATGGCACAGGCAGGGAGCCCAGCCAACAGCGAGTTGCAGTAATCCAGACGGGAGATGACAAGTGCCTGGATTAGGACCTGCGCCGCTTCCTGCGTGAGGCAGGGTCGTACTCTGCGAATGTTGTAGAGCATGAACCTACAGGAACGGGTCACCGCCTTGATGTTAGTTGAGAACGACAGGGTGTTGTCCAGGATCACGCCAAGGTTCTTAGCACTCTGGGAGGAGGACACAATGGAGTTGTCAACCGTGATGGCGAGATCATGGAACGGGCAGTCCTTCCCCGGGAGGAAGAGCAGCTCCGTCTTGCCGAGGTTCAGCTTGAGGTGGTGATCCGTCATCCACACTGATATGTCTGCCAGACATGCAGAGATGCGATTCACCACCTGGTTATCAGAGGGGGGAAAGGAGAAGATTAATTGTGTGTCGTCTGCATAGCAATGATAGGAGAGACCATGTGAGGATATGACAGAGCCAAGTGACTTGGTGTATAGCGAGAATAGGAGAGGGCCTAGAACAGAGCCCTGGGGGACACCAGTGGTGAGAGCACGTGGTGCGGAGACAGATTCTCGCCACGCCACCTGGTAGGAGCGACCTGTCAGGTAGGACGCAATCCAAGCGTGGACCTTGCCGGAGATGCCCAGCTCGGAGAGGGTGGAGAGGAGGATCTGATGGTTCACAGTATCAAAGGCAGCCGATAGGTCTAGAAGGATGAGAGCAGAGGAGAGAGAGTTAGCTTTAGCAGTGCGGAGCGCCTCCGTGACACAGAGAAGAGCAGTCTCAGTTGAATGACTAGTCTTGAAACCTGACTGATTTGGATCAAGAAGGTCATTCTGAGAGAGATAGCAGGAGAGCTGGCCAAGGACGGCACGTTCAAGAGTTTTGGAGAGAAAAGAAAGAAGGGATACTGGTCTGTAGTTATTGACATCAGAGGGATCGAGTGTAGGTTTTTTCAGAAGGGGTGCAACTCTCGCTCTCTTGAAGACGGAAGGGACGTAGCCAGCGGTCAAGGATGAGTTGATGAGCGAGGTGAGGTAAGGGAGAAGGTCTCCGGAAATGGTCTGGAGAAGAGAGGAGGGGATAGGGTCAAGCGGGCAGGTTGTTGGGCGGCCGGCCGTCACAAGACGCGAGATTTCATCTGGAGAGAGAGGGGAGAAAGAGGTCAAAGCACAGGGTAGGGCAGTGTGAGCAGAACCAGCGGTGTCGTTTGACTTAGCAAACGAGGATCGGATGTCGTCGACCTTCTTTTCAAAATGGTTGACGAAGTCATCCGCAGAGAGGGAGGAGGGGGGAGGAGGGGGAGGAGGATTCAGGAGGGAGGAGAAGGTGGCAAAGAGCTTCCTAGGGTTAGAGGCAGATGCTTGGAATTTAGAGTGGTAGAAATTGGCTTTAGCAGCAGAGACAGAAGAGGAGAATGTAGAGAGGAGGGAGTGAAAGGATGCCAGGTCCGCAGGGAGGCGAGTTTTCCTCCATTTCCGCTCGGCTGCCCGGAGCCCTGTTCTGTGAGCTCGCAATGAGTCGTCGAGCCACGGAGCAGGAGGGGAGGACCGAGCCGGCCTGGAGGATAGGGGACATAGAGAGTCAAAGGATGCAGAAAGGGAGGAGAGGAGGGTTGAGGAGGCAGAATCAGGAGATAGGTTGGAGAAGGTTTGAGCAGAGGGAAGAGATGATAGGATGGAAGAGGAGAGAGTAGCGGGGGAGAGAGAGCGAAGGTTGGGACGGCGCGATACCATTTAATATATTACCGGTACAGGACATTTTTTTTTAATACTACAAAAATGACAGGGTGGCCTACTCTGCTGACACTGACAAACAGATCAATAAAAACGATGTTGTCTGATCCATATAATCGGCCTACGAAAAGGGGCGACACAAATACAATATGACATCCATCTAACCTCAAGGAGAAAATGATTGTCCAAAAACAACTAAAAGTGGCACTGACCCAATGATAAAGATAGTGAATATGCACAATCACCGGAAATATGGTCGATGTTCTCCACTGGTGCCAATAAGATAGGCTACTATTCGCTCAATTAAGTTAAGAATTTTGATCACTAAAAAGACAGATTGGAGTCTTTTCATTGTCATATCTTTACAGCAATAGCCATTTGCTTTCCAGTTTTCCCATGATAGTGTTTTAAAATATTGTGATATGCCTGGCTGGCTCTCTCTGCTTTCAATGACAGTCGCAACTCAACAATAATCTATTTCAGTGGTCACCAACCTTTTGAGTCAAGATCACTTTCACAATCAAAAAGCAAGCCAAGAACTACCGCTCAGATTAAAAAAACAAAAACATGATTTACATTTTTTTAACATTAACCTAATAAAACCTGTTCTGTAGGAATGAGGTTTGTGCAGTAGGCCTAATACACTATCATAGATTATTGGCTATATGCCAGCCTGCCAATATTGTCCTTCTCAGACCATATTATATTTCAAAACTCGAGCTTTGATAACAAAATAGATCAGTTGCTCTAGAACAAATAAGAAGTTGTTCTAAACTGACTTGCCGAGTTAAATACAATTTCTTTTTAAATCTCAGTGCTAGAGGCGTCACTACAGACACCCTGGTTCGGATCCAGGCTGTATCACAACCGGACGTGATTGTGAGTCCCATTGCGTGCCGCACAATTGACCCAGCGTCGTCTGGGTTTGGCCAGTGTAAGCTGTCGTAAATTCAAATTTGTTCTTAACTGACTTGCCTAGTTAAATAAAGGTTAAATAAAAAATAAAATAAAAATAATTATTATACTCAGCTGGCCTCTCCCCGGATGTTGTGTTAAACGCTCTACACAACAAGCTTTCTCTGCCCTTAACCTTGTTCTGAACACCTCCAAAACAAAGGTCATGTGGTTTGATAAGAATGCCCTTCTCCCCACAGGTGTGATTACTACCTCTTAAAGGGTTTAGAGATTGAGGTAGTCACCTGATACAAGTACTTGGGAGTATGGCTAGACGGTACACTGTCCTTCTTTCAGCACATATCAAAGTTGCAGGCCAAAGTTAAATCTACACTTGGTTCCCTCTATCGTAATCGGTCCTCTTTCACCTCAGCTACCAAACTAACCCTGATTCAGATGACCATCATACCCATGCTAGATTATGGAGACATCATTTATAAATCAGCAGGTAAGGGTGCTCTCCAGCGGCTAGATGTTCTTTACCATTCGGCCATCAGATTTGCCACCAACGCTCCTTATAGGACACATCACTGCACTCAATACCACTCTGTGAACTGGTCATCTCTGTATACCCGTCGCAAGACCCACTTGTTGATGCTTATTTATAAAACCCTCTTAGGCCTCACTCCCCCCTATCTGAGATACATACAACACCCGTTCTGCCAGTCACATTCTGTTAAAGGTCCCTAAAGCATACGTCCCTGGGTCGCTCCTCTTTTCAATTCGCTGCAGCTAGCGACAAAAAACACTCAAACTGGACCGTTTTATCGCCATCTCTATATTCAAATACTCAATCATGGACACTTACTGACAGTTTTGGCTGCTTTGCGTGATGTGTTTTTGTCTACCTTCTTGCCCTTCGCCTGTGCCAATAATGTGTGTGCAATCTTGTGCTGCTGCCATGCTATGGTGTCTTAGGTCTCTATGTAGGGTTGTCACTCTTGTCGTGATGTGTTTTGTCCTATATTTTTGTTTTATTTTTGTTAATCCCAGCTCCCGTCCCCGCAGGCCTTTTGGTAGGCCGTCATTGTAAATAAGAATATGTTCTTAACTGACTTGCCTAGTTAAAAAGGTTAGTTGGTGTAGCACTTGCGAGGCACAGCTGAGCATAAATTGAAATAATTTGTAAATAATTTGTTTTACGAGACTGATGGTCCCTGCGTCTGATGGTCATGGTGCTTTCAAGTTAAATGGGAACTCGGAAAAAGCAAGGTCAAATAATGAAGTCAGTGAACTCCAGGTCGGGGAGTCGGAGCTCTAGCAAGATGCGCGAGTTCCGAGTTGGATGACCGTTCCAAACGATTACCCCACGTCGGATCTCGTTTTTTTCCGAATTCGCAGTTGTATTGAACACTGTATTAGTCGCAGCAGAGGTTTCGCCTCCCACCATCCCTGCTCTTTCCTCCGGTGAGACTGACCAGAGAGGGTACGTCTTCCACCTGATGACGAAACTCGAGTCGCACTGCATCTGCCTCAGCGATAAATTAATGTTGTTCCTATGACCAAAGAAAGTGAAATACTCTTCGATATTAAAATAGACAAGACGAGCTGCAAATAATAATAAAGACAGGTCTATCGATACACTTGGCTACTCATTAATTGCAGTGAGAGTGGAAGTAGAGAGAAGCGCGTTTTACGTTTTGTAATAGTGGTTAATAAAAACAGTGTTGACAGTGCTGAATATAACTTAGGCATGAAATCGGTAATAGAAACAGCAGCTCTTTGCTGTATTCTTTGACAGTCTCTCCCTGGTCATGGGTTTAAACTTTATGAAGTCTCACGTAGGCTAGTATCAAACTTTGCTACCGCCAGGCTAGTGGAAGATGGAGGCACGGTGATTTGAGCTATCTGATTGGCCAGCACAGTAGGCACACTCGATTTAGCCACAGATCTCCCGGTCTGGCAGGTAAACGGAGTTTGTCTTTTCAGACAAATTAAATGGTTAAAAATGGGAACATTTTGCCTACCCGGTGCGCGGGGCTTCTGAATCAAGTGCAACACGAAAAAAAGGCGCGCAAGCCGTTGTCTTTATCGTTGGCTTTTCTACAGAATGTTTGGGGATCGACTAGGAATTCCTTGAAGATCGACCAGTTGGCGACCACTAATCTATTTGTTATTTGCTGCGCGCGCTGCCCAAATTACGGTCCCTTCAGATTGACTTTAGGCTATGCGATTTAAAACAATCAACAGTTTAAAAAAAAGAAGCTAATGATATTCTGTGGCCAAATCATGCTTTCTGGTGTAGTGGCCTATCTTGAATGATTGTATTTATTCCTGTACAGATGAGAGTAAGCTAATTAGGCTATATAATTTTGGCAATTTAATTCAATTACTTTAGGGACAATTTAGCTTCCCCTATCCGTATGGCCGCCACCTATGCCCTTTTTAATGTGGCAAAAACACAACCAGTCATGATGTTTTCAACTGATTGTCAGTCAGTCAGTCACTTAACAGAGGCACCCCTGTAGGCTACCGACGCACATTCTTTCACTCACAAAATCATTTCAGTATCCAAACCCAACAGTGCACATTACACCCGCAATTTGATGAATGGAATCACACTCTAACAAGTAGGGGTTCAACAAGGGTTCTTCTAGGATCCTCAAAGACCTTTGAAGAACCTTAGGGTTTTTGGCAGTGAAAATTCCCCCCAAAAGGTTCTTTCAAGAACCCCATAGGAGGTGGGGTTCATCGAGGAACCTCCTTTGTTGGTGGGGGTTCTTGCAGGAACCTAACTGCCCAACTGAAACATTTGGAATTGAAAGGACAGCAGGTGTAGGCACTTAACTGAACAATGTAAAGATCTCCTCAATTTAAGGTAAGGTCTGTCCCTTATATGATCCAAATGTATATGTTTTATGATGATACCATCTGTCTTTTCATATTTGTGCAAATCTTTCTAAAACAGAATATAAGAATATGTATGTTATAAGAATATGTATGCCATAAGAATATGTTGAAGGCTAGCTGTATTGGGTGCAGATGACTGAACTGGTCACTTTTGTGTCTGTAGGTATACAGACAAGGAGGCATACAAAGGTATGTCAATTGGTATGTTATGCAGATCACATGTACCTCCCTCCCTCACATGTACCTCCACCATTATCAAAACAGTTTTTTTCATTCACATTTACAACAAAAACCAAGGTATGAATACTGTTGTGTGCATGTTTTGTTAAACATCTGTATAAATGGCCTCCTGAGTGGGGCAGCGTTCTAAGGCACCGCATAGCAGTGCTTGAGGTGTCACTATAGCCCTGGGTTCGATCCCAGGCTGTCACAGCCAGCCGTGACCTGGAGACCCATGAGGCGGCGCATGTTTGGCCTAGCGTCGTCTGGGTTGGTGTTTGGCTGGCCGGGATATCCATGTCCAATCGTTCTCTAGCGACTCCTTGTGGCGGGCCCGGCACCTGCAAGCTGACAGCGGTCGCCAGTTGTACGGCGTTTCCTCCCACACATTGGTGCAGCTGGCTTCCGGGTTAAGCGAGCAGTGTGTCAAGAAGCATTGCGGCTTGGCAGGGTCGTGTTTCGGAAGATGCATGGCTCTCGACCTTCGCCTCTCCCGAGTCCATACGGGAGTTGCAGCGATGGGACAAAACTAACTACCAATTGGATATCACGAAATTAGGGGTAAAAGTACAAACAAACAAAAAACATCTGAATAATTTATATTTTGGGGATTCACAGACTTCACCCTTCCTACACCTCTGAATATAACAGGAAACCGGTTCGATCACCATGCACTGCAAAATCATTCTGGTTATGGAGAACATCAACACATTAACATCACCACACCAGTGGATATACCCATTGGACTTGGGGATCTGCTGGGAGTTTACCTCATATTTTGAGTTTTTTTGTCTGCTTTGCCATTAAAATCATAACTTAATTAATTAATTTAACTAGGCAAGTCAGTTAAGAACAAATTCTTATTTACAATGACGGCCTACACCTGCCAAATTGAATATTGTAAGAGCTTTCATTGTCTGCTAATATGCCCCCTGTATTTATCCTACGGTTCTGACTTGGTGTACAGGGAGAACGCTTTAAGAACGGCCCATGTTCTGAATTCTGTCACTGTACATTTCAAAAGGGCTGAACAAATAGTTATATTGACTAGTCCGTCCTAGCTCACTCATTAATGTCTTAATCAAAATTACGGATTGCCTCTTATCCGCTTGTCGTCCCCTTATGCCATATTTTGTACATCTCAATTGTCAGTAGAAACCACATTTGTTTAAGTAAGAGCCATTTCAGCTATGTTTTTTTTAAAGGCAGCAAATGAGGCTGTCACGCCCTGACCGTAGATTGCTTTGTATGTTTCTATTTTTAGTTTGGTCAGGGTGTGATGTGGGTGGGTATTCTATGTCTGGGTATTCTATGTTGTAGGTCTAGGTTTTCTGTTTCTGTGTGTTTGGTCTGGTGTGGTTCCCAATCAGAGGCAGCTGTCTATCGTTGTCTCTGATTGGGAGCCATATTTAGGTAGCCTGTTTTCCCACTTTTGTTTGTGGGTGGTTGTTTCCTGTTTAGTGTTTTGTTTCACCTTTCAGGACTGTTCGTTTGTCGTTTTTCAAGTGTTTTCGTATTTTATAAAAAAAAAAATATGACCACTTACCACGCTGCACCTTGGTCCTCCTTTCCTTCTCCAGATGACAATCGTTACAGAGGCTGAATGAACTGTTTCGCTGCCAGACAAGGCTCAGCTGATAGCCAGGTGTAGCAGTGGTAAGGTGTTGGGACTCTGCTGTTCATACAGTTTTATGTAGGCCCTAACAGTTTGTGGGCACTGTTTGTCGCCGTTATAGTGTAATTAATGTATTGTTTAGTGTTGTGTTCTTTGCCCACGAAGATTTACATGCTAAAATTGCCACTGCACAAGATATAGTCCCGACACAAATCTGGGGTTGCTACCCAAGCCTGCTGGTCGTTCCTTCCATCGGTTCAGTTGCCAGAGACGCGGCCCAGTTAAGTCTTTTTGTTCTGTATCTATGGACGCGACCCAGTAGTTCCTCTACATGTTCTATTGCCATACTGGCTGGCAACGTTCTTATCACTTGCTAGCCAACTACAGCTAACTTAGTCACATCAAATAGTGCAGACTGATTAACAGCAAATTAGCTGCATTTGCATAAGCTGTTTTCGAGTGGCATTTATTTGGATACATCCATACCAATAAGCTAATGAGGCACGATTTCACCTGGCATAGAAAATGTGCTCTCTCCTCAGGACACCGTTGTTCAGAGGAGCTAGCCAACACAACTAACACAATCACTTCAAATTGAAGCTGGAAAGACTGCAAACTAGCTGCACATTGTTTCGTTTGACCTTTTTTCAATTGACATTCATTTGTAAATATCCATTAAAATGATGCCAGCTGATTCATGATTTCGACTGGATGGGAAACGCTACCTGTCTGCTTTAATCATCCCGACACTTTCATTACTATGGGACAGATGGAGATCGAATTTAAATATTGTAATGTTGTCGGAGAGACGGTTTATACAGATCTTTGCTGTTGAAAACTGTTAGTCTAAAGAAAATTAGATAATGTCTAGATGCTTTTTATAGTGGAGATCAAGTTTATAAAGTGCCTTGCTAGGCTGATGAGACAGTGGATTGCAGTCAGATGGAACAGAGTAAATAGGCATTTTGAATTAGATTTAGCCGGTGGTAATTTGTGGAATAGAAACAGGATGGAATGTGGTGTTAACCAATCAGCATTCAGGATTAGACCCACCCGTTGTATAACGTGTTGAACAAGTGTTCCGTGGACAAATATGAGAAGAGCACACTCTGCTGGTGATTGTTTTATATTACGGGTTTAGAGTAAAAATGCTTTGTGGGTATTAAATAGATCATTGATTGATATTATATGGAACTTGGTCTTCAATAATCCAATGACATTTTGATTGATCCAACTATTTGAAATGTCAATATTTATTCGACAGAAAATATAATTTGCTCCATATGTTACAGTGGGCTTTAGGGTGTCACTTTAATTTTCCACTGTAGAAATTATAAAAGAAAAAAATCACAAATTATTAAATACAAAAATCAAATAAGCCTAGGCCCTTATTAAATATTTATATAACAAAATAAAGAATAGCCTTAACGTTGTTTTTCCTTAGTGAGTCTGAGTGCATGGACTTTCATTCTCAAACTGCAGTAGGCCTAGCCCTATAACAATGCCATTAGCCCCTCCCCTACTCATATTGGGGCCCCTGCCCCTGCTCGCAGCGTTCAGTACCGTTACATGTGCGTATCAGTGGACCGTCACGAGCCATCATGTCCAGACTGAGCCTGGCGTGCGCTATCGCCATTCTCGCAGTGCTTTTGTCGGGATCCTGCCTCGCCAGCCGCAAACTTCTGGTGTTCCTCATCGATGGTTTTCGATATGATTACATGGACGATCTGCAAAACCTGCCTGGGTTTAAAGAGATTATGGATAACGGGGTCAAAGTGGATTATATGACCCCCGATTTCCCCAGCCTTTCATACCCCAATTACTACTCACTAATGACAGGTGAGATGATTTTATCTTTGACTGACTGTGCCTCAAAGTTACAGCAGTGAAAAAATATAGATTAGGCTACGAAAGGTTGACCATGATTGATCACCAAATAAGATTTTACGAACTTGGAGCCATTTATTTGTTATCTTGGACATACAGTGTTACTAAACAGTAAGTTCACAGGCTGCAATCCATTTGAACCTTTATTGCTTGCCTGAACAAATAGGAAGGAGTGACAGTGGAGTTTAAACTTTGATGTTTATGTACAAAGTTGTAAAGTAGCCTTTTGTACTCTGTTGTGGCAACACTGAAATAACAATAATTGGTCAATCATTCTCATCAATATTGTTGCAGAATGACACATTGGTAATTTAATGATTTGTTAACTTAGGTTGACAAATGATCAACCCAACAATTACTGAAAGGAAACTTTACACCATGGAATGGAACGCAGATGACATTTCATAAGTAGGCCATACTCTGAAATCCTTGTGTAGACATTGCTAGTAGCCTAATTCAGTGATGGATGTATAATACATCCATTGATGGACAGGAGCCTGGCACAGCTGTCCTGGGTCCTCAAGCAGTAGAACTCTGCCTCATCAGTAAAAGAACCCCTCGCCCCTCTCCCTCCTGGCAACCACACTGTCTCTATTGTGCCATTTACATATGTTATGAGTGAAAACAAGGGACAACCAGAGCCATGTATCTAGAGAGTTGGGCCAATGAGGTTTCTGCATCATGGTACATTCACATGACACAACAACATTCTATGGCAGCCATGTTAGCGCCCCAATAACATTACATGGGAAATATTTAAACAATGCTATGTCACGGAATGTCAGTTGGAGTCAGAAGTTTACATAAACCTTAGCCAAATACATTTAAACTCAGTTTTTCACAATTCTTGACATTTAATCCTAGTAAATATTCCCTGTTTTAGGTCAGTTAGGATCACCATTTTATTTTAAGAATGTGAAATGTCAGAATAATAAGAGAGAATGATTTATTTCAGCTTTTATTTCTTTCATCACATTCCCAGTGGGTCAGAAGTTTACATACACTCAATTAGTATGTAGTGGCATTGGCTTTAAATTGTTGGGTAAAACATTTCAGGTAGCCTTCCACAAGCTTCCCACAATAAGTTGGGTGAATTTTGGCCCATTCCTCCTGACAGAGCAGGTGTAACTGAGTCAGGTTTGTAGGCCTCCTTGCTCGCACACACTAAGTTCTGCCCACAAATTTTCTATAGGATTGATGTCAGGGCTTTGTGATGGCCACTCCAATACCTTGACTTTGTCCTTTTTTGCCACATTTTGCCACAACTTTGGAAGTATGCTTGGGGTCATTGTCCATTTGGAAGTCCCATTTGCGACCAAGCTTTAACTTCCTGACTGATGTCTTGAGATGTTGCTTCAATATATCCACATAATTTTACCTCATGATGCCATCTATTTTGTGAAGTGCACCAGTCCCTCCTGCAGCAAAGCACCCCCACAACATGATGCTGCCACCCCCGTGCTTCACGGTTGGTATGGTGTTTTTCGGCTTGCAAGCCTCCCCCTTTTTTCTCTGAACATAACGATGGTCATTATGGCCAAACAGTTCTATTTTTGTTTCATCAGACCAGAGGACATTTCTCCAAATAGCACAATCTTTGTCCCCATGTGCAGTTGCAAACCTCAAAAAATTTGATGTTATTTTAATGGATCAAAAATGTGATTTTCTTTAAAAAACAAGGACATTTCTAAGTGACCCCAAACTTTTGAATGGTAGTGTACTTAACAACACACTGCTTTGCACCTGAACAGTTCTCTCAGCCAAACTGGACCTCTTCAGAGTACTGGCAGTGAACGACACATCAATGACAGTGTAGTAGTGACATAACAACAGATGTAGGTAGTACTTCAGTGATAACAGCCCTGGGCTGTATGGCTCCTCAGTCAGCGGCTGTAGGCTATCTCCACTCCAGGCTGAACCCCTGGCAGAGAGAGAGCAGAGGGAAGAGCAGTAAAGCCCCAAAGACAACAGATTCTGTCAAATCCCTCCCAATCACCGGATCACTTTGTGGATGATTTGCTGATGTAAGTTGTTTTGGTAGAGCACATTCCCCTCAACAAAGCCTCGGCTTAGGCTACTACCATCATTTTGTGCACGTGTATTAACAACGTAACCAAAACAGAGCTGACAAAGGCCATCTGACACAGGGCCCTCCAGTCACCCCGGGCATCTGACACAGGGCCCTCCCGTCACCCCGGGCATCTGACACAGGGCCCTCCAGTCACGCCGGGCATCTGACACAGGGCCCTCCAGTCACGCCGGGCATCTGACACAGGGCCCTCCAGTCACGCCGGACATCTGACACAGGGTCCTCCCGTCACCCCGGGCATCTGACACAGGGCCCTCTAGTCACGCCGGGCATCTGACACAGGGCCCTCCAGTCACCCCGAGCATCTGACACAGGGCCCTCCAGTCACCCCGGGCATCTGACACAGGGCCCTCCAGTCACGCTGGGCATCTGACACAGGGCCCTCCAGTCACGCCGGGCTAGACTGCAACCATGCAGAAGGAGCTATTTCAAAGCTGATGGAGCTTTTCAGAGACTGGTTTATTTGGAGGGGTCAGGGAAGGGTGCTTCTTCAGAAAAGCCAAGTGCTGGAGCTCTACCTGTGAGTTTACTGTACAGACTGCAGGGTTTCTACACATGGAGAGAGTACTTCTTACTGTCCTGCTTTATATTATTAAAGACATTCTCTGGTACTTTTGTATTCTTTGTAGTTCTAAAAGTTGTAGTTCTAAAAGCCAAAAGTGGCCCCCGAAAATTGCGTACTACGTCACATGTGCAGATATGTGTGCCACGTCATTGCTCTCTTTCTCTCGCTCTGCTGTGTGTGCATCTTGCTAGCTGTCACTCAAATGGTGAGGAACCAGTAGTGGTGCGTTGTTAAAATCACTGGGGTAGCCAAGCCAGGAAAAAATGCCAGAGTACAACCTTTGTGTTGTCACAATTGCATTGTTTGCTCTATAACCTGTTAGTTAATATGCCTTGACAACGTGATATATAGGCCTAAGGCCAAGACAAGAAGAAGACACATTGGCAGAATAAATTCAACCACACCTTTTGTTTCATCACAAAAACGGAGCACAACATCTGTCTGGTGAAGTCCACAAAGCATATTGCATGTAACAAACAGTTACATGACCTACAGTATTGTCAAGCAAGGTAATGTTTCCAACATTTTCGGACAACTAAACAACTATTGATTTGGAAACAGAGTTACAGCAAGTCGCAAAGAAAACAGGAGCTACCTCCACTATTCCTTCAACATTTCAACATCATCTAATCTACTATGATGATTTCTGTGTGTGGGCATGTTGACTCACCCTACTTGTAGAGAAACGGGAAATCCATCCACCTCTCTTTCATGTTGCCGAAACGTACCATGACTCAAACATTCGTTTTTGTTGTCCTAGGCTACCTGGCTAAAATGCTTGCTCGCTAGCCTAACTTCTATTCATGGGCAACAATGCACCGGGCCAGCTAGTTAACATTAGCCTACTACTTCTAGCTACATATTTAACTTTCATCCTCTCAGGCTAGGGGCACTACAATGTATGAATTTATGGTTGGATCAGAATCGCCATTGTGATCCTTGGCTAGTAGCCTACACAGGGATTTGGACTTGTGGTTTTACTTAATTTATCTCCATCCATGGTTAATTTAGGAAAGGGCCATTTTAGCTAGCTAGCCACTGGAGGACAACGACACAAGGAGATACAACAATAAAGAATGTCTGTCAATGACATTTGGCTTTTGATGTGATTGGTGAGAAGCCAAATTCTAACTGGCTTCCTTTAACACTTTTTTTGGGTGCGCTAGGACCATTCACAGTTGAGCTCACTCAGTTTAGCTCAACACTGATTGGCTATTATTTGAAAGATTTACTATTTTAAAGGGAGTACAAATGCTTGCTGGCTTCCCTTGCATTCAATGCTACGGGCAGCATTAATGTCATACTTTTTTTGACCAGACCGCATCAGGTAGATGGGCTATACATATTGAGACAGAGTGGCGCTGTTTCACTTGGTCGGATTCTTTCTCCGGTGAGATACATTCAGCCTCTTGCAAATTGAAGGAAATGTATTAAACACAGAGAGATGAAAGATACATTAAAAAATATTTTTGTATTTAGTTCTTGGTTCATGTTTTGGGGACGCCTGGCATCCCTTGGCATCCATGAATACACGCCACTGGTTGGAACTCAAATTGCTAGGAGGCTGGTCCACCTGGGGGGAAATGGCGCTGGACAGCTTCCAGTAAATAGTCGCTTTCAAACTAGGGATTTCATGCCTAATTGAGGTTAGACAGTAATTCTGCTCATAGATTATGCATGTACGAACTACACATCCAGTCCAAAGAGGATGTGTCAATGTGTAGTTCGTACATGCATAATCTATTTCCCCTGAAACGCTACAGTAAATAACTTTAATAATGGAAAAATATGTTCATTCTAGCATCTCTGTACAGTAAATAGGTAGCCTTATAAAGGTCCTGTACTGGCCCCCATTCACCCTCAGTGCTATTTCAACTGAACCTCAGATGTCCATAGAGACTATTGCAGGCGGCTAACAAAACACAGCTGCAGTTTTATTTGTTTTTCTCAGAGGAAAAACTGTAGGCAGAGCTGTGACGCTGAGCTACCAAAAGGATTCAGAGCATTTATTTGAGTCATTTCTGAATGTCGTAACTGCGGAGCTGTGGCTCCAAAATACCCGAGATTAGCTACATTCCTGGCATCACTTTAATAAGGAACCACATAGTTGCTTGAGCGCCTCTACAAGCAGCAGTGGCAGTACTGAACGGTTGTTCAAATAAAAGATGTGTCCTTGCTCAACGTGTTGTCGTGTATGAGTTGTGACTGTAGTTGTGTTAGTGCTGTGACTGTAGTTGTGTTGGTGCTGTGACTGTAGTTGTGTTGGTGCTGTGACTAGTTGTGTTGGTGCTGTGACTAGTTGTGTTGGTGCTGTGACTGTAGTTGTGTTGGTGCTGTGACTGTAGTTGTGTTGGTGCTGTGACTGTAGTTGTGTTGGTGCTGTGACTGTAGTTGTGTTGGTGCTGTGACTGTAGTTGTGTTGGTGCTGTGACTAGTTGTGTTGGTGCTGTGACTGTAGTTGTGTTGGTGCTGTGACTAGTTGTGTTGGTGCTGTGACTGTAGTTGTGTTGGTGCTGTGACTAGTTGTGTTGGTGCTGTGACTAGTTGTGTTGGTGCTGTGACTAGTTGTGTTAGTGCTGTGGCTGTAGTTCTTAGTGTTGTGGCTGTAGTTGTGTTAGTGTTGTGACTGTAGTTGTGTTAGTGTTGTGGCTGTAGTTGTGTTAGTGTTGTGGCTGTAGTTTTGTTAGTGTTGTGGCTGTAGTTGTGTTAGTGTTGTGGCTGTGTTAGTGCTGTGACTGTAGTTGTGTTAGTGCTGTGGCTGTAGTTGTGTTAGTGTTGTGGCTGTAGTTGTTGTGGCTGTAGTTGTGTTAGAGTTGTGGCTGTAGTTGTGTTAGTGTTGTGGCTGTAGTTGTGCTGTGGCTGTAGTTGTGTTGGTGCTGTGACTAGTTGTGTTAGTGCTGTGACTAGTTGTGTTAGTGTTGTGGCTGTAGTTGTGTTAGTGTTGTGGCTGTAGTTGTGTTGTGGCTGTAGTTGTGTTGTGGCTGTAGTTGTGTTGTGGCTGTAGTTGTGTTAGTGTTGTGGCTGTAGTTGTGTTAGTGTTGTGGCTGTAGTTGTGTTGTGGCTGTAGTTGTGTTGTGGCTGTAGTTGTGTTGTGGCTGTAGTTGTGTTAGTGTTGTGGCTGTAGTTGTGTTAGTGTTGTGGCTGTAGTTGTGTTAGTGTTGTGGCTGTAGTTGTGTTGGTGTTGTGGCTGTAGTTGTGTTAGTGTTGTGGCTGTAGTTGTGTTAGTGTTGTGACTGTAGTTGTGTTAGTGCTGTGGCTGTAGTTGTGTTAGTGCTGTGACTGTAGTTGTGTTAGTGCTGTAGTTGTGTTAGTGTTGTGGCTGTAGTTGTGTTAGTGTTGTGGCTGTAGTTGTGTTGGTGTTGTGGCTGTAGTTGTGTTAGTGCTGTGGCTGTAGTTGTGTTAGTGTTGTGGCTGTAGTTGTGTTAGTGTTGTGGCTGTAGTTGTGTTGTGGCTGTAGTTGTGTTAGTGCTGTGGCTGTAGTTGTGTTAGTGCTGTGGCTGTAGTTGTGTTAGTGTTGTGGCTGTGTTAGTGCTGTGACTGTAGTTGTGTTAGTGCTGTGGCTGTAGTTGTGTTGTGGCTGTAGTTGTGTTAGTGTTGTGGCTGTGTTAGTGTTGTGGCTGTGTTAGTGTTGTGGCTGTAGTTGTGTTGTGGCTGTAGTTGTGTTAGTGTTGTGGCTGTAGTTGTGTTAGTGTTGTGGCTGTAGTTGTGTTAGTGCTGTGGCTGTAGTTGTGTTAGTGCTGTGACTGTAGTTGTGTTAGTGCTGTGACTGTAGTTGTGTTAGTGCTGTGACTGTAGTTGTGTTAGTGCTGTGACTGTAGTTGTGTTAGTGTTGTGGCTGTGTTAGTGCTGTGACTGTAGTTGTGTTAGTGCTGTGGCTGTAGTTGTGTTGTGGCTGTAGTTGTGTTAGTGTTGTGGCTGTGTTAGTGTTGTGGCTGTGTTAGTGTTGTGGCTGTAGTTGTGTTGTGGCTGTAGTTGTGTTAGTGTTGTGGCTGTAGTTGTGTTAGTGCTGTGGCTGTAGTTGTGTTAGTGCTGTGACTGTAGTTGTGTTAGTGTTGTGGCTGTAGTTGTGTTAGTGCTGTGGCTGTAGTTGTGTTGTGGCTGTAGTTGTGTTAGTGCTGTGGCTGTAGTTGTGTTGTGGCTGTAGTTGTGTTGTGGCTGTAGTTGTGTTGTGGCTGTAGTTGTGTTGTGGCTGTAGTTGTGTTGGTGCTGTGACTAGTTGTGTTAGTGCTGTGACTAGTTGTGTTAGTGTTGTGGCTGTAGTTGTGTTGTGGCTGTAGTTGTGTTGTGGCTGTAGTTGTGTTAGTGTTTTGGCTGTAGTTGTGTTAGTGTTGTGGCTGTAGTTGTGCTGTGACTGTAGTTGTGGCTGTAGTTGTGTTAGTGTTGTGGCTGTAGTTGTGTTGGTGTTGTGGCTGTAGTTGTGTTGGTGTTGTGGCTGTAGTTGTGTTAGTGCTGTGGCTGTAGTTGTGTTAGTGCTGTAGTTGTGTTAGTGTTGTGACTGTAGTTGTGTTAGTGCTGTGGCTGTAGTTGTGTTAGTGCTGTGACTGTAGTTGTGTTAGTGCTGTGGCTGTAGTTGTGTTAGTGCTGTGACTGTAGTTGTGTTAGTGCTGTAGTTGTGTTAGTGTTGTGGCTGTAGTTGTGTTAGTGTTGTGGCTGTGTTAGTGTTGTGGCTGTGTTAGTGTTGTGGCTGTAGTTGTGTTGTGGCTGTAGTTGTGTTGTGGCTGTAGTTGTGTTAGTGCTGTGACTGTAGTTGTGTTAGTGTTGTGGCTGTAGTTGTGTTAGTGCTGTGGCTGTAGTTGTGTTAGTGCTGTGACTGTAGTTGTGTTAGTGCTGTGACTGTAGTTGTGTTAGTGCTGTGACTGTAGTTGTGTTAGTGTTGTGGCTGTAGTTGTGTTAGTGTTGTGGCTGTGTTAGTGCTGTGACTGTAGTTGTGTTAGTGCTGTGGCTGTAGTTGTGTTAGTGCTGTGGCTGTAGTTGTGTTAGTGCTGTGGCTGTAGTTGTGTTAGTGCTGTGGCTGTAGTTGTGTTAGTGCTGTGGCTGTAGTTGTGTTAGTGTTGTGTTGTGGCTGTAGTTGTGTTGTGGCTGTAGTTGTGTTAGTGTTGTGGCTGTAGTTGTGTTAGTGCTGTAGTTGTGTTAGTGCTGTGGCTGTAGTTGTGTTGTGGCTGTAGTTGTGTTAGTGCTGTGTTAGTGCTGTGGCTGTAGTTGTAGTTGTGTTGTGGCTGTAGTTGTGTTGTGGCTGTGTTAGTGTTGTGGCTGTAGTTGTGTTAGTGCTGTGGCTGTAGTTGTGTTAGTGTTGTGGCTGTAGTTGTGTTAGTGTTGTGGCTGTAGTTGTGTTGTGGCTGTAGTTGTGTTAGTGCTGTGGCTGTAGTTGTGTTAGTGCTGTGGCTGTAGTTGTGTTAGTGTTGTGGCTGTAGTTGTGTTAGTGCTGTGGCTGTAGTTGTGTTAGTGCTGTGACTGTAGTTGTGTTAGTGCTGTGGCTGTAGTTGTGTTAGTGTTGTGTTGTGGCTGTAGTTGTGTTGTGGCTGTAGTTGTGTTAGTGCTGTGGCTGTAGTTGTGTTAGTGTTGTGTTGTGGCTGTAGTTGTGTTAGTGCTGTGGCTGTAGTTGTGTTAGTGCTGTGGCTGTAGTTGTGTTAGTGTTGTGGCTGTAGTTGTAGTTGTGTTAGTGCTGTGACTGTAGTTGTGTTAGTGTTGTGGCTGTAGTTGTGTTAGTGCTGTGACTGTAGTTGTGGTAGTGCTGTGACTGTAGTTGTGTTAGTGTTGTGACTGTAGTTGTGTTAGGGCTGTGACTGTAGTTGTGTTAGGGCTGTGACTGTAGTTGTGTTAGTGTTGTGGCTGTAGTTGTGTTAGTGCTGTGACTGTAGTTGTGTTAGTGCTGTGACTGTAGTTGTGTTGTGGCTGTAGTCGTGTTAGTGTTGTGACTGTAGTTGTGTTAGTGCTGTGGCTGTAGTTGTGTTAGTGCTGTGGCTGTAGTTGTGTTGGTGTTGTGGCTGTAGTTGTGTTAGTGTTGTGGCTGTAGTTGTGTTAGTGCTGTGGCTGTAGTTGTGTTAGTGCTGTGACTGTAGTTGTGTTGTGGCTGTAGTCGTGTTAGTGTTGTGACTGTAGTTGTGTTAGTGCTGTGGCTGTAGTTGTGTTGGTGTTGTGGCTGTAGTTGTGTTAGTGCTGTGGCTGTAGTTGTGTTAGTGCTGTGGCTGTAGTTGTGTTGTGTTGTGACTGTAGTTGTGTTTTATGTTAATTGTTCTGTTTGTGTTGTGAGTTGTGATACCAGGTAGTGTGAGCCTGCTAGGGGAAGGGAGGAGGAGGAGACACTGCCTGTGTGTGTGGATGACCTTGAGTCTGTGTGTGTTTTGTAAGGGTGGGGGAGAAAGCACTCGCTCACTGTCTCAACTGAATTGAACCTAGGGAACTTAGCAGTAAACCAACTTTAACGAATGAAGACGTCAGCGCTCACAGAGATAATCATTTATTGTTTTATTGCATCATATCAGTCCTAGGCAAGGTCTGTTTCAGCCAGTTAACCTACACTCTTAGAAAAAAAGGTGCTACTAGAACCTTAAATGGTTATTCTGCTGTCCACATAGGAGAACCCTTTGAAGAACCCTTTTGGGTTCCAGGTAGAACCCTTTCTACAGAGGGTTTTACATTAATCCCAAAAGGGTTTTACATTAATCCCAAAAGGGTTTTACATGAATCCCAAAAGGGTTTTACATGAATCCCAAAAGGGTTTTACATGAATCCAGGTTCTACCTGGAACCAAAAAGGGTTCTCCTATGGGGACAACCGAATAACAAATTTTTTCTAAGAGTGTAGGCTCTGTGACCAAAAAGCATCCGGCTGACTGCCGTTACACAATACATCATATTTTGTGAATGCTGGCTGTGTTTAAAGCACTGGGGGGTTAGCTGGCAAACGTAACATGACCCAATATCCCATAACAAATACAGAACAGTACAATTACAGGTCAATGGGTTGTTTAATGAAAATAACTAAGTATTCAGTATTCACGTCCGGGATCATGGATACCAACTTAGTTAACATCTAAATGATGGTTTATAACTGAAACACAGCTGTAGACAACAGTTTTCAGTCACAGGAACCCTTTTGGACCGAACTGGATAAAAATAAGTAGCTGGGCCAGAAATACTCAAATGTCCTTATAAAGCTGGCACACATCAAACTCACTACTCTCCCTTGAGTCTTTGCCCATAAAAAGTCTTATCTATGTCCATATCTAACTTCTGAAATAAAAAAGCAATTTCTGGGTTTTCAGGCCGGTACTGTGAAGTGCACCAAATGACAGGGAATTACATGTGGGATCAGGGCTCTCTCAAGGAATTCCTAATCGGCATCAACCCAGACAGTCGGCTGCCAATGTGGTGGGACGGGTCTGAGCCCATCTGGGTAACCATGCAGAAACTCGGGAAGAAAGTCTTCATGTACTATTGGCCCGGTAAGGACAACTCTGGCACATTTCAGACAAAAGAAAGACATTAAGGCCCCCAGTGATATCTACCAGTCATATACAGAACACAGGATTCAGATGCTGTGTATTCTGGAATCAAATGAAATGCTTTCCATTGATGTTCATTCCAATTGGATCATTAAGATGAACTCAAGCGTGAACATTCTAGAAGCACAGTGAGCAGTGATGTGACACCTGTTATCTACTGTCATGTTATCAGGTTGTGAGGTGGAGATTCTGGGTGTGAGACCTTCGTTCTGTGAGGAATACGTCTACAATCCCACAGAGAGAAATCTGACAGATTCTATTGAAAGAGCTCTCGAAGGTTTACGGTAAGAAATGGAGGTATTTTGGCATCAGCCAGGTTTGGAATGTAGTGCCATTCTGTTGTGTTATAACAACAGGCATGTTTTTACTTCATCAGTAGTGGCAGAGCAGACATGGCTGCTGTGTACTATGAGAAGATTGACGTAGAGGGGCATCACTATGGCCCCATGTCTTCTCAGGTGAAGACTGCTGTTCAGAGGCTGGACATTGCCTTCCAGGTGCTAAACCAAAAGATAAAGGTTAGGCCCTATATTGTTTTCCAAACATTGAAAAGAGACTAAAAATGAACAACTCAATCCAGCAAAAATGTTTCCATTCTAGAATGATTTGTACAAAGTAACAGACATGGCCTACTGATTGTGGTCATAATGTTGAGCGGACATTGTGACCAGATGGCCTTGGTCGAAAGTAGTGCACTATATAGGGAGCCATTGGGCCCTGGGCTAAAGTAGTGCACTATATAGGGAGCCATTGGGCCCTGGGCTAAAGTTGTGCACTATATAGGGAATAGGGAGCGATTTGGGACACAGCCTTTGATCTGAACAGGTCACCACCACCCTGCTGTATTTCAGGATAAGAACCTGCGTGACGAGCTGAACGTCATCATGTTCTCCGACCATGGGATGACAGAGATCAAGTGGATGGAGAAAGTCATTGAGCTTGTGACGTACATAAACATGTCTGACGTTGTCAAGATGATGGACCGGGGGCCTGTCGTCAGTCTGTGGCCAAAACAAGCTAAATTTGAGGAGGTAAATTGATTTCCATTTCTGTCATACATACAGGCCAATTGTCTTTCAACCCAGCCAAGACACTGGGAAAAACATGCGTCCTTGATTTCTCCTCTCTGCCATAGTAAACAGAAACAAACATGTCATGTTGGCACATTTAGTCACTTGAATACTCTTCTCTGTCAAAAATCAAACATTTCCAAAAAAGTTTGCGCCGTAAAAATGTATATGAAAGGCCTCAGTCAAGCCAGCCATAACTTCTGTATCCAAATGTACAGGCGAAGGTCCCATATGTCATTACCATGGGGTTACTTACTGCGCTGTAGAGTGGTATGCAATTTGTAGCTACACCTCTCCCTGAGCAAAACAGGGAGGAAAAACATGAAAAGAATGTATAGTGAATCTGAGTTGTGTTGATGGCAGGTCTACAGAGCACTGAGCAGTGTACGGAACATGAATGTCTACAGGAGGAATCAGGTCCCTGATCGCTTCCATTACAAGGGGGGGAAGTTTGTCTCCAGTCTGACCCTGGTGGCTGATCCTGGCTGGTTCATAACAGAGGTAAGGCTTTGACACATCACATCTCAGTGATGATATACCTAGTTTACATTCCAAGTGGCTCCCTATATAGTGCACTACTTTTGACTATAGCTCTATGGACCCTGGTCAAAAGTAGTGCACTATATAGGGAATAGAGTGACATTTGGGACAATTCCTTAGCGTGCTATTATGTACAGCAAATGAGCAACACTGGAACAAGTAGGCTGACCTTCATTCCACTGTCTTTTAACCCATTACGTACTGACATGGCTGCCTCTGTTTTCAGAGCAAGTCCAAACTGCCTTTCTGGCAGAACAGCAGTTCACCAGAGCCGCAGGGGTGGCAGCATGGTTGGCACGGCTACGACAACGAGTTTGTGGACATGAGGGGCTTCTTCTTAGCACAGGGACCAGGTAACAACTGTCTGACCAGTAGGCCTTTATAGTCATAGAATTATACTGAACAAAAATATAAATGCAACATGCAAGAATTACAAAGATATTACTGAGTTGCATAGAAGGCAATCAGTCAATTGAAATAAATTTATTAGGCCCTAATCTTCCTCAGACGATCCCGCAGGTGAAGAAGCCGAATGTGGAGGTCCTGGGCTGGCGTGGTTACATGTGGGCTGCGGTTGTGAGGCTGGTTGGATGTACTGCCAAATTCTCTAAAACGACATCTTATGGTCGAGAAATTAACATAAAATTCTCTGGCAACAGTTCTGTTGGACATTCCTGCAGTCACAGCAAAACTTGAGACATCTGTGGCATTGTGTTGTGTGACAAAACTGCACATTTTAGTGGCCTTTTATTGTGCCCAGCACAAGGTGTAGCTGTGTAATGATCATGCTGTTTAATCAGCTTCTTGATATGCCACACCTGTCAGGTGGATGGATTATTTTGTCAGAAATGCTCACCAACTGGGATGTAAACACATTTGTGCACAACATTTGAGAGAAAGAAGCTTTTTGTGTTTATGGAACATTTCTTAGATCTTTTATTTCAGCTCATGAAAAATGGGACCTACACTTTACATGTTGTGTTTCTATTTTTGTTCAGTGTGTGTATATATATATATATATATATATATATATATATATATATATATATATAGGATCCCAATGTAGTACACAGGCACCGTGTTTACTATGTACAGTACATCATCGCTCTCATAGTGATCATTAACATGATCTGAGCTGTACTGCCTATAACTTTTTATTGAACTTTAATATTCTAATCAGTGTTGTTATGACTCTTATCATCTTCATGAGTCAAACACCTCAAATAACACTGATGTACTTTGGAAGTGACCCAGAAAATAATTTCTACTCTGCTGTACGGTCTTTGCCATGATAAAATCCACAGGTATAATAATCAACAAATTGTCTTCTTACCTACAGATTTCAAGAGGAATGTGCGTGCGGCCCCTATCAGAGCAGTGGATGTGTACAACCTGATGTGTAGGACTCTGGGGATTCTGCCTCTGCCCAACAACGGTTCCTGGTCCCGGGTGGAGTACCTTCTCAGTGGCTCTGTGGGCCTGGCCTGGCCTAGTCCTCTCTGGGATCTGGGTCTACTAGCCCTGGTGCTGTCTCTACAGGCTTAGAACCAGAGAGATTCCCTCATTCACTAGAGTGTCATATACCCACATAGCTCTATAATGCGCTGATAATGGCAGGCAGAGTCATGGAGATCCTATTAAATGATTATTTTGTGTTTTCATTCCTAATTCTATGGGCAGAGCCATGTAGTTGAGTCCTAGACATTCTGTTGCATAGCATTGTTTAAATATTCCCCATGTAATGTTAATGGGGAGCTAACATGGCTGCAATAGAATGTTGTGGTGTCATGTAAATGCAGAAATCTCAATGGCCCAACTCTATAAATACATGGTTCTGATGGCAGCAATCTACCCTATCATGGCACCTGAGCCAACACAGGTTTCCAAACCATTTCCTATTCTAAACATACAAAACACATTGATCACACAGGTTTTATATTTAAATATGGGTTGACAGTGCCTTCAGTTTATATAGTATAACCAAAAACTCTTTTTGTAAACCAAAACATTTTATAAGTAATCTGGACCAACCTTAGTTCACAATCATCTCTATCGTGATATGCTGCTGCTAAAGGAGCTAACATGAGCGCCGTAAATTCCTTACAGCATCAATGTCCTCTTCATCATTGTATCTATGAAGGAGGGTTGGATGAAAGAATGACGTCTTTTTTATAATTGTTTGAATATGAGGTTTAGAAGAACTCTCTGCATTGTTCTGTACTGTAACGAAGTAAATGTAGTTTTGTACTTATTGTCACCTTTGTTTTTTTGCTGCAAATCTTCAGACTTCCATGGAAAAGCTCTGTGGTGTTTCTACTAATTAGATTGATCAATAAAACCTTGAAAAAAGATATGTGATTTTTGTCTCCTGGACTGTACAATATACTGTCTAAGGCTGTTGTAAGCAGTCATTTTGAAGTAGCAAGTTGACTTTGACAAGGTAAAAGGGAAGACTTCCAGAAGCCAGTCTAAGTAAATGTTCTAATACTTTGGGGTTCAGGTCATCATGTGAAAATGCAGAAGGCCTGATAAAAAGCCAAGGCCAATAGCATGGTGGTAGAGCATGGCTTTAAAAGGCATGGTTCAAAGGTATCAACATGATATAGTCATTCTGAATGACCTATACGTGCATCATTACAGACGTTGGTTGAATGGTGAGACATCTGCTACTTTGGGTACACAGAGTGAAATTCAGCAGCCTAGCAAGTTCAAGATTGGATTGTCAGTTTGAGGCCTAGAATTCTGATACATGGAAAAAACGTGTAGAACTTTACTTCAGAACATCTTAAGTTATGTGTAAGCAATTAAGCAGGCTAATCATATGACGATTAAGCCAAAATATGTTAGGATGTGGTTGATCTTGGTCGGCCCTCACATTGTTTTCACTGGGTTATGTTACAATCTGTGAGCACTAATTCAATTATTCACTCTCAACTCCTAGTAAACCCAAGATGTAGTGATTATATAATTTCCAAGCTCCAGAGATGTATTTTCCTGGCAGCGTAACAAAATACTGGAGGGACTTCACTCAACTTGGAATGACACAAAACAATGATAGACAAAATGCTATTAATAAAAATAATTTTTAAAACATAATTTGGAAGTTGTCAGAACCTGTCCAAAAGCAATTAAAGTGACCGAATGAAATCTAATGACCTACACTACACGGGCCTACACTACACTACACGGGTCATGCAGGAGTTTACACTACATTACCAAAAGTATGTGGACACCTGTTCGTCCAACATCTCATTCCAAAATCACGGGCATTAATATGGAGTTGGTCTCCTCTTTGCTGCTATTATATCCTCCACTCTTCTGGGAAGGCTTTCCACTAGATGTTGGAGCATTACTGTAGGGACTTGCTTCCATTCAGCCACAAGAGCATTAGTGAGGTCGGGCACTGATGTTGGGCGATTAGGCCTGGCTCGCAGTCGGCATTCCAATTCATCCCAAAGGTTTTCGATGGAGTTGAGGTCAGAGCTCTTTGCAGGCCAGTCAAGTTCTTCCACACCGATCTCGACAAACCATTTCTGTATGGACTTCGCTTTGTGCACGGGGGCATTGTCATGGTGAAACAGGAAAGGGCCTTCCCCGAACTGTTGCCACAAAGTTGGAAGCACAGAATCATCTAGAATGTCATTGTATGCTGTAGCGTTAAGATTTCACTTCACTGGAACTAAGGGAACCTAGCCTGAACCATGAAAAACAGCTCCAGACCATTATTCCTCCTCCACCAAACATTAGTTGGTACTATGCAATGGGGCTGGTAGCGTTCTCCAGGCATCCGCCAAACCAGTGCTCCCGCACATTGGCTAACTGGGCTATCTGCATTGTGTCCCACCTCCCGCCAACCCCTCCTTTTACGCTACTGCTACTTTCTGTTCATCATATATGCATAGTTACTTTAACCGTACATACTACCTCAATAAGCCTGACTAACCGGTGTCTGTATATAGCCTTGCTACTCTTATTTTCAAATGTATTTTTACTGTTTTATTTCTTTACTTACCTACACACACACATACCTTTTTTTCGCACTATTGGTAAGTAAGGATTTCACTGTAAGGTCTACTACACCTGTTGTATTCGGCGCACGTGAAAAATAAACTTTGATTTGAAACCCAAATTCGTCTGTCGGACTGCCAGATGGTGAAGCGTGACTTATCACTCCAGAGAACGTGTTTCCACTGCTCCAGAGTCCAATGGCGGCGAGCTTTACACCACTCCAGCCGACACTTGGTATTGCACAAGGTGATCTTAGGCTTGTGTGCGACTGCTCGGCCATGGAAACCCATGTCATAAAGCTCCCGACGAACAGTTCTTGTGCTGACATTGCTTCCAGAGGCAGTTTGGAACTCGGTAGTGAGTGCTGCAACAGAAGACAATTTTTACGTGCTTCAGCACTCGCCGGTCCAGTTCTGTGAGCTTGTGTGGCCTACCACTTCGCGGCTGAGCTGTTGTTGCTCCTAGACATTTTCACTTCACAATAACAACACTTACAGTTGACTGGGGCAGTTCTAGCAGGGCAGAAATGATGAACTGACTTATTGGGAAGGTGGCATTCTATGATGGTGCCATGTTGAAAGTCACTGAGCTTTTCAGTAAGACCATTCTACTGCCAATGTTTGTCTATGGAGATTGCATGGCTGTGTGCTCGATTCTCACTTCATACACCTGTCAGAAACGGGTGCGGCTGAAATAGCCGAATCCACTAATTTGAAGGGGTGTCCACATACTTTTGTATATATAGTGTACCTGTCTTATGAATTATTTAGGAACCCATATGTGGAGTGGATGGAGGTTGCTGAGAAGAACTAGTTTTGTTGTTGTAGCCAAATATTGAGGCAAGAACTCCATCTAGTGGAGATAGATTGCCGCTCAGATGTGGGTTATAGGTGCTTTAGCGTCATCTACCGGCGAAAACAAGTTATCAAGCCTCTTAGAGTAGCAGTGCTGATCTCGGATCAGGTCACCCTGGTCCATATCATCTTGTTCATTGTGATCTAAAAGGAAAACTGATCCCGAATCAGCAGCCCTACTCCGAGACACTGGTCTTCCATTAAATAAAGACATTCAAGACATATAACCAAACATGTTATTTTATTATCTTAAAAAGTAACAATCCCCAAAGGTTATATCACACACACTAGAACAACAGTAAACACCATGACTACACAAAAAGGGACTTAGATATTATAGACATAAAAAATCCCTCTTATTGTTGACATTATTTTACTAAGCATGACAGACCAAGATCATCTACAGTATGACATACCGTCACAATTAGAAACAACGTTATTGAACTCCATTATAAATCCGCAATGTTAAGGGAAGACATTTCATGGACTGTCAGAATTTCATATGAAATATTTTCAATATAAACAGAACATCCTTCTTGGATGGCTTTTACAGCAACCAGAGAACAGGCATTTATTTCAGTGCAAACATGACAATACAAGGCAGTCTTGGCTGCAATTCTCCCTTTTGATTTCAGAGGGAATTGATGATGTTGATCATTATTTGAAAAGAGCTCACAAAAATTGAAAATAGACCTTTTCAATGCGCTGTCATTGGACTGGAACTGTACTACCAAAGTGACAAGGTTGACACCACTCCCTTCATAGGCTCATCATCACACTGTATGAGACATGGATACTGATGGTACACAGTGCTGAGAGGACGGTGATGTATCCTACGGAAATGCTGTGCTATAAGAGGTCACCTTTGACCTTTGATATCCTTAACATCATTAAATAGAGGAGAGGAGAACCCCCCCCCCCTTCTAATCAAACCGCACACTGGGGGAAGTGAGAGTCAAAAAGTGAGAATTGCGTGAGAAGAACACCTCTAATAAACTCAGACAGAGAGAGGGGCTAAATAGTCAAGTAGCGCATACAGGTGAGCTCTGCTGTCGTGAGAATGACAATAGGAGAGTCAGTCCAGCACTTTGACATGGTCTTTGTGTGTGAGTCATTTCTAGGGCTTTTACATTGACATTCACAGGATACAGGCTGATGACAGTGATTTGTAAGAGGAGAGCCACTACTCTACTGTTGTGGAGGTAGTTGTATTAGAATCTGACAACATAGGGTAAAATATGAAAACAACTCAGAGGGGTGGAGAGAGAGGACTTTATCTGCCTCTATAAAGAGATATGACTGACCTTATCTGCCTCTATAAAGAGATAGGACTGACCTTATCTGCCTCTATAAAGAGATAGGACTGACCTTATCTGCCTCTATAAAGAGATATGACTGACCTTATCTGCCTCTATAAAGAGATATGACTGACCTTATCTGCCTCTATAAAGAGATAGGACTGACCTTATCTGCCTCTATAAAGAGAGAGGACTGACCTTATCTGCCTCTATAAAGGGGATGGTTTTCGACGTTGTCCATATTCAAAAGTCCCTTGTTAATTTGAACATCGAATGCATTCAACAGGAAAATACCACAGGTAATAGCACCAGGAATAGTGTGACATTTTTAATCCAATAAAAAGAAAAGTTAGGTTTCTCCATTGTTGGCCATGACTGCCGTGTAGTACTGCTTAGAAACTCAATCCCTGTCGGGCATTGAGGCCTTTCCTTAATCTGTATTTACAATGTACCAAAATGTGCTGAGAGACCTGATTCTATGTAAACATTAGCTCTAAGAGCCCAGTTCAAACACTTGGATTTTGTTATCTAGATTACAGCAGCGTCAGGGCTGGGTTCAGTACCATGGAACAGAGGGGTAGTCTGGCACACCAATAGTACCCTACAGAGAGAGGTTGGATGGACTGGACATGTTGCACTCCTAACATCACTAGGATAACATGTCACTTGAACCCTACGTAAGACTGTCATAATAATGTCATAGTATTATAAACCATAATGACAGCTGCTTATGTCACTTGACACAGTTATGACACAAACCATTACTCAGGTATGCTATTTGTCTAGATGTATGGCCAGACAATTAACAAGCCTAAACAACGGTTTCTGTTAGGACAGCTGTAAATCAGTCGTCATGAGCTGACATAACGGTTTATTACATGTTATATTATCATGATAGCATTATGTAGGCCTTATGGCAGAGGGGTCAGGTAAAGTCTAGCTAGCAGGGCTGTGTATGCATCGCATTGTGTCAAGAGCCTCATGTGAGCCAGCAGAGGGGGCTAAAGAGTATGTTTAAAAAGCTCAACAGCCACACATAGCCAAAAAATGGTAGGAGTGTAATTACGCGTGACCTGAGATTAGAAAATTTTACATTTGACACCAAAATAAATGACAGAATATCAACTGGCAGGTCAAAGTCAAATCAGTCACATGAAATAAATAAAAACTGCTCAGTAAAAACAAAAACCTAAAAAAGGACCTGTAGAATGACGTTTTTTTTCTTCTTCCAAGGTTTAGAATGGGATTGAAAAAGATCAATGCTTTTAAATATTTTTATAAATGTAATCTAAAGTGGTGTTACAATGTAGTGGTGAGTATCACAAATTCAAATATTACCCAACAGAAGATGAGGAAAACTAATCCAAAACCATTGCATGACAGATTGACAATGTAATACCAGTCGCTGAACGGGCTGGTGTGGTGTATGTTGTGTCAGCCAGTCTGGATACTATAACAGTCCCAGTGAGGTGGAGGAGCTGTACTCATCCAAACCCAACACCTCCCTCTTCATTTGATCTCCCTCTCCTGCCACTGTCACACACTGGTGATGGAGGCCAAACAGTTTGAGGGTTTCTGGAGTTTCTCGGGTTGGGTGGTAGGCGGTGGCTCTGGAATGGTCCGGAAGGTGAAAGGTGGACCGTTGCCCGTGGCGATTCCCAGGTGTCCGGGACTCAGAGCCAGGTTCTGACGTCTGTTGCTCTCCACGATGCTGGAGGTGTTTGAGGCCAGACTCTCTCGTGTGCTGAGCCAGGAAGAAGAGGAGAGGAAGGGAAAGAACAAAAAGAGAACAATAGAATGGTGAAGAGAATGAGGAGAAAGAAGGAGAGGTCCGAACACAGAAGCATGTTATGCTGCCTTCCCTTGTTTGTGTGGAATAGTGTGAGAGCAGAAAGTATCCGATTGATTGTTGACACATGTTGTCTATAAAGTTTTCCAGCTATAGGCAGCACTTATTGAGGTTAGGGAGTTCCCTTCAAGTAAATCAAAACTTGATATCCTCTCCATGTTAACCAGTAACTGCTGTAACCACTGTCCTGAGAGAGAGGGGGGGGGGTACAAAAGGTGAGAAGAAAAGATGGGGATAGCAAGAAGAACGAATGAGAGAAGAGTCATAAGATACATAACCTCTGGCAGATATAGACACTTATAAAGTGTGGTTCTCATTCATGGTTTGTCTGATGTTACAAACAATTCCATTGTAGAGAACATTACATTACTGATAATATTTAAGGTATTAATATCTGTATGACAAGATAGTTGTTTGGAATGGTGTCTTACTGATTTAGAGAGTAACAGCATGTCAAAAAAGTCTGATCATGCCTGTTTCTATCTTTTCACCGCAAGCTAGACCAGGTCACCCATGAAAGGTGGATGTGGTTCTCCTCACTGGCTCCATCTGCAGGCCAAGACTATGGGAGAGAGGGGTGGAGCAGAGCTGCCTGGGAGGGAGGGGCCAAAAGACCAAGTACTGTACATATGTGGACCAATGCCCTTTCAGTCACACAGGAGATTAGTGACATCTGTCCTGAAGAGCTCCACATGATCAGTAGTGTGATCCCAACCCAACAGAGTGGAAAACCACATCACACTTCTTATCACCGTTCTTCACAGGAAAATAAAATGACAAAGTCGTTAGAGGCTGGGAAATAGGCAACCGAATCTACAAAGAAGGGCCACCACTCCAACTCCAAGCCATTTCAAATCTGCAGCGGTCACTGTTTCCAGTTCCACAATCACTTCCATAAAAGGTTGCCCATCTTGTTTGAATAAGCTGGCTGAGGAGGCAGGTCAGTCTGCTGAGGAGGCAGGTCAGTCTGCTGAGGAGCATTATCTAGAGACAGCCAAACGTCTGCTGAATACAGAGACATTATTTTCCATTACTGGCCATGGGGGAGAGCGGGAGGCCGTGGCTGGAAACATGGTAGGGGCTGAGGGGAGGGGGAACTCAGCCAGAAAACAAATGAGCCGATGGTCCCAGAGGTTCTGAACTGCAAACCTAAGCGTGATACCAACCAATCAAAGACGAGCGGCGCTAGCGCGGGCATCCATCTTGTTTAGAGGCTGGAGCATGTGGTCGGGGTTAGACACAGGAAGACACATGTGACCCTAATGAAGCGTCACACACTCCCACTATGCCAGAGGGGCCCGGGTGAAAAGGATTTAGCAAAAACAGGCAGTGTTGTAATGCACAAAAGCTTTTGGGGGTTGCTATCTGTATAATGTAAGACCACAGTTTAATAGTCTTTAAAAACACCCGGAATACAATTCTTTACACAATTTGAAAGTACATTAAAAAACGGTGAGGTCCGTTCTTTGCGGTAAAGTAGATTCAGACATGCCCTAACGACTTAATCACATTTTGAACAAGTCTTTGTTTATAGTTATGGCTTTTAGGATTTAGAGGCTCAACTTTTCTGTTATGAGAAGAGAGAGCTGTGTGTCAGCTGAGACAGTTGTGACCCGACAGATGAACCATGCACACTGTGACAGAGAGAGGCCTGAGCTGAGGGACTCCCCCTTTCTCTCTCTACCACCGATGAATATCAAAATCCTCCAAAACCTCCAGACTGTATGTTGCTTATGGGACCAAAAAAGGTAATACTTTGTCGGCTGAAGGTAAAGCCATGTGAATGGTTGCCGTAATGGACATATTTCAGTGACAGACACCATGTATCACGAGAAAAAAAAACTCCACAAAAACACAGATGTCGGCTTACGCTCAAGTGATCCACTAAGACACTCAGAAGAATACCACAGTTCAAATGAACGTGAATCATTGAGGGAAGCACAGACATCAGAAAGAAACAAAGCAAACCAAATCCATTCAGAGCAAAAATGTTGTTTTGTAAACAGAAAAGCAAAAGTTCACATGGATGAGAGGCAATTATGGAATTGGGGAACATTGGAAACTCCTATTCTGTCTCTTCTACGGGGCTATAACCATGATAGGTTGTACTTCAGATTCACTAGAATCAACAGCACCATATGGAATAATATTACCAGTCCATTATGTTCTCATGTGAGAACAATAATCCCACCATTAGTCTATTCACAGAATAAGAAGCCATCCCTCTCATGACCACCGACCACACAAACAGAGAGGCTGAGTGAGTGTGTGAGTGTGTTGTTGTCACCCGACGAGGCTTACCGTGGAGAGTTAAATCCACTGTCCACTGTAACACTACTGCTGTCCATGCTGTCCAGCCTGGCTGAGTGGGCTGACTGCTGGCTCTGGTTGTTGTGCTCACTCTCCTTGGGGTTGGGGAAGGTCAGGTTCCTCTCAAACCTGCGCTGGAGGTCCCTCTCCTTCTCCCGCTCCAGCAGCCACTGCATGGTACCCCCCCCTCCCCCTCCGACCCCACCACAGCCCTCTGGGGACTTCGGCTCCTGCTCTGCCTGCTTGGCTGAGGCGGCGTCCTCCAGCTCGTCGTCATCAGACACGTTGTAGTAGTCGAAGGAGGCTTCCCCGGCCGGGCACGAGCCAGCCTGCTCCATCCCTGAGGGGCCAGAGGAGGGGGGCCGGGGCACAGCTAGCTGGGGGCCCGGCTGCTCAAAGTGCTCCTGGCTGTCCAGCACCTCGGCCGACGACATGACCGGGGTCTTCCTCAGCGTGCTCGACCTGGAGTAGCTACCGTCCCCGTAGCCGCTGGGCAGCGTGTTGGGCGGAGGTTTGAACAGAGTGTCTTTGCTGAAGATGTCCTTCCTCCTGTCCATGCTACCAGAGTTGGTGTTGTGGTGCTGTACTGAACGGCCATTTGGCAAAGGCTCAGGCATCTGGCAGGGCATGGGCAAACTAACACCGTTCTGTCCCTTTGTAGTGTCCTCTTTGTACTCTGGGGGATGAGGGGTCTGTCTGTCGGACGAACAGCCCACCTTCACCTTAGGTAAGCTATCGTGATTGGGTTTTCCTAAGGGACTAGGGGTAGTGAGGACCGCCTCAGTGGATGCATTGCACTGGAAATAGTCCTCAGCCATGTGTTTAGGAGAATAAGCCTTCTGGCTGTCGTAGGCAGGTAAACGGTCTCTACTTTTGTTATTTTCAAGTGTTCTCCCTCCGTCGGGCCCACAGGGGTCAGGGGTTAACTTAGCAGCAGGGGGTGTGGCCAACTTAGCAGCAGGGGGCGTGGCCCGCGAGTGGGAGTACTGGGAGGCCTGGGCTGAGGCCCTCAAGGTCCCGTCATCGGTGTAGTAGCGGCTCCTGTCTCTGTCCCTCTCATCAGGGCTGCGCTCAAAGTAGTCCGGGGGCCCAATCTGCCCGGCCCCGAGAGGCCCTTTGGAGTTGTCCATTGAGCGGGACCGCTCTTTGGCCTTGTTGTCCGAGCGCTCGTTGCGCGACTTCCTCTCCTGCGTGTGGCTGTGGCTGCGGTGCACCTTGGAGTGGGACGGCCCGTGCGAGGGCTCGGGGAAGGGCATCTCCGTCCTCCTCTTGGCCAGCTCTCCCGACACGTCCCACTCTGGGGTGATGGGCAGGTGGGACTCCATGATGTTTGGGTTGCTGTGGGCCAGGTGTCGGGCACGGCTGCGCTCCATGGAGAAGGAGGCATCCCGTGGCGAGCGAGCCAGGGAGGAGCTGTAAGCCCGGTAGTCCCTCTCAGCCCCCAGGTCCAGGTTGGATCCCTCAGAGGGGTCTCCCCGGGAGGCGCGGGTCTTACTGTGGGAGCGTGACGGCTTACCTTGGGGCTTGCGGTGTCCGCGGCTCCTCCTGCTGCGTGCGCTGTGCTGGGCTGACGAGCTGGCCTTGCTCCTCTGAGCCCTCTCCTCCTCCAGCCTCTTCATCACGGCTGTGTGTCTAGCCACGTTTTCCACGGTCAGGTCCGGGTTGATCCGCCTGATGATCTCCATCTCCACGTCGCGCGGCACGGCCGTGGGCGTCTCCTCGTCCCGCAGAGGCCACTCCTCCGGGGGGAACTGGGCCGAGAAGGTGGTCAGCTGCTTGGTCTTGTCCTTCTTGAAGCTCAGCCGGAACAGCTTGAGGCCAAACTTCTTGGACTGCTTCTCCCCGCTGCTGCCCCCCTCACGGTGCTTGGTCAGGGTGTCCGACTTGAAGGGGAAGCTCAGGGTGCTCCGGGTCTTCTCTGTGGAGGTAGGCTGGGGCTGGGTCTGTGTGGGTGTGTGAGGGGAGTGGGGTGAGTGAGGGGAGTGGGGAGAGTAGGCCTCTCGGTGCTCCTTAGGGGACTTCCTGGTGAGGGTGGTGTGGTGGCTGGGGGGGTCGTCACGGTAACTATTATAGGAGTCTCCATGGTTCTTAGGATGGGACCTGTCCCTGACACAGCCAGAAGTGGAAGGGGTGATGGTTCCAGAGAGGGGGGAGGTACACTGTTGCTGTTGTTGTTGTTGTTGCTGCTGGCGGTCAGGTATCCTCTCATCCAGGTGGTACCATTTGGAGCTGGTCCTGATGAGAGAGGGCGTGATGAAGTAGGTCTGGGGCGTGACGATGAAGTAGCCCTCTGGTGTCGGGTAGATCTTCCTCTCCCGGACCAGCATACTCAGCGTGTGGTGGAGAATCTCTGCTGTCGGCGTGGGCACACCTAGACAACGACACGGATAGGAACATGTCAGAAATGTCAAACATAACATTCTGGATGCGTCCCAAATGGAACCTTATTCCCTGTGAAGTGCACTATAATCATCTGGTGTATGCATCATTAGTGATATTATCATATATAACAGCATTGAATGTTCATTACTCCGCTACAGATGAGCTATGATTGTATAAACCAATCCATCGATCATGAAAACTGTCATTCCCTCAATACATCAACCATATGGCGGATGTGGATCTGTCTGATGGTAATCTGACTGTACAGGTTGTTACAGGTTGTTATTGCTTGTTACAGCATTTCGCTACACCCGCAATAACATCTGCTAAACATGCGTATGTGACAAATAAAATTTGATTTGATTTGTAGCTTGTTACAGCTTGTTATGGGTTGTTATAGCTTGTTACATGTTTTTATAACTTGTTATGGGTATACAAAACATGTCTTCACTGTCTGATCAGCCCTGTTGGGAAGCAGTAAGCCGGTGACACGTACTATGTCCCAAATGGCACCCTATTCCTTATATAGTGCACTACATTTGAATAAGGTGCCATTTGGGACACACATAGAGAGTGCAGCAGTAGCAACTCCCCATCCACTCCTCCATGCCATTCACATCACAGTATAGTACCGTACAGTATAGTACAGTATAGTCCAGTATAGTACAATATATTCCAGTATAGTCCAGTATAGTCTAGTACATTACAGTATAGTACAGTATAGTCCAGTATAGTACAATATATTCCAGTATAGTCCACTATAGTCTAGTACATTACAGTATGTTATAGTATAGAACAGTACATTACAGTATAGCCCAGTACAGTCCAGTACATTACAGTATAGTATGTTATAGTATAGTACAGTATAGAACAGTACATTACAGTATAGTACAGTATAGTATGTTATATTACATTACAGTATAGTACAGTATAGTATGTTATAGTATAGTACAGTATAGAATAGAATAGTACATTACAGTATAGTACAGTATAGAACAGTACAGCACAGTATAGTATAGTATGTTATAGTACAGTATAGAACAGTACAGTACAGTATAGTACAGTATGTTATAGTATAGTCCAGTACATTACAGTACAGTATAGTATGTTATAGTACAGTATGTTATAGTATAGTACATTATAGAACAGAACAGTATAGTCCAGTATAGTATGTTATAGTATAGTACAGTATAGAACAGAACAGTATAGTACAGTACAGTGCTGAGCTGCTTCACTTCACTGGAGATAGTATTACTCACAGTTACATCATGGTGCCCTTTCAGCCCGGCCAGCGTGATGCAATCCCACCAGCCATCCCACCAGCCAATCAGCCAGCCAGCCATTCAGCCAGCCATTCAGCCAGCCATTCAGCCAGCCAGCCATTCAGCCAGCCAGCCGCATATGCAGGCTGAGGCTGCAGCAAAACACAGGCAGGCGAGGCAGCGAGCGGTCATACCCACCTCAGACACACACGCAGCAGACCGCCCCACCACGACTACACTCTTCCCATACCAATAAAACCTGCTCCCATTCTCACACACACACCCACACATAGAATAGCTTCACTACAATACTTGGCATGTGATAGGGAAAGGCAACTATTGTGTCTGTAATTTAAAAATTTAAAAATGTATTTTATTTCACCTTTATTTAACCAGGTAAGCTAGTTGAGAACAAGTTCTCATTTATAACTGCGACCTGGCCAAGATAAAGCAAAGCAGTGCGACAAAAACAACAACACAGTTACACATGGAATAAACAAGCGTACAGTCAATAACACAATAGAAAAAAAGAAAGTCTATATACAGTGTGTGCAAATGGCGTGAGGAGGTAGGCAATAAATAGGCCATAGTAGCGAAGTAATTACAATTTAGAAGATTAACACTGGAGTGATAAATGAGCAGATGATGATGTGCAAGTAGAGATACTGGTGTGCAAAAGAGCAGAAAAGTAAAAAAACAAACAATATGGGGGATGAGGTAGGTAGATTGGGTGGGTTATTTACAGATGGACTATGTACAGCTGCAGCGATCGGTAAGCTGCTCAGATAGCGGATGTTTAAAGTTAGTGAGGGAAATATAAATCTCCAGCTTTAGCGATTTTTGCAATTCGTTCCAGTCACTGGCAGCAGAGAACTGGAAGGAAAGGCGGACAAATTAGGAATTGGCTTTGGGGGTGACCAGTGAAATATACCTGCTAGAGCGCGTGCTACGGGTGGGTGTTGTTATCGTGACCAGTGAGCTGAGATAAGGCGGAGCTTTACCTAGCATAGACTTATAGATGACCTGGAGCCAGTGGGTCTGGCGACGAATATGTAGCGAGGGCCAGCTGACTAGAGCATACAGGTCTCGGTGGTGGGTGGTATAAGGGGCTTTGGTAACAAAACGGATGGCACTGTGATAGACTACATCCAGTTTGCTGAGTAGAGTATTGGAAGCTATTTTGTAGATGACATTGCCGAAGTCGAGGATCGGTAGGATAGTCAGTTTTACTAGGGTATGTTTGGCGACGTGAGTGAAAGAGGCTTTGTTGCGAAATAGAAAGCCGATTCTAGATTTGATTTTGGATTGGAGATGTTTAATATGAGTCTGGAAGGAGAGTTTACAGTCTAGCCAGACACCTAGGTATTTGTAGTTGTCCACATATTCTAGGTCCGAACCGTCCAGGGTAGTAATGCTAGTCGTGCAGCGAACCGTTGAAAAGCATGCGTTTGGTTTTTACTAGCGTTTAAGAGCAGTTGGAGGCCACGGAAGGAATGTTGTATGGCACTGAAGCTCGTTTGGAGGTTAGTTAACACAGTGTCCAAAGAAGGGCCAGATATATACAGAATGGTGTCGTCTGCGTAGAGGTGGATCAAGGAATCACCCGCAGCAAGAGCGACATCATTGATATATACAGAGAAAAGAGTCGGCCCGAGAATTGAACCCTGTGGTACCCCCATAGAGACTGCCAGAGGTCCGAACAACAGGCCCTCTGATTTGACACACTGAACTCTATCAGAGAAGTAGTTGGTGAACCAGGCGAGGCAGTCATTTGAGAAACCAAGGCTATTGAGTCTGCCGATAAGAATACGGTGATTGACAGAGTAGAAAGCCTAGGCCAGGTCGATGAAGACAGCTGCACAGTACTAATACAAGTACAATACAGGTCTACTGTCACGGAACCATAGAAAGGGATTATTTAAACAGTCATACATCCCTAAAATGAACTGACTAAATATGCTCCCTGCTGAATTAAATCAATGTTAACAGTCTAAAATAGGATAATACATTCCTAGATTCAGCTTAGGAACTGAGTAATGGGACTAAAGGGAAACAGTGTAGATTGAGGGAACAACTTATTGTGGTGCGTAAGTTGAGGGGACAGGTTATTGTGGTGCAAGTTGAAGGGACTGGTTATTGTGGTGCGTAAGTTGAGGGGACAGGTTATGGTGGTGTGTAAGTTGAGGGGACAGGTTATGGTGGTGTGTAAGTTGAGGGGACAGGTTATGGTGGTGTGTAAGTTGAGGGGACTGGTTATTGTGGTGCGTAAGTTGAGGGGACAGGTTATTGTGGTGCGTAAGTTGAGGGGACAGGTTATTGTGGTGCGTAAGTTGAGGGGACAGGTTATTGTGGTGCGTAAGTTGAGGGGACAGGTTATGGTGGTGCGTAAGTTGAGGGGACAGGTTATGGTGGTGCGTAAGTTGAGGGGACAGGTTATGGTGGTGTGTAAGTTGAGGGGACAGGTTATGGTGGTGTGTAAGTTGAGGGGACAGGTTATTGTGGTGCGTAAGTTGAGGGGACAGGTTATTGTGGTGCAAGTTGAGGGGACTGGTTATGGTGGTGCGTAAGTTGAGGGGACAGGTTATGGTGGTGCGTAAGTTGAGGGGACAGGTTATTGTGGTGCGTAAGTTGAGGGGACAGGTTATGGTGGTGCGTAAGTTGAGGGGACTGGTTATTGTGGTGCGTAAATTGAGGGGACAGGTTATGGTGGTGCGTAAGTTGAGGGGACAGGTTATGGTGGTGTGTAAGTTGAGGGGACTGGTTATTGTGGTGCGTAAGTTGAGGGGACTGGTTATTGTGGTGCGTAAGTTGAGGGGACTGGTTATTGTGGTGCGTAAGTTGAGGGGACAGGTTATGGTGGTGTGTAAGTTGAGGGGACTGGTTATTGTGGTGCGTAAGTTGAGGGGACAGGTTATGGTGGTGTGTAAGTTGAAGGGACTGGTTATTGTGGTGCGTAAGTTGAGGGGACAGGTTATTGTGGTGCAAGTTGAGGGGACAGGTTATGGTGGTGCGTAAGTTGAGGGGACTGGTTATTGTGGTGCGTAAGTTGAGGGGACAGGTTATTGTGGTGCGTAAGTTGAGGGGACAGGTTATTGTGGTGCAAGTTGAGGGGACAGGTTATGGTGGTGCGTAAGTTGAGGGGACTGGTTATTGTGGTGCGTAAGTTGAAGGGACTGGTTATTGTGGTGCGTAAGTTGAGGGGACAGGTTATGGTGGTGCGTAAGTTGAGGGGACAGGTTATTGTGGTGCAAGTTGAGGGGACTGGTTATTGTGGTGCGTAAGTTGAGGGGACAGGTTATTGTGGTGCGTAAGTTGAGGGGACAGGTTATGGTGGTGTGTAAGTTGAGGGGACTGGTTATTGTGGTGTAAGTTGAGGGGACTGGTTATGGTGGTGTGTAAGTTGAGGGGACTGGTTATTGTGGTGCAAGTTGAGGGGACAGGTTATGGTGGTGTGTAAGTTGAGGGGACTGGTTATTGTGGTGCGTAAGTTGAGGGGACAGGTTATTGTGGTGCAAGTTGAGGGGACTGGTTATTGTGGTGCAAGTTGAGGGGACAGGTTATTGTGGTGCAAGTTGAGGGGACAGGTTATGGTGGTGTGTAAGTTGAGGGGACTGGTTATTGTGGTGCGTAAGTTGAGGGGACTGGTTATTGTGGTGCAAGTTGAGGGGACAGGTTATGGTGGTGCGTAAGTTGAGGGGACTGGTTATTGTGGTGCGTAAGTTGAGGGGACAGGTTATTGTGGTGCGTAAGTTGAGGGGACAGGTTATTGTGGTGCAAGTTGAGGGGACAGGTTATGGTGGTGCGTAAGTTGAGGGGACTGGTTATTGTGGTGCGTAAGTTGAAGGGACTGGTTATTGTGGTGCGTAAGTTGAGGGGACAGGTTATTGTGGTGTGTAAGTTGAGGGGACAGGTTATGGTGGTGTGTAAGTTGAGGGGACAGGTTATGGTGGTGTGTAAGTTGAGGGGACAGGTTATGGTGGTGTGTAAGTTGAGGGGACAGGTTATTGTGGTGCGTAAGTTGAGGGGACAGGTTATTGTGGTGCAAGTTGAGGGGACAGGTTATGGTGGTGTGTAAGTTGAGGGGACTGGTTATTGTGGTGCGTAAGTTGAGGGGACAGGTTATGGTGGTGTGTAAGTTGAGGGGACAGGTTATTGTGGTGCGTAAGTTGAGGGGACAGGTTATTGTGGTGCAAGTTGAGGGGACAGGTTATGGTGGTGTGTAAGTTGAGGGGACTGGTTATTGTGGTGCGTAAGTTGAGGGGACAGGTTATGGTGGTGCGTAAGTTGAGGGGACTGGTTATTGTGGTGCGTAAATTGAGGGGACAGGTTATGGTGGTGCGTAAGTTGAGGGGACAGGTTATGGTGGTGTGTAAGTTGAGGGGACTGGTTATTGTGGTGCGTAAGTTGAGGGGACTGGTTATTGTGGTGCGTAAGTTGAGGGGACTGGTTATTGTGGTGCGTAAGTTGAGGGGACAGGTTATGGTGGTGTGTAAGTTGAGGGGACTGGTTATTGTGGTGCGTAAGTTGAGGGGACAGGTTATGGTGGTGTGTAAGTTGAGGGGACTGGTTATTGTGGTGCGTAAGTTGAGGGGACAGGTTATTGTGGTGCAAGTTGAGGGGACAGGTTATGGTGGTGCGTAAGTTGAGGGGACTGGTTATTGTGGTGCGTAAGTTGAGGGGACAGGTTATTGTGGTGCGTAAGTTGAGGGGACAGGTTATTGTGGTGCAAGTTGAGGAGACAGGTTATGGTGGTGCGTAAGTTGAGGGGACTGGTTATTGTGGTGCGTAAGTTGAAGGGACTGGTTATTGTGGTGCGTAAGTTGAGGGGACAGGTTATGGTGGTGCGTAAGTTGAGGGGACAGGTTATAGTGGTGTGTAAGTTGAGGGGACTGGTTATTGTAGTGCAAGTTGAGGGGACAGGTTATGGTGGTGTGTAAGTTGAGGGGACAGGTTATGGTGGTGTGTAAGTTGAAGGGACTGGTTATTGTGGTGCGTAAGTTGAGGGGACAGGTTATGGTGGTGTGTAAGTTGAAGGGACAGGTTATGGTGGTGTGTAAGTTGAAGGGACTGGTTATTGTGGTGTAAGTTGAGGGGACTGGTTATTGTGGTGTAAGTTGAGGGGACAGGTTATTGTGGTGCGTAAGTTGAGGGGACAGGTTATTGTGGTGCAAGTTGAGGGGACAGGTTATGGTGGTGCGTAAGTTGAGGGGACTGGTTATTGTGATGCGTAAGTTGAAGGGACTGGTTATTGTGGTGCGTAAGTTGAGGGGACAGGTTATGGTGGTGCGTAAGTTGAGGGGACAGGTTATAGTGGTGTGTAAGTTGAGGGGACTGGTTATTGTAGTGCAAGTTGAGGGGACAGGTTATGGTGGTGTGTAAGTTGAGGGGACAGGTTATGGTGGTGTGTAAGTTGAAGGGACTGGTTATTGTGGTGCGTAAGTTGAGGGGACAGGTTATGGTGGTGTGTAAGTTGAAGGGACAGGTTATGGTGGTGTGTAAGTTGAAGGGACTGGTTATTGTGGTGTAAGTTGAGGGGACTGGTTATTGTGGTGTAAGTTGAGGGGACAGGTTATTGTGGTGCGTAAGTTGAGGGGACAGGTTATGGTGGTGTGTAAGTTGAAGGGACAGGTTATGGTGGTGTGTAAGTTGAAGGGACTGGTTATTGTGGTGTAAGTTGAGGGGACTGGTTATGGTGGTGTGTAAGTTGAGGGGACTGGTTATTGTGGTGCAAGTTGAGGGGACAGGTTATGGTGGTGTGTAAGTTGAGGGGACAGGTTATGGTGGTGCGTAAGTTGAGGGGACAGGTTATTGTGGTGCAAGTTGAGGGGACTGGTTATTGTGGTGCGTAAGTTGAGGGGACAGGTTATTGTGGTGCGTAAGTTGAGGGGACAGGTTATGGTGGTGTGTAAGTTGAGGGGACTGGTTATTGTGGTGTAAGTTGAGGGGACTGGTTATGGTGGTGTGTAAGTTGAGGGGACTGGTTATTGTGGTGCAAGTTGAGGGGACAGGTTATGGTGGTGTGTAAGTTGAGGGGACTGGTTATTGTGGTGCGTAAGTTGAGGGGACTGGTTATTGTGGTGCAAGTTGAGGGGACTGGTTATTGTGGTGCAAGTTGAGGGGACAGGTTATTGTGGTGCAAGTTGAGGGGACAGGTTATTGTGGTGCAAGTTGAGGGGACAGGTTATGGTGGTGTGTAAGTTGAGGGGACTGGTTATTGTGGTGCGTAAGTTGAGGGGACTGGTTATTGTGGTGCGTAAGTTGAGGGGACTGGTTATTGTGGTGCGTAAGTTGAGGGGACAGGTTATTGTGGTGCAAGTTGAGGGGACAGGTTATGGTGGTGCGTAAGTTGAGGGGACTGGTTATTGTGGTGCGTAAGTTGAGGGGACAGGTTATGGTGGTGCGTAAGTTGAGGGGACAGGTTATTGTGGTGCGTAAGTTGAGGGGACAGGTTATGGTGGTGTGTAAGTTGAGGGGACTGGTTATTGTGGTGTAAGTTGAGGGGACTGGTTATGGTGGTGTGTAAGTTGAGGGGACTGGTTATTGTGGTGCAAGTTGAGGGGACAGGTTATGGTGGTGTGTAAGTTGAGGGGACTGGTTATTGTGGTGCGTAAGTTGAGGGGACTGGTTATTGTGGTGCAAGTTGAGGGGACTGGTTATTGTGGTGCAAGTTGAGGGGACAGGTTATTGTGGTGCAAGTTGAGGGGACAGGTTATTGTGGTGCAAGTTGAGGGGACAGGTTATGGTGGTGTGTAAGTTGAGGGGACTGGTTATTGTGGTGCGTAAGTTGAGGGGACTGGTTATTGTGGTGCGTAAGTTGAGGGGACTGGTTATTGTGGTGCGTAAGTTGAGGGGACAGGTTATTGTGGTGCAAGTTGAGGGGACAGGTTATGGTGGTGCGTAAGTTGAGGGGACTGGTTATTGTGGTGCGTAAGTTGAGGGGACAGGTTATTGTGGTGCGTAAGTTGAGGGGACAGGTTATTGTGGTGCAAGTTGAGGGGACAGGTTATGGTGGTGCGTAAGTTGAGGGGACAGGTTATGGTGGTGCGTAAGTTGAGGGGACTGGTTATGGTGGTGCGTAAGTTGAGGGGACAAGTTATAGTGGTGTGTAAGTTGAGGGGACTGGTTATTGTAGTGCAAGTTGAGGGGACAGGTTATGGTGGTGTGTAAGTTGAGGGGACAGGTTATGGTGGTGTGTAAGTTGAGGGGACAGGTTATGGTGGTGTGTAAGTTGAAGGGACTGGTTATTGTGGTGCGTAAGTTGAGGGGACAGGTTATGGTGGTGTGTAAGTTGAAGGGACAGGTTATGGTGGTGTGTAAGTTGAAGGGACTGGTTATGGTGGTGTGTAAGTTGAGGGGACTGGTTATTGTGGTACAAGTTGAGGGGACAGGTTATGGTGGTGTGTAAGTTGAGGGGACAGGTTATGGTGGTGCGTAAGTTGAGGGGACAGGTTATTGTGGTGCAAGTTGAGGGGACTGGTTATTGTGGTGCAAGTTGAGGGGACAGGTTATTGTGGTGCAAGTTGAGGGGACAGGTTATGGTGGTGCGTAAGTTGAGGGGACTGGTTATTGTGGTGCGTAAGTTGAGGGGACAGGTTATGGTGGTGTGTAAGTTGAGGGGACTGGTTATTGTGGTGCAAGTTGAGGGGACAGGTTATGGTGGTGTGTAAGTTGAGGGGACTGGTTATTGTGGTGCGTAAGTTGAGGGGACAGGTTATTGTGGTGCAAGTTGAGGGGACAGGTTATGGTGGTGTGTAAGTTGAGGGGACAGGTTATGGTGGTGCTTAAGTTGAGGGGACTGGTTATTGTGGTGCGTAAGTTGAGGGGACAGGTTATGGTGGTGCAAGTTGAGGGGACAGGTTATGGTGGTGTGTAAGTTGAGGGGACAGGTTATTGTGGGGCAAGTTGAGGGGACTGGTTATTGTGGTGCGTAAGTTGAGGGGACAGGTTATGGTGGTGTGTAAGTTGAGGGGACAGGTTATGGTGGTGTGTAAGTTGAGGGGACTGGTTATTGTGGTGCAAGTTGAGGGGACAGGTTATGGTGGTGTGTAAGTTGAGGGGACAGGTTATGGTGGTGTGTAAGTTGAGGGGACTGGTTATTGTGGTGCGTAAGTTGAGGGGAGAGGTTATGGTGGTGTGTAAGTTGAGGGGACTGGTTATTGTGGTGCAAGTTGAGGGGACAGGTTATGGTGGTGTGTAAGTTGAGGGGACAGGTTATGGTGGTGTGTAAGTTGAAAGGACTGGTTATGGTGGTGTGTAAGTTGAGGGGACAGGTTATGGTGGTGTGTAAGTTGAGGGGACTGGTTATGGTGGTGTGTAAGTTGAGGGGACAGGTTATGGTGGTGCAAGTTGAGGGGACAGGTTATGGTGGTGTGTAAATTGAAGGGACAGGTTATGGTGGTGCGTAAGTTGAGGGGACTGGTTATTGTGGTGTGTAAGTTGAGGGGACTGGTTATTGTGGTGTGTAAATTGAAGGGACAGGTTATGGTGGTGCGTAAGTTGAGGGGACTGGTTATTGTGGTGTGTAAGTTGAGGGGACTGGTTATTGTGGTGCGTAAGTTGAGGGGACAGGTTATTGTGGTGTGTAAGTTGAGGGGACAGGTTATGGTGGTGCGTAAGTTGAGGGGACAGGTTATTGTGGTGCAAGTTGAGGGGACAGGTTATGGTGGTGCGTAAGTTGAGGGGACAGGTTATGGTGGTGTGTAAGTTGAGGGGACTGGTTATTGTGGTGCGTAAGTTGAGGGGACAGGTTATGGTGGTGTGTAAGTTGAGGGGACAGGTTATGGTGGTGCGTAAGTTGAGGGGACAGGTTATGGTGGTGTGTAAGTTGAAGGGACAGGTTATGGTGGTGTGTAAATTGAGGGGACTGGTTATTGTGGTGCGTAAGTTGAGGGGACAGGTTATGGTGGTGTGTAAGTTGAGGGGACTGGTTATTGTGGTGCGTAAGTTGAGGGGACAGGTTATGGTGGTGTGTAAGTTGAGGGGACAGGTTATGGTGATGCGTAAGTTGAGGGGACAGGTTATGGTGGTGCGTAAGTTGAGGGGACTGGTTATTGTGGTGCGTAAGTTGAGGGGACAGGTTATGGTGGTGCAAGTTGAGGGGACTGGTTATGGTGGTGTGTAAGTTGAGGGGACAGGTTATTGTGGGGCAAGTTGAGGGGACTGGTTATTGTGGTGCGTAAGTTGAGGGGACAGGTTATGGTGGTGTGTAAGTTGAGGGGACAGGTTATGGTGGTGTGTAAGTTGAGGGGACAGGTTATGGTGGTGTGTAAGTTGAGGGGACAGGTTATGGTGGTGTGTAAGTTGAGGGGACTGGTTATGGTGGTGTGTAAGTTGAGGGGACTGGTTATTGTGGTGCAAGTTGAGGGGACAGGTTATGGTGGTGTGTAAGTTGAGGGGACAGGTTATGGTGGTGTGTAAGTTGAGAGGACTGGTTATGGTGGTGTGTAAGTTGAGGGGACAGGTTATGGTGGTGTGTAAGTTGAGGGGACTGGTTATGGTGGTGTGTAAGTTGAAGGGATAGGTTATTGTGGTGCAAGTTGAGGGGACAGGTTATGGTGGTGTGTAAGTTGAGGGGACAGGTTATGGTGGTGTGTAAATTGAGAGGACAGGTTATGGTGGTGCGTAAGTTGAGGGGACTGGTTATTGTGGTGCGTAAGTTGAGGGGACTGGTTATTGTGGTGCGTAAGTTGAGGGGACTGGTTATTGTGGTGCGTAAGTTGAGGGGACAGGTTATTGTGGTGCAAGTTGAGGGGACTGGTTATTGTGGTGCGTAAGTTGAGGGGACTGGTTATTGTGGTGCGTAAGTTGAGGGGACTGGTTATTGTGGTGCGTAAGTTCAGGGGACTGGTTATTGTGGTGCGTAAGTTGAGGGGACTGGTTATTGTGGTGCGTAAGTTGAGGGGACAGGTTATTGTGGTGCAAGTTGAGGGGACAGGTTATGGTGGTGTGTAAGTTGAGGGGACTGGTTATTGTGGTGCGTAAGTTGAGGGGACAGGTTATTGTGGTGCAAGTTGAGGGGACAGGTTATGGTGGTGTGTAAATTGAAGGGACAGGTTATGGTGGTGTGTAAATTGAAGGGACAGGTTATGGTGGTGTGTAAATTGAAGGGACAGGTTATGGTGGTGTGTAAATTGATAAACTGGCCAGCAGGCAGACAGACCGTTACCCGTCTACACATATGTCTGTATGATAGATCAGCCTTAGGGGTTGAGGTTGCCTGCCATTACATCATACGGTTTTAGTTGCCGACCAAAGTGACGCAACTTCCTCTTATTCCTCTGAAGATAGGAAGGAAGCCCTGTTCTTGTGACTCAAGTGTCTGAATGGAGGGGTAGTAACAGAGGAATAAGGGTGCATCTCAAAAGGCAACTCTTTTCCCTATTTCAAAATAGTACACTGAAGTGAATAAGGTGCTGTTTGGGACACTACCCATGTCTGCTTGACATTGACAAAACATGACATTTGCCATTATGAAGCGGTACTTAAACTCCCCTACATAAACCTTTGTACCTCTGTGTCTAGGATGCCAGCACACAGTCACGCACACACCTGAGCTGAGGGTCCAAACTGAATCATAAAGCGGGATGGGCCATAAAGCGGGTTGGAGGGATGGGCCATAAAGCGGGTTGGAGGGATAGGCCATAAAGCGGGTTGGAGGGATGGGCCATAAAGCGGGTTGGAGGGATGGGCCATAAAGCGGGTTGGAGGGAGGGGCCATAAAGCGGGTTGGAGGGAGGGGCCATAAAGCGGGTTGGAGGGAGGGGCCATAAAGCGGGTTGGAGGGAGGGGCCATAAAGCGGGTTGGAGGGAGGGGCCATAAAGCGGGTTGGAGGGAGGGGCCATAATGGCTAAATAAAATAAAAAACGTGCAGGAGAGAAAGAGACAGAGAGAGGGAGGACTGAGACGGAGTTAACAGCTAACTAGATTAGCTCCTCCTCATTTTAATCCTCCCAGCACTGGCTCTGACCTTCCAGCGGGGGGGGGGGGAGAAGAGAGAAAGGGAGAAAGAGGGAGAGAGCGAGAGAGACTGTCTGGGGGGGGCGTAGGGTGCTGGAACACAAGGTACTTACTCAGCACAGAGGCGGGGACTAGGGAAGGGAGGGGAGAGGGGCCTGATTGGATGGTCAAGGAGGAGGCAGATGGGCTAGCGGCTTATTCAGCACGGGACCCAATATTCTGAACGTTGCAGAATGTAATATATAGAATAAATAAACACAATATGCCATCACACCATTGGTGGAAGATCTGCTGAATGGGCAGCTGTGAAGGGTCAAGGTGTTGCCCTACTAACAATGTCTGCATGACCTTTGTGTTCCAGTGTCAAGCTGGCGTGGATCATGTTTAGGTTCATCAGGGTATACAAAACAGAGCATACCAAGAGATTAGGGGAGCCTCCCGCTTAAATCTTCAGTCCTACACATCCACTGTTATCACTTCATATCTGCCCAGAGATGCAGTCATGTGCAACAATTAAGTGCGGGCAATTCAATTACCTCAGCGTGCATCACATGCTTTAGTTTCCAGTGATACATAGAGAGGTGGGCTCGGTTGAACCAGGCCCGGCATTAAACAGTCACAGTTCTGTCCCAAGTAGGCTAGTCCCCATCTGTAACAACCTTCCCCACTGACCTTTCCATAATATCATCTGGAGCAGACTGAGGGTACGTCGCAAATTGAACCCTATTTCCTATTTAGTACACACTATTTGTATTTTTACCCCCAATTTCATGATATCCAATTGGTAGTTACAGTCTTGTCCCATCGCTGTAACTCCCGTACGAACTCGGGAGAGGCGAAAGTCGAGAGACAAGAGTCCTCCGAAACACGATCCTGCCAAGCCGCACTGCTTCTTGACACACTGCTCACTTAACCCGGAAGCCAGCCGCACCAATGTGTCGGAGGAAACACCGTACACCTGGCGACCACAGTCAGCTTGCATGCACCCGGCCCCACACAAGGAGTCGCTAGAGTGCGATGGGACAAGGACATCCCAGCCGGCCAAACCTGGACGACGCTGGGCCAATTGTGCGCCGCCTTATGGGTCTCCCGGTCGCGGCCGGCTGCGACACAGCCCGGCATCGAACCCAGATCTGTAGTGTAGCCTCTAGCACTGCGGTGCAGAGCCTTAGACCGCTGTGTCCCCCAGCACACACTACTATGAACCCCATGGGCTCTATGAACCCTATGGGCTCTATGAACCCTGTGGGCTCTATGAACCCTGTGGGCTCTATGAACCCTGTGGGCTCTATGAACCCTGTGGGCCCTATGAACCCTGTGGGCCCTATGAACCCTGTGGGCCCTATGAACCCTATGGGCTCTATGAACCCTATGGGCTCTATGAACCCTGTGGGCTCTATGAACCCTGTGGGCTCTATGAACCCTGTGAACCTTATGGGCCCTGTGAACCCTATGGGCCCTATGAACCCTGTGGGCCCTATGAACCCTGTGGGCCCTATGAACCCTGTGGGCCCTATGAACCCTATGGGCCCTGTGAACCCCATTGGCCCTATGAACCATATGGGCCCCATGAACCAATGTGTAAAGTAGTGCACTATATACTGTAGGGAATAGGGTGCCATTTGGGACACAGATTGAAGAGTGAATACCCTTGCTTGCATGGAGCGCATTCATTTGACCCCCAGTACTTTTGTCTGTATAATAGACATACAGGATAACTAAGGGAAAAAGCAGATCAATATTTGCTATAGGACTGTACATGCTACTACAGCGTGATTTAGCCTAGTTTGAATGAGAACAGAAAACAACATCTTTTAAAGTATTTTTGAGCTTAAATAACCAGATAGGCCTAATACCGGACTGTATTCCATTTTATTTAGGTGCTAATAGTTATCAACTATTGAACTGCTTTACTAGCTATTTCATGAGAAATGGCAGTATTATCGCAAGTGTAATGGAAAACTATAGGCTAACCCGTTATAAAAATGACACTTCACAATACAACACTGACTGTTGTGAACTTCATCTCACTAAGCTCTTCTCCGAGCTAGCTTTCCATGATTATAATAATCGTTAGCATTTTACGATGGTAAGGTAAAAACAGGCCAAACTCCTGATTAAGTTTCCACGTGTACTGTCAGCTGTGGAACAGATGTATCCCTCGTCACACAGCCTCAACTTTTCATCAGCCCCTACACCCATGATTTAATATCCATGGTTGTGTGAGATTTGTTTTAATTTGTATATGCTAGCAATATAACTCCTCTCAGGTTACATAAAGATGTCTCTGGCTGAGGAAGAGCTGCTCCATTTAGTAGGCTCCATCTGGTGACATCCAGAAAATGTGAGGAAATGAATTCAGACAGAGCACTAAATGACCCAGAGTTGTTCCAGTGGTCAGGAAACGCTCCTGGCTTTAATGACACACACAGCTGCAGGGGTTAGGGTTACGGCGGTGCAGCGGTGCCTTTATGTGTGCTACCTGGGGAGGTTGAGAACTTAGCAGGATAAACATTTCTGCTGTTCGCTGTAACATATAGACACTGACGTTGTATTGTTGTTACCTGGGAAACATGTTGCCAGGTGTTCTGTCAGGGCCTCCTGGGTGACAGGCTTGCGGGCGGAGTTCATGGCCGAAATGGCCAGGCACAGCACCTCCCCCAGAGGGATGAACTGTGACTGGCTGATGGGAGACATGCTGATGGGAGACACATCACCTGAGAGAGGAGGGAAGGAAGCACAGAGGTCACACAATCAATCAATCACATTTCTTTTATAGACATTTTTATATCAGCAGTTGTCACAAAGTGCTTTCCAGTTACCCAGCCTTGACTCCAGAGAGCAAGCAGAGGCAGAAGCACAGTGACAAGGAACAATTCCCTAGACGGATGGAACCTAGAGAGGAACCAGGCTCAGAGGGGTGGTCAAACTACAGTACCAGGTCAAACACACAGTTCCATGTAAATATCACAAAACATTGAGTTCACTGAAAATGTCGATGGAACAGCTCCAATAGAAAAAGAAAAGAAAAATGGTCAAGTTTCAAATGTGCCCTGGTCAAAAGTAGTACGCTATATCGGGATTATAAGGCAGGGAATTACTAGAGACCTCACCATGCCATTCAATATTGTGATTGATTGCTTACTTTTTACCATTGGACTATGTCGCTGCAGAGGGACAAACGAGACCAATGAGAAACCGAAATAAAAATAAAGAAATACAAGTCTTGAAAACATGTTGGCTCCCCATTTAGAGAGAAGATGGAGAACAAGCCATAAAATGAGAAATAGCGGAGTTTTGGCACAGGTACAGCTGACTAGCACTAGCTAACATTACGTTTTTTAAAGAACCGATACTTGAAGTCAGTATTAATATAAAATCATAAAAAGTAATATTGCGATACTTCACTGTATCAACCCACCCCCCATCACTAATATGGAATATTGCGATACTTCACCGTATCGACCCCCCATCACTAATGGGGAATATTGGGTGAGGGGGAGCTGCTGGCTTTGTCTAGTTCTGGGGTGAGGGTGGCAAGGGGGAGGCTGCTGGCTTTGTCTAGTTCTGGGGTGAGGGTGGGTGAGGGGGAGGCTGCTGGCTTTGTCTAGTTCTGGGGTGAGGGTGGCAAGGGGGAGGCTGCTGGCTTTGTCTAGTTGTGGGGTGAAGTTGGGTGAGGGGGAGGGGGAGCTGCTGGTTTTGTCTAGTTCTGGGGTGAGGTTGGGTGAGGGGGAGCTGCTGGCTTTGTCTAGTTCTGGGGTGAGGGTGGCAAGGGGGAGGCTGCTGGCTTTGTCTAGTTCTGGGGTGAGGGTGGGTGAGGGGGAGGCTGCTGGCTTTGTCTAGTTCTGGGGTGAGGGTGGCAAGGGGGAGGCTGCTGGCTTTGTCTAGTTGTGGGGTGAAGTTGGGTGAGGGGGAGGGGGAGCTGCTGGTTTTGTCTAGTTCTGGGGTGAGGTTGGGTGAGGGGGAGGCTGCTGGCTTTGTCTAGTTCTGGGGTGAGGGCGGCGAGGACGGGCTGCTGGCTTTGTCTAGTTCTGGGGTGAGGGTGGCAAGGGGGAGGCTGCTGGCTTTGTCTAGTTGTGGGGTGAGGTTGGGTGAGGGGGAGGCTGCTGGCTTTGTCTAGTTCTGGGGTGAGGGCGGCGAGGGGGGGCTGCTGGCTTTGTCTAGTTCTGGGGTGAGGTTGGGTGAGGGGGAGGCTGCTGGCTTTGTCTAGTTTTGGGGTGAGGGTGGTGAGGGGGAGGCTGCTGGCTTTGTCTAGTTGTGGGGTGAAGTTGTGGGAGGGGGAGCTGCTGGCTTTGTCTAGTTCTGGGGTGAGGGTGGCAAGGGGGAGGCTGCTGGCTTTGTCTAGTTGTGGGGTGAAGTTGGGTGAGGGGGAGGCTGGTTCAGAAAGGTCAGAAGGGCAATAAGTGAGCAGTAGTAGGTCCTGGCTCCCTCCCATCACTCCTTTCCTTGACACTGCCTATGGGGGGCCAGCAGAGAGAAAGGAAGGCCCTGCGTGTGGGGGGCCAGCAGAGAGAAGGGAAGGCCCTGCCTGTGGGGGACCAGCAGAGAGAAGGGAAGGCCCTGCCTGTGGGGGGCCAGCAGAGAGAAGGGAAGGCCCTGCCTGTGGGGGGCCAGCAGAGAGAAGGGAAGGCCGTGCTGGACAATACTAAGAAGGCAAAGTAAGGACAAAAATTTGAGTAGAAATCCACTAGTATCCAGGCTGCGTCCGAAATGACACCCTATTCCCTATATGGTAACCTATATAGGGAATAGGGTGACATTTGGAACAAATGCCCAGTCTAAGAAGAGGGAGCTAGGCTAGACAATTAACCTGAGCAGTGTGTGACGATGCTAAACACAGTGAGTCCAGACGCTGGCCTGACATGTACCAAATTAAATTTTGTTGGTCACATGCGCCGAATACAAAAAGTGTAGACCTTACAGTAAAATGCTTCCCTACAGGCCCTAACCAACAATGCAGTTAAGAAAAATAACTTAAGAATATATTTACAAAATAAAAGGTAAAAAATATATATTTTTTAAATAAAAGTAATGAGGCTATATACAGAGGTAATTGAGGTAATATGTATATGTAGGTAGAGGTAAAGTGACTATGCATAGATAATAAACAGAGAGTAACAGTAGCGTAAAAATGGGGTGGTCAATGCAAATAGTCTGGGTAGCCATTTGATTAGATGTTCAGGAGTCTTATGGCTTGGGGATAGAAGCTGTTAAGAAGCCTTTTGGACCTAGACTTGGCGCTCTGGTACCCCTTGCCATGCAGTACCAGAGAGAACAGTCTATGACTAGGGTGGCTGGGGTCTTGGGAAATATTTAGGGCCTTCTTCTGACACCGCCTAGTATAGAGGTCCCTCTGTAGAGCCTTGCGGTCGGAGGCCGAGCTGTTGCCATACCAGGCGATGATGCAACCAGTCAGGAAGCTCTCGAAGGTGCAGCTGTAGAAATTTTTGAGGATCTAAGGACCCATGCCAAATCGTTTCAGTCTCTGAGAGGGAATAGGCATTGTCGTGCCCTCTTCACGACTGTCTTGGTGTGCTTGGACCATGATAGTTTGTTGGTGATATTCCCAAGGAACTTGAAGCTCTCAACCTACTCCACTACAGCCCCATCGATGAGAATGGAGGTGTGCTCGGCCCTCCTTTCCTGTAGTCCATGATCATCTCCTTTGTCTTGATCACTGCCAGTTCCCTGACCTCCTCCCTATAAGCTGTCTCATTGTTGTCGGTGATCAGGCCTACCAGTGTCATCGACAAACTGAATGATGGTGTTGGAGTCGTGCTTGGTCATGCAGTCATGGGTGAACAGGGAGTACAGGAGGGGACTGAGCACGCACCCCTGAGGGGCTCCAGTGTTGAGGATCAGCGTGGCAGAAGTGTTGTGCCTACCCTTACCACCCTGGAGTCGGCCCGTCAGGGAGTCCAGGATCCAGTTGCAGAGGGAGGTGTTTAGTCCCAGGGTCCTTAGCTTAGTGATGAGCTTTGAGGGCACTATGGTGTTGAACGCTGAGCTGTAGTCAATGAATAGCATTCTCACGTTGGTGTTCCTTTAGTCCAGGTGGTAAAGGGCAGTGTGGATTGCATCATCTGTGGATCTGTTGGGGCGGTATGCAAATTGGAGTGGGTCTAGGGTTTCTGGGATAATGGTATTGATGTGAGCCATTACCAGCCTTTCAAAGCACTTCATGGCTACAGACGTGAGTGCTACGGGTCGGTAGTCATTTAGGCAGGTTACCTTGGTGTTCTTGGGCACAGGGACTATGATGGTCTGCTTGAAACATTTAGGTATTACAGACTCAGTCAGGGACAGGTTGAAAATGTCATTGAAGACACTTGCCAGTTGGTCAGCGCATGCTCGGAGTACACGTCCTGGTAATCCGTCTGGCCCTGCGGCCTTGTGAATGTTGACCTGTTTAAAGGTCTTACTCACATCGGCTACAGAGAGTGTGATCACACAGTCATCCGGAACAGCTGGTGCTCTCATGCATGCTTCTGTGTTGCTTGCCTCGAAGCGTGCATAGAAGTCATTTAGCTCGTCTGGTAGGCTCGTCTCACTGGGGAGCTCGCGGCTGTGCTTCCCTTTGTAGTCCGTATTAGCCCTGCCACATCTGACGAGCGTCAGAGCCGGTGTAGTAGGATTCAATCTTAATCCTGTATTGACGCTTTGGCTGTTTGATGGTTCGACTGAGGGCATAGCGGGATTTCTTATAAGCGTCCGGGTTAGAGTCCCGCACCTTGCTTTTGGTTGGGGTATGTACGTACGTACGGTCACTGTGGGGACGACTTCATCGATGCACTTATTGATCAAGCCGGTGACTGAGGTGGAATACTCAATGCCATCCGATGAATCCTGGAACATATTCCAGTCTGTGCTAGCAAAACAGTCCTGTAGCTTAGCATCTACGTCATCTGAACACTTCCGTATTGAGCGAGTCAATGGTACTTCCTGCTTTCGTTTTTGCTTGTAAGCAGGAATCAGGAGGATAGAGTTATGGTCAGATTTGCCAAATGGAGGGCGAGGGAGAGCTTTGTACACGTCTCTGTGGACTAGGGTTTTTTCCCCCTCTGGTTGCACATGTAACACGCTGGTAGAAATGAGGTAAAATGTATTTAAGTTAACCTGCATAAAAGTCCCTGTCCACTATCTATTGAGAGATTATGCAAAACACAGCTTGTTCTTCTGTAGGAGGGCAACTCACACCACAGCATCATAACAGGGTAGAACAGGGCTAATGCAAGCCAAGCACTGATGTGTCCCAAATGACACCCTACACCATTTAGAAAACAGGGTACCATTTGGGACCCAGATCTAATCTCAGGTGGTATGCATGGAGGATGGCAATCCTAATTTCACTTTGGGTGTAACATAGCCTAACTCATGACAATAAATACCAAGGCAAACATTACTGTTAAGTCATAAAAAGGTGAACAATCCAGATCCTGCTTGAATATCCTGTTGAGCCGGATGTTGGGAATGTAAACCAGTGAAATGGTTATAAACCATGAACCACAAACCACCAAAAAACCAACAGGCTGAGCTGAGGTCACATCAGACGATATACTCTCCTGGCTGACAAACACCATGTCGAACTTAGGTCCTCAGGCATCAGCCAGATGCTATACAGTATGGTGACTGATATAGTACACACACACACACACACACACACACACACACACACACACACACACACACACACACACACACACACACACACACACACACACACACAGCAGGAGAGTTATATGGAAAATAAGATTCCTTATACTTGTCTTTTGGGAAGACAGCAATAAGAAACACTATATATACAAAAGTATGTGGACACCCCTTCAAATTTGTTTTTTGTATTAGTGTATTCCGCTATTTCAGCCACACCCGTTGCTGACAGGTGTATAAAATCAAGCACACAGCCATGCAATCTCCATTAGGGCTGGGCGATATATGCACGGCCGGTTTGGGTTTTTACTTTACCTTCTTTAACGGTATTTGAATGTTTGGTTTGTTAAATGTGATACGCCGTGTGTAACGTCCATTTTTATAGTTTACTCTGCTACTTGAGTCATCCCTCTCGCTCTCTCTCTCCACACTGCTTTCCACACAGACCTAGTCCCGCCCCCTGTCACTCAAGGAGCGCATGTTGCTGTTGCTTGACCACTCGACACTTTCGTTCAGTCTGCATGGTCAATGCAGCACATGCAACAATGTAGTTTCCACTTTGATCTTAATATAAATCCACAAGCGTTCTATAATTACAATATTAGTTTGTTTCTTACATCTGCAAACAGCTAGTTTGTATTTTCATAGCAAGTTAAGCTAAATCGTGTTAGCCACTAATGTAAATCGCTAGCAAATCAGCATGTTGTTTGTGCAACAGTATCTTCCAAATCAAAGAGGAATAGGCGAATCATGAATATGTGAGCTATATGAATAAAGATTTAATGTAACCAAAGATTATAGGGTCCCCTAGGAAACACTGAACATCACTTTGGTTCCTACCCTGTCACAATAACTTGTCCATGGCATTTTAATTCGTTGTCATGTCAAACAACAATGTACTAATAATAAACATTCTATTTCCACGATTCCAAAAGTGTTTTGATCTAAATCACAATTGCAACATTTGGTTAAAAATAAGGCCTAGTATTTTTGCACATGTCGTGGCAGTGTGGAAATGATCTCAAATGAGTGCAGGAAATTATTTTAGGTTGAATTGAACACTATACCACCAAGATACCACACTATACCACTTCTTTAAAAAAGAAGTTACAGGTCTGTGAGAGCCAGAAATCTTACTTGTTTGTAGGTGACCAAATACTTATTTTCCACCATAATTTGCAAATAAATTCATTAAAAATCCTACAATGTGATTTTCTGGATTTTTTTCCCTCATTTTGTCTGTCATAGTTGAAGTGTACCTATGATGTAAATTACAGGCCTCTCTCATCTTTTTAAGTGGGAGAACTTGCACAATTGGTGGCTGACTAAATACTTTTTTGCCCCACTGTATGTGTTGCCACCCTAGGGTCATGCACTACTCATGAAGCAAATTTAGAACTTTTAATCAACAACATCAAATACCGACAAATTCCGTCATACCGTAAAAAATTGAAAAATTCCATATATATATGATATGATATTTTGGCCATATCGCCCAGCCCTAATCTCCATAGAAAAACCCACTGTGCTTTGGCAAAGTGGGTGGGGTTATATCCTTCCTGTTTGGCCCTGTCCGGGGGTATCATCGGATGGGGCCACAGTGTCTCCTGACCCCTCCTGTCTCAGCCTCCAGTATTTATGCTGCAGTAGTTTGTGTCGGGGGGCTAGGGCCAGTTGGTTATATCTGGAGTACTTCTCCTGTCTTATCCAGTGTCCTGTGTGAATTTAAGTATGCTCTCTCTAATTCTCTCCTTCTCTCTCTCGGAGGACCTGAGCCCTAGGACCATACGTCAGGACTACTGGGCATGATGACTCCTTGCTGTCCCCAGTCCACCTGGCCTTGCTGCTGTCCCAGTTTCAACTGTTCTGCCTGCAGTTATGGAACCCCTACCTGTCCCAGACCTGCTGTTTTCAACTCTTAATGATCGGCTATGAAAAGCCAACTGACATTTATTCCTGATTATTATTTGACCATGCTTGTCATTTATGAACATTTTGAACATCTTGGCCATGTTCTGTTATAATCTCCACCCGGCACAGCCAGAAGAGGACTGGCCACCCCTCATAGCCTGGTTCCTCTCTAGGTTTCTTCCTAGGTTTTGGCCTTTCTAGGGAGTTTTTCCTAGCCACCGTGCTTCTACACCTGCATTGCTTGCTGTTTGGGGTTTTAGGCTGGGTTTCTGTACAGCACTTCGAGATATTAGCTGATGTACGAAGGGCTATATAAAATAAACTTGATTGATTGATTGAAAAACATTGGTAGTAGAATGTTCTTACTGAAGAGCTCAGTGACTTTCAACGTGCCACCGTCATAGGATGCCACCTTTTCAACAAGTCAATTCGTCAAATTTCTGCCCTGCTAGTGCTGCCCCGGTCAACTGTAAGTGCTGTTATTGTGAGGTGGAAACATTTACGAGCGACAATGGCTCAGCCGCAAAGTGGTAGGCCTCACAAGCTCACAGAACAGGACTGCTGAGTGCTGAAGTGCATAAACATTGTCTGTCCTTGGTCGCAACACTTACTACCCAGTTTCAAACTGCCTCTGGAAGCAACGTCAGCACAAAAACTGTTGGTCGGGAGCTTCATGAAATGGGTTTCCATGGCCGAACAGCCAATTGCAATGCCAAGCATTGGCTGGAGTGGTGTAATGCTCGCCGCCATTGGACTCTGGAGCAGTGCAAATGAGTTCTCTGGAGTGACACATCACGCTTCACCACCTGGCAGTCCGACAGACGAATCTGGGTTTGGCGGATGCCAGTATAATGCTACCTGCCCCAATGCATAGTACCAACTGTAAAGTTAGGTTGGAATAATGGTCTAGGCCTATTTTTCATGGTTCGGGCTAGGTTCCCTTAGTTCCAGTGAAGTGAAATCTTAACGCTACAGCATACAATGACATTCTAGATGAATCTGTGCTTTCAACTTTGTGGCAACAGTTTGGGGAAGGCCCTTTCCTGTTTCAGCATGACAATGCCCCCGTTCACAAAGCGAGGTCCATACAGAAATGGTTTGTCGAGTTCAGTGTGGAAGAATTTGACTGGCCTGAGCAGAGACCTGATCTCAACCCCATCGAACACCTTTGGTATGATTTGGAACGCCGACTGCGAGCCAGGCCTAATTGCCCAACATCAGTGCCAGACCTCACTAATGGTCTTGTGGCTGAATGGAAGCAAGTCCCCGCAGCAATGTTCCAACATCTAGTGGAAAGTCTTCCCAGAAGAGTAGCAGCAAAAGGGGGACCAACTCCATATTAATGCACATGATTTTGGAATGAGATGTTCAATGAGCAGGTGTCCACATACTTTTGGTAATGTAGTGTACGTACACTGACACCAACACACACACACCACATAGGCTGCTGCTACTGTCCATTCTCTTTCCTTTTTTCCTAGTCACTTTACCCCTACCTTAAGTTGAAGTCGGAAGTTTACATACACCGTTGCAAAATACATTTTAACTCAGTTTGACAATTCCTGACATTTAATCCTAGTAAGATTTCCCCGTCTTAGGTCGGTTAGGATCACCACTTTATTTTAAGAAAGTGAAATATCATAATAGTAGAGAGAATGATTTATTTCAACTTTTATTTCTTTCATCGTATTCCCAGTGGGTCAGAAGTTTACATACACTCAATTAGTATTTGGTAGCATTGCATTTACATCGTTTAACTTCTAGTTCCTCCCGGATCCGGGAGCACCCCCACCAGTAAAAAAGCTGACTAGCATAGCCTAGCATAGCGTCACAAGTAAATACTAGCATCTAAATATCATTAAATCACAAGTCCAAGACACCAGATGAAAGATACACATCTTGTGAATCCAGACATCATTTCTGATTTTTAAAATGTTTTACAGGGAAGACACAATATGTAAATCTATTAGCTAACCACGTTAGCAAAAGACACCATTTTTTTTACTCCACCAGTTTTTTACTCCATCAGTAGCTATCACAAATTCGACCAAATAAAGATATAAATAGCCACTAACCAAGAAACAAATTCATCAGATGACAGTCTGATAACATATTTATTGTATAGCATATGTTTTGTTAGAAAAATTTGCATATTTCAGGTATAAATCATAGTTTACCATTGCAGCCACCATCACAACTCGACTAGAATAACTACAGAGAGCAACGTGTATTACCTAATTACTCATCATAAAACATTTCTTAAAAATACACAGTGTACAGCAATTGAAAGACACAGATCTTGTGAATCCAGACAATATTTCAGATTTTCTAAGTGTTTTACAGCGAAAACACAATATAGCGTTATATTAGCTTAGCACATGTGCAAACATCACCCCAGCATTGATTCAAGGCAAAAAGAGCGATAACGTATAAACCACCAAAATATATTAATTTTTTCACTAACCTTCTCAGAATTCTTCAGATGACAGTCCTATAACATCATATTACACAATGCATATAGAGTTTGTTCGAAAATGTGCATATTTAGCGGCACAAATCGTGGTTATACAATGAGAAAAGTAGCAAAGCTGCCCAGAAAATGGCAGGAGAAATCTTTGAAGAGGCACCTAATCTAATCAGTAACTATTCCAAAACTTGACTAAAAAATACAGGTTGGACAGCAATTGAAAGACAAATTAGTTCTTAATGCAATCGCTGAATTACATTTTTAAAATTAACGTTACTTCAAGCATACAGCGTGCGCTAAAGCGAGACCGCACCATAATTCATGGCGGAATTATTATCTGACATTTGTCAACATAAGTACGAATTAACAGCATAAAGACTGCTTACTATTAGCTGAGCTTCCATCAGAATCTTGGGCAAGGTGTCCTTTCTCCAGAACAATCGTCTTTGGGTTGAAAGATGTCCTCTTGTCCGGTCGAAATAGCCGCTAATGTTAGCCGCCAACTGGAGTGGTGTCCAACTCGTGAAAGCGCATGGCAAAGAAATCCCAGAAAATCGCAATAAACTGCTATAAACTGCTATAAGTCGGTTTAAATTAACTACCTTATGATGTCTTTAACACCTATAACGAATAAAAACATGACCGGAGATATAGAACTACTAAAACGAAAGCGTTTGCAGGACGCCATTGTGATGTCTTCATGCGTCAAGCGCACTGTTGAAAAGGACGGTCCTTCCGCTCCAGGGTCTTATATAAGGTCCCAGATTGCGCAATCCACTCCATTCAAATTCTCCCCGCTTACTGACATCTAGAGGAAGACGTATGCAGTGCATGTAGCCCCATAGCTTGCATGGGGACTTATAAACTGACCCTAGAACAGGGATCTCGATTTCTGAAATCTCACTCCCTGACAGGAAAAGTGCTGCAGAATGAGTTCTGTTTCACTCAGAGAAATAATTCAAACGGTTTTAGAAACTAGAGAGTGTTTTCTATCCAATAGTAATAATAATATGCATATTGTACGAGCAAGAATTGAGTACGAGGCAGTTTAATTTGGGAACACATTTTTCCAAAGTCGAAATAGCACCCCCCATAGGCTCAAGAGGTTAACTTGGGTCAAACGTTTCGGGTAGCCTTCCACAAGCTCCCCACAATAAGTTGGGTGGATTTTGGCCCATTCCTCCTGACAGAGCAGGTGTAACTGAGTCAGGTTTGTAGGCCTCCTTGCTCACACATGCTTTTTCAGTTCTGCCCACAACTTTTCTATAGGATTGAGGTCAGTGCTTTGTGATGGCCACTCCCATACCTGGACTATGTTGTCCTTAAGCCATTTTGACACAACTTTGGAAGTATGCTTGGGGTCATTGTGCATTTGCGACCAAGCTTTAACTTCCTGACTGATGTCTTGAGATGGTGCTTCAATATATCCACATCATTTTCCTTTCCTCATGATGCCATCTATTTTGTGAAGTGCACCAGTCCCTCCTGCAGCAAAGCACCCCCACAACATGATGCTGCCACCCCCGTGCTTCACGGTTGGGATGGTGTTCTTCGACTTGCAAGCCTCCCCCTTTTTCCTCCAAACATGACGATGGTCATTATGGCCAAACAGTTCTATTTTTGTTTCATCAGACCAGAGGACATTTCTCCAAAAAGTACGATCTTTGTCCCCATGTGCAGTTGCAAACCGTAGTCTGGCTTTTTTATGGCTGTTTTGGAGCAGTGACTTCTTCCTTGCTGAGCAGCCTTTCAGGTTATGTCGATATTGGACTCATTTTACTGTGGATATAGATACTTTTGTACCTGTTTCCTCCAGCATCTTCACAAGGTCTTTTGCTGTTGTTCTGGGATTGATTTGCACTTTTCGCACCAAAGTACGTTAATCTCTAGGAGACAGAACGAGTCTCCTTCCTGAGCGGTATTACGGCTGCGTGGTCCCATGGTGTTTATACTTGCGTACTATTGTTTGTACAGATGAACGTGGTACCTTCAGGCGTTTGGAAATTGCTCCCAAGGATGAACCAGACTTGTGGAGGTCTACAATTTTTTCCTGAGGTCTTGGCTGATTTCTTTTGATTTTCCCATGATGTCAAGCAAAGAGGCACTGAGTTTAAAGGTAGACCTTGAAATATATCCACAGGTACACCTCCAATTGACTCAAATGATGTCAATTAGCCTTTCAGAAGCTTCTAAAGCCATGACATCATTTTCTGGAATTTTCTGAGCTGTTTAAAGGCACAGTCAACTAAGTGTATGTAAACGTCTGACTTCAACTCTATATGTACATAGCTACCTCCCTCTATATAGCTACGTTACTACCTGGTACTCCCTGTATATAGCCACGTTACTACCTGGTACTCCCTGTATATAGCCATGTCATTACCTGGTACTCCCTGTATATAGCCATGTCACTACCTGGTACTTCCTGTATATAGCCATGTTACTACCTGGTACGTCCTGTATATAGCCATGTTACTACCTAGTACTCCTTGTATATAGCCATGGTACTACCTGGTACTTCTTGTATATAGCCATGTTATTACCTGGTACTCCCTGTATATAGCCATGTTACTACCTGGTACTCCCTGTATATAGCCATGTTACTACCTGGTACTCCCTGTATATAGCCATGTTATTACCTGGTACTCCTTGTATATAGCCATGTTATTACATGGTACTCCTTGTATATAGCCATGTTACTACCTGGTACGTCCTGTATATAGCCATGTTATTACCTGGTACTCCTTGTATATAGCCATGTTATTACATGGTACTCCTTGTATATAGCCATGTTACTACCTGGTACGTCCTGTATATAGCCATGTTACTACCTAGTACTCCTTGTATATAGCCATGGTATTACCTGGTACTTCCTGTATATAGCCATGTTACTACCTGGTACTTCTTGTATATAGCCATGTTACTACCTGGTACTTCCTGTATATAGCCATGTTACTACCTGGTACTTCCGGTATATAGCCATGTTACTACCTGGTACTTCCTGTATATAGCCATGTTACTACCTGGTACGTCCTGTATATAGCCATGTTACAACCTGGTACGTCCTGTATATAGCCATGTTACTACCTAGTACTCCTTGTATATAGCCATGGTACTACCTGGTACTTCTTGTATATAGCCATGTTATTACCTGGTACTCCCTGTATATAGCCATGTTACTACCTGGTACTCCCTGTATATAGCCATGTTATTACCTGGTACTCCTTGTATATAGCCATGTTATTACATGGTACTCCTTGTATATAGCCATGTTACTACCTGGTACGTCCTGTATATAGCCATGTTATTACCTGGTACTCCTTGTATATAGCCATGTTATTACATGGTACTCCTTGTATATAGCCATGTTACTACCTGGTACGTCCTGTATATAGCCATGTTACTACCTAGTACTCCTTGTATATAGCCATGGTACTACCTGGTACTTCCTGTATATAGCCATGTTACTACCTGGTACTTCTTGTATATAGCCATGTTACTACCTGGTACTTCCTGTATATAGCCATGTTACTACCTGGTACTTCCTGTATATAGCCATGTTACTACCTGGTACGTCCTGTATATAGCCATGTTACAACCTGGTACGTCCTGTATATAGCCATGTTACTACCTAGTACTCCTTGTATATAGCCATGTTATTACATGGTACTCCTTGTATATAGCCATGTTACTACCTGGTACGTCCTGTATATAGCCATGTTACTACCTAGTACTCCTTGTATATAGCCATGGTACTACCTGGTACTTCCTGTATATAGCCATGTTACTACCTGGTACTTCTTGTATATAGCCATGTTACTACCTGGTACTTCCTGTATATAGCCATGTTACTACCTGGTACTTCCGGTATATAGCCATGTTACTACCTGGTACTTCCTGTATATAGCCATGTTACTACCTGGTACGTCCTGTATATAGCCATGTTACAACCTGGTACGTCATGTATATAGCCATGTTACTACCTAGTACTCCTTGTATATAGCCATGTTATTACATGGTACTCCTTGTATATAGCCATGTTACTACCTGGTACGTCCTGTATATAGCCATGTTACTACCTAGTACTCCTTGTATATAGCCATGGTACTACCTGGTACTTCCTGTATATAGCCATGTTACTACCTAGTACTCCTTGTATATAGCCATGGTACTACCTGGTACTTCCTGTATATAGCCATGTTACTACCTGGTACTTCCTGTATATAGCCATGTTACTACCTGGTACTCCCTGTATATAGCCATGTTACTACCTGGTACTCCCTGTATATAGCCATGTTACTACCTGGTACTTCCGGTATATAGCCATGTTACTACCTGGTACTTCCGGTATATAGCCATGTTACTACCTGGTACTTCCTGTATATAGCCATGTTACTACCTGGTACGTCCTGTATATAGCCATGTTACAACCTGGTACGTCCTGTATATAGCCATGTTACTACCTAGTACTCCTTGTATATAGCCATGGTACTACCTGGTACTTCTTGTATATAGCCATGTTATTACCTGGTACTCCCTGTATATAGCCATGTTATTACCTGGTACTCCTTGTATATAGCCATGTTATTACATGGTACTCCTTGTATATAGCCATGTTACTACCTGGTACGTCCTGTATATAGCCATGTTATTACCTGGTACTCCTTGTATATAGCCATGTTATTACATGGTACTCCTTGTATATAGCCATGTTACTACCTGGTACGTCCTGTATATAGCCATGTTACTACCTAGTACTCCTTGTATATAGCCATGGTACTACCTGGTACTTCCTGTATATAGCCATGTTACTACCTGGTACTTCTTGTATATAGCCATGTTACTACCTGGTACTTCCTGTATATAGCCATGTTACTACCTGGTACTTCTTGTATATAGCCATGTTACTACCTGGTACTTCCTGTATATAGCCATGTTACTACCTGGTACTTCCGGTATATAGCCATGTTACTACCTGGTACTTCCTGTATATAGCCATGTTACTACCTGGTACGTCCTGTATATAGCCATGTTACAACCTGGTACGTCCTGTATATAGCCATGTTACTACCTAGTACTCTTTGTATATAGCCATGTTATTACATGGTACTCCTTGTATATAGCCATGTTACTACCTGGTACGTCCTGTATATAGCCATGTTACTACCTAGTACTCCTTGTATATAGCCATGGTACTACCTGGTACTTCCTGTATATAGCCATGTTACTACCTAGTACTCCTTGTATATAGCCATGGTACTACCTGGTACTTCCTGTATATAGCCATGTTACTACCTGGTACTCCCTGTATATAGCCATGTTACTACCTGGTACTCCCTGTATATAGCCATGTTACTACCTGGTACTTCATGTATATAGCCATGTTACTTTTACTTGTTATTGTTATTGTTAATCACTCTATTTGTTTCTCATGTCATTACTTAAATTTAGCATTTTATTTCTTATCTTAACTCTGCATTGTTGGAAAAGGATTCGTAAGAAAGCGTTTCACTTTTAGTCTGCACCTGTGTTTACGAAGCATGTGACAATGTGATATTCTGAGTTGATCTTGCGGAGCCTCGGAGCTGATGGGGAGTGGAGGAATTGACCTCATTCCCATATACCCATATGTATTGAGAGAGAGAGAAATACAGATTGAGAAATACAGAGAGAGAGGATGGCTGAAGAAATCAACTAGGGGCTGTCACATCTCCCCTGCTGCCTGCCTGCAGCCTGTCTCCCTCCCTCCCTGACTGCCTGTCTCCGTGCCTGCCTGTCTCCCTGCTGCAGTGTCACGGCGAGCACAGATAAAAGGGGGTTGTTTCAGGAGGAGAGGAGTGAAAGAGAGGGAGCGATTGGGAGGGGAAGAGAGAGAGATCACAGCTGCAAAGACCTAGTGGGAACAGATTCAGCCAACAAATGTGCAGCCCTCCTTCCCATGAAGAGGGTGACCCTACTACCCCCATCCCCCAACACACACATACAGCAACTCCACACGTATTAAGTGGAAGAGCATGCCTTTATGAAAGACGAGCTGCGTACAAATGGAGCGTGACAATCCAGAGAAAAGAGAGAAAGCCTTGAGACGCCTGCTTAGAAAGAGAGTGAAAGAAAGACAGACAGAAAGAGAGACAGAAAGACAGACAGCATAAAGTGGAGCATTACAAGCAGTATGCTAGTGACCCTGGGCTTTGCCATTGGTACAGTATTTTATTTCAAGAAACTAGCTCAGCTAGTATCAGTGAAGCCATTTTAACTATCTGAGAGATTGGTTGTATTCTACCACTGTAAGGACAGAATAGTGTTAACATATATTGTTACAATTATTGAACTACAGTACTTGATTGTGTATCTGTTAGAGCAGAGCTGGTTTTCTACAGAGCTGTTGTTCCCTCCATTAACATGGAAGCTGTCCTCTGGGAGACAGAGGAGAGTAGGAACTCCTGCCTGCTGCAGTGGTAGTAAACAATTCACACAGCCAGTGTCCTTTGTCCACGCACCTCCTGCTTAACCCCACCCCCTTCTTTTGTGATTCATTCCGGCAAAGCTATGCTACACAATCTAAAGCAGGAAAAACGGTAGAGAGGGTGAGAGAGAGAGATGGAGAGATAGAGGAATGAGATGGGCAGTACCTTGGCTGATTCCGTTGACTCCTCCGCTTTAATCCAAACCGATTCAGAGGCAGCTCTTTTAGCTGCAGCCTTCAGACTCAATGAGCATTCACTCAAGGGCCTTACCCAGCATGCTCCACTCCACACAAAGACAAGGGGGTGTGACCAATCACGTCTTGCTTCAGTATGCACTCTGCTTTTTCCCTCCTTCCCTCTCTCTCTCTGCTCCCTCCCTCCTTCTGTGCTCCCTCCCTCTCTCTGTTCCCTCCCTCCCTCCTTCTCTGTGCTCCCTCCCTCTCTGTCTGTGCTCCCCCTCCTTCTCTCTCTGTCCCCCCCCTCCCTGTCTATCTGTTCCCTCCCTCCCTCTCTGTTCCCTCCCCCTCTCTCTCTCTGTGCTCCCTCCCTCTCTGTCTCTCTGTGCTCCCTCCCTCTCTGTCTCTATGTGCTCCCCCTCTCTCTGTTCCCTCCCTCCCTCCCTCCTTCCTTCCCTGTTCCCTCCCTCCTTCCTTCCCTGTTCCCTCCCTCCCTCCCTCTCTGTTCCCTCCCTCCCTCCCTCCCTCTCTCTCTGTTCCCTCCCTCCTTCTCTGTTCCCTCCCTCCCTCTCTGTCTCTCTGTGCTCCCTCTCTGTCTCTCTGTGCTCCCTCTCTGTCTCTCTGTGCTCCCTCCCTCTCTGTCTCTCTGTGCTCCCTCCCTCTCTGTCTCTCTGTGCTCCCTCCCTCTCTGTGCTCCCTCCCTCTCTGTCTCTCTGTGCTCCCTCCCTCTCTGTCTCTCTGTGCTCCCTCCCTCTCTGTCTCTCTGTTCCCCCCTCTCTGTCTCTCTGTTCCCCCCTCTCTCTGCTCCCACACTCCCTCCCCCCTCTCTCTGCTCCCGCCCTCTCTCTCTCCTAGCTCCCTCCTCTTAATGCCCACTGACATACAAGCTTGTGGGCGGCCTGCCGAAAGCGTTGTTATGGCAACGCATCCCCAGTTGCGCCCAATGCCTGTTCTGCAAGCTTTTTCTCCCTCCCCCCTCTATCCCTCTCCCTCTATATCTCTCCATCTCTCTCCCTCCTCTCCAATGAAAACTTAAGTGCTGCTCACTGCAGGTTGGGCTCAGAAGCACGTCCAGTCATGTGTCAGATAAAATGGGTGATCTGCTGCTCTCCTCTCCACACAGCTCTCTCTCTCTCTGTGAGGGGGGATTCTCTGTGACCCAATTAGAAAAGGACAGCCCAGATAGCTCAATTTCAGGAGGCTTGCAGTCAAATCCAAGATATAGGGCAGTTTTTTTTTGTATAAGCAAATAAAAGGGTATTTACTGAACACAATGTTATGTAGTCGATACACAATGTGTCACTATGACTATGTGCCTGGCCTTCTCGTGCTGCCAAGGAAGTAGGTCTCCATTGGCACATATGTAGTGGAGAACTTGATATAAACCTGCTGAGTGGGTGAGAGAAGGGTGAGAGTGGAGGAGGTGTGGGGTGTGAGAGGAGGAGATGTGGGGTTAAGAGGGGAGGTGGCATTATATGTGAGTGGGGGAGGGTGGACATTCATTGGGGCCTCCTGTGTCTCACAAAAGGGCCCCCGACAAAAAAAAATATTGGTTGACTGATTCGTCAATCGATTGGTCGAAATTGAAAAACTTGTATTTTTCCATATATAGACACACCCTATGTTTCAATAAAATCAACTATATGTAGGCTACTGGGCTTGTCTGATGCTTTAAGCACTGCCGTAAAAAAATAAGACACAGAGGGAGTCAGAGATCATTATAGCCTAAGCAGAAAAATAAATTAAAAACTGTTCCCGACCCAACCCTTCTCCTGCAGCTGCCCTTTCGTTCCGTTGCTGGTAATAGGCTATACACCAGCGGTCGGCAACCGTTTACATTTGCAGTGCCAAGTTATGGTACCATTTCCACTGTTCTGCGTGCCAGTTACGATTTTCATATTCACATTTTCGTGGAGCAGTTTAATTTAATTTATAATAAAAAGTCTTCATATCTAAAAATCAATGTCATGTGGTTAATCAAAATTATTTCTAAATTAAAATGATACAAATATAAAAGTAACTTCTATTGCCATTGGCAATATGTAATAATAACCTACATAAAGCCAACAAATAAAAACATTGCAGCCTGCAAGTCGAAAATATTCTGATAAAAATAAATATCCTATGATTCACAGTGGTTATGCATGGCCTGTTTTTAACCTTTATTTAACTAGGCAAGTCAGTTAAGAACAAATTCTCATTTTCAATGATGGCCTAGGAACAGTGGGTTAACTGCCTTGTTCTGAGGCAGAAAGACAGATTTTTACCTTGTCAGCTCGGGGATTCGATCTTGCAACCTTTCGGATACTAGTCCAATGCTCTAACCACTAGGCTACCTGCCGCCCCAGGAAACTTGGTCTGGCCCAAAGGTCATGCTAGCAGACTTGCAACATTGTATAAAATATTCTGGGCCCTAAGAGTTTCCTGTGCCGGACAGACACATTTTTCTGCGCAAGGGATAAGAAGTAATCAGGTAGGCCTATTTTATGAGCATGACATTTTCTTCCCCTTTCATGCTGAATGGTTATGTAAAAGTGAGAGAGCTGGAAAGATGTTTATAATAGGCTACGTTAAGGAACTATGGTCATTCTCAATGGATGTAAAAACAGACTGTTTACTTGCTGTTTGAGGCAAAGAAAAAAAGTGTGTGTATATATTTTTTTTTTACCCCCAATTTCGTGGTATCCAATTGGGCCAGACAGTCTTGTCCCATTGCTGCAACTCCCTCGGGAGAGGCGAAGGTCAAGAGCAATGCGTCCTCCAAAACACTACCCTGCCAAGCTGCACTGCTTCTTGACACACTGCTTGCTTATCCGGGAAGCCAGCCGCACCAATGTGTCGGAGGGACCACCGTCCAGCTGGCGATCTTAGTCAGTGCGCATGCGCCCGGACCGCCACAAGGAGTCGCTAGAGTGCGAAGGGACAAGGACATCTCGGCCAATCAAACCCTCCCCTAACCCGGATTGACGTTGGGCCAATTGTGTGACGCCTCATGGGTCTCACGGTTGCGGCCGGCTGCAACACAGCCCGGGATCGAACCCGGGTCTGTAGTAACGCCTCTAGCACTGCGATGCAGAGCCTTAGACCACTGCGCCACTCGGGAGGACAGAAAAAAATACTTTGAGAAGCTCCACAGTGGTGGTGAGTTAAGACAATCAGAAATAGTATCAGATCCCCAAATGGGAACATTTATAGGCCTACATTTGCACGTAGGCCAGGTAGCCTAGGCCTACTTCTATGCGTAATCAGGTACGTGTCCTTACACAAGATTGACAGGAACGCGCCAAACAAAAGACAATTAATAAATTGATAACTCGTAAATGGAATGAAATAATAAACCAAAATTTTTCTCGCAAGTGTAGCCTAGGTTGTGCGCTCTGCAAACAACGTGTCCACTCCTACAATGACAACGGTGAGACTGTAGTAATAATATATTTAATGCATTAACAGAAATTACCGTAACCAAACAAACATTGTAGATTAGAATTTATGGTAATTAAAAGGTACATTTACTACTGGTGATACTGGTGTGCCATCCCCGAGGCCTCTGCAATGGATTAATCCACTCAGACAGACGTGAATCAGACAGGTGTCTTATGTGCCATAAAATATTTTGATATATTTGTCACTGTTCCGACAAAAAAAATCTTGGTCGACCAACAGCCAATCTGTCACGCCCTGACCTTAGAGAGCCTTTTATTCTCTATTTGGTTAGGTCGGGGTGTGACTAGGGTGGGTACTCTAGTTTGTTTATTTCTATGTTGGCCTGGTATGGTTCCCAATCAGAGGCAGCTGTCTATCGTTGTCTCTGATTGGGGATCATATTTAGGCAGCCTTTTTCCACTGGGTTTTTGTGGGATCTTGTCTAGGTCTAGTTGCCTGCGAGCACTACATTAGCTTCACATTTCGTTTTGCGCTTTATTGTTTTCTGTGTGTTTCACTTCGAATAAAAGATGATGGAACCATTCCACGCTGCACCTTGGTCCGATTCATACAACAACGTTCGTGACACAATCGACCAAACAATCGACCAGTCGACTAGCAAAATCAGATGCAAGTATTCAAAATCAGAAAGTATTTTCCCTAGCAAAGTGGCCTATTTAGAGAATAGAGATGCTCCATAACACCTCCACGTTTAGACAAAACTATTGATCTGAGAGATTTGCCTTTTAATCACATGGTTGTTGCCATCAACAAGTTCCCAACTGAAACATGAGGCCAGTGTCCCGGTGCTACTGTTAGAAATGTACATTCATTCACCACACTGCAGGTCCTGGGACAAGTACAATGGAGACCACACAAAGAGTGGTAGCAACATTTCACACCCATACTGGTAGCACGTTACATCACAACACTGGATAACATTATAACAGTTTGGTAACAAGTTTTAGTGAGTGGTATCAATGCTTTCATTGTGAATATCTATTACTTGTTACCATACTATTACCATGTTATTAGGTCTACTACTAGATTCTGTAAAGTGCAACCTCAATATTTATATTCTGAAGGAATAAACTACAACGTCTCAGGAACAGGTTTTCATAAATTGTTAATATTCACAAACTAAAACATTGATTGACAAAAGCATCCGGTTCTTTCTCTCTATGGACTGTTAGAGAGGGTCACTGGACAAGGCACTTAACCAATGACCTTCAGGTCAGCAGGAGTGACAATTCCCGACTCTGCCAACCCATTACCCTGCCTATACACCTGGTGACAAGAATCAAGTTGTTACACAACACAAACAAAACAGAAGTATTAGGCCTATACTGACCAGAGACACTATTACACCACCTATAAACAACTGAAGGCACATTGTGGTCAACAGTGTTAGGCTGCATTGCATGCCTTAACACTAGATGGGGGTAAGAGAATGACTGGCTCCCTGTCACAATGTCAAAACAGGAATGAGTAGGCCTACTGAATTAACTTCTGAGGAAGCAGTGAGAGTGAAATCTCCATGTGAAAGTGCTTTTATTTGGCTTCTCTTTCTTAAACTGTTGCATTTAGGCCTAATCAGAAAGATATCTAGGCTGAGGCAGTAATGGTCTTTTCACTTCATCTCCCCTGACAACTCAAGTTGGAACATGTTTCTGTTGTTGCTCTTTTAGGGGCATAAAATGAATTGACATCCTATTTTACAGAGCATTACAGTCCAACACCCCCATCTTATCATGATTAGAATTACTGTACCATTACTACTACTACTACTACTACCACCACCATCCCCAAAACACCACAACTACTATCCCCACCACTACCACCACTACTACCACTACTATCCCCACCACCACCACTACTATCCCCACTACTACTATCCCCACCACCACTATCCCCACCACTACAACTACTACTATCCTCACCACCACCACCACCACCACTATTATCCCCACTACCACCACTACCATCCCCACCACCACCACTACTATCCCCACCACCACCACCACCACTACTATCCCCACCACCACCACTACTATCCCCACTACTACTATCCCCACCACCACTACTATCCCCACCACCACCACTATCCCCACCACCACCACTATCCCCACCACCATCCCCACCACTACTATCCCCACCACCACCACTACTATCCCCACCACCACCACTACTATCCCCACCACCACCACTACTATCCCCACCACTACTATCCCCACCACCACCACTACTATCCCCACCACCACCACTACTATCCCCACCACCACCACTACTATCCCCACCACCACCACTACTATCCCCACTACTACTATCCCCACCACCACTACTATCCCCACCACCACTACTACTATCCCCACCACCACTACTACTATCCCCACCACCACTACTATCCCCACCACCACTACTACTATCCCCACCACCACTACTATCCCCACCACCACCACTATCCCCACCACCATCACCACTATTATCCCAACAACCACCACTACTACTATCCCCACCACCATCCCCACCACCACTACTACTACTACTATCCCCACCACCACCACCACTACTACCATCCCCACCACCACCACTATCCCCACCACCATCACCACTATTATCCCAACAACCACCACTACTACTATCCCCACCAGCACCATCCCCACTACTACTACTATCCCCACCACCACCACTACTACTACTACTATCCCCACCACCACTAATACTACTATCCCCACCACCACCATCCCCACCACTACTACTATCCCCACCACCACTAATACTACTATCCCCACCACCACCACCACTACCACCACCACTACCACCACCACTACTACTATCCCTACCACCACCTACTACTACTACTATCCCCACCATCACCACTATTATCCCAACAACCACCACTACTACTATCCCCACCAGCACCATCCCCACTACTACCACTATCCCCACCAGCACCACTACTACTACTATCCCCACCACCACCAGTACTACTACTATCCCCAACACCACCACTACTATCCCCACCACCAACACTACTATCCCCACCACCACCACTACTACCACTATCCCCACCACCACCTACTACTATCCCCACCACCACTACTACTACTACTACTATCCCCACCACCACCACTACTACTACTACTATCCCCACCATCACCACTATTATCCCAACAACCACCACTACTACTATCCCACCAGCACCATCCCCACTACTACTACTATCCCCACCACCACCACTACTACTACTATCCCCACCACCACCACTACTACTACTATCCCCACCACCACCACTACTACTACTATCCCCACCACCACCACTACTACTACTACTATCCCCACCACCACCACTACTACTACTATCCCCACCACCACCACTACTACTATCCCCACCACCACCACTACTACTATCCCCACCACCACCACTACTACCACTATCCCCACCACCACCACTACTACCACTATCCCCACCACCACCACTACTACCACTATCCCCACCACCACCACTACTACCACTATCCCCACCACCACCACTACTACTACTATCCCCACAACCACCACTACTACTACTATCCCCACAACCACCACTACTACTACTATCCCCACCACCACCACCACCTACTACTACTATCCCCACCACCACCACCACCTACTACTACTATCCCCACAACCACCTACTACTACTATCCCCACAACCACCTACTACTACTATCCCCACCAACACTACTATCCCCACCATCCCCACTACTACTACTATCCCCACCACCACCACTACTACTACTATCCCCACAACCACCACTACTACTACTATCCCCACAACCACCACTACTACTATCCCCACCACCACCACTATCCCCACCACCACTACTACTACTATCCCGACCACCACCACTACTACCACTATCCCGACCACCACTACTACTACTATCCCCACCACCACCACTACTACTACTATCCCCACCACCACCACTACTACTACTATCCCCACCACCACCACTACTACTACTATCCCCACCACCACCACTACTACTACTATCCCCACCACCACCACTACTACTACTATCCCCACCACCACCACCACTACTACTATCCCCACCACCTACTACTACTACTATCCCCACCACCACCACTACTACTACTATCCCCACCACCTACTACTACTACTATCCCCACCACCACCACTACTACTACTATCCCCACCACCACCACTACTACCACTATCCCCACCACCTACTACTACTACTATCCCCACCACCACCACTACTACTACTATCCCCACCACCACCACTACTACCACTATCCCCACCACCTACTACTACTACTATCCCCACCACCACCACTACTACTACTATCCCCACCACCACCACTACTACCACTATCCCCACCACCTACTACTACTACTATCCCCACCACCACCACTACTACTACTATCCCCACCACCACCACTACTACCACTATCCCCACCACCTACTACTACTACTATCCCCACCACCACCACTACTACTACTATCCCCACCACCACCACTACTACCACTATCCCCACCACCTACTACTACTACTATCCCCACCACCACCACTACTACTACTATCCCCACCACCACCACTACTACCACTATCCCCACCACCTACTACTACTATCCCCACCACCAACACTACTATCCCCACCACCACTACTACTACTATCCCCACCACCACCACCACTATCCCCACCACCACCACTACTACTACTATCCCCACCACCACCACTACTACTACTATCCCCACCACCACCACCACTACTACTATCCCCACCACCACCACCACTACTACTACTATCCCCACCACCACCACTACTACCACTATCCCCACCACCTACTACTACTACTACCACTATCCCCACCACCTACTACTACTACTATCCCCACCACCACCACTACTACTACTATCCCCACCACCACCACCACCACTACTACTACTATCCCCACCACCACCACTACTACCACTATCCCCACCACCTACTACTACTACTACCACTATCCCCACCACCTACTACTACTATCCCCACCACCACCACTACTACTACTATCCCCACCACCACCACTACTACCACTATCCCCACCACCTACTACTACCACTATCCCCACCACCTACTACTACCACTATCCCCACCACCACCACCACTACTACTACTATCCCCACCACCACCACTACTACTACTATCCCCACCACCACCACTACTACTACTATCCCCACCACCACCACTACTACTACTATCCCCACCACCACCACTACTACTACTATCCCCACCACCACCACTACTATCCCCACCATCCCCACTACTACTACTATCCCCACCACCACCACTACTATCCCCACCACCACCACTACTATCCCCACCACCACCACTACTACTACTATCCCCACCACCACCACTATCCCCACCACCACCACTACTACTACTATCCCCACCACCACCACTACTACCACTATCCCCACCACCACCACCACTACTACTACTATCCCCACAACCACCACTACTACTATCCCTAACACCACCTACTACTACTATCCCCACAACCACCACTACTACTATCCCCACCACCACCACCACTACTACTATCCCTAACACCACCTACTACTACTATCCCTAACACCACCTACTACTACTATCCCCACCACCACTATTCCTACCACCACTATTATCCCCACCACCACCACCACTACTATCCCCACCACCTACTACTACTATCCCTACCACCACTACTACTACTATCCCCACCACCACCACTACTATCCCCACCATCCCCACTACTACTACTATCCCCACCACCACCACTACTACTACTATCCCCACCACCACCACTACTACCACTATCCCCACCACCACCACTACTACTACTATCCCCACCACCACCACTACTACCACTATCCCCACCACCACCACCACTACTACTACTATCCCCACAACCACCACTACTACTATCCCTAACACCACCTACTACTACTATCCCCACAACCACCACTACTACTATCCCCACCACCACCACTACTACTACTATCCCTAACACCACCTACTACTACTATCCCTAACACCACCTACTACTACTATCCCCACCACCACTATTCCTACCACCACTATTATCCCCACCACCACCACTACTACTACTATCCCTAACACCACCTACTACTACTATCCCTAACACCACCTACTACCACTATCCCCACCACCTACTACTACTATCCCTACCACCACCTACTACTATTACTATCCCCACCACTACTACTACTACTACTACTACTATCCCCACCAGTACTACTACTACTATCCCCACCACTATCCCTACCACCACCAGTACTACTACTATTCCCACCACTATCCCTACCACCACCACTACTATCCCCACCACCACCACTATCCCCACCACCACTACTACTACTACTATCCCCACTACTACCATCCCCACCACTACTACCACCACTACTATCACCGTCCCCACTACTACGATCCCGACCATCCCCACCACTACTACCACCACTACTATCACCGTCCCCACTACTACGATCCCCACCACCCCCACTACTACTACTATCCCCACCACCACCACTATCCCCAACACCACTACTACCACTATCCCCACCACCACTACCCCTACCACTACTACTATCCCCACCACCATCACTACTATTCCCACCACTATCCCTACCACCACCAGTACTACTACTATTCCCACCACTATCCCTACCACCACCAGTACTACTACTATTCCCACCACCACTACTATCCCCACCACCACCACTACTACCACTATCCCCACCACCACTACTACTATCCCTACCACCATCTACTACTACTACTATCCCCACCACCACTACTATCCCCACCACCACTACTACTATCCCCACCACCACCACTACTACTACTACTATCCCCACCACCACCACTACCACTACTATCCCCACCACCACCACTACCACTACTATCCCCACCACCACTACTACTATCCCCACCACCACTACTACTATTCCCACCACCACTACAATTCCCACCACTATCCCTACTACCACCACCACTACTACCACAATGTTACTTGAACTTTTCTGAGGCTGGTAACTCTAATGAACTTATCCTCTGCAGCAGAGGTAACTCTGGGTCTTCCTTTCCTGTGGCAGTCCTCATGAGAACCAGTTTCATCACAGCGCTTGATGGTTTTTGCGACTGCACTTGAAGAAACTTTCAAAGTTCTTGAAATTTTCCGGATTGGCTGACCTTCATGTCTAAAAGTAATGATGGACTGTCGTTTCTCTTTGCTTATTTGAGCAGTTGAACTTGGTCTTTTACCAAACAGGGCTATCTTCTGTATACCACCATTACCTTGTCACAGCACTACTGATTGGCTCAAAAGCATTAAGAAGGAAAGAAATTCCACAAATTAACTTTTAACGAGACACAGCTGTTAATTGAAATGCATTCCAGGTGACAACCTCATGAAGCTGGTTGAGAGAATGCCAAGAGTGTGCAAAGCTGTCATCAAGGCAAAGGGTGGCTACCTTGAAGAATCTCAAATATAAAATATATTCTGATTTGTTTAACACTTTTTTGGTTACTATATGATTCCATATGTGTAATTTCATAGTTGTGATGTCTACACTATTATTCTACAATGTAGAAAATAGTAAAAATAAAGAAAAACCCTGGAATGAGTAGGTCTGTCCAAACTTTTGACTGGTACTGTGTGTGTATATATATATATATATATATACATACACACACTTGAAGTCGGAAGTTTACATACACTTAGGTTGAAGTCATTAAAACTCGTTTTTCAACCACCATACATTTCTTGTTAACAAACTACAGTTTTGGCAAGTCGGTTAGAACATCTACTTTTCACATGACACAAGTAATTTTCCTAACAATTGTTAACAGACAGATTATTTCACTTATAATTCACTGTATCATAATTCCAGTGGGTCAGAATTTTACATACACTAAGTTGACTGTGCCTTTAAACAGCTCAGAAAATGTCATGGCTTTAGAAGCTTCGGATAGGCTAATTGACATCATTTGAGTCAAATGGAGGTGTACCTGTGGATGTATTTCAAGGCCTAACTTCAAACTCAGTGCCTCTTTGCTTGACATCATGGGAAAATCAAAAGAAATCAGCCAAGACCTCAGAATAAAAATTGTAAATCTCCACAATTCTGGTTCATCCTTGGGAGCAATTTCCAAACGACTGAAGGCACCACGTTCATCTGTACAAACAATAGTACGCAAGTATAAACACCATGGTGTTTGAAATACATCCACAGGTACACCTCCAATTGACTCAAATGATGTCGGGGGGCTAGGGTCAGTTTGTTATATCTGGAGTACTTCTCCTGTCTTATCCGTTGTCCTGTGTGAATTTAAGTATGCTCTCTCTAATTCTCTCTTTCTTTCTCTCTCTCGGAGGACCTGAGCCCTAGGACCATGCCTCAGGACGACCTGACATGATGACTCCTTGCTGTCTCCAGTCCACCTGGCCGTGCTGCTGCTCCAGTTTCAACTGTTCTGCCTGCGGCTATGGAACCCTGACCTGTTCACCGGACGTGCTACCTGTCCCAGACCTGCTGTTTTCAACTCTCTAGAGACCACAGGAGCGGTAGAGATACTCTTAATGATCGGCTATGAAAAGACAACTGACATTTACTCCTGAGGTGCTGCACCCTCGACAACTACTCTGATTATTATTATTTGACCATGCTGGTCATTTATGAACATTTGAACATCTTGGCCATGTTCTGTTATAATCTCCACCCGGCACAGCCAGAAGAGGACTGGCCACCCCTCATAGCCTGGTTCCTCTCTAGGTTTCTTCCTAGGTTTTGGCCTTTCTAGGGAGTTTTTCCTAGCCACCGTGCTTCTACACCTGCATTGCTTGCTGTTTGGGGTTTTAGGCTGGGTTTCTGTACAGCACTTCGAGATATTAGCTGATGTAAGAAGGGCTATATAAATACATTTGATTTGAATTAGCTTTTCAGAAGCTTCTAAAGCCATGACATCATTTTCTGGAATTTTTCAAGCTGTTTAAAAGGCACTGTCAACTTAGTGTATGTAAAATTCTGACCCACTGGAATATATATATATATATAGCTATTAGTACAACACTAGTAGTAGTAGTACTACTAGTAGCACAGGCTGTTTAAAAGGCACTGTCAACTGTCAACTTAGTGTATGTAAAATTCTGACCCACTGGAATATATATATAGCTATTAGTACAACACTAGTAGTAGTAGTACTACTACTAGTAGCACAGGAGGCTGCTGAGGGGAGGACGAGTCATAGTAATGGCCGGAACAGAGCTAATGTAATGGAATCAAACCATGTGTTTGTTGTGTTCGATACCATTTCACTTATTACGCTCCAGCCATTAACACAAGCCCATTCTCCCCAATTAAGGTGCCACCAACTTCCTGTGACTAGTAGTAGTAGTAGTAATAGTAGTAGTAGCATGTGGTACATGATATAAAAGTGCTCAGAGCTTGCCTCAGTATAAAGCACGCACGCGCGCATGCGCTCACGCACACGCACACACACACACACACACACGCACACACACACACACACACACACACACACACACACACACACACACCAGATAGTGAAGTGGCAGCATCGTGCTGGTGTCCTACTTTCAGCCGGTTAGTGCTCTCTCCCTCTCTCTCCTGAATAGCAGCTATGTTGGAACTTCCTGCTGCTGCCCTCTCTAGAATTCACACCCCGGTTAGTGCTCTCTCCCTCTCTCTCCTGAATAGCAGCTATGTTGGAACTTCCTGCTGCTGCCCTCTCTAGAATTCAGACCCCGGTTAGTGCTCTCTCCCTCTCTCTCCTGAATAGCAGCTATGTTGGAACTTCCTGCTGCTGCCCTCTCTAGAATTCACACCCTCTTGTTGTGAACTGCACTTTCACATTTGGAAGTCACTAGAAATGTTTAGTATAGCAGAAACTCCATACAGCAAGCGTGAGGTAATAGCATAGTGGTTACTCCTACCACTACCACCACGTCCTTTCAACAAGGGGAAAGGGAAGAGACCAAGCTCCTTTGGAGTTGACAGCATTGGACAGACAGACAGACAGAGGATCCATCCTGCCTTACACCAAGGGCCTATCCTTCTCACCCTGAGCAAACACACAGCAAGTTTACATTTAATTCATCGTGCTTCTAATCTGGCTAGGTTCAAAGGGCTCGATCGGCATCTGGCTATGTTCTCTCCAGTTACCCAGACAGATGAAAGAGAGGCTTCCTCAGATAGATAGATAGCCCAGCTCTGTGCAGGGCTGGCCCAGATAAAACCCCCATTCCGCTCTTTGGCAACCACATCTCCAAAACATCCCACTACGGGCCCTGGTCAAAAATAGTGTATCACAAAGGAAATAGGGTGCCATTTGGGATGCAAACTTTGATACCCTCTGATCTTCCTGACGCTACAGCCCTCAGCTGAGCTCTGGATAGACGAAGAGGTTGTTGAGGTTGGAATGTTTCACCCAACTCCACATTTCCTACCACTACCAGCCTATAGCCTTAGCCAAACAGTAGTGCTGCCCTGCTGACAAATTAGGCCTAAATGGCTGAGGAAACTGGAAAGGCAGGCGTGGTGGAGGATAAATGTTTGATCCCCTCCCTTGGTGAGGCAGTGGGGTCACACTTACTACAGCACGGAGGAAACACAGAGGGTTAAGTTTTGTTTCGTCGACCCCCTTAAAAAAAAATCTCAGTCTTCAGATCTGTTTATATCATTAATCAACCTCCTCCCTGACACAACACAGGCTGTTTCCATATCCTTTCACCCCAACGCCAAACACTGTCTGTCAGAAAGATAGATTACAGATACAGAGGTCGGTGAAAGGGCTGACCAACAGTTACACTCTTTAGTTCCAACAGCTCAGAATAAGAAAAGAAACACCCACCACAAACAACAACATTAGTGTATAACGGGCTTAACCAAAGCTAGTGGGTATGGGGTGGGGTAGTGTCCAACCCTGAAAGGCACAAAACTTCTGACTTCTCATTTTATCCATTGTTAATAAGCCATAACTTTATGGTTTAGACTCCTTTCTTTTTCCAGAATTTTGGATTATCAAGCCCACTAATCCGGGCTACTAATGCTTCCTGGTTTTGATGAACTCTGCCTTGAGGCCTTGTGCTCTTTGATAGGCAGCAATCAAAGAATAGCCAAGTGCATTAAAAGCCGGGATGTGCCTAAGGCCTCATTGAAGTTCACTGCAAAGATGATCTACTTTATCAGTGCAAAGTGAATGCTGTTGAGAGATTTGTCTTTAATGTTTATAAGCCGCAGTGTACTAGCACTCTCTCTCTTTCCCTCACGTTTATACTCAAAAACACCGCCTCTCCACCACCACACACACAGCTGCTTAGGATTCTCATACATCATTAAACGAACGTGCCACAATGTGAAAGAGAACAGAAATAGCCCAAGCCTCCTGCGGGGCAAATGCCTGTGAGAGCTGTGCCAGTAGGGGAGGGTCTAGTAGGGGAGGGTCTAGTAGGGGAGGGGAGGGTCTAGTAGTGGAGGGGAGGGTCTAGTAGGGGAGGGTCTAGTAGGGGAGGGGAGGGTCTAGTAGGGGAGGGGAGGGTCTAGTAGTGGAGGGTTTAGTAGGGGAGGGGAGGGTCTAGTAGGGCCGGGTCTAGTAGGGGAGGGTCTAGTAGGGGAGGGGAGGGTCTAGTAGTGGAGGGTTTAGTAGGGGAGGGTTGTTTAGGGGAGGGTCTAGTAGGGGAGGGGAGGGTCTAGTAGTGGAGGGTTGTTTAGGGGAGGGTCTAGTATGAGAGAAGCAGGGTCTAGTAGGAGAGGGGAGGGTTTAGTAGGGGAGGGGAGGGTCTTTTAGGTGAGGGTTTAGTAGGGGAGGGGAGGGTCTAGTAAGGGAGGGTCTAGTACGAGAGAGCCAGGGTCTAGTAGGAGAGGGGAGGGTTTAGTAGGGGAGGGTCTAGTAGAGGAGGGGAGGGTCTAGTAGGAGAGAGGCAGGGTCTTGAGGGAGAGGGTCTAGTAGGAGAGGGGAGGGTCTAGTAGGGGAGGGTCTAGTAGGAGAGGAGAGGGTCTAGTAGGAGAGGGGAGGGTCTAGTAGGGGAGGGTCTAATGGGGGAGGGGAGGGTCTAGTAGGAGAGGGGAGGGTCTAATAGTGGAGGGTCTAATAGAGGTTGGTCTAGTAGGGGAGGGTCTAGTAGGGGAGGGGAGGGGAGGGTCTAATAGAGGTGGGTCTAGTAGGGAAGGGGAGGGTCTAATAGAGGTGGGTCTAGTAGGGGAGGGTCTAATAGAGGTGGGTCTAGTAGGGGAGGGTCTAATAGAGGAGGGTCTAGTAGTGGAGGGGAGGGTCTAGTAGAGGTGGGTCAAGTAGGGGAGGGGAGGGTCTAATAGAGGTGGGTCTAGTAGGGGAGGGGAGGGTCTAATAGAGGTGGGTCTAGAAGGGGAGGGGAGGGTCTAGTAGGGGAGGGGAGGGTCTAATAGAGGTCGGTCTAGTAGGGGGGGGTCTAATAGAGGTGGGTCTAGAAGGGGAGGGGGGGGTCTAGTAGTGGAGGGGAGTGTCTAATAGAGGTTGGTCTAGTAGGGGAGGGTTTAGTAGGGGAGGGGAGGGTCTAATAGAGGTGGGTTTAGTAGGGGAGGGGAAGGTCTAACAGAGGTGGGTCTAGTAGGGGGGGGTCTAATAGAGGTGGGTCTAGTAGAGGAGGGTCTAATAGAGATGGGTCTAGTAGGGGAGGGTCTAGTCGGGGCGGGGAAGAATGATGATGCTATGTGGTGATTGGCATCCTGGTACAGAGAGGAGAGGGGGCGTGTCTGATCTGCAGTGCGTGTGAACGGAGAGCGTTGCAGGGAGGGGGTGGAGCGTTGAATCAGACAGCCAGGCAGAGAGGGAGCCACGAGGCAGGGTTAACAAGTTCACACAATCCCTGCATGAAATCAGCTAGGGATGAGTGAGTGACAGTGAGTGAGTGAGAGAGTTCCTGTGATTCCTCACTACACTGGGCGGGGACTGTGACAGTCCACATGTCAGGGACAGATGATGGGTGCCAGACTAGAGGCCAGATGATGTCAGACAAGAGGCCAGATGATGTCAGACAAGAGGACCACCGGATAGAACACAAGTACAAAATCATACTGTGCAGCTTATCAACTGTTTCTTTCACCTACTGTAAGCATAAGCACAAAGGCACATGGGGTCAGCTTGGTTATAGCTTCAATTGTTCTCATTTCACCCATAGTTATTATTACTATAAAAAGAGAGCCTTAAAACAAATAAATATAATGCATGTAATTTCATATAGAGTCAATAACATTCACTAGGGATCACATGGATCAAATTTGCCTAGGCTACATGTATTGGACATGGTACCATTTTTATCAATAAAAAAAACTAATTATATAATATAACTATTATACCTTCTTTATTGAGGAAAAATAGACTTCTACTGAGATATGTGGTTGTCTCACCTAGCTATCTTAAGATGAATGCACTAACTGTAATTCATTCTGGATAAGAGTGTCTACTAAATGACTAAAATGTAGATAATACAAGTTACACAATGGCTTTGTTTGAGGCGATAAGCCTCACAAGGTCACCAAAGTCAAGCTGTTCACATACTGACCCTTCATCCTTGACACAGCTGCCATAGTAACATTGCCACTTCCTGATAATGAAAAATGCAGAAACCCTCCCAATGCATTAACTCTGTAACAGTAAACCTGCACAGTGGGCTCTGGGCCCTGATTGATGCAGGCAGTCTAGCCAGCCAGCAGGTTCAGAGTAGCAGCTCTGAGAGAGGAAGCAGCAAGTCTTCCTATAAATTTGATGTAGAAATAGTAGAGCTTAGCAGCAGGCCGGCCTGCAGGGCGGGTGGCAGGCAGACACGTGGCGACATGAGAATGGAAAAGAGAGAGGGAGGGAGAAAGATAGAAAAGGAGGGAGAAAGAGAAAGAGAGAGAGAGAGACCTGACGAAATCTCCAGCCATAACAAAGAGCAGGGGCTTACCTGGGCTGGCTGTGGCCCAGTCATTCTAGCCTGGTCTGGACTGACAGAGGGGAAGGAGGGGAGCGCTGTGCTCTCCCACTGGGCAGCACACACACCTTGCAGAGGAGAGGTGTGAAGGCCAGGCTTACAGCAGAGCTGTGTGGTACTGCATGTACACTGGCTTCAACGCTGCTTATCTTGAAACCTGGAAACCCAAAGTGCCTCCGTGGCATCCATTAAGTTCAACACAGATAAAACACGATACCAGCTCAATTTACAAATGGTGGAAGTCCAGGAGCGATAAATCAAAATGACTTTTACGCCCCCATCCTAGTGGCCCTAGTGATATGATTTATGACGTGAGAGCAGCTTGCAGGTTGACAGTCAGACAACGGGGTAAAAAGTTCAGAGTGTGTGTGCGCACGGGGCAGGAAAACAGTGAGTGAATGACCACTACAGAGGATATGGGTAGGAACCTGACACAGTCATGTCTCTTAGGAGCTGTGTGAGGGACACATCCGCATGCCTCTGAAGGTCGAGAAAATATCAACCACTAGAGATGTCAGTAAAAGTCCAATGGTAACTGAGCGGACGCTTAAAATGACTTCCAGCCGGCCGGGGAGATACACATCCAAAGGGGGGCTGAGACGAGGGGGAGAGGAGGGTGAGACAAGGGGGAGAGGTGAGGTAGTCTGTTGTGGGGGAGGGTCTGGGGAGAGGGCCAAGATTTCAACAGTTTAGTGAAATGTGTCAGTGAGGAAAAAATATGAAACTCTAACCGAGCTGGAATAATGGAAATGTGGGCTAAGTGGGAAGGAGAGGGGTTTTGGTAAAACGTGCTGGGCCTGACTTGCTGAGTATCTCCAGCTAGTACTAACTTGGGAGTCACAACCACTACAGGCAGAACAAAACTCTGAGCAGCCTGTTAGGGGCTTATCAAAATAACTTGCAGTCACAACCACTTGGGCTCTCTGAGGATCTGTGATCCAAGATAACATCTGAGATCAAGAAATACTAGTGTTTCAGGCCAACAACTTCAAATGTATACTAGAGGTCGACCGATTAATCGGAATGGCCGATTAATTAGGGCCGATTTCAAGTTTTCATAACAATCGGAAATCGGTATTTTTGGACACCGATTTGGCCGATTTTATTTATTGTTTTACACCTTTATTTAATCTTCATTTAACTAGGCAAGTCAGTTAAGAACACATTCTTATTTTCAATGACGGCCTAGGAACGGTGGGTTAACTGCCTCGTTCAGGGGCAGAACGACAGATTTTTACCTTGTCAGCTCGGGGGATTCAATCTTGCAACTTTACAGTTAACTAGTCCAACACTCTAACCACCTGATTACATTGCACTCCACGAGGAGCCTGCCTGTTACGCGAATGCAGTAAGCCAAGGTAAGTTGCTAGCTAGCGTTAAACTTATCTTATAAAAAACAATCAATCATAAGTTAACTACACATGGTTGATGATATTACTAGTTTATCTAGCATGTCCTGCGTTGCATATAATCGATGCGGTGCGTATCGTTGCTCCAATGTGTACCTAACCATAAACATCAATGCCTTTCTTAAAATCAATACACAGAAGTATATATATATTTTATTTTTTTATATATTTTTTTTATATATTTTATCCCCTTTTCTCCCCAATTTTCGTGGTATCCAATCGCTAGTAATTACTATCCTGTCTCATCGCTACAACTCCCGTACGGGCTCGGGAGAGACGAAGGTCGAAAGCCATGCGTCCTCCGAAGCACAACCCAACCAAGCCGCACTGCTTCTTAACACAGCGCGCCTCCAACCCGGAAGCCAGCCGCACCAATGTGTCGGAGGAAACACCGTGTACCTGGCCCCCTTGGTTAGCGCGCACTGCGCCCAGCCCGCCACAGGAGTCGCTGGAGCGCGATGAGACAAGGATATCCCTACCGGCCAAACCCTCCCTAACCCGGACGACGCTATGTCAATTGTGCGTCGCCCCACGGACCTCCCGGTCGCGGCCGGCTGCGACAGAGCCTGGGCGCGAACCCAGAGACTCTGGTGGCGCAGTTAGCACTGCGCCACCCGGGAGGCCCTGAAGTATATATTTTTAAACCTGCATATTTAGCTAAAAGAAATCCAGGTTAGCAGGCAATATTAATCAGGTGAAATTGTGTCACTTCTCTTGCGTTCATTGCACGCAGAGTCAGTGTATATGCAACAGTTTGGGCCGCCTAATTTGCCTGAATTCTACGTAATTATGACATAACATTGAAGGTCGTGCAATGTAACAGGAATATTTAGACTTAGGGATACCACCCGTTAGATAAAATACAGAACGGTTCCGTATTTCACTGAAAGAATAAACGTCTTGTTTTCGAGATGATAGTTTTCGGATTCGACCAAATTAATGACCTAAGGCTCGTATTTCTGTGTGTTATTATGTTATAATTAAGTCTATGATTTGATAGAGCAGTCTGACTGAGCGATGGTGGGCACCAGCATGCTCGTAAGCATTCATTCAAACAGCACTTTCGTGCGTTTTGCCAGAAGCTCTGCTGTTTATGACTTCAAGCCTATCAACTCCTGAGATAAGGCTGGTGTAACCGATGTGAAATGGCTAGCTAGTTAGCCGGGTGCGCACTAATAGCGTTTCAAACGCACTCGCTCTGAGACTTGGAGTAGTTGTTCCCCTTGCTCTGCAAGGGCCGCGGCTTTTGTGGAGCGATGGGTAATGATGCTTCGAGGGTGGCTGTCGTCGTTGTGTTCCTGGTTCGAGCCCAGGTAGGAGCGAGGAGAGGGACGGAAGCTATACTATTACACTGGCAATACTAAAGTGCCTATAAGAACATCCAATAGTCAAAGGTTAATGAAATACAAATGGTATAGAGAGAAATAGTCCTATAATTCCTATAATAACTACAACCTAAAACTTCTTACCTGGGAATATTGAAGACTCATGTTAAAAGGAACCACCAGCTTTCATATGTTCTCATGTTCTGAGCAAGGAACTTAAACTTTAGCTTTCTTACATGGCACATATTGCACTTTTACTTTCTTCTCCAACACTTTGTTTTTGCATTATTTAAACCAAATTGAACATGTTTCATTATTTATTTGAGGCTAAATTGATTTTATTGATGTATTATATTAAGTTAAAATAAGTGTTCATTCAGTATTGTTGTAATTGTCATTATTACAAATAAGTTTTTTTTTTTTTTTTTTTTTATTATTTTTTTTATTATTATTATTTTTTTTAATCGGCCAATTAATCGCTATCGGCTTTTTTTGGTCCTCCAATAATCGGTATCGGCGTTGAAAAATCATAATCGGTTGACCTCTAATGTATACACAGTGTTTAATTTCTTATAATTTTGGGGGGAGAAATTGCTGAATAGTCTTTCAACTTACTCTATAACAAAAAGACAGAATAAGTAGTATGCTTTAGGTGATATTTCTCTTTCTACAGACATTCTGTGCCATGAGTTCTTCTCCCCGAGGGAATGTCAGTAAACACATCGTCTCTGTCAGGACGGTAACCAAAACATCAAGTCAAGACATGCAGATGTCATTCAAACCTTTTAAAGAGATGCTTTTTCATGAATGATACTGTTGAGGTATTTTGACAAAACCAGTCTTTCAAAGAGGGTGGGGATTTGGTTTAGTTTCTTTAAATCCTTTGTTAGGCCTTAGCTATATGATTGGCATGGCTCCGTGACATTACAAGCTTATGTTGCAGAAAACAGCTAAGGGTATAGGCTATAGTTCAGGGGTCTCCAACCTTTTCTAGCATGAGAGCTACTTTAAAAAAAGGAACATGTTGCGAGCTACTCTTTTTTTTATAGCTTTCAAATAGGCATATTCTTCTCTTCTCCTCTTCCCATCAAGTCTTCCCCGGGTCCTTGGTGCACAAGAGATGTGTTTTCTGCCAACATACCTGGTAAAATAATGGTTCATAAACGGTATTTGGCATGACAGTCCCATAAAAAAAAATTCAAAATGATTTTTTTTACTCTCAATATTACAATTATTAATAGATAAACAACTGAAGGCCTCCCTAGTGGTGCAGTGGTCTAAGGCACTGCATCACTCTGGTTAGCTATGCCACTAGAGATCCTGGCAGCCGGCTGCGACCGGGATACCCTTGGGCGGCACACAATTGGCCCAATGTCGTCCGGGTTAGGGGAGGGTTTGACCGGCAGGGATGTTCTTGTCCCATCGCGCACTAGTGACTCCTGTGGCTGGCTGGGCGCAATGCACGCTGACATGGTTGCCAGGTGTACGGCGTTTCCTCCAACACATTGGTGAGGCTGGCTTCAGTGTTAAGCGAGCAGTGTGTCAAGAAGCAGTGTGGTTTGGCTGTGTTGTGTTTCAAAGGACTCACGGCTCTCGACCTTCGCCTCTCCCGAGTCCATACGGGAGTTGCAGCGATGGGACAATTGGATACCACGAAATTGGGGAAAAACAGGGGGGGGGGGGGGGGGGAATAATAATAAAAAATAAACAACGGAAAAGGATGTTCTGAGTCCATGTCAATGCTTAAATCACATCAAAATACATTTCTTTAGGTCTTGAGTGTAATTCCCCTTTAATTGTGCACCTAGCAAGAGAGGAATGCGTTGGTCTAGCAGTGTTTATGCTGTTAGGCCTACTGCTGCAGCACATCATGGCAGCTTGTAAAACAATGGCAACCCAATTGTTACAAATAATCCTAATATAGTTCTGTCGGGTAAGCCTACTTTGCAATTAACATGAACATTTAACTGAGAAGGTTTTTAGGGAAAGTCTTTCTCCCTACCCGCAAGATGGTTATCATTAGCACCGCTAACTGGCTACATCCAGAGTGATAGACAAACGTGCACACCAAACAGACAGGGACAATATTGCTGGAAATTAATTGGCAAGTATTGTGTTAGGTTTGGCTTTTTAAACCAATAGTGGCTAACCAGGGGTGGGATAATGTCAACGTGGCTTTGATTGGATAGTAGCCGGGAGTTTTGTGTTTATGACAGTTTGCATGTACTTTCAGAATTGATTAGCGAGCTACTCATAGGTGGGCTGTGAAATACTGGTAGTTCTACCTGTTGGAGACCCTGCTGTAGCTCCACCTGTTGGAGACCCCTGCTGTAGCGCCACCTGTTGGAGACCCCTGCTGTAGCTCCACCTGTTGGAGACCCTGCCGTAGCTCCACCTGTTGGAGACCCTGCCGTAGCTCCACCTGTTGGATATCCTGACGTAGCTCTACCTGTTGGAGACCCTGCCGTAGCTCTACCTGTTGGAGACCCTGCCGTAGCTCTAACTGTTGGAGACCCTGCCGTAGCTCCACCTGTTGGAGACCCTGCCGTAGCTCTACCTGTTGGAGACCCTGCCGTAGCTCCACCTGTTGGAGACCCTGCCGTAGCTCTACCTGTTGGAGACCCTGCTGTAGCTCTACCTGTTGGAGACCCCTGCTGTAGCTCCACCTGTTGGAGACCCTGCTGTAGCTCTACCTGTTGGATATCCTGACGTAGCTCTACCTGTTGGAGACCCTGCCGTAGCTCTACCTGTTGGAGACCCCTGCTGTAGCTCCACCTGTTGGAGACCCTGCTGTAGCTCTACCTGTTGGATATCCTGACGTAGCTCTACCTGTTGGAGACCCTGCTGTAGCTCCACCTGTTGGAGACCCTGCTGTAGCTCTACCTGTTGGATATCCTGACGTAGCTCTACCTGTTGGAGACCCTGCTGTAGCTCTACCTGTTGGAGACCCCTGCTGTAGCTCCACCTGTTGGAGACCCCTGCTGTAGCTCCACCTGTTGGAGACCCTGCTGTAGCTCTACCTGTTGGATATCCTGACGTAGCTCTACCTGTTGGAGACCCCTGACGTAGCTCTACCTGTTGGAGACCCTGCTTTAGCTCTACCTGTTGGAGACCCCTGACGTAGCTCTACCTGTTGGAGACCCCTGCTATATGCTGTCACATGCATTGTTGCTATTCAACAGGTTGTGACAGATGGGCCTCAGGCTGGAGAGATTGTTGCTTTAGGGGGGTTTCTCTGTGCCTAGTAGCCATATTGCTGCTTCCCCGTCATCTAGTTCTGATGCTGCTTCCCCGTCATCTAGTTCTGATGCTGCTTCCCCGTCATCTAGTTCTGATGCTGCTTCCCCGTCATCTAGTTCTGATGCTGCTTCCCTGTCATCTAGTTCTAATGCTGCTTCCCCGTCATCTAGTTCTAATGCTGCTTCCCCGTCATCTAGTTCTAATGCTGCTTCCCCGTCATCTAGTTCTGATGCTGCTTCCCCGTCATCTAGTTCTGATGCTGCTTCCCCGTAATTTAGTTCTGATGCTGCTTCCCCGTCATCTAGAGTTAATCTGGCAGAGCAGGGTTAGTGATGTCAGCATCTGGGATTCCAGAAGGTGACGGTTTATTTTTAGCTGGCACAATGTGTGTGCAGTGCACTGAGAGAGATTACATGTGCGAGTGTATGTGAGCGAGCGATTCAGTGAGCGAGTGAAAGTGAGCGAGGGAAATGGAGAGGAAATGGAGAGCGGGAGAGAAAGAGACAAATCCCACAGAGGTGCATACTAGATATTAAAAGGAAGAGGGATAGAGAAGGGAGGGAGGAATGGTGACACATCATATCATTTGTAGGTCAGTCTTTTACAAATTCATGTACCACTCATCTGTCCATCCAAAAATAATATTGGTTTCAGAGGAAGGAGACTAATATATAATTTGGTGGGTGCTTATATTTGTCCTATTTCACACATGTAAAAGTGTGTATACAGTGCATTGGGAAAGGATTCAGACCCCTTCCCCTTTTCCACATTTTGTTACGTTACAGCCTTATTCTAAAATGGATAAAAACATTTTTTTTTTTTAAAGCTCTCTCTCTCTCTCTCTCTCTCTCTCTCTCTATATATATAGATATATATATATGGAGAGAGAGAGATCTTTAAAAAAAATTATATATATATATTTGCAAAAAACAGTTTTCTCTTTGTCATTATGGGGTATTGTGTGTAAATTGATGAGAATGTGTGTGTGTGTGTGTATATATATATATATTACGTTACAGCCTTATTCTAAAATGGATTTTTTTAAATTATATATATATATATATATAGATTGATGAGAATGTGTGTGTGTGTGTGTGTGTGTATATATATGAGATAGATCTAAAAAAAAAAAAAAAAAAATGTTTGATCCATTTTAGAATAAGGCTGTAACGTAATATATATATATACACACACACACACACACAATACCCCATAATGACAAAACGAAAACAGTTTTTTTGCAAATGTATATACAGTGGGGCAAAAAAGTATTTAGTCAGCCACCAATTGTGCAAGTTCTCCCACTTAAAAAGATGAGAGAGGCCTGTAATTTTCATCATAGGTACACTTCAACTATGACAGACAAAATGAGAAAAAAAAATCCAGAAAATCACATTGTAGGATTTATTTGCAAATTATGGTGGAAAATAAGTATTTGGTCAATAACAAAAGTTTATCTCAATACTTTGTTATATACCCTTTGTTGGCAATGACAGAGGTCAAACGTTTTCTGTAAGACTTCACAAGGTTTTCACACACTGTTGCTGGTATTTTGGCCCATTCCTCCATGCAGATCTCCTCTAGAGCAGTGATGTTTTGGGGCTGTTGCTGGGCAACACGGACTTTCAACTCCCTCCAAAGATTTTCTATGGGGTTGAGATCTGGAGACTGGCTAGGCCACTCCAGGACCTTGAAATGCTTCTTACGAAGCCACTCCTTCGTTGCCCGGGCGGTGTGTTTGGGATCATTGTCATGCTGAAAGACTCAGCCACGTTTCATCTTCAATGCCCTTGCTGATGGAAGGAGGTTTTCACTCAAAATCTCACGATACATGGCCCCATTCATTCTTTCCTTTACACGGATCAGTTGTCCTGGTCCCTTTGCAGAAAAACAGCCCCAAAGCATGATGTTTCCACCCCCATGCTTCACAGTAGGTATGGTGTTCTTTGGATGCAACTCAGCATTCTTTGTCCTCCAAACACGACGAGTTGAGTTTTTACCAAAAAGTTCTATTTTGGTTTCATCTGACCATATGACATTCTCCCAATCTTCTTCTGGATCATCTAAATGCTCTCTAGCAAACTTCAAACAGGCCTGGACATGTACTGGCTTAAGCAGGGGGACACGTCTGGCACTGCAGGATTTGAGTCCCTGGCGCCGTAGTGTGTTACTGATGGTAGGCTTTGTTACTTTGGTCCCAGCTCTCTGCAGGTCATTCACTAGGTCCCTCCCATGTGGTTCTGGGATTTTTGCTCACCGTTCTTGTGATCATTTTGACCCCACAGGGTGAGATCTTGCGTGGAGCCCCAGATCGAGGGAGATTATCAGTGGTCTTGTATGTCTTCCATTTCCTAATAATTGCTCCCACAGTTGATTTCTTCAAACCAAGCTGCTTACCTATTGCAGATTCAGTCTTCCCAGCCTGGTGCAGGTCTACAATTTTGTTTCTGGTGTCCTTTGACAGCTCTTTGGTCTTGGCCATAGTGGAGTTTGGAGTGTGACTGTTTGAGGTTGTGGACAGGTGTCTTTTATACTGATAACAAGTTCAAACAGGTGCCATTAATACAGGTAACGAGTGGAGGACAGAGGAGCCTCTTAAAGAAGAAGTTACAGGTCTGTGAGAGCCAGAAATCTTGCTTGTTTGTAGGTGACCAAATACTTATTTTCCACCATAATTTGCAAATAAATTCATTAAAAATCCTACAATGTGATTTTCTGGATTTTTTTTCTCATTTTGTCTGTCATAGTTGAAGTGTACCTATGATGAAAATTACAGGCCTCTCTCATCTTTTTAAGTGGGAGAACTTGCACAATTGGTGGCTGACTAAATACTTTTTTGCCCCACTGTATATATATATTTTTTAACAGAAATACCTTATTTACATAAGTATTCAGACCCTTTGCTATGATAATCAAAATTGAGCTCAGGTGCATTCTGTTTCCATTGATCATCCTTGAGATGTTTCTACAACTTGATTGGAGACCACCTGTGGTAAATTCAATTAATTGGACATGATTCGGAAAGGCAAACACCTGTCTATATAAAAGGTCCTACAGTTGACAGTGCATGCCAGAACAAAAACCAAGCTATGAGGTCAAAGGAATTGTCCGTAAAGCTCCAAGACAGGATTGTGTCGAGGCACAGATCTGGGGAAGGGTACCAAAACATTTCTGCAGCATTGAAGGCCCCCAAGAACACAGTGGCCTCCATCATTCATAAATGGAAGAAGTTTGGAACTAACAAGACTCTTCCTAGAACTGTCCACCTGGCTAAACTGAGCAAGAGATGGGGAAAACCTTCCAGAAGAGCAACCATCTTTGCAGAACTCCACCAATCAGGCCTTTATGATAGAGTGGCCAGACAGAAGCCACTCCTCAGTTATAGGCATGACAGCCTGCTAGGAGTTTGCCAAAAAGGCACCTAGAGGACTCTCAGACCATGAGAAACAAGTTTCTCTGGTCTGATGGAACCAAGGTTGAACTCTTTGGCCTGAATACCAAGCGTCACGTCTGGAGGAAAACTGTCACCATCCCTACGGTGAAGCATGGGTGGCAGCATCATGCTGTGGGGATTTTTTCAGCTGCAGGTACTGGGAGACTAGTCAGGATCAAGGGAAAGATGAATGGAGAAAAGTACAGAGAGATCCTTGATGAAAACCTGCTCCATAGCGCTCAGTACTTCGAAGGTTCACCTTCCAACAGGACAACAACCCTAAGCACACAGCCAAGACATCGCAGGAGTGGCTTTGGGACAAGTCTCTGAATGTCCTTGAGTGGCCCAGCCAGAGCCCGGACTTGAACCCGATCTAACATCTCTGGAGAAACCTGAAAATAGCTGTGCAGTGAGGCTCCTCATCCAACCTGACAGAGCTTGAGAGGATCTACAGAGAAAAATGGGAGAAACTCCCCAAATACAGGTGTGCCAAGCTTGTAGCATCATACCCAAAAAGACGAGGCTATAATCGCTGCCAAAGGTGCTTCAACAAAGTACTGAGTAAAGGTGATGTGATATTTACGTAATTTTTTTACTACATTTGTTAACATTTCAAAACATTAATGGGATAGTGTGTTGATTGTTGATTGCTGAGAAAAAAACAACAATTGAATCAATTTTAGAATAAGGCTGTAACAAAATGGGAAAAACTCTCCCTGAGACGCCCTCGGACAGTAGGGTCCAAGCCAGGGTCTGCCATTATCAACGGCAACCTTGGAGCAATTAGGGTTAAGTGCCTTGCTCAAGAGCACATCAATATATTTTTTACCTTGTCGGCTCGGGAATTCGTAGTAGCAACCTATGGGTTACTGGCCGAACACTCTAAACCGCTACCTGCTGGCCTTCATATCTAGCAGAGGACTGCGGGTTGATTCTTCTCTCCAAGTTGAATAAATGTCAAAACAATGTAATGACTAAAACAGGAGCTTGGGAACATTACCCATCCTAAAGCGGTATCATATCTATCACCCTATCATTCCTGTTTCTCGGACTACATGTAGTGGATTTCCTTTGGCAGACATCAACGTTACACACTAGCACACTGCTCGCGTTGCAAAATAAATGTAGAAATCTGTATTATTCAATTATTGCACCCACTCTGCTCGCGAGCGTCTGCGTTGCCAACGACTAAAATACAAGTCAGTTCTATTTGTGATGCAGATCGCGCTGCAAGTCCTGCCTCTCCCATCTCCTCATTGGTTTATAGAAGCAGATACTCATGTGCCATCTCCTCATTGGCTATACCCATGTGGGTGATTGAAAGACAAACTGTGTTGTCGGTCGTCGTGGTAGTACTATGAAAGTTTAGATGCCAATCACCATATAAGTTCAAAGAAAATAAGAAAAAGCCTGGATGGAGGAGAGATGACTAGAAACGATTCGGTTGACCGTTTTATGTGTGGATTAATTGTCGGAGTAGGGGACCGTGTGAATTTCAGGTAAAATAACAACTCAATGTTTATATCCCAGGACAAATTAGCTAGCAACAGCAACCTAGTTACATAGGACAAATTAGATAGCAAGTGCAAGCTAGCTAGCTAAATTGCCATAAATGTTTAATGCTTTTCGACCTGTCCCCAAATTAATGTAATTGGTTCAGAGTTGGTTTTGATATTTTAACTTGTGTGTCGTGATCGCATTTGGTGTGGGGGGACAAAATTAATTTATGCACGATGGCATTTACTTGCCAAGTGCTCTTAAAAGCTCTCCCCACAGTCAGAAGTTTACTTTACAAAACCATGAGGAAAGAGGAGGCTTAAAACCATGAGGGGAGGCTTAAAACCATGAGGAAAGGGGAGGCTTAAAACCATGAGGAAAGGGGAGGCTTAAAACCATGAGGAAAGGGGAGGTTTAAAAACCATGAGGAAAGAGGAGGCTTAAAAACCATGAGGAAAGAGGAGGCTTAAAAACCATGAGGAAAGAGGAGGCTTAAAAACCATGAGGAAAGAGGAGGCTTAAAAACCATGAGGAAAGAGGAGGCTTAAAAACCATGAGGAAAGAGGAGGCTTAAAACCATGAGGAAAGAGGAGGCTTAAAAGACAGGCAGCTTTTCCTTTGAGGTTCTCTTCTACACTAGATACATACAGGTCAGAGACAAGGACATACTGTACAGTATATATACAGCAGTATGTAGACACCCCTTCAAATGAGTGGATCCGGCTATTTCAGCCACACCCGTTGCTGACAGGTGTATAAAATCGAGCACACAGCCATGCAATCTCCATTAGGGCTGGGCGATATGCAATCTCCATAGACAATCCAATGCAATCTCCATAGACAAACATTGGCAGTAGAATGGTCTTACTGAATAGCTCAGTGACTTTCATTGTGGCACCGTCATAGGATGCCACCTTTCCAACAAGTCAGTTCATCAAATACCTGGCCTGCTAGAGCTGCCCCGGTCAACTGTAAGTGCTGTTATTGTGAGGTGGAAACATCTAGGAGCAACAATGGCTCAGCCGCGAAGTAGTAGGTCACACAAGCTCACAGAACGGGACCGCCGAATGCTGAAGCGTGTAGAGCGTAAAAATAATCTGTCCTCGGTTGCAACACTCACTACAGAGTTCCAAACTGCTTCTGGAAGCAATGTCAGCATAAGAACTGTTTTTCGGGAGCTTCATGAAATTAGTTTCAAAGGCCGAGCAGCCGCACTCAAGCCTAAAATCACCACACGCAGCGCCAAGCGTCGGCTGGAGTGGTGTAATGCTTGCCGCTATTGGACTCTGGAGCAGTGGAAATGCGTTCTGTGGAGTGACCATGCTTCACCATCTGGCAGTCCGACAAACTAATCTGCGTATGGCGGATGCCAGGGGAACACTACCTGTCCGAATGCATAGAGCCAACTGTAAAGTTTGGTGGGGGAGGAATAATAGTCTGGGGTTGGTTTTCATGTTTCGGGCTAGGCCCCTTAGTTCTAGTGAAGGGAAATCTTAACTTTACAGCATACAATGATGACATTCTAGACGATTCTGTGCTTCCAATTTTGTTGCAACAGTTTGGCGAAGGCCCTTTCCTGTTTCAGCATGACAATGCCCCCGTGCACAAAGAGAGGTCCATACAGAAATGTTTTGTCGAGATCGGTGTGCAGGAACTGGACTGGCCTGCACAGAGCCCTGACCTCAACCTCATCGAAAACCTTTGGGATGAATTAGAACGTTGACTGCGAGCCAGGCCTAATCGCCCAACATCAGTGCCCGACCTCACTAATGCTCTTGTGGCTGAATGGAAGCAAGTCCCCGCAGCAATGTTCCAACATCTAGTGGAAAGCCTTCCCGGAAGAGTGAAGGCTATTATAGCGGCAAAGGGGGGACCAACTCCGTATTAATGCCCATGATTTTGGAATGAGATGTTCGATGTCCACATACTTTTGGTCATGTAGTGTATGTCTGACACATACACCCACAGAGACACCCACAATTTCGCTAATGGATTTGGGACAACATCCAAAAATGCCCCATAGTCTTTCTGTACAATGTAATGTTGAATGATAGCCAGGTGAGATAGGAAGGAACTTCGAAAAACCCTGACTTCCTCAGTCTTCGGGTTCATGTTCTAATTTTCCCCTTGAAGCTGAATTCAGCTGAAACACAATAAAAGCTTGGGATGCATTTCTGCCTGTGGAACGTTCATAGTTTACGTTGCAATGACAAATGCATTTACTTGAATTCTATATGTTCTTTGCAGTGAAAGGCCAGGGAACAAGCCAATATTCATGCACCAAACCAATCAACGGCCCAGGAATCTTTGAGCTTTGGGATGGAGAACCATGATACTATCAGAACCAGATATTTTGTCCCCATGTAAAACCCATGAGAGAACTAATGACATTAGAGAACATTAAGACTGAGCACAAGGTCCAGCTTAGCTGCAGCTCCCGCTCTGGCCACTAAGGCTACGTCCAAAAGGACACCCTATAACCTACATAGAGCTGTACTTCTGACCAGAGCCTTATGAGCCCTGGTCAAAAGCAGTGCACTATATAGGGAATAGGGAGCGATGTGGGACGAACCCAAAGCGGAGGGTGTTTATCTCTAAACAATGCCTGTGATTGTGACTGAACCTCTAATGCTGCTACAGCCTGTGAGACAAGGTCTATGGTTAAGGCCATAAGTCAACCCCTTACTACAATCCACCGGCTTCTTACCACCACTGGTTCATATGATGCCTTCATTCGCCAAGGAATAGTTTAGTCGTGGTTACTCTGCCAAATGGCTGAAATTCATATCTATGATAATGTATTATTCATTTGTAGTGCCCTGTGTTTTGGCTAGTCATGTCACATGACCTGGAGTTTAACCTTTATTTAAAGCTTTTTCATCAAACTGTCCCCTTTTCTTTTTATGTAAGATGGTCCAGCGCCATCCTCAGACATTTGCTTTCAATTGTAATTTCTGGAAAAGGCTTAAAATAAAGTTTAAAATCCAGGTTATGGGACATGATTAACCAAAACACAGGGCCCTATTCATTTAATATGCGTGAATATTCTCTTATTATTGTTTACTTTGTCAAGTTGCATCATGTAGCTCAGCTGCCAGGATGTTGTATTGTGTAAGCCTATTCTTCCTATTTGAAAAGCTACTGTAGCTGCTGGCTCTCAGACTGTCCACTGCTGACGCACACAGAAAACCCTCGACCAACAAAATTGAGCAAAAATGGTTCTGTCTCTGTCTCCCCGGTCATTTATTCTAATTTGAGGTATTTTTCCTCCAATTCATATTCATTTCCAATAATGGCCATGTCATTTACCCTCTGACCCGCTGTGTTGCTAGGAAACTTGAAGAGGCCTTGAATCAATGTAAGTCTTGGCGGTCCTCGGCTCAAACTCCATTCAGCCTTTCTCTATGGGCTCGTTCAGGCTGAAAATACTCAGGCTCTCCTTTTCTCTGCCTAAGCAAACTGATTGGAGACGTTCTCAGGCCCCCTAACATGCATCCCAGCTCCATCGGTTTGTGTCAGCTCTGCTCCACACATTAACAAGAAGTAATTAAATCAACCCTGAGGTTCGGCACGCTTAAAAAATTATTAGGATGGAGGAAACAAAACAGAACATCCTGGCACTGTGCGTTGTAGAGTGGCAATGCATTCTGGGGTTTGTGGTTAGCAGGGGGACTACATCTTCTGCTGAAAAGAAACGCGGGAGGTTGTCTTTTTCCTTTGATAAGCTACGAGGCCTACTGCTGAATATTAATCAGACAAGGCCAATAGGGCCCTCTCTCTCTCTCTGTCTTTTCATTATTAAAATTAGCTGTTTAACCAACAATGAAACGTCATGGTTAAAATAACCCTTGCATATTGTAGGCTATTTTCTCTCTGGCACAGGTGATTGCCTGTATTTTAAATGCTGTTTCCCAAGCATTACAAGCATGTTTAGCTCGTGTCGTCTGACCCTGGTCCTGCCCGGTCCAATTGTTTCTCATCAGCCAAGATTCAGACAAAGGCCTCTGCACTGTCTGATTCAACCCTAGATCTGATCAACTTGCTGAATCATACCAACTAACTCAGCCTTTTGACACAATGCTACCATTCCAGACTGATGTTCAGCCGTTAAGATACTATCATGAAAAATCATGGTGGTAAAAATACAGTGATGTCATCATGTGATATTGCTGGGCCCATCTCTAATAACAGAGACACATTGTAATTTGTAAAGCAAATAATAGGTTGACATATTTCAAGACAAACAAGTACCCCGCCTGGAAAAATGTAAACTCCAACATCATCACACCTTACTACAGTACAAACAGCAACACAGAATGAGCCGTAGTAGCTAGCTCCATGTCGACAGAGCAGAGACTGACAGACCCACCTGATGTCATGTAGCCCCGGGGGGACTGGCAGATGTACTGAGGGGGGTAGTGTTTGTGGAGGCGGTAGTCCTTCTCGCTGCGGGACCGGGTGCGTTCCGAGGCCCGGTCCGAGAAATCTGAGCTGGGCCAGGCCCGACGCAGGGTGGTGCTCTGTGTCTTCTTCATGGGGAGGCAGGGAGGGAGGGAGGGCTAGGCTGACCTCCTGAGGGTTGTTGATACCCCCGTCCCCACATCCACCCTGAGGGAGGGCTACACCTCTGCCCAGGTCAGGCTGGAGACATGGAAGCAGGCAGCTAGATCACTGGAATACTATTACTCTCCCTCCTCCTCTATCCCGCCGTCTCTCTCCCTGCTACACACACACACACACACACACACTCAAGGCACGATCTCACAGACAAACCGTGGTAACGCTAGCTGCTTGGCTGAATGCTGTGGGAAGGTCTCCTTCCTTTTCCTTGAGTGATCCAAAAGCAGAGGAAGCGTCCAGCGATGCATTACCTTCCTCCGTCTGCCATTAATCCAGGCTTCCAGCTTCAGTGTGACCAGAGACAAATGAACACTGGGGGGTGGGGGGGTTCGGGGCTGGGGGTAGTGGGGCAGCGTGAGAGACCCCGAAATCCAGACAATAGCTCAATTCAGTGCGGGAGGGAGGGCTTGGCTAACCACGAGCCGCGAACACAAAAGAGGCCAAACAGATGAGATCTGCAGCCAGGGGAGGGCTGTCCAGAGCCAGTGTCACTCACCGTCTCCCTGGACTCCCAGAGAAAAGGACGGGAAGCTCTGTGCCGTGCCGTTGGCCCTGCGCCAAGCCAAACAGCACATGAACAAACAAAACCCCAACCCTCCTCTCCTCTAATCAAAATCCAATCAGGGAAATCTGTGAAGCCAAAGTGCAAAAAAATAAACACTTCTTCATCAGTAGCAGGCGATCCCCTGTTAAAACTGGTCCATCCACAGCTCTCTCTCCTTCAGAAAGGGTGTGTAGTGAGCGAGCGTATCTATGCTCTGTCTGCGCGTGTGTGGATGGATGATGGAGGATGGGAGCTTGATACATATGAGCGAGGATAAGAAAAACACACGGGCGCGCAGGGAAGAAAACCACCCAGCCAGTGTGTATGAGCAGAAAGCAATGACTTTCTCCTTTCCTTTGTATTCCTGTTTTTCTCCTCCAACCCTCAGTGCGGCAGTCTCTCTCCCTCTCTCTTAAAGCAGTCTCTCTCCCTCTCTCTTAAAGCAGTCTCTCTCCCTCTCTCTTAAAGCAGTCTCTCTCCCTCTCTCTTAAAGCAGTCTCTCTCCCTCTCTCTTAAAGCAGTCTCTCGCTCTCCTTTACAGCTCTCTCTCTCTCTCTGCTGCTCGCTTGCCGGCTGTGTTGTTGTCCTGAACGTCTCCTCTGCTCACAGATCTGGCTGCTCTGGAAGAGGAGTGGGTAGGGGAGGGAGGGAGGCAGGGAGGGAGGGAGGGGGAGCAGGAAGCAAGTCAGTCAGCCCCCTGTCCCATGCCAATGGAGGAGCTGTCTTGCGTTAGACTCGCTGATCCTGTCAGGCTTTGCATTTCAATGTTGAAACCCCCTTTAGGCTCCCTCAGCCCCCCTGGCTCCCAGCCCAGCCTATGAGTGAAGAGCTGGATGGTTATTAACATACAAAGCTGTACAATTTATAGCAACTCTGCCTCAAGTCGTAACCTCTTCCACCTCAGAAGGAGAAAAAAAACTTATCGGCTGCTCCTGCTAAAAGACACTGTCCTGCTGCTTTTGCTTTCTCTCCACTGTGAGCTCTCGTTCCCCCTCTTCTTCCTATCCTCCCTCCTCTGCTCAGGGTCATCCGCAGGGTCCCCACGATTTCCACTCACTCGTTAGGGTTCAGTCCAACAGCTGCAGTAGCAATTCCTCAGGAATGAGAGTTTGAGAGATAATTCCACGACAGCAAGGCGGCAGGGAGTGGAGTGGGCTGGCTGGAAGAATTGGAGCCTCTCTCTCGTTTCTCTCTCCCTCGTTTCTCTCTCTCCGTCTCTGTGAGCTTGATCAGTAACCTCTCATCCTCAGGACGATGTGTTGTCTCTCAGAGATGGAGTTTGTCTCCGTCCAGACAGAGACTCCAGCCAGCCCACCAGCTCAGAGTGAGAGCAGAACACCTCCGCTCCACAACCTCTCCCCAACCTCTCCACATCAGGAATACGATGACAGCTAGCGAGAGGCAGGAGACAAATTCTACGTACGCTCAAAATATAAATCAAGATGCACTAAAGTGCACTGTGTTCACATAAAGTGCAGGCAGGGCAAGAGGTATTTCAGAGTTAGCCTGGATTGCAGGATAGTCTGTGTTTCATTGAAATCCATTGAAGAAACATGAGAAATGGTATATTCCCCTCTGCGCTAGAACTGGGAAATATATTGAATTAATTTGAATTAATGTTTGTTACGCGATATTCCAAATGCCTGTAAAGCAAAAACATTCAAAAATGTTGATCTATATTGTGAATCGCCCATATGTTAGAAAACAATTTAGATATGATTTTTAAGCCATATCGCCCAGCCCTACTCTGAGCCAACCATTAATCTCATTCTCTAATTTGTCCAATAAAAATGAGGTCAAAGTTCACTGTTTGGGAATAAAGACAACTTCTCCACCATATTTCCTCTGTAGGAATGGCCCAGCTGGACAATAATGTGACTGTTCTTTTGGCTGTGGCTAAGTCAGTCACAGATTAAAGGAAGAATCAAAATACAGTGAGTTCAGAAAGTATTCACACCCCTTGACTTTTTCCACATTTTGTTCTGTTACAGCCCAAATTTAAAATGGTAAAAAATATATAAAAATCCACAATGGCCTACACACACACACACACACAATACCCCATAATGTCAAAGTAGAATTATGTTCTTCAAAATGTTGACAAATTAATTAAAAAGGAAAATCTGAAATGTCTTGAGTCAACATATATTAAACCCCTTTTTTATAGCAATCCTAAATACGTTCAGGAGTAAACATTTGCTTAACAAGTCACATAATATGTTGCATAACAGTGTCTCTCTCTCGGAGGACCTGAGCCCTAGGACCATGCCTCAGGACTACCTGGCATGATGACTCCTTGCTGTCCCCAGTCCACCTGGCCGTGCTGCTGCTCCAGTTTCAACTGTTCTGCCTGCAGCTATGGAACCCTGACCTGTTCACCGGACGTGCTACCTGTCCCAGACCTGCTGTTTTCAACTCTCTAGAGACAGCAGGAGCGGTAGAGATACTCTTAATGATCGGCTATGAAAAGACAACTGACATTTACTCCTGAGGTGCTTACCTGTTGCACCCTCGACAACTACTGTGATTATTATTAATTGACCATGCTGGTCATTTATGAACATTTGAACATCTTGGCCATGTTCTGTTATAATCTCCACCTGGCACAGCCAGAAGAGGACTGGCCACCCCTCATAGCCTGGTTCCTCTCTAGGTTTCTTCCTAGGTTTTGGCCTTTCTAGGGAGTTTCCTAGCCACCGTGCTTCTACACCTGCATTGCTTGCTGTTTTGGGGTTTTAGGCTGGGTTTCTGTACAGCACATTGAGATATCAGCTGATCTAAGAAGGACTATATAAATACATTTGATTAAACTGATTTTTTTACAGAGTACTTCATCTCTGTACCCCACACATAAAAGTATCTGTAAAGGTCCCTCAGTCGAGCAGTGAATTTCAAAACACAGATTCAACAAAAAAACAGCAAGGTTTTCCAATGCCTCACAAAGAAGGGCACATTGGTAGATGGTAAAAAAATATATAAAAGCAGACATTGAATATCCATTTGACCATGGTGAAGTAATTAATTACACCTCAAAGATACAGGCATCTTTCCTAACTTTCCTACCCAGAGATGAAGGAAACTGCTCAGTGATTTCCCCATGAGGCCAAGGGAGACTTTAAAACAGTTAAAGAGTTTAATGGCTGTGATAGGAAAAAACTGAGGATGGATCAACAACATTGTAGTTACTCCACAATACTAACCTTTTCATTGGGACACCAGATTTCTAAGGGACTTTTTTGCAGTTCCTACCGCTTCCACTGGATGTCACCAGTCTTTGGAAATTGGTTGAGGTTATTCCTTTGTGTAATGAAGAAGTACAGCCATCTTAAATGAGGGTCACTTGAAGTAAATTGTTAGAGGCACATTACCAGAAAAGTTGCGTCAGTTTGTTTTCTTTTTGTATTGAACACAGATCATCCCGTCTTCAATTTGATCGATTATTAACGTTTAAAAATACCTAACGTTGTATTACAAAAGTAGTTTGAAATGTTTTGGTAAAGTTTACATGTAACTTTTTATATATTTTGTAGTGACGTTGGAAGCTGTGTTTTTCTGGATGAAACGCGCCAAATAAATTGACATTTTGGATATATATCGACAGAATTAATCGAACAAAAGGACCATTTGTGATGTTTATGGGACATATTGGAGTGCCAACAAAAGAAGTTCGTCAAAGGTAAGGCATGAATTATATTTTTATTTCTGCGTTTTGTGTCGTACCTGCAGTGTTGAAATATGCTACTCTCTTTGTTTACTGTTGTGCTATCATCAGATAATAGCATCTTATGCTTTCGCCGAAAAGCCTTTTTGAAATCTGACATGTTGGCTGGATTCACAACGAGTGTAGCTTTAATTTGGTATCTTACATGTGTGATTTAATGAAAGTTTGATTTTTATATCATTTTATTTGAATATGGCGCTCTGTATTTTCCCTGGCTATTGGCCAGGTGGGACATTTGCGTCCCACCTACCCCAGAGAGGTTAAGTAAAACTGCAAAAAATGTGGCAAAGAAATGAACTTCATTCCTGAATATAGAAAGCGTTATGTTTGGGGTAAATCCAACACAACACATCACTGAGTACGCATAGTGCTGGCTGCATCATGTTATGGGTATGCTTGTCATTGGCAAGGACTACAGAGTTTTTTTTATGATACAAATAAATGGAATAGAGCTAAGCACAAGCAAAATCTTAGAGGAAAACCTGGTTCAGTCTGCTTTCCAATAGACACATGTACCTTTCAGCAGGACAATAACCCAAAACAAATATACACTGGAGTTGCTTTTTAAGACAACACTGAATGTTCCTGAGTGGCCTAGTTACAGTTTTGACATACACCGCCAGTCAAAAGTTTGGACACACCTACTCATTCCAGAGTTTTTCTTTATTTGTACTATTGTCTACATTATAGAATAATAGTGAAGACATCAAAACTATGAAATAACACATATTGAATCATGTAGTAACCAAGAAAAGTGTTAAACAAATCAAAATATATTTTATATTTGAGATGCTTCAAATAGCCAACCTTTGCCTTGATGACAGCTTTGCACACTCTCGACCAGCTTCATGATGTAGTCACCTGGAATCCATTTCAATTAACAGGTGTGCCTCGTTAAAAGTTAATTTCTGGAATTTCTTTCCTCCTTAATGCATTTGAGCCAATGTTGTGACAACAAAGGGCGGGTTTACAGAAGATAGCTCTATTTGATTTAAGACCAAGTCCATATTATGGCAAGAACAGCTCAAATAAGCAAAGAGAAATGACAGGCCATCATTACTTTAAGACATGAAGGACAGTCAATACAGAACATTTCAAGAACTTTGAAAGTTTCTTCAAGTGCAGTTGCAAAAACCATCAAGCGCTATGATGAAACTGGCTCTCATGAGGACCGCCACAGGAAAGGAAGACCCAGAGGTACTTCTGCTGCAAAGGATAAGTTCATTAGAGTTGCCAGCCTCAGAAATTGCAGCCCAAATAAATGCTTCAGAGTTCAAGTAACAGACACATCTCAACATCAACTGTTCAGAGGAGACTGTGTGAATCAGGCCTTCATGGTCGAATTGCTGCAAAGAAACCACTACTAAAGGACACCAATAAGAAAAATGTCACGCCTGCTCCCGCTCCCCCTCGAGGGCGACAGGCTACCCGTCTTTACACGCACCTGTCAACATCAGACGGCCTACAGGGAGGAGGTGAGGGCCCTCGGAGTGTGGTGTCAGGAAAATAACCTCTCACTCAACGTCAACAAAACAAAGGAGATGATCGTGGACTTCTCTCACTCAACGTCAAGAAAACAAAGGAGATGATCGTGGACTTCAGGAAACAGCAGAGGGAGCATCCCCCCATCCACATCGACGGGACAGTAATGGAGAAGGTGGAAAGTTAAGTTCTTCGGTGTACACATCACGGACACACTGAAATGGTCCACCCACACAGACATCGTGGTGAAGAAAGCGCAACAGCGCCACTTCAACCTCAGGAGGCTGAAGAAATGTGGCATGTCAGCTAAAACACTCAAACTTTTACAGATGTACAATCGAGAGCATCCTGTCGGGTTGTATCACAGCCTGGTACAGCAACTGCTCCGCCCACAACCGCAAGGCTCTCCAGAGGGTAGTGCGGTCTGCACAACGCATCACCGGGGGCAAACTACCTGCCCTCCAGGACACCTACAGCACCCGATGTCACAGGAAGGCCAGAAAGATCATCAAGGACAACAACCACCCGAGCCACTGCCTGTTCACCCCGCTATCATCCAGAAGGCGAGGTCAGTACAGGTGCATCAAAGCTAGGATCGATAGACTGAAAAACAGCTTCCATCTCAAGGCCATCGGGCTGTTAAACAGCCATCACTAACAGAGTGGCTGCTGCCAATATACAGACTCAAATCTCTGGCCACTTAAATAAATGGATTTAATAAAAGGTATCACTAGTCACTTTAAATAACACCACTTTAATAATGTTTACACATCCTACATTACTCATCTCATACAGTTGAAGTCGGAAGTTTACATACACCAAAGCCAAATACATTTAAACTCAGTTTTTACAATTCCTGACATTTAATCCAAGAAGAAATTCCCTGTTTTAGGTCAGTTAGGATCACTATTTTATTTTAAGAATGTGAAATATCAGAATAATAGCAAAGAGAATGATTTATTTCAGCTTTTATTTCTTTCATCACATTCCCAGTGGGTCAGAAGTTTACATACACTCAATTAGTATTTGGTAGCATTGCCTTTAAATTGTTTAACTTGGGTCAAACGTTTCAGGTAGCCTTCCACAAGCTTCCCACAATCAGTTGGGTGAATTTTGGCCCATTCCTCCTGACAGAGCTGGTGTAACTGAGTCAGGTTTGTAGGCCTCCTTGCTCACACACGCTTTTTCAGTTCTGCCCACAAATTTTCTATGGGATTGAAGTCAGGGCTTTGTGATGGCCACTCCAATACCTTGACTTTGTTGTCCTTAAGCCATTTTGCCACAACTTTGGAAGTATGCTTGGGGTCGTTGTCCATTTGGAAGTCCCATTTGCGACCAAGCTTTAACTTCCTGACTCTTGTCTTTGAGATGTTGCTTCAATATTTCCACATCATTTTCCTACCTCGTGATGCCATCTATTTTGTGAAGTGCACCAGTCCCTCCTGCAGCAAAGCATCCCCACAACACAATGCTGCCACCCCCGTGCTTCACGGTTGGGATGGTGTTCTTCGACTTGCAAGCCTCCCCCTTTTTCCTCCAAACATGACGATGGTCATTATGGCCAAACAGTTCTATTTTTGTTTCATCAGACCAGAGGACATTTCTCCAAAAAGTACGATCTTTGTCCCCATGTGCAGTTGCAAAACGGAGTCTGGCTTTTTTATGGCGGTTTTGGAGCAGTGGCTTCTTCCTTGCTGAGCGGCCTTTCAGGTTATGTTGATATAGGACACGTTTTACTGTGGATATAGATACTTTTGTACCCGTTTTCCCCAGCATCTTCACAAGATCCTTTGCTGTTGATCTGGGATTGATTTGCACTTTTCGCACCAAAGTACGTTCATCTCTAGGAGACAGAACGTGTCTCCTTCCTGAGCGGTATGGCGGCTGCGTGGTCCCATGGTGTTTATACTTGCGTGCTACTGTTTGTACAGATGAACGTGGTACCTTCAGGCATTTGGAAATTGCTCCCAAGGATGAATCAGACTTGTGGAGGTTTACAATTTTTTTTCTGAGGTCTTGGCTGATTTCTTTGATTTTCCCAAGAGGCACTGAGTTTGAAGGTAGGCCTTGAAATAAATCCACAGGTACACATCCAATTGACTCCAATTATGTCAATAAGCCTATCAGAAGTGTCTAAAGCCATGACATAATATTCTGGAATTTTCCAAGCTGTTTAAAGGCACAGTCAACTTAGTGTATATAAACTTCTGACCAACTGAAATTGTGATACAGTGAATTGTAAGTGAAATAATATGTCTGTAAACAATTGTTGGAAAAATTACTTGTGCCATGCACAAAGTAGATGTCCTAACCAACTTGCCAAAACTATAGTTTGTTAACCGGTCTGGGAACGGGGTTCCCGCTAGTAGAACCCCTCGCCAACAGCCAATGAAATTGCAGGGCGCCAAATTCAATCAACAGAAATCTCATAATTCAAATTTCTCAAACATACAAGTATTAGACACCATTTTAAAGATAAACTTCTCGTTAATCCAACCACAGTGTCCGATTTCAAAAAGGCTTTTTGGCGAAAGCACAACATATCATTATGTTAGGTCAGCAACTAGTCACAGAAAGCATACAGCCATTTTCCAACCAAAGAGAGGAGTCACAAAAAGCAGAAAAAGAGATAAAATGAATCACTAACCTTTGATATTCTTCATCAGATGACACTCCGGGGACAACATGTTACACAATACATGTATGTTTTGTTCGATCAAGTTCATATTTATATCCAAAAACCTCATTTACATTTGGCTTTGCCTCAAACATCCCGTGAATTTGCACAGAGCCACATCAATTTACAGAAATACTCATAATAAACTTTGATAAAAAGATACAAGTATTATGCACAGAATTATAGATATACTTCTCCTTAATGCAACCGCTTTGTCAGATTTCAAAAAAGCTTTACGGAAAAAGCAAACCATGCAATAATCTGAGTACGGCGCTCAGAGACCAAAACAAGCCAAACATATACCCGCCATGTTGCGGAATCAACAGAAGTCAGAAATAGCATTATAAATATTCACTTACCTTTGATGATCTTCATCAGAATGCACTCCCAGGAATCCCAGTTCCACAATAAATGTTTGTTTAGTTCGATAAAGTCCATCATTTATGTCCAAATACCTCCTTGTTGTTCGCGCCTTGAGTTCAAAAATCCAAATTCATGACGCGCGATCACTAGGTCCAGACGAGGTCCATCACTAGGTCCAAAAGTTCCGTTACAGTCCGTAGAAACATGTCAAACGATGTATAGAATCAATCTTTAGGATGTTTTTAACGTAAATCTTCAATAATGTTCCAACCGGAGAATTCCTTTGTCTGTAGAATTGCAATGGAACGCAGGTCGCTCTCACGTGAACATGCGTGGTCAGCTCATGCCACTCTGGCAGACCTCTGACTCATTCAGCTCCCATTCCCCCCCTCCTTTACAGTAGAAGCATCAAACAAGGTTCTAAAGACTGTTGAAGTGGAAGCCTTAGGAAGTGCAATATTACCCCATAGACACTGTATATTCGATAGGCGATGAGTTGAAAAACTACAAACCTCAGATTTCCCACTTCCTGGTTGGATTTTTCTCAGGTTTTCACCTGCCATATGAGTTCTGTTATACTCACAGACATCATTCAAACAGTTGTAGAAACTTCAGAGTGTTTTCTATTTAAATCTACTAATAATATGCATATATTAGCAACTGGGCCTGAGTAGCAGGCAGTTTACTCTGGGCACACTTTTCATCCAAACATGAAAATGCTGCCCCGTATCCCAAACAGGTTAACAAGAAATTTGTGGAGTGCTTGAAAAACAAGTTAATGACTCCAACCTAAGTGTATGTAAACTGACTTCAACTGTATGTATATACTCTATTCTATCTACTGCATCTTGCCTATGCTGCACGGCCATCGCTCATCCATATATTTATATGTACATGTTCATATTCATCCCTTTACATTTGTGTGTATTAGGTAGTCATTGTGAATTTGTTAGATTACTTGTTAGATATTACTGTACTGTCGGAACTAGAAGCACAAGCATTTCGCTACACTCGCATTAACATCTGCAAACCATGTGTATGTGACCAATAACATTTTATTTGATCATTACGCGCAGCTACGCTCATTGGACTCACCTGGACTCCTTCACGTGGTTGATTGCCCCTGTATATCTGTCTGTTACTCGGTGATGTTCCCTGTGTCCGCATTAATTGTTGTTATGTGTTCCTGTCCAGACGCTGATCCTGTTCCCTCCCTGTACCTGCTTCTCATCTCCTGCGTCGATCCTTTCAAAGAAGAGACTTGATTGGGCCAAGAAACACGCGCAATGGACATTAGACCGGTGGAAATTTGTCCTTTGGTCTGGAGTCCAAATAGGACATTTTTGGTTCCAATCGCCGTGTCTTTGTAAGACGCAGAGTAGGTGAACGGATGATCTCCGCATGTGTGGTTCCCACCGTGAAGCATGGAGGAGGTGGTGTGCTGGTGTGGGGGTGCTTTGCTGGTGACACTGTCTGTGATTTATTTAGAATTCACGGCACACTTAACCAGCATGGCTAACACAGCATTCTGCAGCGATACGCCATCCCAGCTGATTTGCCTTTAGTGGGACTATCATTTGTTTTTCAACAGGACAATGACCCAACACACCTCCAGGCTGTGTAAGGGCTATTTGACCAAGAAGGAGAGTGATGGAGTGCTGCATCAGATGACCTGGCCTCCACAATCCCCCGACCTAAACCCAATTGAGATGGTTTGGGATGAGTTGGATCACAGAGTGAAGGAAAAGCAGCAAACAAGTGCTCAGCATATGTGGGAACTCCTTCAAGACTGTCGGAAAAGTATTCCAGGTGGAGCTGGTTGAGACAATGCCAAGAGTGTGCAAAGCTGTCATCAAGGCAAAGGGTGGCTATTTGAAGAATCTCATATATAAACTATATTTTTGTTTAACAATTTTTTGGGTTACTACATGATTCCATGTTTCATAGTTATTTCATAGCTTTGATGTCTTCACTATTATTCTACAATGTAGACAATAGTAAAAGTAAAGAAAAACCTTTGAATGAGTAGGTGTTCTAAAGATTTTGACCGGAAGTGTAAATCGACTTTATAATCTATGGCAAGACTTGAAAATAGCTCAGTATTGATAAACAACCAACTTGACAGAGCTTGAAGATTTTGGAAAAAAATAATGGGCAAATGTTGCACAATCTAGGTGAGCAAAGCTCTTAGATACTGACCCAGAAAGACTCACTGCCAAAAGGTGAATCTAACACGCATTGACTCTGGGGGTTGAATACTTATCTAGTTAAGTTATATTAGTGTTTTATTTTTCATAATTGTTTTTCAAATGTTAGAATTCTTCTTCCACTTTGACAGAGTATTTTCTTTAGATCGACAAAAAAATTACAATTAAATTCATGTTAATCCCACTTTACGTGGAATAAGTAAAGGGGTGTGAACACTTTCTGAAGGCACTGTAGCCTATATAAAATCAAAACATAGGCCAGTAAATTGCAAAATAACCACTGAAATTCAAGACAGGTGCTACAAAAATAACTTAGAAACAGTAAATGTTAGCTATTGCCGACAGATTTTTCACTTTTCATATGAACAGAAAACATTTTATTCGCTTCGAGCCGCGAGGCAACTCCCGTTCCATCCTCAAGAGTTATAGGCTAACTCTGACTCTGAGCTGATGCTAAGCAGACGTGGTTTAAAATTACATTTCCTTGTAATGAGACACTATGGAGCACCAGAGGGATACAACTCATGATAAAACCTGTCTAGGCCTAAGGTCAATGTCATTCACCCTCAGCTTCCCCAACACTGCAGCCTTACACACCAATTAGTATTCTGAAAGGATGGGCCAGTAAGAAATAACTGCGTGGGTTTTCAACCACTCACCAAGCCAAGAGGAACATCAACCCACTCATTTAATAAATGTAGTTATCCTTGTTGAAGTCATTGTATCCATATTGGGGTGGTGGGGTTGGGGTTAGGGATGAGCATTTGAAATGTTTTGACTGTTCGATAGGCTTGGGCGATATTTCCCGGGGGGAGTGGGTGCATGCTATGCAACTGCTTAGAACTAAAAGTATAAATATAAGAAATCAAATAAATTATATCCAGCTCAGGGCTCCAGTTACACATTTGGTTTGCTAACTTGCTAGCTAAGTGGCTGGATGTCAAGATCAAGCTTATTGGTTACAGCAGAAACATTCAATCCCCTTCTGGATCAAGATTCCTGTTGCCTAAATAGTTTTGATAAAGAAAATATACCCCTTCTGTGCACATTCGGCAATACCGTATACCCCGGTATGGTACAAAAAATCTAGATACCGCCCAACCACATTCCCCCGAATACTTGACAAAAAAGTGTTTATTTATCTACAGTATGCCAACATAATAACCACTACAGATAACAAATCCTATTTGCTAAATTGCCCCACACACATATATATATATATACACACTGCTCAAAAAAATAAAGGGAACACTAAAATAACACATCCTAGATCTGAATGAATGAAATATTCTTATTAAATACATTTTTCTTTACATAGTTGAATGTGCTGACAACAAAATCACACAAAAATGATCAATGGAAATCAAATGTATCAACCCATGGAGGCCTGGATTTGGAGTCGCACTCAAAATTAAAGTGGAAAATCACACTACAGGCTGATCCAACTTTGATGTAATGTCCTTAAAACAAGTCAAAATGAGGCTCAGTAGTGTGTGTGGCCTCCACGTGCCTGTATGACCTCCCTACAACGCCTGGGCATGCTCCTGATGAGGTGGCGGATGGTCTCCTGAGGCATCTCCTCCCAGACCTGGATTAAAGCATCCGCCAACTCCTGGACAGTCTGTGGTGCAACGTGGCGTTGGTGGATGGAGCGAGACATGATGTCCCAGATGTGCTCAATTGGATTCAGGTCTGGGGAACGGGCGGGCCAGTCCATAGCATCAATGCCTTCCTCTTGCAGGAACTGCTGACACACTCCAGCAACATGAGGTCTAGCATTGTCTTGCATTAGGAGGAACCCAGGGCCAACCGCACCAGCATATGGTCTCACAAGGGGTCTGAGGATCTCATCTCGGTACCTAATGGCAGTCAGGCTACCTCTGGCGAGCACATGGAGGGCTGTGCGGCCCCCCAAAGAAATGCCACCCCACACCATGACTGACCCACCGCCAAACCGGTCATGCTGGAGGATGTTGCAGGCAGCAGAACGTTCTACACGGCATCTCCAGACTCTGTCACGTCTGTCACATGTGCTCAGTGTGAACCTGCTTTCATCTGTGAAGAGCACAGGGCGCCAGTGGCGAATTTGCCAATCTTGGTGTTCTCTGGCAAATGCCAAACGTCCTGCACGGTGTTGGGCTGTAAGCACAACCCCCACCTGTGGACGTCGGGCCCTCATACCACCCGCATGGAGTCTGTTTCTGACCGTTTGAGCAGACACATGCACATTTGTGGCCTGCTGGAGGTCATTTTGCAGGGCTCTGGCAGTGCTCCTCCTGCTCAAAGGCGGAGGTAGCGGTCCTGCTGCTGGGTTGTTGCCCTCCTACGGCCTCCTCCACGTCTCCTGATGTACTGGCCTGTCTCCTGGTAGTGCCTCCATGCTCTGGACACTACGCTGACAGACACAGAAAACCTTCTTGCCACAGCTCGCATTGATGTGCCATCCTGGATGAGCTGCACTACCTGAGCCACTTGTGTGGGTTGTAGACTCCGTCTCATGCTACCACTAGAGTGAAAGCACCGCCAGCATTCAAAAGTGACCAAAACATCAGCCAGGAAGCATAGGAACTGAGAAGTGGTCTGTGGTCACCACCTGCAGAACCACTCCTTTATTGGGGGCGTCTTGCTAATTGCCTATAATTTCCACCTGTTGTCTATTCCATTTGCACAACAGCATGTGAAATTTATTGTCAATCAGTGTTGCTTCCTAAGTGGACAGTTTGATTTCACAGAAGTGTGATTGACTTGGAGTTACATTGTGTTGTTTAAGTGTTCCCTTTATTTTTTTGAGCAGTGTATATATATATATACACAGTCAATAAAAAAGCAAGTGCCATTTAACATTAATTATTTTGAACTATAATATCAACTGGTTATATTATATTGTGGAACACAATCAGTAATCTCAACTGGTTATATTATATAATGGAACACAATCTGCAATCTCAACTGGTTACATGATATAATGGAACACAATCTGCAATATGAACTGGTAACATGATATAATGGAACACAATCTGCAATATCAACTGGTAACATGATATAATGGAACACAATCTGCAATATCAACTGGTTACATGATATAATGGAACACAATCTGCAATATCAACTGGTTATATTATATTGTGGAACACAATCTGCAATATCAACTGGTTATATTATATTGTGGAACACAATCTGCAATATCAACTGGTGACATGATATAATGGAACACAATCTGCAATATCAACTGGTTATATTATATTGTGGAACACAATCTGCAATATCAACTGGTGACATGATATAATGGAACACAATCTGCAATATCAACTGGTGACATGATATAATGGAACACAATCTGCAATATCAACTGGTTACATGAAATAATGGAACACAATATGCAATATCAACTGGTTACATGATATAATGGAACACAATCTGCAATATCAACTGGTTATATTATATTGTGGAACACAATCTGCAATATCAACTGGTGACATGATATAATGGAACACAATCTGCAATATCAACTGGTGACATGATATAATGGAACACAATCTGCAATATCAACTGGTGACATGATATAATGGAACATAATATGCAATATCAACTGGTGACATGATATAATGGAACACAATCTGCAATATCAACTGGTTATATTATATTGTGGAACACAATCTGCAATATCAACTGGTGACATGATATAATGGAACACAATCTGCAATATCAACTGGTGACATGATATAATGGAACACAATCTGCAATATCAACTGGTGACATGATATAATGGAACACAATCTGCAATATCAACTGGTGACATGATATAATGGAACATAATATGCAATATCAACTGGTGACATGATATAATGGAACACAATCTGCAATATCAACTGGTTATATTATATTGTGGAACACAATCTGCAATATCAACTGGTGACATGATATAATGGAACACAATCTTAAAAAGGGCAGTAACCTCAGCAGTGGCGCTTGCTTTTAGAAGCCTATAGCTGTGCAATGGCATAGCAATGTTTTGGTCATTTAGCAGACAAGACACTCTTATTTCCAGAGTCCTTATCACAGTCAGGTACCTATTTTATAGTAAAAAAATGATGATGTAATATAACAAAATAAAATAGAACAGAATATTTTTCCAAATGAAAAAAGTGATGCGCATGTCGTGCCTCAACAGTTATTGTCAAAGAGTGATCATTTGAAACGGCTCAATTTGGAGAGGGTCAGAAACCAAAATCTGTCTTCTTTTCGATATACAGCTGTTGGATTTAGTTTATTCTGCGTGTTCTTTGGAATTCTCTAAATGGATGAACATTCCACATTGAACACAGCATGGAGATGAATTACAGCCACTACGTCTGCTTGGTGAGTAGGCCTATGCTTAATGAAGCTGATGAAAATACGCTCCGTCTTTATCAAACTAATGGTTTTGCATATTTTCAGTCTGGAACCTTGTCTATGTTTAGGGCACGGGAGCAATTCTAAATGGCATTAGCAGTTCGCAAAGTAGACTAAGCAGAAAATAGATAGGGCACAATAAAAAACTTAAAAACTACAGCTCATTGTTACATACACTATATATACAAAAGTATGTGGACACACCTTCAAATGAGTGGATTTGGCTATTTCAGCCACACCCGTTTCTGACAGGTGTATAAAATCGAGCACACAGCCATGCAATCTCCATAGACAAACATTGGCAGTAGAATGGCCTTACTTAAGAGCTCACTGAGACTTTCAACGTGGCACTGTCATATGATGCCGCCTTTCCAACAAGTCAGTTAGTCTAATTTCGACCCTGCTAGAGCTGCCCCGGTCAACTGTAAGTGCTGTTATTGTGAAGTGGAAACGTCTAGGAGCAACAACGACTCGGCCGCTAAGTGGTAGGCCACACAAGCTCACAGAATGGGACCGCCGAGTGTTAAAGAGCGTAACAATTGTCCGTCCTCGGTTGCAACACTCACTACCGAGTCCCAAATTGCCTTTGGAAGCAACGTCAGTACCAGAACTGTTTATCGGGAGCTTCATGAAATGCAGCCGCACACAAGCCTAAGATCACCATGCGCAATGCCAAGTGTCGGGTGGGGTGGTGTAAAGCTCGCCACCATTGGACTCTGGAGCAGTGGAAACACGTTCTCTGGAGTGATGAATCACGCTTCACCATCTGGCAGTCGGACAGACGAATCTGAGTTTGGCAGATGCCAGGTGAACTCTACAGTTGGCATTATGCATTCGGGCAGGTAAAGTTTGGTGGAGGAGGAATAATGGTCTGGGGCTGTTTTTCATGGTTTAGGCTAGGCCCCTTAGTTCCAGTGAAGGGAAATCGTAACTCTACAGCATACAGTGACATACCAGACGATTCTGTTTCCAACTTTGTGGCAACAGTTCGGGGAAGGCCCTTTCCTGTTTCAGCATGACAATGCTCCCGTGCACAAAGCGAGGTCCATAAAAAAGTGGTTTGTTGAGATCAGTGTGGAAGAACTTGACTGGCCTGCACAGAGCCCTGACCTCCACCTCATTGAACACCTTTGGGATGAATTGGAATGCTGACTGCGAGCCAGACGTAATCGCCCAACATCAGTGCCTGACCTCACTAATGCTCTTGTGACTGAATGGAAGCAAGTCCCCACAGCAATGTTCCAACATCTAGTGGAAAGCCTTCCTAGAAGAGTGGAGGCTGTGATAGCAGCAAAGGGAGGCCCAACTCCATATTAATGCCCATAATTTTAAAATGAGATGTTAAACGAGCAGGTGTCCACATACTTTTGGTCATGTAGTGTACTTTCCAACCTCAAATCAACCAATCCATTTTGAATTGGTGATAACACTTTCGTCATTTGGCAAGGATGTGTACCCCATCAGCTACGTTTTATAGGTATTTATTTCTGGCATAACGGGAGCTTGTGTGCAGACTCAGCACGCGTGTGTGGAGGGAGAGGTCAGGACGCAATTGAGTGAACGAGACACAGAGGGGAAAGGGAATTTAGGGAGAAGAGTGTAATGCTTGGCTTGGTTTATTTTTTGTTGTGCCCTGCAAATGCACATGTACAAATGGAACACTATAGTCAAGTAAGGCCTAATCAACGAGGGGCTATGTGTTCTTTGGAAAAGAATGAACAAGTGGAAGGTGTGTTCCACAACCAATAACTTTCCACAGAGTTGCTTTATTCCGGAGAATACATTGAGCCCCGAGGTGACTATACCTTTCATACCATGGCTATAATTTAACACATTTGACGCTAGAAATGTGTTCATTTGCAGGTAGAAATGTGTTCGACAACATCCACTGAAATAGCTACAGTAGTTGCCTTGGTAACCAAACCATCAGTCTTAACTTGCTATAATGAAAATCGAATTCAACACTGCCAATAATGTTTTCAATTCGACTTTTGTTTTCAAAAGCAAATATAGAACATGTAAGAATGAAATATAGCCATTGAATTATACCACGCTGATATACCATGCGTTATAGGGAAATAATGCACGCTCTTGAATGCCCTTCAAGCCAATCAAAAATTAGTATTCAACAATGCCATGGTATAAGGTAAATTAACATTGTCTCCAAGACCAAATTTCACTTCCCCTTCATGCAGCCGCAAAGCACATTCCACAAAATAGTTTTACAGTATTTGAAAAAAATGTAATCTCTGGACCAAGATTGAGCTTGGAAGTTCGTTCGAGTCCTCGATTCCTCATACCCATCCCTAGTTGGGGCGGCTCTGTGGTGATCTCCCAGTCAGACCCCTGGGCCTCCGGAATTAGTTTGGGCTCATGTTACTGGGAGTGCTATGTCAGGCCTTTTAGTGATGACAGGCATGCACAGCCACACTGACCATGTGACCCCAGTAAGCAGCCAACGATACAGCCGCCGCAGCCCCCCTCTCACCCCATCATTCTTCTCCTTGGGGTCTTGGCGTGTTTGAGGTATTCTGTCCCGTCCCCCACCAACACCACCACCGCTCCATTCCCAGGGCCCGAGAAACTCTCCTGGGACAGACAGCCCCCTCCTGCAGACTGCTCCCCATCACATAAACCTGGACCACTTTGGCCTTTTATCAGTGGAATCTCATAACATACATGACAGCGCTCCTCAAGGCTCTAAATTGTCAGCCATTCCCCCCCTCCACCCCCCCGTTCTATCACCACAGCCCTCCTCCACCCCATCCAATCCCCCTCTCTATCACCACAGCCCTCCTCCACCCCATCCAACCCCCCTCTCTATCACCACAGCCCTACTCCACCCCATCCAACCCCCCCTTCTATCACCACAGCCCTCCTCCACCCCATCCAATCCCCCTCTCTATCACCACAGCCCTCCTCCACCCCATCCAACCCCCCTCTCTATCACCACAGCCCTACTCCACCTCATCCAACCCCCCTTTCTATCACCACAGCCCTACTCAAGCCCCTCCAATCCCCCTCTCTATCACCACAGCCCTCCTCCACCCCATCCAACCCCCCTTTCTATCACCACAGCCCGACTCCAGCCCCTCCTACCCCAGCGCCAGAAAGGGCTCTGAAAATGGTAGCTAGCTAGCTGCGAAACCCCCCCACCCCCCTCCATACTACCCCTCATCCCCAACCAAGTCGTTTTTAATGCAGCTCCAGCACTGTTTGGGTAATAAAATGATCTCATGCCCTCTGCATGCAGCCATGCCATTAGTAGGCCCGGACTGAGAGAGTGCAGGTCCCCCTCTCCTCTCCTCCTCTGCTCGGCCTCTGACCCCAGTCAGGCAGAGAGCACTGTGGGAAGACCAGCTGGAATAACAGGGGGGTTGTGTCCTCAGGGAGAGGACCTGGGTGGAAGCAGGGGTTTCAGGGGCACACAGAGAGCTCTGAGGACGACCAACTCCCTCATGGTGCCCCATCCTACCTAGTAGGACCCAGCAGCCACCAATGCCCTCCTCCTCCCATAGAGTCATTTTAACAAACAACATAATTACAATTTGGTGCTAGCCGAAACACACAAGCGGATCCAGACTGCAGCCAAGCCACGGCAGTGTGGGGCCTATACATTACAGAACTTCAGGATGTGCCTCCATGGCTCCTTGAACAACACAATCAGGAGTCAGTCTGATGGAGTCACAATATCTAATGCTTAAATGTCCATAGTCTATCCTTTCCCAATGATGGACGGTATATCTGCAATAAGATATAAGACCGTAGGTCACAGAGAACATCTTTAAAGATAATCATGTACATTTAATCCCAAAGCTGTCACTGCCTTCCAGATAATCAAATCCCTTTTTGATGGTTTGATCTCTGACCTTTTCTTCCGCTCAATGGTCATCTGTGTGTAGCAGTTGCATGAATCACAATGGTGACTGACTTTCTGATATTTCTACCATTCCAGTTGAACAGTCTATTCAGTATCCTCTCCACTGTTCAGGGCCATTGGCCACTGGCCCAGGGACAAAAACATTGCCATGATTTCAGACAGAAATATTTCATCAGATTAAAGAGTCCCTCATTGGCTGTAAGTCTCCCAGACAGAGTAGGGAAGTGGCTGTATTGGATCGGAACAGTCTGAGGTTTGGAGCTCAACAATCCTGCCATTTGGGCAGCGGGGCAACTTTTTCTGTTCTGTAAGGAAAGTCAGCCAGAATTTAAAATAATATAACACAGTTTTTATGGAAATGTGGTGAAAACGTGTTAGCATTTAAAATTCTGATTTATTCAGTTTCTAACAAGGCCTGCTTCTAGCAATTGAGGCACAATAAAGGAATTGACATGATTAAATGTTTAGGGCCGTCCTCTCCTTCTAGAAGTGATGGAACACAAGTCGACCTGCCGTCCACACATGTGGAAAGACCTGCTCAAGAAGAGCCAATCCCCGCCAGCCAATTGGCACAGTAAGTGTCCGGTACACGACGCAATCAGTCTCCAATCAACTAAAATAACACAGCTATGACCCACTCAACTGCCTGTCTCCAAATGTGTGTGTGTGTGTGTGTGTGTGTGTGTGTTTGCACCCGAACAAAGAAAACACACAAATACCCCCAAATTTGAAGGATTCACACAAGTCCTAAAGCACCATGCAGCATCATTTAAAAAGACATCGCCATGTGTGAAGAGGGTAGGATGAAAGCACTTCATGAAAACCTGATGACTCTGTCATTCTATAGTCCACCCAATGAGACAAAGTTTGTTGTAGCAGAGTTGAGCCCTTGCCGAATGGCTTGGATTATGTGCAAGCTATGGCTTGATCTAGCATGATAACTATTGGCCACCTTCCAATATCAACTTCAAGTGTTGCCAGTGATGTTATAACTTGAGACTCGCAAACCACAGCGATATTTACGGTTGTGGTGTTTATATTGGTTACATATAAACACAATGACAAAACATTTGAAAGGCCATTGGAAAAAGCAATAGGCCCTTGTTCCATTTTAGTTGCTCATCTGTAGGATTCCCTGCTCAGCTCAGCACAAGTAAGCATTTCACAGCACATGTGACAAATACAATTTGATTTGATTTGAGCCGTGGTGAACTGTCTGTATCCATTCTGGGATTATTTTTAAAGCTTTTTTGTAAGGCAGCGGCAGCCTGGGCGGGCTGTATTTTAGTCTGAGTAAATGTAGAAATCTCAGCCTGGAAATAAAGACATTGCAATGAGTGACATAGAGCAAGGAAGAGTGAAACAAACAGGGAGCTAGTCCAGAGACGACCCAGAACATTTCTACACATGTCCCCCTGCTACAGGGAGCTAGTCCAGAGACGACCCAGAACATTTCTACACATGTCCCCCTGCTACAGGGAGCTAGTCCAGAGATGACCCAGAACATTTCTACACATGTCCCCCTGCTACAGGGAGCTAGTCCAGAGACGACCCAGGACATTTCTACACATGTCCCCCTGCTAGAGGGAGCTAGTCCAGAGACGACCCAGGACATTTCTACACATGTCCCCCTGCTACAGGGAGCTAGTCCAGAGACGACCCAGGACATTTCTACACATGTCCCCCTGCTACAGGGAGCTAGTCCAGAGACGACCCAGAACATTTCTACACATGTCCCCCTGCTACAGGGAGCTAGTCCAGAGACGACCCAGGACATTTCTACACATGTCCCCCTGCTACAGGGAGCTAGTCCAGAGACGACCCAGGACATTTCTACACATGTCCCCCTGCTACAGGGAGCTAGTCCAGAGACGACCCAGGACATTTCTACACATGTAACGCATAGCGTTGAGATTGCCTGCAATGACAACAAGCTCAGTCCGATGATGCTGTGACACACCGCCCCAGACCATGACGGACCCTCCACCTCCAAATCGATCCCTCTCCAGAGTACAGGCCTCGGTGTAACGCTCATTCCTTCAACGATAAACGCAAATCCGACCATCACCCCTGGTGAGACCAAACCCCGACTCGTCAGTGAAGAGCACTTTTTGCCAGTCCTGTCTGGTCCAGCGAAGGTGGGTTTGTGCCCATAGGCGACTTGTTGCTGGTGATGTCTGGTGAGGACCTGCCTTACAACAGGCCTACAAGCCCTGAGTCCAGCCTCTCTCAGCCTATTGCGGACAGTCTGAGCACTGATGGAGGGATTGTGCGTTCCTGGTGTAACTCGGGCAGTTGTTGTTGCCATCCTGTACCTGTCCTGCAGGTGTGATGTTCAGATGTACCGATCCTGTGCAGATGTTGTTACACGTGATGCCACTGCGAGGACAATCATCTGTCCATCCTGTATCCCTGTAGCGCTGTCTTAGGCGTCTCACAGTACAGACATTGCAATTTATTGCCCTGGCCACATCTGCAGTCCTCATGCCTCCTTGCAGCATGCCTAAGGCACATTCACGCAGATGAGCAGGGACACTGGGCATCTTTCTTTTGGTGTTTTCCAGAGTGAGTAGAAAGGCCTCTTTAGTGTCCTAAGTTTTCATAACTGTGACCTTAATTGCCTTCCGTCTGTAAGCTGTTAGTGTCTTAACGACAGTTCCACAGGTGCATGTTCATTAATTGTTTATGGTTCATTGAACAAGCATGGGATACAGTGTTTAAACCCTTTACAATGAAGATCTGTGAAGTTATTTGGATTTTTACGATTTATCTTTGAAAGACAGTTTACATTAGCTATCAGCATGTTATGTAATACATTATCTAACCCAACAGCCTATATACTATATTGTGATTGTTAGAAGAGAATTTGGCTGTAGAGATTCTTTCCCCCTCTAATTCCTCCTCGCACATCAAAACATACCTCTCACTCTTTGTGCAACACAACGTTCATCACAATAACAACAGCAAGCCCTCAGAAACACTTTAGCTTCCCATTATGAAAAAGGATAACTGCTTCATGCAATAACTCTCCCTGCGGCAAGCCATTCAATAACACTAGCACACATTACAAAGCACAGCACTGCTTTCTACACAACAATGTTTAGCTCCAAGGATGCCCCGCCCTCTCCAAATACTAGAGTGGTGTTTTCTGACTAGATGCTGCATTTTAGTGACCATTTTCAGGAACTGGGTCACACTTGTGGCAATATACAAGTAACTGCCAAAATAAAGGAAACACATGAGTAAATGAGAGTTCTGGTGGCTCGGTTCTGGTGTGGGGTGCATTTTCCTGCCATGGTTTAGGTCCTCTCAACCCCTTGGAAGGCAAGGTAAACTAGTCATTTCTATCCTGACGGGAGTGGTCTCTTCCAGGATGACCACGCCCCCATCCACAGGGCGTGAGTGGTCACTGAATGGTTTGATGAGCATGAAAACAATGTAAACCATATACCATGGCCGTCTCAGTCACCAGATATCAACCCAACTGAACACTTATGGGAGATTCTGGAGTGTCGCCTGAGAGCGTTTTCCACCACCATCAACAAAACACCAAATTATGGAATTTCTCGTGGAAGAATGGTGTCTCATCCATCCAAAAATTCCAGACACTGGTAGAATCTATGCCAAGGTGCATTGAAGCTGTTCTGGTGGCTCGTGGTGGTCCAGAGTCCTATTAAGACAATTTATGTTTGTGTTTCCTTTATTTTGGCAGTTATATGTACATTACCTTTTGCTTTAAAGGGGAAATCAGCAGTTGCTACATCCATTTTTGGACATAAATTAATTATACGTACCCATTGATTCTTGAAGAATATAAATGCCTCATGAACTTAGTTCAAATGTCATACCCCAATATTTGTAAACAATGTAAATGTAAACAAACACTAAATAACCTCAAAACATGGTTAAAACTATAAATGTTGATATCATGGATAGTCAGTCCTTACATCCATGTCTACGAATTTGAGAGTGGCTACATTTCTCCAGCCCCATACCTCAGCCTTTTACCGAAACAGGGGCGGGGAGTCGCTTTGTTATTGTTTCAACTACTAATTGCTGCTTTAAACTATCAGGAATTATTTGACAATTCAGAGGAAAAAAATTACAGAACAAATCTTTCTGCTCAAAACCAATGAACTATGATCTTACAAGACAGAATCCGAAAATACGTATTTTAGAATAATTTATTTAGGTCTACAGTGCATTCGGAAGGTTTTCAGACCCCTTCCCTGTTTCCAAATGTTGTTACGTTACAGCCTTATTCTAAAATGGATTGAATTATATTCCATCTACACACAATACTCCAAATTGACAAAGCGAACAGTTGACATTTTTGCACATTTATTACAAATAAAAAAACAGAAATACCTTATTTACATAAGTCTTCAGACCCTTTGCTATGGGACTAGGCATTGAGCTCAGGTGCATCCTGTTTCCATTGATCATCCTTGAGATGTTTCTACAACTTGGAGTCCAACTGTGGTAAATTCAATTGACTGGACATGATTTGGAAAGGCACACCCCTGTCTATATAAGGTCCCACAGTTGACAGTGCATGTCAGAGAAAAAACCAAGCCATGAGGTCGAAGGAATTGTCCGTAGAGCTCCGAAACAGGATTGTGTCAAGGCAGAGATCTAGGGATGGGTACCAAAAAAATTCTGCAGCATTGAAGGTCCCCAAGAACACAGTGGCCTCCACCATAATTGTAGGTAGGCTAAGTTGATCCTGGTGATGAAACGGTTGTTACTGTCATGCAGCTGAGACTATAAGAAAACTAAATCAGGAAGCACCAGTGACTTGGTCAATAAAGAAGTGGTCAGATGACTCAGATGCTAAGCTACAGGACTGTTTTGCTAGCACAGACTGGATTATGTTCCGGGATTCTTCCGATGGCATTGAGGAGTACACCACATCAGTCACTGGCTTCATCAATAAGTGCATTTATGACATCATCCCCACAGTGACTGTATGTACATACCCCAACCAGAAGCCATGGATTACAGGCAACATCTGCACTGAGCTAAAGCGTAGAGCTGCCACTTTCAAGGAGCGGGACTAACCCGGACGCTTATAAGAAATCCCGCTATGCCCTCAGTCGAACCATCAAACAGCCAAAGCATCAATACAGGACTAAGATTGAATCGTACCACACCGGCTCAGACGCTCGTCGGATGTGGCAGGGCTTGCAAACTATTACAGACTACAAAAGGGAAGCACAGCGGCGAGCTGCCCAGTGACACGAGCCTACCAGACGAGCTAAATGACTTCTATGCTCGCATCGAGGCAAGCAACACTGAAGCATGCATGAGAGCATCAGCTGTTCAAGACGACTGTGTGATCACGCTCTCCGTAGCCGATGTGAGTAAGACCTTTAAACAGGTCAACATTCACAAGGCCGCAGGGCCAGAAGGATTACCAGGATGTGTACTCCAAGCATGCACTGACCAACTGGCAAGTGTCTTCACTGACATTTTCAACCTGTCCCTGACTTGAGTCTGTAATACCAACATGTTTCAAGCAGACCGCCATAGTTCCTGTGCCCAAGAACACTAAGGTAACCTACCTAAGTGACTACCGATCCATAGCACTCACATCTGTAGCCATGAAGTGCTTTGAAAGGCTGGTCATGGCTCACATCAACACCATTATCCCACTCCAATTTGCATACCGCCCCAACAGATCCACAGATGATGCAATGTCTATTGCACTCCACACTGCCCTTTCCCACCTGGTCAAAAGGAACTCCTACGTGAGAATGCTATTCATCAATTACAGCTCAGCGTTCAACACCATAGTGCCCTCAAAGCTCATCACTAAGCTAAAGACCCTGGCACTAAACACCTCCCTCTGCAACTGGATTCTGGACTTCCTGTAAAAATACAAATAATATTATGCTCACTCAGCTGTGCCTCATAAGTAATACAACAAATTATCTATTACCAGTGTGATCATACACCTAAAATTTGAAAATATAATTTCTAAATGGTCTGAGAAGAACAGCATTGGCAGGGCAAACCAGGCATAGCCAACACGCAGTGATAATGTATTGGGCCAATAGCCTACTGCACAAACCTAATTGAAAACAGAACTGTTTTTAATGAGTTAAAAAATGTAAGCCTATGCAACATTAAGTCATGTTTTTCTTTTTTTTTTATCTGAGCGGTAGATCTCAGCTTGCATTTTAAATCAGAAAGTGATGTTCAATCAGAAAAGGTCAGTGACCACTGGTACAGTATATTGTGTTTACTCAAAGTAAATGGTTCTCAGGTGCCGTCTTTAGAACCCCCTTAAAACTATCCAATTAGACCAGAACACGTCAGTTTGAGTAGACTTAACCTGACAAGAGATCACAACAAGACTAAACATGCTCTTTGCAAATAGTCAACAGGATGGGAGCTGCCTGACAAATGTGTTGTAGGGAAGGTAACAAAGAGCCCCAAATGGTGTGTGTCCCTTTAGCCTACCTTCGTGTCAGTCTAAAAATGTCTATGGATAAAAATGAATTCCCTGTCTTATCTCTAGAAATAGCTCCAGATACTGGTATGTGCACCATAAAGGAGGACATCATTAAAATGGTGGGGTGGTATTCTTCGCTATGCAACTGTGGCACCTAGTGGACAAAGACGGACTTAAAAGTCAAACATTTACAATTATGTTACCTTTTTTTGCATTTCTTAGGCTACTTCGTTACCATAACAAACCTACCTGAAAAGCATTCAAAGAAAAGTCCAACAAAATACAGTCAGAATCACAATGACATCCAATGACAACTCATGCAACACAGTTAGAAATAGACTGAATGGTACTTGCATGTCCCGATGTTTGAAGTTAACGCAAGTTTTTGCACATTCAAGGCTAAGCCCTAGATATTTACTGAGAAGTTAGCTAGCTCATCCATAGGATGTCGCCGGATGTGTGACTTATGTTACTCCAGTGTATTCATTGTACTGGAACAGTAGAGGGCACTACTACTGGAGTCAACTATGGTCATGTCCATGCAAAAGGACCCATGAGCACCAACATGTGAAGTTTATAGAAGCATGTCAAATTGAGTGTCAAATGAAAGCTAAGTCTATATTCTTGAGAAATTAAGGTATATACACATTTTGCAACCATTTTCCATCCTAAAAATGTGGAATAAGCAAAGGCTTTGATTTGTGGTCAAACAGATGGAAAAGGGTCTTAGAAAACATCTACCAGAGAAAACTACCGCAAATACATCAAAACACAATGATGTAGAAGTACAGACCCCTGCCAACTAATATCAACACTTATTAACTTTTGGATAGATTGTTCTGCCTTCTGTAAGCACATTGCCTTGTGCCTTAAAAGTCTGTTACCCAAAACCCACATATCTTTAAGTTATTTTCTCATTTCTCTCCCTCTTGAGGCGGGAGGATAATGAAAGATAACACAAGTAAAGGTAGACCTAAAAATTAGTGTTTTAACTGATATCAATTGTTTATGTATTATTAAGTGATTAAAACTCAATTCCGTTACCAACGGTACTTCCGAAAAAAAGAATTGGTAACGGAATTTCTGCAATTGAACTGGCTACAATGGGAAGTCATAGTAGTCACAGGAACAGCTGGGTTCCCAAGTTTGGATAGCACAGTAGAGTATAGAAGAGTTGAGTACACTATAATGTACTGTTTCATACTGAAGTATAATGTACTATACTCTACTGAGCTTTACTGTACTCTACTGAGCTCTACTGTTCTGTACTTTAATGTCCAAACTTGTGAAACATAGACGTCTATGATTGGTTCGGATTTGGTCCGGTCGAACCACATTGGTCTTGTTTGGGGGCAGAGCTAATTAAAATAATACCCAGTGTGTAGAATAATACCCAAATATGCAAAGAAGGATCATCAAAAAGAAGGAAAGGAGGACCAAGGCACTCTTCATATAATTAATTAAAATGCCTTTATTAGTATGGCATGTTCAATAGAAACAAAGTTGTTTAAAAACCGACGCGTTTCGGCTGCATGGCCTACTCCCTGACGAAGGCCATGCAGCCGAAACGCGTCGGTTTTTAAACAACTTTGTTTCTATTGAACATGCCATACTAATAAAGGCATTTTAATTAATTATATGAAGAGTGCCTTGGTCCTCCTTTCTTTCTTTTTGATGACCAATTTACCCCTTTTACCAAAGAGCACTTTCTGTCTACCAAAATATACTATAGTGTACCTTAGTAGCGCTTCCCTTCCTCCTCTTTCTACTATGCAAAGAAGGATATTGCATATTTATACATTTGTGTACCTATTTAGGATACATCACCATGAAGAGAATGACATTCACATCCATAACTATGCATTTCTGTGTGGTACAGATCAGGGACCCATGATGTCATTCCGTTACCGCAATTCCATTACAGGATTGTAAACCACTTCACCTACTGTGGTTCAATAACCAAATGTTGTTGTTGTTTAAGTCGAGGTGTCATGTCATAGCAGACACCCCATTGTTCCTGCAGACATGTTGAATCTTCATTTGGAGCAGTTATTTCACAGAAAACATAGACACATGAAAAACTGAGCGAGATTTTATAGACATTCTGTTACCAAACTTTGCATCTGCACAATTCTTCCAGTAAATGTGTGACACACACAGGTGTCTAATCATGGCCTGATATCATTGGTTAATTCTCAGATGTAAAAATAACATACCAAAAACATGAATGGATAGCACACGATCATAGATACAATTTGGCTACATAGGCCTACAAACATTTACAATGCTGCCTGGATCTTTAATTGAAAGACTCATGCTCCCGTCGGTCTCATTTATTGAAGGGAGCAAGAGTCTTTAAATTAAAGATCCAGGCAGTCTCTCGTTTTATCAATAAAATTGTCCCTTCGGTCTCAACGTAGACTTTGATCTGAAGCCATTCTTGTGATTATTGTGATTTTGCCATTGTAAATGTTTGTAGGCCTATGTAGCCAAATTGTATCTATGATCGTATGCTATCCATTCATGTTTTTGGTATGTTATTTTTACATTTGAGAATTAACCAATGATATCAAGCCACACCCGGCCATGATTAGACACCTATGTGTTTCCTTTGACACTATATAAACTAGTGACCCGCAGTGTTTGTCATTATACCCTGATGAAGACAGCTTGTATGCCCAAACCTTGGTCATTAGGTTATTAAATTATTGCATCTGAGCTCCTAGAGTGTGCGGCTCTACTTTAATTTTTCAATTGTTAAACTTTTAAATCAATTGTTTTTGTTTGGCATACATTTTAAGAGTCTCGGCGCAATTCTGTTACCGTGGGATTGCCCCTATCCAAAAGCAGTATTACTGGGGGATGATCCTGCTTAAAGGATTTGAGCGCCTTCCCCACTGGAAATACTTCAGAGATCAGAAAGGAACCCCATGACCACAACATAATGACTCTCACAGGCATTGTCTACACCTGAGTCTGATCCACCTTTCTCTCAGAGATCAAGAGCGAGAGAGGGGGAGGGAGAGAGAGAGCACTATCTCATCCCGTCCTGCTCACCTGTTTTGTGTCTAGATTCTAAGTCTAAGACATGTTGATACATACTCAACCTGAGCCATATATTGAGGCCTTATGTTCATTAGGCCTTTATGTTAATAATAAAACATATGGCCAAATAATTATTTGAAATAAAATACAATTGTATTTGTTCAAACAAGAAGGTCCTACATAGGCAGTCCAACCCCATTAGGTGGCAGCACTGAACCAGGTTGTTGTAAAAAGGTAAGCTACCATTATTTTTAACATTACCAAGTAAAGTACTGAATGATGAAGGGAAAAAATTAAAATGCCTTTGTGTGTGTACACGTGTGTGTCTGAGAGAGAGAAAGGGGGGGGGGGGGGGGGGGGGGGTGAGCAAGAGAGAGGCCAGGAAACAACCTGCCTGGAGGTGTGAGCCCAACCCAGCTGGCAGGGAAACAGTGGTCTGATGAGAGAGGAGAGGAGATTTACGAGGAGCTGTGACACGTAGCGCCCTCCTCCTGCCTGCAGAGACAGAGTCCACACGGAACACACCACTGACTCCCCCACACAGCAGCCAGAGCCAGGGTAGAGGAACAGAACAGTACCAGAGCACTACATTATCACCTCAATGCTGCTGGGCTGTTCTTCTGCTCATCTTTGTAGAGAAACAAAGGCTGTTTCTTTTTTTATCTGATGAATTCAACTACCGGTAATTGTGTTGCGGGAATAGGTGTGTAGATGTATGCTAGTGTGTCACAGGAGTGGGTCATTTGATAACTGTGTAATTTTATCCTCAGACAAATTACTACTACAAAGGCTCTAGAGACCTTCATGTTACCATAGGTGGATGAGGCATACTAGATGAAGGAACAGTTTAAAGGATGGGTGTCCTGGTAGGTGAGGGGGTTCCCCTTTCTGCCTCCTCCTACCCCTGACTACTAGTCAACAACACAGATGTAAGGGTGCATGGCTCTTCCTTGGGCCTTGATGCCCTATAAAAGACCAGAAACCACAAGTACAGTAACTGAAAGATAATAGCGAGGAAGGAACATTGTCACGTGGTTAAGAGCAAACACTTTGAGAATGTTGGACTCTATCAATGATGACCCAAGTGCTGCACTGTGGTTGGCAGTGTTCTGCACTGGGACTCAAACACAATACAGTCCTTGATGCAATGTGATTCAGCAGCAATGCCTCATCTCTTACCGCTCCAACTCCAACCCACTTTTATCCGACAGAAAAGGAGAGGTAGTCTACAGCAGCGGGTACTGTAAAAACACATCAGGACAACACTTTGCTTTTGTGGAGTTTGACAGTTAGGTAGATACAGTGCCTTCAGAAAGTGTTCAGACCCCTTGACTTTTTCCACATATTGTTACGTTTTACAGCCTTATTCTAAAATGGATCAAATATACTTTTTTTCAGCAATCGACACACAATAAGGAAAACAGTTTTTGTAATTTTTGCAAATGTATTAAAAATAAAAAGCAGATATCTTATTTACATAAGTATTCAAACCTTTTGATATGCGACTAGAAATTGAGCTCAGGTGCATCCTGTTTCCATTGATCATCCTTGAGATGTTTCTACAACTTGATTGGAATCCAACTGTGGTAAATTTAAGTGATTGGACATGATTTGGAAAGGCACACACCTGTCTATATAAGGTCCCACAGTTGACAGTGCATATCAGAGCAAAAACCAAGCCACGAGGTCGAAGGAATTGTCCATAGAGCTCCGAGAAAGGATTGTGTCGAGGGCACAGATCTGGGGAAGGGTATCAAAAAATGTCTGCAGCATTGAAGGTCCCCAAGAACACAGTGGCCTCCATCATTCTTAACTGGAAGAAGTTTGGAACCACCAAGATTCTTCCTAGAGCTGGCAGCCCAGCCAAACTGAGCAATTGGGGGAGAAGTGCCTTGGTCAGCGAGGTGACTAAGAACCCGATGGTCACTCTGACAGAGATCCAGAGTTCCTCTGTGGAGATGGGAGAACCTTCCAGAAGCACACTCATCTCTGCAGCACTCCACCAATCAGGCCTTTATGGTAGACTGGCCAGACGGAAGCCACTCCTCAGTAAAAGGCACACGACAGCCCGTTTGCCAATAGGGATCCTAAAGGACTCTCAGACCATGAGAAACATGGTTTCTCTGGTCTGGTCTGATGAAACCATGAAACCAAGGTTGAACTCTTTGGCCTGAAAGCCAAGCGTCACGTCTGGAGGAAACATGGCACCATCCCTACGGTGAAGCATGGTGGTGGCAGCATCATGCTGTGGGGATGTTTTTCAGCGGCAGGGACTGGGAGTATAGTCAGGATCAAGGCAAAGATGAACGGAGCAAAGCACAGAGAGATCCTTGATAAAAACCTGCTCCAGAGCACTCAGGACCTCAGACTGGGGTGAAGGTTCACCTTCCAACAGGAAAACGACCCTAAGCACACAGCCAAGACAATGCAGAAATGGCTTCGGGAGAAGTCTCTGAATGTCCTTGAGTGGACCAACCAGAGCCCGGACTTGAACTTGATCTAACATCTCTGGAGAGACCTGAAAATAGCTGTGCAGCAAAGCTCTCCATCCAACCTGATAGAGCTTGAGAGGATCTGCAGAGAAGAATGGGAGAAACTCCCCAAATACAGGTGTGCCAAGCTTGTAGTGTCATACCCAAGAAGACTGACTCAAGGCTGTAATCGCTGCCAATGGTGCTTCAAAAAACTACTGATTAAAGGGTCTGAATACTTATTTAAATGTTATATTTTAGTTTTTTTTAATTTCTAATACATTTGCAAAAATGTATGAACACCTATTTTTGCTTCATCATTATGGGTTATTGTGTGTAATACATTTGAGAATAAAGCTCTAAAGTAACCAAATTTCAAGCGGTCTGAATACTTTCTGAACGCACTGTATGCAGCCTAGATTTCCCACGTCTCATATAGGGCTCTTTTTTCCCTTTTTCTTTACTACCACTAGGCTACGGCTACACCGGACAGTAGGTCTGAAGTGATGTAAACACTACTCTATTGCTACTTTGAAAACATGCCTGTCAGCCTGTCTAGAATAAAGAGATGTGTGTGATGTTTCTGCTCTGATTGGAGAGAATAAAAGGAGGAATGTTTGTGATAAAGCACTCATTCTCTACTGTAGAAAATGCGCACGCACAGGTCGTGTATGCCTGCTAAAATGTAGTCTGGAGAAATACAACATTGGTAATAACAATGTTATAGGCTAAATGTAAAAAATTATATTTCCCATGTATCTACAGCCAACCTACCAAGTGACTTTTGCAGAATGTAGTGCTGAGCCATTAAACTCATTAACCAGCATCAGTTCAAACACCTGAACTCATCATGAGAGGCCAGTGGCTCATGGGTCTGTGTACCCACATCCATACCAACACATGCAGTCAGAGGCGGCCCTAGCTTTTTGGGTTCCCTACGCAAAATTTTGTTACGTTTTATTTACAATAAGTGTCTGCAAAATGACAACACATTATTTACCATTAATTTCTATTGGGCACAAAATAATCTCAAACACAACCAAAACAAACCACAAATGCCTCCAACACATTTGTAGAGTCACAAGCTTGATGTAGTCATTGTGTGCTATGAATATGGGACCAAATACGTAACTTTTGACTACTTTAATACACATAAGTGAATTTGTGCTAATACTTTTGGTCCCCTAAAATGGGGGGACGATGTACAAAAAGTGCTGTAATTTCTAAATGGTTCACGCAATTTGGATGCAAATACCCTCAAATTAAAGCTGACAGTCTGCGCATTAAACTCAGTCATTGTATCATTTCAAATCCAAATTGCTGGAGTACAGAGCCAAAACAACAACAAAATTGTCACTGTCCCAATACCTTTGGAGCTCAATGTATATTGGAAATCGATCTGTGGCCTACAGAAGGGGGGCCGCCAGTTGCCCATCCCTGATGTATAGGATGAGTAATTGAGACCTGGGTGTGTAAGCTTACACCACCAGAGTGATTGGCATGCATGATTCTATTCATAAACTGAGACAAGTCGCTCTCCTCCTCCTAGGTGTATTCAATGTCTTTAAACAGCTGACTAAGAGCATATCAAAAACGTTGCTATGGTTCCTATGGCAAGACCTCTGTTTAGTTCATGTTTGCTTGTCGGTAGATGTTGAAATAGCTCTTGGCCCGAGAAAGTATATTCCTGCTTAGACATGTTACATGAATTGTCTAAAAGTGTTGCAGAACGAACATTGAAGATTTTGAATGCAGCCCAAAATGGCCAAACAGTGGTGAACACCACTTCTGATGTGAATGCATTGTATTGATGCTGGTGTGCCGCATAGCATCATCAATAAAAACACAACAACATATACATTAAAACAATGTTATCAGCAATATCCTTTTTAATTACACAATGCCATCATTTTGCTTACCTAAATATTTGATGTGGAACCCTCGCGGAGGATTGAGAGACCTCCTCATCCATCCCTCTCTGAGAACCTCCAGGTGATCCTCTTTACCCTGGATCAACAGCACGTGCTCGTCAATCCAGCCCAGGAAAAACGTGTCCGATATGGCGTCCGATATTCTTTGATTCCAAACGTGCTGTGTGTTCTCAGCTTTAAAATCCGCAAAAATCTCATAACCGGTATGATGGCGCGGCAATTCGTCGCTCTCAGACACACCAGTCGAATCACCCTTGCCTATCCGAGTCAATACGATGGCCAGGGAGTGCGGCGCTATCTGCAGAAAAGACTCCATTGTCGAGTTGTCCTAAGTCGTGAACGTTAAGTCATGAACAACATCAAACATGACACCATTCCGTTTTATACATAAATCCGAGTAGGGTAGCTAGGCAGACGACTTTGTTCTGTAACGAAGACATAGCACACATTCCACAGTAGGCTACACAGCTCCTATTTTTTTCTATCCAGCCTCGTCAAGGCAACGTACCTGTCTGATGTTTTATGTCGAACGTACTCCTCCAATAAATCGAAATGACATCCACGTCTCAACCCAGGACGAATTGTATCGAATTCGACTACAAATTGGTAGCTAATAATTTAATCTAACAGAGAACGGTTACCGAGGATTCGATCTCGTGGGACACCTGTCCTTACTGCACCGCACTCAAGCTCGTGCCATCGCCTATTGTATATTGAAGGTAAATCCCTTCTTACCTTGCTAGCAAAGGGAGTCCAATTTCAAGGTACCGGTGATCTTTCTCCAACAGGCAAGGTAAAATCCTTGCAGAAATCCTCAGGCGGGCCTCCAAGGTGTCATTACGCCACCTACAGGCTGCTGTTCGCAGCTAAAATTGAGTAAAGGTTGTTTCTTGTTGCACAGTGCAGCTGGTGCCAGCCAACCAGACAAAAATACCACTGTTCAGGCATAGGGCCTATAAAATAGATTCTGTAGCTGTCCATGAACAAAACCCCTAAACTTATTGAGAAGATGCAAATTAACAACTTTTATATCTCTTCTAGCTCTACTGTCCTAAAGAAATGGTTGGCACCCCATCCGTCCATTTCAATTGTGTTTGTTGGAAACCAGTGTATTAAACCAGTGCATTGTCACCTATACAAGATTATCTAGTAAAGTTAAGTTTGGCTACTCTATGTGTGACTCATCCTAACACAATGTGTACATACATGCCAAGCACTCAACACATGTCCTATGGTTGGAGGGCATATATGAGGGAGGTAATCATATATAACTCACCTTACCTCTTGACTTTTGGGGGGTCTAAGTCGGCCTATGAGCAACCCTATTGGTTTAGGTATTACCACATGCTGGTCCCTTTTGGTCCTGCACCTGACCTAGGCCAGCGATCAGTTGTCATGAGCCCGAGGAGCATCAGACAGACGTGAGACTGCCCACACAGCCGGAATAGACCAAAGTCAGTCCTTACAGTGTAGATAAGTAAGTCCTTACAGTGTAGATAAGTCAGTCCTTACAGTGTAGGTAAGTCAGTCCTTACAGTGTAGATAAGTCAGTCCTTACAGTGTAGATGAGTGAATTCAGTGAAGGGAATACAGTGAAGCAAAAGTCCATACTTTCTCTACAGTACAAATATGACAGATTTATTACAGTCTAGAATGTTTAACAGATGATATCTGTCACGTGTATGGTGTTATTACCCCTGAAATCTAAAGCGTGAGTGGGTGAAGTCTGTCCATGCCAGATTCAAACCAGATTAAAAAAGATAACTAAAATACCTCCCAGATAGGCCTTTTTGGCAGGATGCCAGGGTAGTGTATCGTAACATGTTGTTTCCCTTACTAGGTTCAGGTTTCTCTTGGACATGTTCCTGGATTTTCCTCTCTAAAGGGCACTGATATAAAGAGCATATGGAAATAGTATAAATTTCAAAGCTGTGGTGAGAAAAACAGGCTTACACCTGGATTGAGCTCCCACCAGGAAGAAAGTGCCAACAGCAGGCTGATATGATAGCACAATAAGTGATCAGATGATTTTGATTGCCATCTCTGCCCCTAAAATCACGTACTTTACCAAGAAAAGGTGAACGAGAGTTCAGTACAAAGAGAAGACTGCACGTAAGCAAGACGACCCTAACTTCAACCCCTAACGCTAACTTCAACCGCTAACCCTAGATTCATGTCCATATCCCAGTATAACCCTAACCCTAGCTTCATGTCCATATCCCAGTATAACCCTATCTTTCATCCCAGTTCAACCCTAACTTAACCACAACCTTAACCCCAGCTTCATGTCCACATCCCAGTTCAACCCTAACCCTAGTCTTAACCTTAACCCCAGCTTCATGTCCACGTCCCAGTTCAACCCTAACCCTAGTCTTTACCACAACCTTAACCCCAGCTTCATGTCCACATCCCAGTTCAACCCTAACCCTAGTCTTAACCTTAACCCCAGCTTCATGTCCACGTCCCAGTTCAACCCTAACCCTAGTCTTTACCACAACCTTAACCCCAGCTTCATGTCCACATCCCAGTTCAACCCTAACCCTAGTCTTAACCTTAACCCCAGCTTCATGTCCACGTCCCAGTTCAACCCTAACCCTAGTCTTAACCACAACCTTAACCCCAGCTTCATGTCCACATCCCAGTTCAACCCTAACCCTAGTCTTAACCTTAACCCCAGCTTCATGTCCACGTCCCAGTTCAACCCTAACCCTAGTCTTAACCACAACCTTAACCCCAGCTTCATGTCCACATCCCAGTTCAACCCTAACCCTAGTCTTAACCTTAACCCCAGCTTCATGTCCACGTCCCAGTTCAACCCTAACCCTAGTCTTAACCACAACCTTAACCCCAGCTTCATGTCCACATCCCAGTTCAACCCTAACCCTAGTCTTAACCTTAACCTCAGCTTCATGTCCACGTCCCAGTTCAACCCTAACCCTAGTCTTAACCACAACCTTAACCCCAGCTTCATGTCTACGTCCCAGTTCAACCCTAACCCTAGTCTTAACCTTAACCCCAGCTTCATGTCTACGTCCCAGTTCAACCCTAACCCTAGTCTTTACCACAACCTTAACCCCAGCTTCATGTCCACGTCCAAGTTCAACCCTAACCCTAGTCTTTACCACAACCTTAACCCCAGCTTCATGTCCACGTCCCAGTTCAACTCTAACTCTAGGGATCCCCCACCTCTTGATTTCCCAGTAACACCATTTGGTTTCTTCTTTCTTCACCTGGATCCTGTTTTCTCCATCACTGACAAAGGGCAGATCATTTTTCCTATATCTGACAACCTCTGTGGAATGTTTGAAATTCACATAAAGGAATAACAGGCCTTCAACGATGCACATAGTTAGTCTGCATCTCACCAGCAGAGGGGGGTGCATTGTAGATTTAGACCAGTGGTATCCAAACCTTTTCAGCAAGGAGACCATTTTTATGGCATAAAATCATTTTATTTGTCACATACACGTGTTTAGCAGATGTTATTGCGGGTGTAGCGAAATACTTGTGTTTCTAGCTTCAACAATGCAGTAATATCTAACAGGTAATATCTAACAATACACACAAATCTAAAGTAAAGGAATGAAGAATATATATATAAATATTTGGACGAGCAATGTCAGAGTGGCATATAATAGTATAGAATACAGTAATCTAGGTTTATACACCGTTCTCCTCTGAGCTGATGCTCCTTTACCACATCAATATTTTGGTTATTTTTGACAGGTCCTTTCCTTGTGCTTACATCTGGGCCAGCACCTACAGTACACACAAGTGATTAAATAAAGAGATAACGTTATTAGTATTAGGTTGTGTGTGTGTAAATGCATGTGTGTGTGTATCAGACTCACCAGCAGTAGACTGTCTGTATTTGGGTGAGGTCCTCTGGCAGGTCAGTCTCCTGTGTCTCAGGCATCAGGTCAGTCTCCTGTGTCTCAGGCATCAGGTCAGTCTCCTGTGTCTCAGGCAGCAGTAGATTAATCATCAGGTCAGTCTCTTGTGTCTCAGGCAGCAGTAGATTAATCATCAGGTTAGCAGTCAGTTGGGAGGCCCATCAGGATATAAGGCAGTCCTGTCAGAGGTCCCTGAGGAGCAGCAGAAGTTAACTAAACACACAATTTTGGGATATTGCTTTTTTTAACCAACTCAAGTGTGTCAAGGATACAACGATGAATGCTGCATTACACATCCCCGCAGCAATGTTCCTACATCTAGTGGAAAGCCTTCCCAGAAGAATGCAGGCTGTTATAGCAGCAAGGGGGGACCAACTCCATATTAATGCCCATGATTTTGGAATGAGATGTTCGACGAGCAGGTGTCCCCACATACTTTTCTAGTGTACCTTGTTCATATTCCACAAGTGTTACCAAAATAAACAAAACACATTCTCTATTGTTTGAATTTATTTAGCCAACTCTTTTCAGACACTGCACGAAAGACTATTAGTCATTGTGTGGTGAAGAAGCCTTTACATGTTTCACCAAACTAACATTACTCCTGGTTATCAATCAATCATTACAATGAATTATTAAAACATTACCAACTTACTAGTAAATCAAAAAAATACAAAAACAAAGCAAAAAAAAAAAGGACAGTTTGCCTCACCAGGACAGCTTGCCTCACCAGGACAGCTTGCCTCACCAGGACAGCTTGCCTCACCAGGTCAGCTTGCCTCACCAGGACAGCTTGCCTCATTCTTCACCTGTGCATTTCCTTTCTGCTTCAGGCCATCCCGAGAATCCTGGTTCATGTTCATGCCCATGCTAGAGGGCGAGATAGGACTGTTTAAAGAGGTGGGACAATAGACTGAAAAGGTAAAATGTCTTACAGTAGTATCTCTTGACACGCCTATCTGCCGCTCTGTGACTGGCAACGCAAGTCTAGTGTTCAGAGGATCAAAACCGTAGTGTATCATGGGTAAATTGTGACTGACTGATCTACAAATAATAATAATAATGAGTAGTTATTTATGATGCAAGGTTCTTTGTAGATCAATCAGTCCCCTGCAATGTTGGCTGCAATGTCGAACAAGCCCAATAACCTGTTAGGGTTTGACCTGGTTGATCATTTCTGGTAGTTCCTCTCCTTTTGTTTCTGGTAGCAAAAAGTTCAACACACCAGTGATGACTGTGGTGGCTCCCATCAGCATGTAGGGTAGTATCTTGTTGTACATGACTTCAATCAGAAGAAAGTGAGACAATTTATTTGAATCCAGAAATCACATAAATGTTAGCAAAATGTTTAGTCAATTGAATATTCGTACACGCGCGCGAGACTCACCCATGTAGGCGATGTATGGAGACACAGTGCTACCTATTCTGGTAGCCATCGAGGTGGCACCCAAAGCCATATTGTACACCACTGTGGGGAAGCGCTCCGTGCCATACAGATAGAGGAATCCAAACGCTCCGGTGACATCCATTTTCCCAATCATCACCAGGGTCAGAGACAGGGCATGTAGGTCTGACAAGGACAGAAACAAAAAGTACTTTAAAATCACTTATAGTGCAGGCCGATGAAGAATGATGATCTAGAGACACTGCAACGTGCCAAGATTAAAGCTGCCAGCAACAAGTCGGGGACCTAGCAATGTTCTGCTTACAGTCCTGCTAGCTCAACCGTTCAGAAGTGATAGTTCTAATTGATGCAAGCCCTCACTTGGCCTGCAGTGGCCATCTTTGTCTTTTGAGACATCAATTTCTTTATGATGGGCAAATTTTTCTGCCATCTTAGGAGATACGGATTGCTGCTTTGCCTGCTTTTGACCAATCCCCTGAGCAAACATACCAAATAATTTACTCATCCAAAGAAACGTAAAAAGTTTGTGAAACTGGCTAAACCCAGGCAGTAGTGTTTTTAGTTTCTGACAGGATGGACATTAAAATCTCAAAGGCACTTGCCCTTTGGTCACTTGCCTAAAAAGGCAAAAATCCTATCTGACATCTCAGTATGCTTAATGCAAGATGGCCATTTTCGCTGAAGGCAAAAATCTTGAGACACCTACTGTCTGACACTCAACTGCACTTACCTGACAGTTCTAACAATGTGCTCTTGACTTGCCCAAAGGGTAAGTGCCTTTGAGATTTTAATGTCCATCCCAGCAGAACAACAGTGTTTCTGTCTGAAACTAAAAACAATCTATTTCCTGGGTTTAGCCAGTTTGACAAACCTTTCATGTTTCTTTGGACAAGTACTACTCAATCAGTACCAATGTTGGTATGCCAGTTACTCTTGTTGTGGTCTACAATCTTGCAAAGTTGTATAAAATTGACCAATCGGAAATGGGCATAATATAAATACGGAAGACCTGCAACAATAACAATAGGATGCTAGTAGAACCCCTAATAAAATACTTCCAATAAAGGTCCCACAACAGTTAAAGTGTCTATATAGGGGTATTCTATCCATCTCCTCACTGTGTGCCCTGTAGCCCATCCCTGTGGGTGGTGCGGTGGGAGGGGTCATACCTTCAGGGCTGTGGATGGAGCGGTGGGAGCCAGTTTGTGCTGTTCTGTGAAGGGAGTAGTACACAGCGTTGTAGGAGATCTTCCGTTTCTTGGCAATTTCTCGCATGGAATAGCCTTCATTTGTCAGAACAAGAATAGACTGACGAGTTTCAGAAGAAAGTCATTTGTTTCTGGTGCACCGGTTTCAGTGTGTCAATTTCTGCAACGCTGCTGAGTTTTTCACACTCAACAGTTTTATGTGTGTATCAAGAATGGCCCACCACCCAAAGGACAACCAGCCAACTTGACACAACTGTGGGAAGCATTGGAGTCAACATGGGTCAGCATCCCTGTGAAACGCTTTCGACCCATTGTAAAGTCCATGCCCCAACGAATTTAGGCTGTTCTGAAGGCAAAGGTGTGGGGTGCAGTTCAATATTAGGAAGACGTTCCTAATGTTTTGTACAATCAGTGTATTTATGCCTTAGCATTACATGCATCATGGACTCAGTATAACGCGCTGTTCCCATGACTTGAATGCAGCAACCTTGAATCATTTGGAGTTGCATCGTACTCCATTCCCTATGAGGAAGAAAAAAAGTTACTGCATTATTTGCTTCTGTTTTGTCTTGTGTTGTATTACAGCAGGTTGGATATGGCTTGACTCACCAAAGGTAAAAGAAGCACAGTAATTGGCAATCTGTCCCATCCCTACGATAAACTACAAGGCACAGAACATCTTCCAGATGTTGGAGGCAGCCTGCAGTATACTGAAGATGGTCTGGAGTGCCATAGTAGCAAAGAAAATGAACCTCCTACCATACCTGATGAGAAGAGAAAAGTTGCACTTGCTTGCTGTGTGAGCATCATTATATAATATTGAGAAATCAGAGACTTGCCGTACACTTGATGTACAGCTCTAGAGATATTGGGGCTGCAATAAAAAATAAATCCGTCATATAGTTTTCACTTTAGATGTAGGATCTTAATTTGATCACTCTCGTGTTGCTTAGAATTTTCCTTTACAGCAGGAAATGCAAACTTGTAGTGTATTCGAGGTTTAAAAAGGCTTCTAAAGTTTGTTATTTCCACCTTAAAACTTCAGACTTGATTTGTTGTAACAAAAAAATGTATCAACCCAAAAAATTTCCATTAATTATAATTCACATTTCCTGTTGCTGCAGGATTATTTTCCTGCTGTAGCAAATTGTCTCAAATTAAGATCCTAAATCTGTACTTTGAACTAATGTAGTAAACATTCACTAACATCAAACTGTATAATTGAATATGTCTCATCATGTCTAAATGGTTCCTCATTTAAGCTGCATATTGTGGCATTATGTTTGCTCAGTAGATCCAGTTCGACAAGTCACATCATGTAGACAGTTATAATGATACCCTAGAAGATCAGACTGAGAACACACACCTTCGCCTGTATGAGGTCCTGGGTTTGGGCTCCCGAGTGGTCTAAGGCACTGCATCTCAGCGCAAGAGGCGTCACTGCAGTCGCTGGTTCGAATCCAGGCTGCATCACATCCGGCCGTGATTGGGAGTCCCATAGGGCGGTGCACAACTGGCACAGCGTTGGCCGGGGTAGGCCGCCATTGTAAATAAGAATTTGTTCTTAACTGACTTACCTAGTTCAATAAAGGTTCAATAAAAAATAAATAATTCCAGACACAAGAAATCCGGATAGCACTCTCAAAAATAATATTGTTACGGTGAAAGGAGCAATCCATGCATCGTCACACACCAGATTCCACTGTGGAAAGGCACAATGTGAGAATGATAATGCATCCATTTCCAGAGATCAGGGAAATATGCAAAGCTGTCATCAAGGCAAAGGGTGGCTACTTTGAAAAATCTCAAATATATATATATATTTTTTTTTTTACATGATTCCATGTGTTATTTCATAGTTTTGATGTGTTCACTACTTTTCTACAGTGTAGAAATTTGTAAAAATAAAGAAAATTCCTGGAATGAGGTGTCCAAACTTTTGACTGGTACTGTATAATTTTCTTTTGCCCAGAAAACTTTGGGGGTCAAATTACATCGTCCACTGGCTGCCCGTTGTCGATCCCTGCAATAGAGCAACCCTTCATCTCAATGTATTTGCTCATTACCACTGAGCAAATACTCCAAACATTGTATAAGGTGGGAACTTCCAATGGCACACCAATAAATTGGGAAATTGAAGCAAATATTTTACTTATCCCATGATGAATCTCATTCCTCATAAATCAGATACCAGGACTGGGGTGAATTCCATTTCAATTCCAGTCAATTTAGAAACTAAACCAAATTCTAATTCCTCATTGAAAAGCATTTAAGAGAACTGGAATTTCAGTATATTTCCTGAATTGACTCCAACTCTGTTAAATACTACTTGAACCACTAGCCATCATCTGCTACTTGACTGTTCTCAGGAAAAGTAGACAGCAGAGTTGGATTTAACCAGTCTAAATGCTGAAACATCACTGAACTTTGAATTCAAGGGCAGGCCTGATGACATCACATCATTACAGTTGGTTCAAGTTAAAACAAGGCATTTGAGAGGCTGTACAATCTTCACAAAAAACTTTAATACTATGCCATCTTAGTTATACTGTATTCATTACATTTGACAGTCAGTGACACACACAATCATAACTCACCAAAATGTTTTAGATTGAAGATTAATGAAGAACAGCATCATTGATCAAGTAAAATGTGAGGGCAATTACTGTGGGTGTGTTAGTAAATTCACTCTGGAGTGCCAGAGTGCGCTCTAATCGTAAATTCAGAGCGTTTCGCTCTCGGAGCGGTCAGAGTGCACACTGGACGCTCTGCTCTGGCCGAGGAGTAGGAATGAGCCGAGCGTTCTGACCTCACAATGGCAAACATCCAAGCTAACTGGCTGAAGTTGGCTAGCTTGCTAGCTACTTCCAGACACAAATGAGAGAACACCTAACACCTAACTATTTTACTCACCCTAACAGAGCTGGTTAGGCTTTCATGTTATCCAGAGTGTTGGTGACTGTAACTTTACTGATGGCAACAATTTAACTACACTTTTTGTCTACGTTTACTGACACGGTCACATTCAGGGTGTGTTGCTCATTCAGAAATCCATCAGTTATTCTGCGCTCTGGCACACTCAGACGAGAGTGCTCTGAAATCAGAGTAGATAGCCAGAGTGAATTTACAAACGCACCCTGTGTAACAGCTACATGACATGATAACAAAAGCCTATGGTTTTAGATCTGCAAGCAACAATATTAATCAGTTACGGATCAATCAAGATTATAAAGTAAACTATTGTAGTTAATGCACAAAGCATCCTTTTAAAAGCGTGATTTACAGGAGGTCAAAAAGTGAATGCATCTGTGGCACAACATTTTCCAGTTGAGCCCAATAGGTGAGAGATGCGTTTCAGGTAAACTAGTATTCACTCAGGGGTGGGGTCTTGTTATGGATCTCAAGCCGCTGCAATGGAGGCATCGTCTGCTTGTCGGCCCTGGGGCTGAAATATATATATTTTTTAAGTATTAGGATAGTTTACTGATTTTGCACTACACAGTCTACTCAAACATAATTATATGAACACTTCACTGGTGATTGGAAGGTGAATTTCGAGTTTAAGTTGGTTAATTTTGCAACTGTATTCTATGTAAATATGTTTCGATATTACTGTCAGTTAACAGCGCTGCAGCTAACACAGATGGATCTACAGAATATGCCATGTGGTTAGGAAGAGCCTAGTGGCTGCTAACATAGAATTAGAATGAATAGAGAAGAAGTCCCCTCATTCTATTTCTTTGGGTTCTAAGCTAAGTGTACCTTGACAAAGATGCGTGAGGGGAGGAAGCGTCGAAGAAGCTGTCCGGACACGGCAGGGAAGCGCAGCAGGCCGATGTTGAGCTGGGGAAGGTTCTGGTACCCTGCCATCAGAGGGTAGAAGTTATACAACATCTCCTGCTCCGCTCCAGGCAGGATCCTCAGACGCACCTGGGGAAACACCGTGACACTAAGGGCATGTAGAGCAAGAGACTGGAGACCGCATGGGTCCTCAAATGGTATGGTCTATTCTAGTCTAATTCTGAATGAAAATCATTGGTTCTCTACTACATGTGTTGTTAGGCAGCAGTTTAAATTGGAATAAACATAATGGTGGAAACTCCAGCCTCAAAACCGACCAGTGTCAAGTCGAACTCTGGCACTCAGTTAAGTTGTACCCTGGGCTTGCATGTTGAACTGACAACAATAAGGAGTGTAGTAGAGAGTTGTCTGCTTGTAACTATTGCACTGTCCTGTACTCAATTTGTCTCAGGTTGTATGGAATCTCACAATAGTACTCAAGATTGTATCAGGCTTGTAGTGGACTCGTCGCTGAGTTGCACAGAAATAGAAACACCAAATCACGGTTGCAGTTAAAGCCAGTGAGTAATATGTTTGTGCTACTTTACAGTTTGTTTGATGTGTTTACCAAGGGGGAGGTGGGGGGGGGGCATGGAGCAGAGACCTACCTGCTTGAGACCAGAGAACATGAAGGCATCACTGGGTTCCACAGACATCTCCACGTCCTGGACCAGCCCCGTCCGGTTCTGGATGTGGTACCTCACTGGCATAGACTCACGCACCCTTCCAAACGACGGCAGCTCTGTAACCACCAAACACAGGGAACCATTGTTATCTACATCTGAATGGGACAGAAAAACTGGAAAACAGACATATTCATTATTTTTAGACTCAACTGTGAAAATAATACATAATTCAGATCAAGTCATGCTGTACCTGCATGAACATATAGAGGAATGGTCTCCACCATCACATGGGGGAGGGTGGCAACAGTCGTCACAACAGGTGCATCTGCACACCAAGATTTCCTGAAATAGCAATACAAATGTAATGAGTTAAAGCTTCAGGAAAAGAAAATGTCTTGACTTTGTGAATTTCCCATTGTGCTTGACAGGAGGAGAAATGTCAGAGTAGAGAAGAGGAGAATGGCCGGCTGGAGTCAAGCAGACACACCTCTTCCAGGAGATGAGGTACTGTCCAGACGCCACGCTGCTCGTCCCGTTGAGCACAGGGGGACACTGAAGGCTGAAACACTCGCTGGCACATTCCCCTGTCTGCAGCACCACTGGTGGAAAACAACAACCAAACCTGAAGGTTAGGCTACAAGGAACTCAGGTGTGTTTCTATGCTACAAACTACTAATACACACTGAAACTACAACGACTGGGGTCATTCGAATATATGGTCTTAGATGAGAAATGTTGAGGCTTCCCCTGCAGAGCTATGTCAGAGGGAGCTTTAGCGTGCATCCCAAATTCCCTATATAGTGCACTACTTTTGACCACTTTAGAGGGAATAGGGTGCCAACTGGGACGCGACCATAGAGGCGGTGGTGTCATACCCTGCTCCACCTGGGACTGAGGCTGGTCCATGGCAGCCATGGTGGGGGCCAGCTGCAGCTGGCTGGTCACGAGGTGGAGAGGCCAGGGGGACGCACTCAGGATGTCCGTCATCAGCAGAAAGGGGATGTCCACATACACTCTATCCAGGTGCTCAAACTGAAACACAACATGATCCATTATCACTGAAGTCGCTGCACTGACAAGCACTGACTTACCAACATTGAACAAAAAAACTGCACTCAAAACTGCATTCAACACCACATTAAAACTGCGCCCAAAACACCATTAAAACAGCACTCAAAACTACATTTGCACAACAATGCCAACAACATCAATAGAGGGAAAAGAAGTTAAACCTTTGTGGATACAAACTTCACAGCAACTTCAAATGGAACAACGGTTTCTATGGTAACGGTTTCATCCTACAAAAAAGAAAGCTATGGTCAACAAACAGTTAATTTCATACATATTTATGGACACAAGTCACAAATACGGAAACTACCAATGAGTGAGGTTTCAGTGCACAAACTCACTTTGTGACACCTGCAGGTGATGTCTTTGCCCTCCACCTTGGTGCTCAAGGCATAGGCAACATGGAAGAGGAAGATTCTGGCTCCAGTGGTGACACAGCGAACATACAGACACTTCTCAACCTGTTCAATAGAGAACGATTAGTACAAACAACACACTGCTGATGTCCCTCAAGAGATCTCAGTAAAATAAGGGGGGCTGGTTTCCCAGACACAGATGAAGCCTAGTCCTGGCAGAAAAAAGCTATATTAATGGAGATTCTCCATTGGCCATGCTTTTTTCATGATGGACAGTGAGGTTGTGCAGGCCTGAGGGTGGGTGGGGGATGTACCTTTTCTCCCGGCTGGAGGTCTCCAATGGCAATGTCTGGAAGCAGTGCAGGATGGGATTCGTCACACATCTCCAAACCGTTCAGGGTCACATGGGTGGACTGTGTGAGGTTTGCATCCTGACCTTAACAAGGTGGTGGGACAAATATCAAAGCTTGTGATACCTAACCAATGTATGTCAGTGTTTTCTCAATGCTATAAGATCCATAGAAATCGAATTCCTTGAACTGAGATTTCCCATTTAAGTCCCATTCTGAGAATTCTGTTTCCATGGTTCTATCCTGTGTCAAGCAGTTTCTGGTTCTGTAGTTGTGAACTACAGGAAAAAGAGGACCGAACACGCCCCCATTCTCATCGACTCGGCTGCAGTGGAGCAGGTTGAGAGCTTCAAGTTCCTTGGTGTCCACATCACCAACAAACTAACATGGTCTAAACACAAAAAGACAGTCGTGAAGAGGGCATGACAAAACCTATTCCCCCTCAGGAGACTGAAAAGATTTGGCATGGGTCCTCAGATACTCAAAAGGTTCTATAGCTGCACCATTGAGAGCATCCTGACTGGTTGTATCACTGCCTGGTATGGCAACTGCTCAGCCTCCGACTGCAAGGCACTACAGAGAGTAGTGCGAATGGCCCAGTACATCCCTGGGGCCAAGCTTCCTGCCATCCAGGACCTCTATACCAGGTGGTGTCAGAGGAAGGCCCTAAAAATTGTCAGACTCCAGCCACCCTTGTCATAGACTGTTCTCTCTGCTACCCTGGTACCGGAGCGCCAAGTCTAGGTCCAAGAGGCTTCTAAACAACTTCTACCCCCAAGCCATAAGACTCCTGAACATCTAGTAAAATGGCTACCCATACTATTTGCATTGCCCCCCCACCCCCTCTTTACACCCCTGCTACTCTCTGTTGTCATCTATGCATAGTCACTTTAATAACTCTACCTACATCTACATACTACCTTAAATAACCGGTGCCATCGCACATTGACTCTGTATCAGTACCCCCCTGTACATAGTCTCGCTATTGTTATTTTACTGCTGCTCTTTAATTACTTGTTACTTTTATCTCTTATTCTTATCTGTATTTTTTTTTAACTGAATTGTTGGTTAAGGGCTCGTAAGTAAGTATTTCACTGTAAGGTGTTTTCGGCGCATGTCACTAATAAAATTAGATTTGATTTGATCCTGTGCTGCGTCAAACAGTTCTGGTGTAATGCCGCCTACCTGGTTTGAGTCCGGCAGTGAGTTTGACGTCTTTGGTCACTGTCTCCTCGTTGGACTGGATGGAGACAGTGATGCGGTACATCTCGTTGTTCAGAGCAGGGGGCTCGTGACTCAGCTGAACAGAGATCTTGGGAATGCGAGAAATTATCCTGAAGAACAAAACACATTGTCAGATTAGGATGACGCACCGTCTGTAACCAACTCAACTATGTTTTGAACTTGTTTGTATGAAAAAACTGAGGGCGACTTTTCCTCTATGCTGTGAGCTAATTACCTTAGTTTTAACTGGTTAGTTTAACCAGAGATTTAGTAAACAATGCGATACACACAATGGCAAGGTACAGCATCACAGCTCCCGTTACTTAGAATGTTGCAGTGCGTTATGGAAAATGTCTCTCTACCTTGGTGTGCAGACAGTGAAGCATGTCATTCTTGGATCTTGTAAATCAGTGACGTGACATAGTGTGATTAAACTGAACACTATGGAGACTCACATGGTGCTGGCCTGGATAGACACGGTGTCCCATTCCACATGCTGCTCTGGGACACGCCCCCTGCTCTTAAAGGACCTGGCCGCCAGCAGAGCTTCGTGGGACGAGGCAGCATCTCCTCCCCCGCCTCGCCAGTTGAGGAAGACGCAGCGGCCGTTATCACTGCCCAGCATCAGGTCCACCGCTGTGATCTAACACACACACACAAAGTTAAACACACAAAGCTAAACACACAGTGTGCACAAATCCATAAGATAGATCACAGGTAAAAAGGTGATGCTCTTCATCTCTCTCGGTTATGTTAAATCTGTGTGTCTGCTATGCCAGTACAGCACAGTTTACGACACCCTGAGTGACACACTTTTTCCCTTACCTCTATCTTCTTCCCCACATCCTCAGTTTTAGCCACAAACTTGAAGCTGTATATGCGTGTCTTGCCAGGGACCAGGCACATGTTCTCTTGACTGGAGGCCTCTAGGATATCCTGAGACTTACACGGCTCCTCTACCACACACAACTGGTTATACTCCTGAAGAAGGACAGAGAGTCAACAGAGAGTGGTTGTACCTGTATGGATTGTGGTGGAGTAGTAGAGTTATGTAGTGGGTCAGTACCTGGTTGCTGAGGCTGACACACAGTTTAGAGAAGCGGACAGGGTGAGGGCAGTCAGCCCTCAGGTAGACATGCAGCTGGACCGGGTCATCCACGTGGAAACTAGGGGACAGGAACTTGGCCTTGCACTGGACTGGAAAGACAAATGTGTGGTATATGTTAGGTAGCTGTTCACAGAATCTCTCTTGTATCGTTTAAGATCTTGATGCATAATTGTATGATCTCGGGAGGTATACTGTAGAAGTGTACTAACCAAAGGGTACGTAGTCCTGCACCTCGATGGTGAACTCATTGCTGCCAGCCAGAGACATGCGGTCGCTCCACAGGGCCTGGGCAGCCTTGGCTGAGGCCTGGTCGCAATCTGGTTCTGCCTCTGGGACCTCGTTCTATGAACACAGACACAGGCTCAGCGTTAACATCCACAGAACAGGGGCTACACAGTCACATGAACATGGGGTGATGTGACGGATGCTATTTCTTCAACTCACCATCAGGACCTTGATGAGATTCTTCTCAATCCTGGATTTCTGCTCCTCCCGTAGAGTAGAAGCTGGAGAAATAGACAAAAGGGAACTTAAGGAAAAATGTAAATGACGACTTCTGCTGCTCTTGATAAGGTGATGGCCAGGCTCTAAACAAACTGAACATTGTAAATAAGCAACATATTAAACTGACTAAGTAGCCCAAAGAAGCAGAAAATTTAATCTGGGGAGAGCTGGGTGCAGCTGAAGAGTGTCCTGTACTATACCATCCTGTACCTCGTCCGACCAGCTCCATAGAGTAAGTGATGTAGTCCTTGATGTGGGCCATCAGGTAGGAGCACCGTAGCGCTGTGCTGAGGATGGAGGTGAGCAGGCTCCACCAGCGCTCTGTACGGTAGTCGCACATCACATAGTCCAGCAGTCTGCATATAGACACACAGACCAACATAGGTAGGTAAGTTTCACAATGATTCTCTTATCCAAAACTTCTAATTATCCAATCTAATCACATTTATAATATTTCAGCTTTGACTGCCAAAATAATAGCGAGTTACGGCGTAATTACTGGAATGCATGGCAAACACCGGCTAAAATAAATTGTCAGCAACCATGACAGAGCAAATTATTTTCTTTCAGGACTATGACATATTACAACGGAAATAAAATGACTTGACTAGAAATGTAGCCCATGTCAATTACGCTGATTTAAGTTAACACGTTCAATTGAAAACAATGTCTGTCTGTCTACATAGAGGCGAATAATCTGCGAAAATAAACTTTTAATGAATAACCACACTGCAAATGAAAGTGATATGGATGGCAACAACATGTGAAAGACAATTTAAATATCATTATAAAACAAAGAACCATGCATCTGTTTCTTTGGTAAAAATAACAACTTCAAAACATTACGAAGTAAGTCTACTCTCCCTACCACATTTATTTTCAATTCAGACAGTACAATACGCCACAGTAGCTCTACTGGCTTCATTACTGTAGTCCTGTAGGAACATATAAAACGTTCACTATTCAGTGTCATCACACTGTTCTACAAATAAAGAAATAATCTCTGCTATCCACACAACATTCTTCACTACCAGCTCATCACAATGACGTAGAGACAAAACTGTATGCTATTTGTCTGTTGTTTTGTTTTTTTAAAGCTTTAAAATATCTTATTTTAACAATTATAATATAATTTGTGCAACTTTAAAATAGCTTTATTAGAATACAATATAATTTGATAAAAAAACACAATTATAATTTAGTTTCAAATGTGTAGCCTACAGTTCAGGAATACGTCCTTCACCTCTTGATGAGAAATGGCCATAGGCTATATTTTTAAGACAAGTAAAAACATTAATGGATACATAAATTGGAAGCGAAAAATGTATCCTACACCATGATGTTTTCCATTCATAAAATGTGTAGGGTAAGCTACCTTGCCATAGTAGATTTGCCATGGTAAACAAGGAAATTAAATACTTTATATCAGTTGTACAGAATGATTGTCAAATAGACAAATTGCCCTTAGTCTCCTCAAATTGCAGGATTCAATAGTTCCGATGATAATACCCAAATAGAGGGAGAAATATTCTTGACAAATGTTGGATGCAAACAGGACTAAGAGTAAACCCCGACATTCACTTAGGAAGAGGTAAATAGCTGGCCGATTTGGTTGCAATTGAGATCAGATGTGCAAGTGATTTTAGCGCCTATTTATGGTATAACAGGAGATCCGTTGCCGATAATCTAGTCGCCATCAATGGTTGCAATTGGTCCAGTAATTTTCTGGAAGTCAGGTTTGCGCCCAATGACAGTGGGGATTTGTTATTATACTCTAATTGAATTAGTAACACATTTTACTTTTGTTCCACTGTGTCTGCTGAGTCAGGCTTACTTCAGTGCTTTGGTGTAGTCCTTGGCATGGTTGTACTCCTCTCCCATCTGCACCACTGGAGACAGACAGACAAACTTTGACAAGTACATGTAGACGCACACAAAAGTGATGCTTATGGTAACAATATGCTCCAAATGTACTGTTCCCCTTCAGCTCAGGGTAAAACTCACTCAGATGGCTCTTCATCCGAGGACACTTGTATTTCTTGAACTGAGCCACAGCGTTGCTGAGCAGAGCAATGATTAGTTCCTGTAATACAGCAAACAGAACAATCGGAGACTCTCTCTCACACACTTTTGGCATAATAAACCAAGTTAAACCAAGAAGAATCAGTATTTTGCTTGGCTTAATAATCCTATTAGAATTTTCTCCTTTTTCAACCATGCGGTTCTCATGGTATTCTTACTAAAAGTGGATCATATATTACCAGATACCAGATATATTACCATCCTTCTACATCACTAGTGAAGGATGCCACAAGTCTGACCCTTCTGTTTACGGAGTACAAACTTTGTCCCTTCAAATGAACGTCCACTGAACAACAGACCTGGCAATATGGTAACGCTGTTAATAAATATTCAATCCTCACTGTTCATGGAGCAAATCGGTCATTTCAGTTCGTAATGTTGCAGTATCATCCAAATCCAGAATTCACTTTTGATCTGCTTAGTGGTTTTATTCACTGTCATACACCATAAAACTGAACCTCCTTTGACCTGAGAACCTGGCATGGCCTTCTTCCACAAACGTCAGTGTATTTACCATGAGGGTGAGAGCTTGCTATCCATTAACCTACTATAGGTCTACACTCATGGAATGCGCAAGCCCAACCCTGTGTAGCAATGTAGCCTTCATGCACTGAAAGAGGCTTCAGAGTTAGTAGAACATGAGAATGGCTGTGTCGTGCTGAATGAGCGAGTGAATGTGGACTAACGGAGTGGGGAACATCCTTCTCCTTCATTTGCAGCGCCAGGATCCCTCCTTTCTCCTTCTCCATGTGTGGGGGATCGATACCTGCAAATACAAAATAAGACCTATTTCAATCAATATTAAGAAACCGAGAGACTGATCAGGACAGCAATCTTGGTTTAAACGCCTGTATTTTTCTTAAAACTGCATTGTTTGGTTAAGGGCTTATAAGTAAGCATTTCACTGTAAGGTCTACTACACCTGTTGTATTTGACGCATGTGACAAATAACATTTGATTTGAGCTGTACACACAAGTCTAAACACATAAAAGCTACTTTTAGTGCTGAAAGATTAGTGTTGAGATGGGCATACTCACTCTGGTGGCCCTGTCTCCAGGCTCTCTGCCCATAGAAGTCCAGAGCTCCGCTGGGCGTCTCCAGGTGGTCTGGGGTGGGGTAGCTCACACTGGCCTGCGAAAGGGACGGTCCGTCAACATGTGATAACTGTCATGGGTGGGGATGCCATGAGGGGGCATAAAGGCCTTCTGACACGATTGTTGTGCTGTGTGTAAACTAGAATGATTGCACTGCATGAAGAATCTACGATGCAGACATCAATAAAAATATTAGCCCATATCAATGCCATACATTACACATTATATACTCATATGTTGAGTTTCCATCTGAGATCTCCCCCACTGTTTGACCCAAAAGGCTCAGACTTTTCTGTTTCCATCTACATGAGCCAGCACCCGTGTCTCACTGGGCCATAGGCTGCAGAGGACCTGCTCTCACAGCTGACATTAACATAAAACCCTTGAGGCACACCGGTATGAGGTAAGTCTCAGTTGGAAGTGCAGCAATAGTGGCTCTATATAAATTTTTCCCCTCTCAAGCTTCTGCAGTCTTGTGAAAGACAGCTGTCTGAGTCACACATGCATTGCTGTACCTCATGGGCACACAGGTGAGTTGCTTGCTGCTTGCGTTCCTGGGCGTAGTAGGCAGCCTGCTGGTAGTAGAAGCCAGGGTTCTGAGTCTGGATGGCCGTCAGACCCAGCTTGATCGCCTCATCAAACAGGTCACCAAAAGACTGGAACCTGGGAGTGAGGAAATGGATGGAGATGGGTTATTATCAAGGATGGCATCAGGGAAGAATGGTAGGAAGTGGGTATTGACTTCTTACTGTTTGGACATCCATGCTGTGTGCTCAAACGCCAGCTCTGCGCTACCAATCTTCTTCTTGCACAGATCAATATGCTTCCTGAACTGAGCAATGGCATCCAAAGGTGTGTTGTGTTGGAAGCATAGTCGACAGATCTGAAAATAGGTTTTCTGTTACACATGTAACTCAACAGGGTGTACAGCACAGTCTATATGTTGGGAGCGCAATGTCTGCATTCCAGCTCATTATGATCCAAAAGCACCTTGTAGTTTATGAATCCAGCCATGGTCTTTATCTCCAGCATGTTGGTCTCGTGGGTTCTCAGCTCATGTACAAGGCTGTAGGCAGTCCTGTAGTACCTGCATCAGAAACAGTACTAATGATGTGTCAGATAGACAGACAGCACTAGAGAGATGTATTGTAAGACCGATCATATATACACACACACGACACAAGCCAGTAGAGCTGTGTTGAACTTACTTTAGGGAATTCTGTGTGTCTTGCTTGAGCTCACTGAAGAACGCAATCTTAAACTGGTGTCTCACAAACAGCAACTGCAACAACAACATGCACCGGTTGATGACATTGCAGTGATATAACCAGCATTAGCTTAGCTGCAAATTAAGTCATTAAAATAAAAATTACACAGAGAGACTTGGAGGAGTCATTGATTAACATAGTGGTGGTGGAGGTCATAGGGAACCAGGAAAACATACACATTATTTCTGTCATGTCTCACCTGATGTGTTGTTTTGTTGAGGAACTCTTTGTGGGATTTGACCCTCCTAATCTCTGTGTAATAGTAGGTCTGTGCATGCTCATAGAACGCATTTTCCAGCCTGCAAATAAGTACATAACACATACTAGGGAGGCTTCGTGATAAGGGTAACATACACCACCAGTCAAATGTTGACACACCTACTCATTCAAGGGTTTTTCTTTATTTTTTACATTGTAGAATAATAGTGAAGACATCAAAACTATGAAATAATACATATGGAATCATGTAGTAACCAAAAAAGTGTTAAACAAATCAAAATGTATTTTATATTTGAGATTCTTCAAAGTAGCCACCCTTTGCCTTGACGACAGCTCTTGGCATTCTCGCAACCAGCTTCATGAGGTAGTCACCTAGAATCAATTTCAATTAACAGGTGTGCCTTGTTAAAAATTAATTTGTGGAATTTCTTTCCTTCTTAATGCATTTGAGCCAATCAGTTGTGTTGTGACAAGGTAGGGTTGGTATACAGCCCTATTTGGTAAAAGACCAAGTCCATATTATTGCAAGAACAGCTCAAATAAGCAAAGAGAAACGACAGTCCATCATTACTTTAAGACATGAAGGTCAATCAATGCGGAAAATTTCAAGAACTTTGAAAGTTTCTTCAAGTGTAGTCGCAAAAACCATCAAGCACTATGATGAAACTGGCTCTCATAAGGACCGCCACAGGAAAGGAGGACCCAGAGTTACCTCTGCTGCAGATGATAAGTTCATTAGAGTTACCAGTCTCAGAAATGGCCAATTAATTGCACCTCAGCTTGCAGCCCAAATAAATGCTTCACAGAGTTCAAGTAACAGACATCTCAACATCAACTGTTCAGAGGAGACTGCGTGAATCAGGCCTTCATGGTCAAATTGCTACAAAGAAACCACTACTAAAGGACACCAATAATAAGAAGAGACTCGCTTGGGCCAAGAAACACAAACAATGGACATTAGCCTCAACAATCACCCAACATTAACCCAATTGAGATGGTTTGGGATGAGTTGAACCGCAGAGTGAAGGAAAAGCGACCAACAAGTGCTCAGCATATGTGGGAACTCCTTCAAGACTGTTGGAAAAGCATTCCAGCTGAAGCTGGTTGAGAGAATGCCAATAGAATGCAAAGCTGTCATCAAGGCAAAGGGTGGCTACTTTTATTTTATTTGTTTAACACTTTTTTGGTTACTACATGATTCCATATGTGTTATTTCATAGTTGTATGTCTTCACTATTATTCTACAATGTAGAAAATAGTAAAAATAAAGAAAAATCCTTAAATGAGTAGTTTCCAAAAATGTTCACTGGTACTGTACATGTCATGTAAATATATTAAGAGATGGTGTCAACACGGCTATCGGTAACTTGGCTCAGGGCCTTTGATCTGATCCCGGGTCCCACCAAGAGGAATTACTTACCTGATGATGTAGCCCACGAGGTGATCAGTGTGAGGGAGGACGAAGAGAGACTTCCCAGACAGGTCACAGGCATTGCACAGGGAAGCAGCCCTCTCTGAAGCCACCAGGTCCTCACCTTGGCACAGACAGCAGCAGCACAAATTCAGTCAAGTATGCAGCCTAAACATACATTGCATGACACAATACAATTTCTACAGTACTGACATGGTTGTCAGTCCTACAGATGTAATATTGTGGCTATGTTGATCATAAAACATAACACTACAATCAACATATATGATCTGTATAACTGTAGATGCAATTACCTGGAGGAAGAGGGGTTTTCTTCTGAATTAAAACAACTGCAACCTTGGTGTTTCTTCCTTGAAGGCTTGTTCTGTGAATGACATATTCATGATATACATTGCTTCAACTCAACAAACCACCACTATAGATCTTCATGTATGACCAGTGAAGAGGAGTAGTACTACAGTACCTGACTATCTCTACTTTAGTGGCACACTCGGACTGCTTCTCCTTCCAAACTGCGTCATCCCAGTCCAGCTCATAGAACAGCACCAGCAAGGCAGGCACCAGGTTCAGGTGCTTGTTCATCCAGCCTGTCTTCAAGATCCCTTTGGGGATGTACCACTCATAGGAGGTTCTCTGAGAAAAAAAACAACAGGGTCGTATTCACTTGTAGGCATGAAACTGAAGAAAACAGGTTGAAACGGGAAGGTAGCCTCGTCTACTATCTGATCGCTTGTTTACGTTTTCCATTGCACACCGTTTTGCTACCGTTGTGCTTTAGTGTATACGCACCAAATGTTTGTGTTTGGGAACAAATTATGTAAGTGGGTAACCTCATCAAGCAGCACTTACTTTGGTCCTACACTTTGGGTATTCATGGTCTCCTGGAAGGACCTTGAATGAGATGGGGACCCTGTCGGCCCTCCTGTTGGCACAGAAGGCATCCCAGATTGCCCTATGGATGGCGTTATAAGTTACATCCAGCCCAGTCAGGGCCACAAAGGCCATGGGCCGGCAGCACAGCTCCGGGGGCAGATCCCATTGGGTCGGACTCATCATGATTGATGCTGCTGCAATCTGAACATGGAACAGACAACACAGACTGTTTACAACTATAGATAGCTATGTACGTCTGCAATGACAGGTGCACAACATATGTTCATATGATGAGAAATATATATATATATTTTTACTTCAACAAGACATTGTACAACTGGCAGAAACAAGCAGAATTGCGAGTACATTGTGAAAAGAATACTAAAACAGTAAAAACACAATAAACAAACAACATGTGAGTCAAACAACAAGTCACAAGTATTGACAGTTGTTACAGCTGATGACTGCCATACAAATACAATCACACAGTTGTGATTTAGCTTACAATGGCCGTACTATTAGCTAGCTAGGCAAAACCACAATCACCAGAGTCAATTCAGAAAGAAAGAGGCAATAACATTGGATTGCATTGCATTGGTTCGTGGAAATAGCTGGCTACATTCACGTTGACACATTCATGTTATGATCAATTGTCGACGTACACACAGTGACAGAAATGTTAGCTTGTAGTAAAGGCGATTAGCAAACTAGCTACTTACCAAGCCAGCTAATGCTAGCTAGCTAGGCAACTCGGGTAAGCTAACTGGCCGAGTGTTGCAGACCGACTGAAAAATAAAAAGTGCTTAGCTACATAAGTAACATTTCCCACTATATGTCGAATTCAGAATGTACACGAGTCAGCAAACAGTAACGTTGGCAAAGGCAACTAGTTTGCTAGTGACTAAAAGCTTCCTGTCTCCTGATGCCTTCTGTTGACATGTAACGTTAGCTAGCTAGTGAACACAAACCCAGGCAGAATATTGAGTACTACCGCCACCTGCTGGACAATCAGCAAGAGTTCATGCCACTCCTCAATGTATCCAATATGTCAAATCACACCCAATTATATTTATATCATTGGTCACACCATAACATTTTTGGACATCAAAATACAAATTTTGTTTTATTATCCAACAGTTAAGAAAAGTTTATTTTGCACCAGTAAACTCTGTATGAGTAGCGTATACATGCATTTTTTGTCACTATTCCTTGTCAAAAGGTGGCAGCAATCTCCAAGTGACTTTTACAAACACCACAGAAAAAGAAATAGCTACATCCGTTTCACAATTCGCATGGCACGCTGGGACTTGGGGAGCCCAGCGGTAGTGGAATTCGCCCTCTACGATAACCATGCAATTCCAAGACTGAGTTATCAGCGAAAGGCCACCACACTCCGTTTCAATTTGAGGTATAATATCCTCTTTCTAATGCCTATTTTTTGTTGTCTCTCGTGATTACCTTAGGCGTTACGTCGGCAAACAATTAATTTAATGGTAAGACCTGTTAATTCACGATAGCTAACGTTGGGCGTGTTGGAGTGGATCACTTTTGTCAAGTCAGTGACCATCGTTGGTCATAGCCTTACAACGTGTGTTGTATTATTTAATCATTGTCCGACTTGCGGCTGCATGAACTTGACAAATCATGTGATCTAAGGTCCTGAAGTTTAGACTGCAAGTGTCTCTAAATGCTCTTTACCAACTTCATCCTGCAGCCGTCGCCTGCATTGTTGGAGACTCTATTGTCAACCAATCATTAGGGTGTTTTTGTTTGACTACGCGAACGTGACCAAAGACATGACTGGAACAGGAACCAACTTTGGCGCGATTAATTTATAGAGTGGATATATGTTACATTTGAGGCTACTATACACATTTTATTTTCTGGGACTGATTTTGACATGGGAGTTGGAGCTATGTTTATTTCGACATTATAAAGCTTAAATGTATAAACAATGCCAACACTACCATGTTGGTCTGAGCCTTGTAAAAAAAAAAACATTTGTGTACAGCTGTCGCAGAGCTCACTCCTAGACGTTCGTCTAAAACAAGGGGGGCAAAGTACGGCCAGCGGGACGACAAAATTATTTAAAAAATTACCCACAATTTCGTGGTTTCCAATTGGTAGTTAGTCTTGTCCATCGCTGCAACTCCTGTACCGACTCTAGAGAGGCGAAGTTCGAGAGCCGTGCATCCTCCGAAACACAGCCTGGGATCGAACCCGGGTCTGTAGTGATGCCTCAAGCACTGCGATGCAGTGCCTTAGACTGTTGCGCCACCCCCGCAAATGTATTTTTAACGAACAATTGGTCCCCCCAAAAATGCAGCCCTCCATTGAATGTCTAAATCCATATGTGGCCCTCAGGCCAAAAAGTTTGCCCACCCCAGGTCTAAAACGTTGGAGGTTATGAAATAACGGAGCCCCATTCATTTTCAATTAAGTGGGCCGGGGGACGTTGGGCGCTGCAAGTATGGCCAAAGGAGCGTGAACAGGGCTGGACCCAAGTTGGGGGTATCTGAACTTTTGTCTTGCATTTCGGGACATCCCGTTGCTATTGACCATTCGAAGCTCACTATAGTTTCCAGCCCCTACTGGATTGACTTGATTCCTAGCACTATCTAGGCTGCTTGTTAGCACCAACATGAAGGTGACGCTAGGATGGCAATCTGAATTTACACGTACGAAGGATCTCAGACACTCTTAAATGCGCCTGTTGTCACCTGTTGTGTGAACTCCACGGGGTTCGAGAGAGCCTGTGTTTCTGGTTTTCAGGGATAAATGTTTCTGTTAGACATTAAGTGAAATCTAATGGACTTATTTTCTGGCTTATCATTCAGATGAGAGATCATTGTCAATGGGTGTGAGCCGGCTGGATGTTCTTTACAGAAAGCTTCTTCTCACCAAGCTTTTCATCCAAGGTTGGGGAAAGCCTGATGATCTGAAAAGGTAGCCTAAAATATCCCCACTGTCATATGGCATGGCAATCACTAGGTACATTTTCACCTAATTCTTATTTTTGTGGCAGTGTATATTTAACCACCTTTTCATATTTCCACAGAATATTTAAGTTAAGGAAAATCATTGGCAATAGAGAGAAGTGTAAGGAACTGGTACCTAAGGACTATCCTGTGTTTATTGACAAGGTACCCCTCCCTCACTTCAATCTGATAGAGTTTTTGTTCAGCCTAAAGTCTTAACAAATGCATTTTGGTCTGAAAGCTTAGTGCCTTTCCAATTTTTTTCATTGGTCTGTAGCCTAGTGAGCCGTTTCACATTTGAATAATATGCACATTGCCATTGACTCAACCTGTTTTATGGTGAAACATCATGCAGTTGTATATATATTTTTGCTGTTGTCTTAGGTAGAAGACCAGTCTGACTGCAAAATACACAATGGGTATTTCATATCTCCCCTGGAACACATTGTTCCTGGTATCTTGCCATCAGAGTCCATCAAAGCCAGGTAATGGAAATAATACTGTCACTGAATGATTAGTCAACTTTTGCAGATTGCCATATAGTAATAATAGACCATGTCTCCTATTTGATCTTACCTCTGAGTTTATTTTATGCAGTTTTTGTTGTCAAAGCTGGTATCGGTAGCAGTGATACTGACAGAAAAACAGTATTCTACTATGATTTTCTTTTTTCCCCCCATGATGCTGGATCCTCCTCCTGGCCTGTAAAAAATAAAATTCTGTAAAATATATAATACAACAACAAAAAGTTGACCAGTGGTGCTGTTTCACCTTATGCGGATCTCAGATTTAAGTAAAGTATGAAGCCTTGTCTGAGCCAGAACAGCCCATAGGGTAGTTTCTCCCTCCGAACAGGATGCTATCGCAGGGCATCACCCCAAATCCTTCTCCTTAATGTTAACGGCCAAGCAGAGAGGCATTGGGTCCCATTTTTAGTCTTTGGTATCAAAGCAGACACTAATCACAAGGCCTGTTTTTTTGTGTTTTAAGGTTCCAGTTTATAGTTCCAAAGAAGTGGAAAAACCACAAGCCAGTATGTATTCACTTGGCTGGGACTGGAGATCATGTAAGTTACATTAGCTATTACACTCTTCATAATATTCTTTGCACTAACAGGGTAGTTACATTTGTCAATCAAATTTAATAGCTTACCCTGATCAACTGCACAAACCAGGTATCAACCTTCTTTGATGTACAATCTCTCATAGAAAATAGCTTTATTTTCAGTTCTTCTGGAAGAGGCGGACCCTCATGGCCAGACCCATGATAAAGGAGGCAGGAATGGCTTCACTTCTCCTGGAAAACCCTTATTATATCCTTTTTAATTAGAAAAATAGTAAAATAAGTATTAATATACTATTTACATTGTAAACTGTTTTTAAATATTCTTATTCTAATTCCTTAACTACGACTTGTACATGGATACCGGAAACCAAAAGAACAAGTGTAAGTCATCCCCATAACCTTGTCATTGTTTTTTTTTCTCCAAAACCTCTACCATTATTTGAGTGTCATGGCAATGTCGTTATGATTTGTGCTTTATGCTTGGTGTTTGTCTAGTCGTTCCAGCCTGAGGAATGTGTCTGACCTCTTTGTGATGGGAGCAGCACTCATCCTGGAGTCTGCAGTGCTGCTACACTGGCTAGAGAGGGAGGACTACTGGCCCCTCGGCATGACTGGTATCTCAATGGGAGGGCATGTAAGTACACGCCACACAATCATTCATTCTATTACCAAAAGTAGACATCAGTTTAAGTTAATTCCTAAAGGAGATAGAACAATCAATGGAAGCTCTCATCTTCTCACAGATGGCATCCTTAGCTGTAACCAACTGGCCAAAGCCCATACCGCTGATTCCCTGTCTCTCCTGGACCACAGCTTCCAATGTTTTTACCACAGTAAGTATTCCTTTACCCATCTCATTTACAAAGCCCATTTCTCAGTCTTTAATTTATTTAAAAAAAACTAAAAGCAAATCAGTAAACTGCCCAAATTTGTTAAGTACTGTGCTCTGAAATACATATTTTGTGTTTTACAGGGTGTTTTGAGCAAAGCTGTGAACTGGAGGGAACTGGAGAAGCAGTATGCAATGCACTCTGTGTACGGACAGGAGATCATCAGACTGTTGGAGTACTGTGGGGTAAACCTTAATTCCATAACATAATGTTAGGTCTACATATCGTACCATCTGTTTTATAGCTTGAGATGTCAATTTTACAGCAGTTGTCATAAATGGCTTTACAGATTGGTTCATTATTTAATAATTGGTACATTATTAGTGCAGTCAATTGGTTCATAATTGACAAGACAACCTTTCATTTCAGGTTGATTCCTTCAAGATGGGTCAGGAGTTTCTAAAGAGCTCACTTGACACGCTTTCTGGTCTGGATCTCTCCACGGACATCTTGGGTCTGCATGCCCCTGAGAGGGACCGCATGGGGCTGCGCACCTCTGCCCTGCACTCCCGGGCCGGGGAAGAAGCTAATGGACAGGACCAACTGATTGGACGGGAACACGATCATGGGCTGGACCAGATTCTTTCCTCTGTGAACATGCAGCACACCAACATCAACAAGGGCAGTGGCAGCGGGTGGCAGCGCCAGTCCCTCCACATTGAGTCTCTGGACTTTATGAAGGGTGTCATGGATGAGTGCACACACATCGCTAACTTCTCAGGTGAGAATTGACAGATTCTTATAGAGCTGGGACCCAAAAAATGCTGCAGCTGTGCAGTATAACTTGTTTAGCTCAATTGAGTAACACTCAAGCCTGGCTATCTTGGTTTTCCCAGTGCCGTTGGATCCCAGTCTGATCATTGTGATACAGGCAAAGGAAGATGCTTATATTCCACGCACCGGTGTGCGCAGTCTACAAGAGATCTGGCCAGGCTGTGAGGTGCGGTATCTCAACGGTGGCCACGTCAGCGCCTACCTCTTCAAACAGGGACTTTTTCGGTGAGTAAATGGTTCCACAATTTCACAGAGACAGATGCCCATTGTTGTCTTTCTGTAATATTCTGAAATACTTATTTGGTATGTTTGTCTTACAGGCAAGCCATCTATGATGCCTACGACCGATACCTTGAAAAGTATTCCAATACCTAGCCACTAAAACAGAAACTCATCCTCACAGGAAAAGGATGCCATTTTCTAATTTGTAAATAATTTCAAAGTATGCAGTACAATTTGAGTGTCAAACAAATCATGAAGGATACATTTGTAACATGTTATCCATACACTTACAATGTGGTGCTACTGAAATGACAATAGTTATATGTAAAAAATGGAATCTATTGTTTATATGGGTATAGATGTCTTCTAAAGCTCACGCATGATCCCACATTTGCCAATTCCACACTTTGTGCTCCTCAACCCATCTTTATCCATGTTGATGCCTTCACCTGTTATTCTAGGGCTAAAGGCTTTGATCAAGATGCGCCTCACTTTATCTTAACATGTTCATATCTTTCCCCCAAACCTGTCCTGCCCCACATTGAATTATTCTCAATATTTCTGATCCTGCCCTGCTCTAACATGTTATACACCTGCTACTTCTTACAAAAGTTTAGATGAGGGATATTGTGTCAGAGCAGGCTCTCCAACACTGTTCCTGGAGAGCTACCCTTCTGTGGGTTTTTGCTCCAACCCCAGTTGTAACTAACCTTATTCAGCATCTCGACCAGCTAATTATTAGAATCAGGTGTGCTAGATTAGGGTTGGAGTTAACCTACAGGACAGTAGCTCTCCAGTATTGGAGTAAACACAGAGTTAATAGTATAATTTAATAGTAAATGGTTTACTCCCTCATAAACCAAATGTTTTATAATTATCACAAATGTTCCTAAACAATGTTTTACTACTCCAGTGGACCTTCTGTTTTTAAACTCTGAAATAAAAAGGTCAATCTCTATCAATTCCTGTCTGTTTTTCATTCAGGTGTGTTACATCTACAAAAACATTTTTCATTTGCCAAAATCTAAGTAACATTACTCAAATCAGGAATGCAACTCAAGTGTTTACATGCTCATTCATATGCAGTACACAATGAACATTATGTGAACAATGAACACAGTTGACCTTAAGAATAATATGAAAGTTTTGTTTACGTCATATACATAGTTTGTGACACCATTGGGTGTATGACGTTTTACGTATACAAAGGCGAAGTGAACAGATAAAAACCATCCCGTTTGGGCCAGATGAGCAAAACGAATGGAATCTGTACAGTTCTGTAATGATGGTTCTGATACTGTATTGAACAGTATAAAGAGCCATACAGAACTCTGACATTTGGGCCAGAAGGAATCAGATGACATCACAGCAGGGACAGACCATTTCTGGGGGTAGAATTTCTGATGTGATGACTTCACAATAGGACCACATACAGAATCTAATGGCAACAGAATAGGGCCAGATGGAATCTGGTGTAGTGGTTCTGGGGCCAGGCACAATCTGTAGCCGATAGTCATCTAGCAATTAGAGTACAACCCTATAATTTACAGCAACACTATTTTTGTTCCACAGCATCAAAATATTAAAATCTTCTACTTTCCTGTCATTCATAGTCTTTCGGAATGATACAATAGGACACCATGGCCTTTGTAATTATCGACAGGGACTTTAAGTTAGAACCAAGGATATTGTTATATAATCGGCACGTGGGGGTGGAACCGGAAACTGTTATGACGTGTATAGTGACCGTCACTTTGTTATGTACACCAGCTGATCTGGCCGTAAAGACGACGATTATCAGGACTACAGCGATCACCAGACTGCATCAAAATCTATCAGATGGTTTTGCGAAATGAGCTAACGAGTGGGGGACTTTATTTATCCTTCCGGTGACATTGCTTTTCTCTTGATTATTTTGCTGTGCTGTCAGGGCCGAAAATACCTGGCTAGCTAAGAACATTCTTACGTCTCGTTTGCTAGCGTTCAAGATGCATGTAACTAGCTTCCGAAACTATTTGTGAAAATGGTGGACACTGAGAACGAATAGTTTACCCGAAGGGCATCGGGTAGTGTATTTGCCTAAAATCGGCCTTGTTTTGAGCGTCTGTACCCTGATACATCTAGCTAACGAGATAAGCCTTGAAGTTGTCCTAGCTAACTGTTTACTGTAACATAAGTTGCAGTGAGTGACAACTGCTACATCGAGTAGGCTAAACAAAACCTGGAGACACCAATGAAAAGATACGGGTTCTGACCCTACTATTTACACCGGTAACTACAGTAACCCTCTTACAGTGTAAGATGTGGTTAAAACTATTTTTTCTCCTACTGTATTTTTTGGTGTTATTCGTTTTGGCCAGATTTTTTGAAGCAGTTGTCTGGTATGAAACTGGTCTTTTTGCCACCCAGTTGGTTGATCCTGTAACCCTGAGTTTCAATAAATTAAAGACCATTCTAGAATGTCGAGGACTGGGATACTCTGGGCTTGCAGAGAAGAGGGATGTCAGAGAACTAGTCGAAAAGTCAGGTAAAGCTTCATGACAAATCAATGTTAACAAAACACTTGCAAATACGGTGATCTGATCTACTCTGGCTTGTTTTAAATTCCGTACAAATAAATCAATATTGGTGGTGGAAAAACTGTCTATGACAGTATCAGTGCACTTGCCATTCTGAAAGCTGCTAGAAAGTGGGTCAAAGTTGTCTCACTCAAAGGTTTCATGATTCACTAGTACTCCTTACGTATCATGATATGTTAGTACTCGCGTATCATGCTCTGCTAGTACTCAATATCATGATCTGCTAGTACTCCTCGGGTATCATGATCTGCAACAGTACTCCTCACAACTGTGTTTTATTTTTCTAGGTGACCTGATGCAAGGAGAGTTGTACTCTGCCATCAAGAATGAAAAGGAGCAAGCTGAGTCCCAGTCTGAGTCCAGCACTACCTTCAGTGGGGAGATGCACTTTTATGAGCTGGTGGAGGACACCAAAGATGGCATTTGGTTGGTCCAGGTAGGTGGATATGATTGCTTTATTGCATGCCCCCTTTAGACCTCTTCCAAAAGTAATACAGCATCTTATATATTACCTCACATAGCTAAAAATTTTAACAGAAAATGTAGGAGCTCTTCCAGAAGGAACATTTTTGAACGTTCAAAATGTTGTTGAAATTTTCAGACTAAAATAAGTAATTGTGGTATTGACTTTGTTAATACCACAATTGTTCCTCAATGTTGTTCCTCAATGTCTGCTACTTTTCACATATTGAGGATGAAGATACATTAACACAAAACATCAAGCAGTGAAATAAATTATACAATTCCTACATTAAACACCGATGTTAACATATCATCCTTTATTTCTTTCTGTAGGTAATTGCCCAAGATCGAGATGCTCTTTTGAGCAAAGCCAACTGGGGTAAAATGGTCCAAAAGGTTTCTCAGTTTGGCATTCGCACTGGTACTTTTAACTGCTCCAGTGACTCAAGGTAAGTTGGATGCATACTTGGAACTGCACAATACTTAATTAGATTTAAGTGCATGTTATTTGTATTTAGGTAGCCTAGTGGTTAGAGCGTTGGACTAGTAACCAAAAGGTTGCAAGATCGAATCCCTGAGCTGACAAAATAAAACATCTGTTGTTCTGCCCCTGAACAAGGCAGTTAACCCACTATTCCTAGGCCGTCATTGAAAATAAGAATTTGTTCTTAACTGACTTGACTAGTAAAATAAATAAAAAATGGATCCCCATTAGCTCCTTACTCTTCCTGGGGACTGGAGAAATTAAGGCAGTTATACAATTTTAAAAACATTGCAATATATTCATAACAGATTTCACAACACACTAGGTGTGTGCCCTCCGGCCCCTACTCCACACCACATATCTACAACACAAAATCAATGTGTACGTGTGTGTATGTTATCATGTGTGTGTATGCATGTCTGTGCCTATGTTTGTGTTGCTTCACAGTCCCCACTGTTCCATAAGGTGTATGGTAATTCTTCAAGTTGCATTCTGGTATAAGCCACATCAGTATTTGCATATTAGTAGCCTAGATGATGATCCTGTTATCTCTTGCAGGTATTGTCGTAAACGGGGTTGGATGAAATCCACACTTATAATGTCTGTGCCTCAGACTTATGCATCAAAAGGAAAGGTTATGCTGAAAGAGTACAATGGCAGACGCATTGAGACAGAGCACATCTTCAAGTGGATGACGGCACACGTAGCGTCCCGTATAAAAACCATCCGCATGTCTCAGCAGCTTGTTGAAGAGTGGCACCCCAGTGAGAAGCACCCAGTAAAGATGTTCCTATTTGCCAAGCTGGCACAACCTCCAGCCTTTTTTTCAGCACTCAGTGTCAAGTTCACAGGTCGGATTGAGTTCATCTTTGTAGATGTGCAGAGCTGGGACAATATAACCTCCTTGGAAGAGATGGGTGTGCAACAGTTGCCATCGTACATCCTGAAAATGCCGGAGGGCATCTACAGATATGGGAACAGCATTGGAGAGTTCATCTCCCTACAGGCCATGGACACTTTCCTCCGTTCGGTTCAGCCAGAGGTCAATGACCTGTTTGTGTTGAGTCTAGTGATGGTCAACCTCATGGCCTGGTTGGACCTGTTCATAACACAGGGCGCCACCATCAAGCGCTTCGTTGTTCTCATCAGTACGCTGGGGACCTACAACTCCTTGCTCATCATCTCCTGGCTGCCTATCCTGGGGTTCCTACAGTTGCCATATCTGGAGGGCTTCTACGACTACAGCCTCAAGCTGTTGCGTTACGCAGACACCACCACCATCGCCTCCTGGGTGAGGACCGACTGGACCTTCTACTCCTCCCACCCCGCCCTGTTCCTCAGCACCTACCTAGCACATGGGCTTCTCATCGACTACTTTGAGAAGAAGAGGAGATGCAACAATGAAGAAGAGAACCCCAATAACTTGGAGTGGCTGTCCAGCCTCTGGGATTGGTACACCAGCTACTTGGTCCATCCCATAACCTCCTTTCATAACTTCCCCAACGAGTCTGACTGGGACGATGACCCCAATTTCCTTCTGGAGAGGTTGGCCTTTCCCGATCTCTGGCTTCACCCGCTTATCCCCATTGACTACATCAACAACCTGCCCACCTGGAGGTTCAAGTGCACACATGTCTGTGGGCCAAACTCTGAAGAGAACAGCGGCAGAGATCTGGACAGCAACATACAAGACACTACAGGAGGACAGACCCAAGGCTTAAACAGTGAGCATGAAGAACATGGCTGTGGTAAAGAGAGAGATTGTGCCGCTGATTTATGTTGTCATTCTGAAAATGGAGGGGATGTACCATGCATGAAAAGGGAAGCACAAGAGCAACAAGCAGATTGGTCCCAATGGCCCAGTGACATGATACACTGCACAGAGTGTGTTGTGTGTCTGGAGAACTTTGAGACTGATTGCATCGTCATGGGACTGCCCTGTGCCCACGTGTTCCACCAGCAGTGCATTGTGGTCTGGCTGGCAGGTGGACAGCACTGTTGCCCGGTGTGCAGGGGGCCATCCTACAAGAGGAAGCCAGTTAGATCATCTGGTCTGGACCTACTGGAGCAGCAGGAATAGCAGAATGTTTCTGTCTGCCAACCTGCCTCCTGTCCTGCACTTAACTTATAGAAATACTTGATGTGTCCATCGTCAGTCCTTGGATCCTTGTAGTTGGTTTTCATTAAACATTTTGGTAGTGTAAACCAAACCTACACACAATAGGGTATATCCATTGCGAGGGGAAATGTATTTCTAATACTACTAGTCTCACTCAAAAATAATAGCTTAAATAATATATTAAATCTGGCTTTTGTTCAGATAGTAGATGATCAAAAATGCATTTAAACTATGTCATGAAGAGACCTTAATGCCCTATCTTGATGTTTTGCCCCACCCCAAAAAGTCATTTGGAGAAACAAAAGTTTCGGAACTGTTATGAACAAGGAAATGTATAGGAAACCAAGTAGGATACATTTTGTCCTCTCTTTGCACAATCTTGTCTATCAACATGGTCTACTTTATTCATGATCAGTATCAATCTGATGTGGAGTTGCTCTACTACCTAAGAATTCTATATATGGGCCTTGAAGCCAATCATTCCCAGATGTATTTAGAAAGTTATATTTCAGGCATGTGATTTGGTTTTTAAGGTTAATTGTATCAGTGCATTCTCTTACCCTGCAGCACGAAAACGTTTTTTGTTCATAATGGAATGACCCTTGAAGCGATGTGCTATGCAGCTCTGCTGACTCAGTTTTCATGTATTGTTGGAGCATGTCAATGCCTCTTGTCTGTGTTTTTTAACGGATTAACATCATGTAGGTAGGGGATCCCAACAAGTCTATTCACTTGTTCTTGTCATCTGTGTTCGAGTTTGAAAAGAGAATTGGAAGTGTTGACATGTAACATGTTACTCATTAAAATAAACTAAAAATGTTCATCTGGAATTACTTGTCGGTTGGTATTTGCTGGATTTCCCATTCCTGAACCCAGAAACCAGGTACCGGTTGTACAGGTTTCTAAGTAACTACAGTTATCTCCCTGCAAACATTTGTTAAGACCACACATTTGCCATTTCGGCTCAGCCTATGACAAAATGTTCCTTGGTAAACGGACGTCCAACTCTGACGTCGCCCCATTGAAGTAAAATGGTTAGGTTTTACGGTAGGGATGTCCTTAGGATACCGGACAGCACTAACCATGACAAAATAACCGAAGATGATCTATTATATTGACAAGATAGTTGAATGACCGCTCTAACAATGGAAATGCATGTCCTTGATTATTGAATGCAGGCGAGATCAGGTTTGACACGAGTGTTGCAGCGGTCTAAGGCACTGCATTACAGTGCTAGAGGCGTCACTACATACCCTGGTTCGATCCCGGGCTGTATCACAACCCGGCCGTGATCGGGAGTCCCATAGGGCGGCGCACAATTGGCCCAGCGTCGTCCTGGTTAGGGTTTGGCCGGTGTATGCTGTCATTGTAAATAAGAATTTGTTAACTGACTTGCCTAGTTAAATAAAACATTCAAAAAACTATGAGTGGCTAAACACGTTACGCTGCAGTAAAATTCTCTCGCGAAAGTGTCTGTACATGAGAAATTAATGAGTGGGCAGATGCGCGTGTGAACAACAGCTACAACTAAGTCGTTTTTCCCAAAGCTGCCGGTGTTGTGCCGAAAATCTCCCTAAGAATGCCTTATGTCTAGTAATGTCTGCAGTTTTCGGTTTGGCTATTTGTTTCAAATGTATTAGTCTATAAATAAATCTCTTTGCTAAAATTCATCATCTCTCATGTCTTATTTGACTAGTAGCTGAAATGTTTATTGCTTGCCTACATCTTACTCCCTCTATGTTTAATATAACACACATTGATTCATTTCGGTTGCCTATCCTGACGTGAAGTTTGTTCTATAGAAAGTATTTGACTCTGATGTGTGCCACAAAGTATTTTAATCTAGTGAGGAAATTAGAGGGGGGGGGGGGCCTTGCCGAAATGGCCTTGCCGAAATCTCCCTCCCCCCTTCTAATTTCCTTAATTTTATCACTAGTCAAATACTTTCTATAGAACAAACTTCACGTCAGGATAGGCAACCGAAATGAATAATTCATGTATGTGTGTTATATTAAACCTATAGGAGGGAGTAAAATGTGGTCAAACAATAAACACTTCAGAACAACTACTAGTCGAGTAAGATATGGAAGATGATGACGCATTTTCGATAAGATATTTATTTATAGACTAATACGCTTGAAACAAACCGAAAACTGCAGACATTAGTGTCTCCCCCGCGATCAAACCGACATAAAAAAATGAAATGAAACGCAGCCTAACGTGATCATTGACAGCTGCCTTTGACACCTCTAGCTCTGCGATGTAGTGCCTTAGACCGCTGCACCACTCGGGAGCCCGAAATGTTGATAGCTTCTGCAACACCATAGATTTATGTGGGGAAGGGCTCATTGTGAACGCGTCATACATTGTTTATATGCGTTTGCAATAAATCAAATAAATTAAAAAATTTGAAATATTTGTTCCAATGGTAACCAAAAATATGATGCATAAAATATTGATGCGGTTCTACATCGCAGAGCTAGAGGTGTCACGACAGACCCTGGTTCGATCGTGATCGGGAGTCCCATAGGGCGGAGCACCATTGACCCAACGCGGTTGGGGTTTGGCCGGGGGTAGGCTATTATTGTAAAATAATAAGAATTCGCAAGTCACCTAGTTAAATAAAGTTTAATATAAATAAAAACATCCCTATCACACCTGAAAAACAAAACTAGTGACATTGCAACAAATTATCTTTGGCAGAGGAATGTCGCGTTCAAAAAGACTGGGAACTCGGAAATCTCTTAAATTCCGACTTCAGTGCGTTCAAGAAATCTGGGAACTCGGAAAAAACGAGCTCCGAAACTCTGGCATCTTTCTAGACTTACCGACCTGAAGATCACTGACGTCATGAGGTTTTTTTTCTTCTCCGAATTCGAAGTTGTCTTGAATGCAGCATTACTCCGCCAAAATGTCCTGGTGAGATAAGCAATTTCGTTCTAAGGAGGCATATGAGTGTCGAATGACATACTTATTTGATCGAATATAATTTTCGTACTGTGTAGGCTGTTACAAGTGTACTGATATAACTGAATGCACGTGGCATTCATAAAGGTATAAACGAAAGAGCTATGAACCCGTGACGTAATGCTTATTTTTGCAGTTGGGCGTACCCGTGAAGAATAATAGAGGCCTCTAGTGGCCAAAAGGCTATTTTAGCATGAGCAACGCCATTGAGTGCTTCCAAACAAGCTTCCGCCATTTTACAGGAGTCAAAGTAGTCAACTGGGTGGAGATTCCTATGGGTTGTAAAACCGCAATGGTGCTGCCCATGCTGTCACGTAGGCCATAATGACACAGATATAAAAATTAGGCCTCTATCTATCTCTATGGGCGTACCCGTTGCGCATGCGCAACCCTTCGGCTGTGTGTCACCCTCGGTGAAAAAGTGTTTGGAAGTATCTCGTGTGTTTTAATGCTTGAGATTGACAGTTTTTGTCATGCTTTGCTGAATTGAAACAGTTTGTCATAAATAACGAAGAAAGGGAGTACCGACAACAATGCTGCGTGTCTGCTTGAAAGGGGCAAATTCTGCAGCGCGGGTAAGTATCACTGTGTTCTAAATGGAATATCTAGCTAGCTAGCATGCTAGCCGAGCGGTCATTCAGTGACCCAGAGACCGGGCCTACACCACTGTGCTTGTTGTTGGGAGAAATAAACAGTTTACGTCTTCAGACATGTTTTACAACCTCTCATCACAACATATAGTGTACGGAAAGGTGGGAATTCAATGTCATAACAAAGTTTCATGTTAAATGCCTTCATTGAAAGAAAGCTGCGCTAAACTTAGGCTACTGAACGTAACTTGACGCAAATCTTGTAATTTCATGCAAATCACGTAATTACGTAGTGGAAAGAGGCGTATTTCTATTGATTGACTGCACTGCCTTCCGAATAAAACAAAGACTGGAGAGTGACACGAGCGTGCACCAATGCACACCGTAGAATTGGAGGCGGGGCTCGGTGGTTGTATGATACATTTTTATATTAATGTTGTGTACATGTGCGATAACGCAAATGTTGTAGTCAAGTTGTTTTGCTACACACGTTCATGTATCTAATGTGTAGGGGAAATGCTGTCTCTGCTACTGATTCCTAGCACAATCAGTTTCATTTCAACTAGCTACGTGAAAAAGAAAGGACAAATGCACATTCATATCAAGGGGACATGACCTTGGCAAATTCTTAGTTCATAGAATGACCTGAAGAAATTGGCTTTTGTTTGTGGAAATGTTTCCATTGCAGAATTGCACACATGTAATAACTGATTAATGCGCTTTTCTTGTCAGCTATCCTATTCCAATGAATTTTAATAGAACAAGTGCTGGTGTATTTTGTATAGGTCCCATAATAGACATGTGGTGCTCCTGTGGATAGTGCGTGTATATGCTGATCTTCTTCTCCTTTCCATAGAAATGCCTGTGTGGGAATGGTGTCCCCCTTCACCCCCTCCAGCAATGTCGTAGCTACACTTCAGGAGGCTCAGGGTAGGTGACTTGTCTCCTGCTGAGTTACTTAAGTGGCCAAATGCTACATTGAGCTGTTTATGTTAATTGATAGAGCAGCTACCTTACTGTCCTTGACCCGTGCTTGTAAATAAATCAATTAAAGAGAGGAAGGAGTAAGTTACTCTAAAGCTGCACACAAGCACTAAAGCCATTATCAATGTGATATTCCCTTATATCATTCTGATTGGCCGCTGCTTTGTTTGCTTTCTTGTGTGTTTGAATATCTTAACTCTGACTGTACTTGCAGGTCTTCTGCAGGAAAGATTGTAGCTGCCAGTGTCCTCACTGTAGGTGGAGGAGTTGGTGGCACAATTCTATATGCCAATTGGGATCCCAAATTCAGGGCCAATGTTGAGAAATCCATACCATACTCAGATCAAGTGTTTGGACTGGCTCTCGGCCCAGCACCACCTCCACCTGTTATAAATAAACCAGTAAGTCAAATAACCTGTGTTCTAGAGCACATTTTGAGGAGTCATAGTTTGTCATTCGTGTCATTACATTTTACTTAGTCTGTTGTCAAACACAAGCTAGCTCATCTAACAAAAGAACCACATACAGATGTTCACATTCAATTCAATCTTCCCTGACACTATTATTCTATTACTGTCCTGAAGAGAAAGGTTGAACCTGTTCAGATTTCCTCCATGTCTGAAGTGTGGAAAGACTCGAAGCAGCCAAAGGCCAAAGAGGTTGAGAAGAAAGCAGAGCAGCCAGATGCTGAGGGACCCCCTGCTCCAGCACCTCAGGAGACCCTAGAGGGTGAGTTACAGCTGTGCCTGAGAGAGCTGACGTACTTCATGCTCTATGAGGTGTTGAAAAAAATATTATCTTGTGAGTCAAGTACTAAGAACGTTGGCACGCCATTGTTTTTAAGACTATTCAATTAAGAGGGATCAGGTGCTTAATGTGAATATCATCCATTAGCCGTTGCATGCTTCTGGAATCAAATTTTTCACAACAAACCCATGTCTTCTCTCTGTTGTCGAACTGATAGGATCTAATGAAATTGTGTTGTGTACTTGGGATGGTTTACTTCATTGTTCTTACAAATACAAATTGACTTGAACTGTTAAGTTTTCTTGCTATTGTCGATGCATGATTAGACACTTTTCAGGTTAGCAAAGAGTTATCCTCTAAATCACTGAACAGTGCATAATCGCATCATATTTTATCCCTTTAAATCTATTTATCCGATATATAATCTTAGTTTTCCCCTCAAATCGGTATCTCCTTGGAGAGTAAGTCATTAATTTACTCTTGATTTTCTTTGTTAGCTAATTGTTCAATATCTTGACATGTGGCAAGTTTCTTAATTAGCTGATGGCTTTACCAAGGTGGTCATTATACCTCTGCAGAACTTACAATGTTATTTAGCTAGGTTAACCATTTTTCGTTTAAGGGCCTTGAGTCTGTCTGTGGTGTTGATAAAATTGGGATCCCAGCAAACCAGTGAAGGACTTGACTGTTGATAGGAACTGAGTATTTCATCTCAACTAAATGAGTCTTCCGTACTAAAGTAGAGGAATGTGATGCAGGTCACATGTCTGCTGTGGGTTTTGAGAAGACCAGTTGACGATCAGGTGACACATCTAGTCCGTCAGTGTAAATCACTGGAGTGAGAGAATGGGTATCTGCCTGTGTTACTTTAGAGGTTTGCCTTCTTATCTACAGCTATGCTATGAGTCAGTATTGCTGCTGTGTTCTTGAGTGTGACAGTTCCACATGTCCTGTTGGTTACCATAACACGGCCTTGCCAAGAAGACCAGTCAGTCCACTGATGTTGAGCTCCACTGTGTTGTTGCAGAAGCTTCTGCTCAAGTGGCACAAATCCTTTCAGCCATCGGCGAGGTGCCCTCTGTGCCAGCCCCTGGAACCCACGAGGCAGAGGCCGTGCCACCCCCAGCCGCCCTCGAGGGGGTCCCGGCAGGTCAGAACCGGGTGGATACAGCCTCCCCTGCATGGGTGCATGGCGCTCTCTCTTTCACTAATATAAGGGGTCCTAGGGTGCATGGCTCCATGCTCTATGCCTGTTCTTCTCTAATACTTGTTTTTCCTTCCTGTTCATTATTCTCCTGGTGATTTGTATTTGCCATCTCACCCTTTCACCTCTGTTTACTGTACACCTCTGCATAAAGACTCTTCATGCTGTCCACTTCCAGCCTCTAAACTAATCACTACCCCTCACAAAACCCTTAATCCTAGATTGCACTAGCTTGTAAAGCATATGATATGTATCTGTGTTACTCTGCAATTTATTTGTATTTAGAGGTTATATGTTGTGGATAAGTGAGTTGTTCATGTTAGTGGGTATTTTACTATACCTGTTCATGCCATACTACAGTCGTGGCCAAAAGTTTAGAGAATTACACAAATATTAATTTTCACAACGTCTGCTGCCTCAGTGTCTTTAGATATTTTTGTCAGATGTTACTATGGAATACTGAGGTATAATTAAAGGCATTTCATAAGTGTCAAAGGCTTTTATTGACAATTGCATGAAGTTGATGCAAAAAGTCAATATTTGCAGTGTTGACCCTTCTTTTTCAAGACCTCTGCAATCCGCCCTGGCATGCTGTCATTTAACTTCTGGGCCACATCCTGACTGATGGTAGCCCATTCTTGCATAATCAATGCTTGGAGTTTGTCAGAATTTGTGGGTTTTGTTTGTCCACCCGCCTCTTGAGGATTGACCACAAGTTCTCAATGGGATTAAGGTCTGGGGAGTTTCCTGGCCATGGACCCAAAATATCGATGTTTTGTTCCCCGAGCCACTTAGTTATCACTTTTGCCTAATGGCAAGGTGCTCCATCATGCTGGAAAAGGCATTGTTCGTCACCAAACTGTTCCTGGATGGTTGGGAGAAGTTGCTCTCGGAGGATGTGTTGGTACCATTCATTATTCATGGCTGTGTTCTTAGGCAAAATTGTGAGTGAGCCCATTCCCTTGGCTGAGAAGCAACCCCACATATGAATGCTTTACTGTTGGCATGACACAGGACTGATGGTAGCGCTCACCTTGTTTTCTCCGGACAAGCTTTTTTCCGGATGCCCCAAACAATCGGAAAGGGGATTCATCAGAGAAAATTACTTTACCCCAGTCCTCAGCAGTCCAATCCCTGTACCTTTTGCAGAATATCAGTCTGTCCCTGATGTTTTTCCTGGAGAGAAGTGGCTTCTTTGCTGCCCTTCTTGACACCAGGCCATCCTCCAAAAGTCTTCGCCTCACTGTGCGTGCAGATGCACTCAAACCTGCCTGCTGCCATTCCTGAGCAAGCTCTGTACTGGTGGTGCTACGATCCCGCAGCTGAATCAACTTTAGGAGACGGTCCTGGCGCTTGCTGGACTTTCTTGTGCGCCCTGAAGCCTTCTTCACAACAATTGAACCGCTCTCCTTGAAGTTCTTGATGATCCGATAAATGGTTGATTTAGGTGCAATCTTACTGGCAGCAATATCCTTGCCTGTGAAGCCCTTTTTGTGCAAAGCAATGATGACGGCACGTGTTTCCTTGCAGGTAACCATGGATGACAGAGAAAGAACAATGATTCCAAGCACCACCCTCCTTTTGAAGCTTCCAGTCTGTTATTTGAACTCAATCAGCATGACAGAGTGATCTCCAGCCTTGTCCTCGTCAATACTCACACCTGTGTTAACGAGAGAATCACTGACATGATGTTAGCTGGTCCTTTTGTGGCAGGGCTGAAATGCAGTGGAAATGTTTTTGGGGGATTCAGTTCATTTGCATGGCAAAGAGGGACTTTGCAATTAATTGCAATTCATCTGATCACTCTTCATAACATTCTGGAGTATATGCAAATTGCCATCATACAAACTGAGGCAGCAGACTTTGGGAAAATGAATATTTGTGTCATTCTCAACTTTTGGCCACAACTGTACAGTGTAATCTGTAGTAGCAGGTAAGCGCTACATGTATGTGTGAATGGAATGTAGGGCATGTGTTTTTGTGGCCATGATTTTGTCTGCAGAGCAAAATGTACTGAGTGTTCTGTATCCCCCTAGCGGCAGCAAAATGTACTGAGTGTGAACATGAGCCTGCAGTGAAGGAGCGTCCTGAGGGTGAAGTGGCTGCCCGTCTTGCTGAGCAGGATAAGGCTGAGCAGGACCTCCTGACATGTAGGTGTCTCATCTTTCCCTGTCACCTTTTGCTATTAGTTATGGAGCCTGTTACACCGTAACAACATACATTTACTCTGGCTTAAAGCATTATATACAATGAAGACAAATGCAATACATGAGTCAATGAGTACAGTGGACGCATGGTTTTTTTCAGCAGATTGCCATTGATGCATGGTCTTGTTACATTATGGAGTGCAGGTTTGACATGGGGATTGCTTAGATGGCATCATGATTGACTAACAAGGTAACCAGGCTGTGTGTGTACTGTTGCAGCTCTGTCATCCAATCTGGAAGATGCTCTGGGCAGCACAGCCAAGGTGACCCTGCAGGCCATCGGTGCTCAGGAGGCAGCTCTGCAGGCCATTGCCCAGCACACCCGCCAACTGAGAGAGGCCATGGAGGCTGAGGTGAGGAAGGGACATATCTTCAAAAACAACCCAAACTGGAGAGATTTTTCAAATGTTTTTAGCCTCATATTACATCCACGTTCTGTTGTGAATGTTTGTTTTGTGACCCTCAAACTGAAGAAGGCCTCCGCGTCTGAGGAGAGGAAGGGACACGGGTACACATTCTGAAAAAGTGTAACCCATACTATTGTGATTTCCTAATTAAATCCTTTTGTAGATGTTTGTATTGTTAGGTATCGGAGGCCAGGGAGGGGGCTGAGGTGAGGGGGGGGGGGGGGTGGACATATTCTCAAGTGTGAAAAGGGGAGTTCTGCTAGCTATTCACGTCTAGCAGTTTTTCATTACATTAAAATTAAAATTAAAAAATTAAAATTTGCAATTATATTTTTTCACATTTTGCAATAGCGATATGAGTTGCTATGTTGCAAAACGCTTGGGTGAACTCTTGGAATATAGTGCTGTTGGGCATGACAAAGAGAGCACGCCGCAGGGATGAGTTATTTTCCATCCCAACATGCCTCCCCCAGTCCCTATCAGAATGGGGCATTGCACAAACGAGATGCTGCAGTAGATCTGGACCACCACAACTCGCACCTCCTATTTTCAGAGAATAAGATCAAGAGAATAAATCTTCTTAGGGATCTGCGTCCCGTCAATGGGACAGTTGTAAATCATGCAGCGCCTTGTGTCACGATCACAGATTTTAGAGAAACAACAAATGTCGGTACATAGAAGTGTCTTATATCGGCTGAAAGCTTAAATTCTTGTAAATATAACTGCACTGACCAATTTACAGTAGCTATTATGGCTATAAAAAAATGCCACGCTATTGTTTGAAGAGCACTAACAACAAAACACTTTTTTTCACCGCAATAGGTTTGATAAATTCACCTCTGAAGGTGAAATGTGTACTTCTGAAATCTTGCTCTAATTTATCATCCAAAGGGTCTGAGATAACATGAAGTGTCGTTTTGTTAGATACAATCCCTTTTCATATTCTAAAAAGGTCCATATAGCATGCACGATCGTTTTTGTATTTCCACACGTTTCATTTTCTAAGAAAGGAATCTATGAAAATCTTACCCTAATTGTTGTTTCAACCGTTCAAATCACATTCGTATGCATTCCTCAGAGATCCTAGAACTTAACCAGAATTCACTATATCATTAGGGGTGTAGTATATCCTATAGGACACCACATTTGGTCAGAGAGCGACACTTTCATGGCACGCCGATGACGCGGGCTGTCTCCACTTGATCGACTGTAACTTTGTCAGATAAGCACCAATCAGGGTCAAACTAAGCTAACTAGATAGCCAATGAGTTGGGCTTTACGGGAGTATCCAGAAACCCTGTATCTGTGGCAAAATGTAGCTGCTAACCTTGTGCGACAGTATGCCTTTTCCTTTTGGACAAGAATTATAAGAATATGGAGAGTTATGAAAACTGGGTGTTTTGCAAATGTTGAACTTATAATATGACTAATACTGGAAAAGCTGAATCAAAGTCCAAGTATACATATTTGACGATATTCTTGCAGAAAAATGTAATGTAAATGTCTCCTTCACGATTTCCCCAAATGTACCTGGGTGACTTCACACTAAATGTCATGTAAGTTGCACATACTTCAAGTTATCTGTCTGAAACTTTGCACATACACTGCTGCCATCTTGTGGACACCATCAGAATTAGAAGCAGTGATGGCTAGATTTGGGACCTTTCTGTTGCATTTCAAAGATGGTGGTAGAAAAATAAAAATACAAGTTTTTCTTCTACCAGATCTATTATGTTATATTCTCCTACATTCACATTTCCACATACTTCAGTGCTTTCTTTCAAATGGTACCAAGAATATGCATATCCTTGCATCAAGGGACTGAGCTACAGGCAGTTAGATTTGGGTATGTAATTTTAGGTGAAAATTGAAAATAATGGGGCTATCCCTAAGAACAAATGTTATCATACAAAACACGTATGTTTATTGGAAAGCAGCAGCATTTTCTTTACGCTCTGCATCATGTTTGGAAAGATATGTAGTGTGTGTGCATGCAGAGTGAGTATTGCAGTCTCTTGCAATATGGCTATTTCCATATAATATTGCTGATATGGATAATGTGCATAAATGTGATTTTAATAATTAAATATATTGCCCAGCCCTAATCCAAACAAATTTCTATTGTGAATCATTCATGATGTGAATTTGTTCTTTAGGCACCCCCTGATAAGAAGTCTACCCAGTGGAGAGTCCTGGAAGATGCACTGAGTGAACGCAGCCGATCAGTAGACGAGGCTGGAGCAGCCGTCCTCAAGGCCAAGTAAGAGCCGCTTGATAATTTATTAACGTTATGTTGTGGTCACCAGTATACACTACTTTATTTTGTTTCAGCCGATTTGGTGATATAAAGTTTGAAGTGGTGTATTTACTATTTTATGCTCACTAAAATGAACTTATAGTAAAAAAGAAAAAAAAGAGATGTATATCTCAATAATTGTTGTTGATGCCGAAAAGGCTTTCAACCGGCTTTAATGGCATTTCCTATTCAAAATTTTGGAAGCTTTCAACTTTCCAGCTGAAATGAATTGTATAAAAAAAAATATAACTGTCCTAAAGCAAAAATATACACTCATGATGCATTTTCTGATTAAATTGTTTTAGGAATGGGCACAAGAATGTCCCCTCTCCCCCTTCTTGTTTGCACTGGCAATTGAACCGCTTGCATAAATAATTAGACAGGACCAAACGTAAGAGGTATTGGTAAACATGAATATAAACTAAATTTATTTGCAGTTCTCCTCCTGTACCTGACCAATATTGAAAACTCAATGCCCCCTAAAAATATTTTCAGGATAACCTAAAATCTCAGGATATAACATGCACGTGGAAAAAATGAAATGATGGCTATAAGAAAAAGAATAACTCATGATCTACAGTGGACCACAAAAAAATCTAAGATACTAACAGTGGGTTGCACCAGCATGGTTTAAATTAATCTAGGTTTTGTAAATCTAGGTTTATTAATCAGATGTGTTGCACCACTTAGATTTACTTATCCAGATTAAACATTATGATTAACGGTTTTAGACTGATTAGTGACTTGTTACACCAAAATGAGGTATTTCGTGAGCTGAAACAAAGTAGCTAGCCTACTTGACAAATGAGGCCACAAAGTTGCTGTTCCTTGATTAAAATAATAACAATGTAACGTTAGAACTCCTGCAACTCCATCTGAAAGGTTCTCATGAGTTGGCTGATTTGAAATAAAAACTGTGATTTGCCAGTACTAGACAGAAAATACATTTGTTAGCTATTGTAGCTAGCTAGTTTATAAACCAAGCTAGCTAGCGTACAATATTATTTGTCATTTATTTAATGATATTTAGCAATTAATTATTTGTCCGCTAGCCACCTGATCATGGCATGTCAAAGGTAAAAGATTCTCCGCTAATGAAAAACTATTGTCGGAGCTGATGGAGTAATTCAGTAACGTACTGGAGGATAAAAAGACAGACCACACGACTGTCAAGAAGAAGGAAGACACCTGGTCCATTTTATGCAACAAATGTAATGGATCGACACCGATTTAAAGAGGACACAAATCAGATGAAAGCGTGCTGGAAAAAATGTAAAACTAAAAAGGGTGTGGCAAAGGAGAGGCTGGGGCTATTTCAGACCGGAGCTGGAGGGGGGCCTCCGTCCAAGGGCAGTGATCCTATCGCCCAGAAGACATGCGAGATTCCCCAGCAGTTTGCCCCTCTCCATAACCCCTATGATGACGACGGAGAACTTGGCCCACCAATATTTGGTAAGCATAAATAACTGGTAAATATCAATGCCTATAACGCACGTATAAACAACCTTAATGCTACTTCACTACAATGTTACCGTTATCAGGTCCGTTACAGCATGTTGCTTAACATCATCATTCGTACCAAGGCTGGGCATATAAACTTCAATTCAATTGTTGCACAAAATGGGCATGTAAATAGCCTACTAATAGTGAGTTAATTATCATATAACTCAACAGGATTCAACCTGTCTCCATTCTGAGGAACTCGTTTTGGACTCTCCACTGTAGATATGCTGTCATTTTATCAGTTAACCCACTTCATATGGCAGTTTAGAATTAATCTCCAATCTAAGTTTATATATATTTTTTTTTATTCATTGAGCAACAGGCTTAAAATTAAAGTGAGAACTTAACTTAAATGAAATCCTTCCTCTAATCTAACTAGGATTCATTTAAAACTAGGTTTAGAAATTGGTGCAACAAGATTAATAGATAAACCTTGATTTAACCCAGTTTAAGAGTTAATCCATGTTGGTGCAACTCACCATTATGATGCTTAATAAGTGACAACAAATATATAAATATGTTATCCCGTTACTCAACAATATGAAAGCAGATCTAATTAAATGGAAAAATAGACTAAACCTCTACAAAGGCATGGCTCCCCAAATGTTTAAATGTTTATTCTCTGTAATACCAATTACCCAACCAAAGACTTTCTTTAAAAAAAGTATACTCGGTCATAACATACTTTTTATATGGGCAAATAAAACTCATAAAATAAAAAGGTACGTTTTACATCTTCCTAAGTCAGAGGGTGGTTTTAACCTCCAGACTAGGAATTGTATCAACTTGCCACCCAAGGCTTTTACTTGCGACAGTTCAATGCACTCAAGAGCAACAATGGGTACATATTGAAGATGCGCATGCTCATACCCAGATTTTTTTTACTTGTCTATTTTCAAAGGATAAATCTAAGAACATTAACTTCATAGTTAAGGACACTAAACAATATTTAAGAAAATTAATTGTATTCTACAAGAACTATCACTCCCTAAAAACACAATCCTATGGAACAATCCTTGGATAGCTTTTCAGAATTCACAGATAAACTGGTACATGGGGAAAACTAAAGGCATAGTAACCATAAATTACTTGTTAATAGGAAATGCATTTGTTGCCATGATACAATTTTAAAAAGCAATTTTAGACTGACCAAATGTAGATATTTTCAAGAAATTGTTTTGAAATATTTTGGATATCAGAGCAATCTTGAGGGAACCCAATTTGAGTAAGAAAGGGATATTCATATGATAGGTAAGATATACAAAACCTTGCAGAGAGCCTATCCAACTGACAATCTCTTAGAACCAACTTTAAAATAACTGTTGGCACAAGATTGAGGGAATGTTCAAGCAAAGCTATCAATTAGTTAATGAAAATGTAAGCTTAATCCAGTATAAACAAATGTATTTATTACACAAGACCATTCACATTCTACAGCACAACAGCAGTCTTATCTTAAGTGTAAAACTAACAATGACTCAGTAATCCATGCCTTCTGGGAATGCTATAAAGTCATTAAGTTATGGGCAGAGTTAGAAAGTTGACTGTCAGAAGTATTGCTATGTAAATGTACTTTTAATCCGTCTGTCTGCATATATCAAATTGTATTTGTCACATGTGCCGAATACAACAGATGTAGACCTTACAGTGTAATGCTTACTTACAAACCCCTAACCAACAATGCTCTAACACTTTTTTTTCCTGAACTTATTAAGTAGAGAATAAAAGTTACAAATATTTAAACAGCAGCAGTAACATAACAAGCGAGGCTAAACACAAGGGGTGCCGGTATGGAGTCTGTGCAGGGGTGCCGGTTAGTTGAGTTAATATGTACATGTAGGTAGAGTTAGTGACTATGCATAGATTATATACAGAGTAGCAGCAGTGTCAGAGGGGTCATGGCATATGAGGGTGCAGTGTGATGGACAATACTTTCCTCGTCGTTCATCTTGAAAAAACGTATACTTAAGTTGGAAATTAACCGATCCTCCATCGTTAACACTATAGATAAAGCATTTGAGCTTTCCATATGTTGAAAGTACGTGGGTGACGGAGAGAAACAAAATGGTGCAGTTTGAGGCCATGTGGAGGAGAGTGATGCTGTAGATTGGGGGTGTGAGCAGGTAGGGTCTGGGCATGGGTGATGTTGTGGATGTTTGTTTGTGTGCGCCTGTATGTGGATGTATTGTTAAAAAATATCATACACACAGTACTGTGCAAAAGTTTTAGGCAAGTGTGAAAAAATGCTGTAAAGTAAGAATGCTTTCAAAAATAGACATGTTAATTAATAGATTATATTTATCAATTAACTAATGGAAGATGGCGCCGACGGAGATGGTTGCTTCGAGTTCTTAGGAAGTTATGCATAAAAAAAAAATAAAAAAAATAAATGTATTCTTACATTGTTACCCCAGTAAATCATATTACATGTAGCCGGGAAGAACTATTGGATATAAGAGCAACGTCAACTTACCAACATTATGACCAGGAATACAACTTTCCCGAAGCGGCTCCTCTGTTTGGACCACCACCCAGGACAATGGATCTAATTCCAGAAGCCGACAAAACAACGGCGCCGCAGACGGAGTGGTCTCCTGGTCAGGCGCCGTAGACGTGCACATCGCCCACCGCTCCCGAGTGTACTCCTTGCCAATGTCCAGTCTCTTGACAACAAGGTAGATTAAATTAGAGCAAGGGTTGCCTTCCAGAGAGACATCAGAGATTGTAACATTCTCTGTTTCACGGAAACATGGCTCTCTTGGGATATGTTGTCAGAATCGGTTCAGCCACCGGGCTTCGCCATGTATCGCGCCGACAGAGATAAACACCTCTCTGGGAGGAGGAAGGGCGGGGGTGTATGCTTCATGATTAATGGTGTAATCATAATATACCGGAACTCAAGTCCTTCTCACCCGACCTAGAATTCCTTACAATCAAATCCTGGCCATTTTACCAACCAAGAATTCTTGTTAGTTATAGTCACAGCTGTGTACATTTCCCCCTCAAGCAGATACCAAGACGGCCCTCAAGGAACTTCATTTGACTCTATGTAAACTGGAAACCATATATCCTGAGGCTGCATTTATTGTAGCTGGGGATTTTAACAAAGCAAATTTGAGAACAAGGCTACCTAAATTCTATCAGCATATTGATTGCACTACGCGCAGGGGTAATACACTCGATCACTGCTACTCAAGCTTCCGCGATGCATACAAGGCCCTCCCTTCGGCAAATCCGACCACGACTCTATCTTGCTCCTACCGTCTTTTAGGCAGAAACTCAAACAGGATGTACCCGTGACTAGAACCATTCTACACTGTCTGACCTATCGGAATCCATACTTCAAGATTGTTGTGACCACGCGGAATGGAATATGTTCCGGTCAGCCTCGGAGAACAACATCGACCTATACGCTGACTCGGTGAGTGAGATTATAAAGAAATGCATTGGAGATGATGTACCTACACTGACTATTAAAACCTACCCTAACCAGAAACCGTCACGCTTCCAGACAAACTAAACACCTTCTTTGCCCACTTTGAGGATAATACAGTACCACTGTCGTGGTCCGCTAACAAGGACTGCACCACCCCCATCTCCTTCTCCGTGACCGACGTGAGTAAAATTAACCCTCACAGGGCTGCTGGCCCAGACGGCATCCCTAGCCGCGTTCTCAGAGCATGCGCAGACTAGCTGGCTGGTGTGTTTACGGACATATTCAATCGCTCCCTGTCCCCACATGCTTCAAGATGGCTACCATTGTTCCTGTACCCAAGAGGGTGAAGTTAACTGAACTAAATGACTACTGCCCTGTAGCACTCACTTCTGTCATCATGAAGTGCTTTGAGAGACTAGTCAAGGATCATATCCTCCACCTTACCAGCCACCCAAGATCCACTTCGGTTTGCATACCGCCTCAACAGGTCCACAGACGATGCAATTGCCATCACACTGCCCTATCCCATCTGGACAAAAGGAATACCTATGTAAGAATGCTGTTCATTGACTACAGCTCAGCATTCAACACTATAGTACCCTCCAAGCTCATCATCAAGCTGGAGGCCCTGGGTCTCAACCCCGCTCAGTGCAACTGGATCCTGGTCTATCTGACGGGCTGCCCCCAGTGGTGACGGTAGGAAACAACACCTCCACTTTGCTGACCCTCAACACTGGGGCCCCACAAGGGTGTATGCTCAGCCCCCTCCTGTACTCCCTTTTCACCCACGACTGCGTGGCCATGCACGCCTCCAACTCAATCATCAAGTTTGCAGACGACACAACAGTAGTGGGCTTGATTACCAACTACGAAGAGACAGCCTACAGGGAGGTGAGGGCACTCGGCGTATGGTGTCAGGAAAACAACCTCTCACTCAACGTCAACAAAGAAGATGATCGTGGGTTCAGGAAACAGCAGAGGGAGCACCCCCCTATCAACACCGAAGGGACAGCAGTGGAGAAAGTTTCAAGTTCCTCGGCATTCACATCACTGACAATCTGAAATGGTCCACCCACACAGACAGCGTGGTAAAGGCCAACCTCAGGAGGCTAAAGAAATTAGGCTTGTCACCTGAAACACTCACAAACTTTTACAGATGCACAATCGAGAGAATCTTGTTGGGCTGTATTACCGCCTGGTACGGCAACTGCACCGCCCTAAACCGCAAGGCTCTCCACAGGGTGGTGCGGTCTGCACAATGCATCACCGGGGGCAAACTACCTGCCCTCCACGACACCTACAGCACCCGATGTCACAGGAAGGCCAAAAAGAGCAAGGACAACAACCACCCGAGCCACTGCCAGTTCACACAGATATCGTCCAGCAGGCGAGGTCAGTACAGGTGCATCAAAGCTGGGACCAAGAGACAGAAGCGGTTTTTCAATCTCAATGCCATCAGACTGCTAAACAGGAATCACTAACTCAGAGGCTGCTGCCTACATTGAGACTCATATCACTGGCCACTTTAATAAATGGGTCACTTTAAACATTGCCACTTTAAATAATTAAACTTCAATATTTTACATATCTTACAGTATATACACGTGATATGAGTTGTATTTTATACCATCTACTGCATCTTGCCTATGCCGCTCGGCCATCACTCATCCATATACTTATATGTAGATATTCTCATTCACCCCTTTAGATTTGTGTATTAGGTAGTTGTTGGGGAATTGTTAGATATTACTGCACTGTATTTGAAATGCAAAGCGAGTGAACAGAAAAATCTAAATCAAATCCATATTTGGTGTGACCACCCTTTGCCTTCAAAACAGCATCTAATTCTTGTAGGCTATGTAGGCATATAGTCAGGTGTATGATTAAACAATTATACCAAACAGGTGCTAATGATCATCAATGCAATCATTAACTGAAACAGAAACTGCTGTGTAGGAGGAAAAAAACTGGGCGAGAACAGCCAAACTCAGCTAACAAGGTGAGGTTGCTGAAGACAGTTTACTCTCAAAAGTCATACACCACGGCAAGACTGTGCACAGCAACAAGACACAAGTTAATTATACTGCATCAGCAAGGTCTCTCCTAGGTAGAAATTTCAAGGCAGACGTGATTCCAGATGTGCTGTCTAAGCTCTTTTGAAGAAGCACAAAGAAACAGGCAATGTTGAGGACTGTAGACGCAGTGGTTGGTCAAGGAAACTTACGGCAGCAGATGAAACATCATGCTTACTTCCCTTCACAAACGGAAGATGTCCAGCAGTGCCATCAGCTCAGAATTGGCAGAAAACAGTGGGACCCTGGTACACCCATCTACTGTCCGGAGAAGTCTGGTCAGAGGTGGCCTTCATGGAAGACAAAAAGCCATACCTCCGACATGGTAACAAGGCCAAGCGACTCAACTATGCACAAAACACAGGAACTGGGGTGCAGAAAAATGGCAGCAGGTGCTCTGGACTGATGAGTCAAATATTTGGCTGTAGCAGAAGGCAGTTTGTTTGCTGACGGGCTGGAGAACGGTACACGTATGAGTGTCTGCCGTCAACAGTGAAGCATGGGGGAGGTTCCTTGCTAGTTTGGTGCTGCATTTCTGAAAATGGAGTTGAAGATTTGGTCAGAATTAATGGGTCTCCTCAATGCTGAGAAGAACAGGCAGATACTTATCCATCATGCAATACCATCAGGGAGGCATCTGATTTGCCCATAGTTCTTAATGACTTTCGCTGTATCTTCAGCGTAAAGAAGAACAAGGAGTCCTGGAAGTGATGGTATGGCCCCCACAGAGCCCTGATCTCAACATCGAGTCTGTCTGGGATTAGAAGAAGAGAGAGAGAGAAGCACCTGAAGCTGCCTAAATCCACAGAAGAACTGTGGTTAGTACTCAAAGATGTTTGGGCCAACCTACCTGCTGAGTTCCTTCAGAAACTGTGCAAGTGTTCCTAGAAGAATTTATGCTGTTTTGAAGGCAAAGTGGGGTCACACCAAATATTGATTTGATGTTGATTTTTCTTGTTAACTCACTTTGCATTTTGTTAATTGATACATCTAATCTATTAACATGTTTATTTTTGAAAGCATTCTTACTTTACAGCATTTTTTTCACACCTGCCTTAAACTTTTGCACAGTACTGTGTATATATTATACAACAGAACTAACTTTTAAAGCATCAATGACTCTGTGCTTGCTATGTTTGGCTTTGTGCAACGGATTAATTCTGTATCTCTGGTGTTTAGGGCTGAGCTGGACAAGCTGAGAGGAGTGATCAATGAAGCCAAGCATTTAAAGATTGCTGCAGCCCGGCCATCTATCCTTGCTGCAGAGGAGAACCTTCACAGCATGGTGGTAGATCTGGACAGCGTGGTGACCAGGGTAAACTGGCACTGTTTTATACTGTTAACACATGGGTTGCATCCCAACCTATTTCATATACTGAAGAAAGTATAAACGCAACATGGAAGTGTTGGTCCCATTTTTCATGAGATTCAATCAAAGATCCCTGAAATGTACCATGACCACAAAAAGCTTATTTCTCATATTTTGTGTACAAATTAGTTTACATCCCTGTTAGTGGGCATTTCTCCTTTGCCAAGATAATCCATGCACCTGACAGGTGTGGCATATCAAGAAGCTGATTAAACAGCATGATCATTACACAGGTGCACCTTGTGCTGGAGACAAGGCCCCTCTATGTGCAGTTTTATCACACAACACAATGCCGCAGATGTCTCAAGTTTTGAGGGAGCGTGCAATTTACATGCTGACTGCAGGAATGTCCACCAGAGCTGTTGCCAGCGAATTTAATTACTTTCTCTACCATAAGCCACCACCCAATGTCGTTTTTATAGAATTTGGCAGTACGTCCAACCGGCCTCACAACTACAGTAACCACGCCAGCCCAGGACCGCCACATCTGGCTTGTTCACCTGTGGGATCGTCTGGTGAGGGGGGGCTACTAAGGAGTATTTCTCTCTCTAGTAAAGCCCTTTTGTGGGGAAAAACTCATTCTGATTGGCTGGGCCTGGCTCTCCAGTGGCTGGGCCTGGCTCTCCAGTGGCTGGGCCTGGCTCTCCAGTGGCTGGGCCTGGCTCTCCAGTGGCTGGGCCTTCTATGAGCTGTAACTCAGTAAAATCTTTGAAATTGTTGCATTTTATGTTTTTTTCCCTGTGTGCATGTTTGTGTGTGTATATATATTAGTGCACCACTCGGGTGTTATTTTGGACACATACATGGAATGATAAATACTGTCTATCTCTTACGTCATACTCTGCATACTTGTCTTTCTGGTTAGATGTTTGTGTTTAACCTATCCTGATGCGTCGTTACTGCAGGTCCAGACAGCCCAGTCCGAGGCTAAGATTGTGTCCCAGTACAGCGAGCTGGTGAACGAGGCCAAGGCCCAGTTCCAGAAGGAGCTGAACAGCATCACTCCAGAGATCCAGGCCAACTGGAAGGGACTCAGTAAGTCAGCTTCACCCCTACATCTTACTCCCATTACCCACCCACATTTTAACAGTTCGACTTTGCTGTAAACCTTTGAAAAACTGTGCACAGCATCAATGACATGCTTAGGTTCAGTTAGTCTTTCTGCGATTCTTCGCCTCCTTGTCCAACCGTATTGGAGAAGGTCCAAGCCCCCCCCAATGAGTTTTGAGAAGAGAGGATGCAAGGAAAGATAACTGGTTTAGGCTATAACCATGAGGGGGGAGGGGGGGGGCACAGGATAAATCTGCTCTTAAATTCACGGACTGGCCTCGGCCGTCTCCCAGCAGGGAAGCTGACTCAAGATGACCTCAACTCCCTGATTGCCCATGCCCACCGACGCATCGACCAGCTGAACCGAGAGCTGGCTGAACAGAGGGTGAGGGAGCAGATCCACATCGACTCTGCCCTAGAGCAGCAGAAGCTGGAGGACAAGAAGGCCCTGGAGGTGGCTGTCTCCACCGCCCTGGAACACAACCGAGAACAGATGCGTCTGGAGCAGGAGAAGAAGGTGAGCTAAAGGGCCTTTATTTGTCTATTAACCAAATGATCCTAAGGTCTTTACCTCGTTATAGGGCAGCATTCATCTGTTTTGATGGATGGACTTTTCCTTTCCTCGCACAGTAGGTTGTAGCAATCAAGCTAAATGTTTGCTCTGTTGGACACATGAGTAGAATGAGACCCATCTGTGTCCATCACTAGGTAGAGGAGACTCGGGAGGTGATGGAGGCAGAGATGCGAACCCAGCTGCGTAGGCAGGCTGCAGCACACACAGACCACCTGCGTGACGTCCTCAAGGTACAGGAGCAGGAACTGCGCTCCGAGGCAGAGGAGGCAAGTATATCCATATTAAACATCCATCTACTGTGACGCCTACATAACCACAGCCTATCAAACATCCTTCATATTGAAATCCAGGAGATAAGTTTAGCCATCCAACAAGCCAATTGTTTATTCAGTGTTTTGAGTGCTTGTCACTGCTACAGCTGAACTACTTCCTGTTAATATTTAGCAATGCAAACATTAAGAACCCCTAAAATCCTATTTAATGGAAACTGAATGAACATGATTTTAATCGTCTCCAGATCCTGAACAGCTCGTTGATGGAGAAGGAGACAGAGTACCGTCGTCTGACACAGGACCAACTGGACAGCTTCACCCTGGATATGAATGCAGCTTATGCCAGGCTCAAGGGCATGGAGGAGGCCATTGACAGTGAGTGAGACACACGCTGCTGTGGTGGGTTCTGTACTTGTAACCTGTTGTGGTGGGTTCTGTATGAGATACTAAAGTGTAGTCATGTTACCCTACAGGTCATGTTATAGCAGAGGAGGAGGCCCGTAAGGCCCATCAGCTGTGGCTCTCAGTGGAGGCTCTGAACTACACTCTGAAGACTGCTGCCCTAAATGACCCCACCGAGCCCCTAGAGGGTGCCGTGCAGGCCATCAAGGAGAGCTGTGCTGAGGATGAGTTTGCCCAGGCCCTGGCCACTGCCTTGCCCTCCGAGTCACTCAGCCGCGGCGTCTACAGCGAGGCCTCTCTCCGCGCTCGCTTCTACGCCATCCGCCAGCTGGCCCGCCGCGTGGCCCTGATTGACGAGACCCGCAACAGCCTCTACCAGTACTTCCTATCCTACCTGCAGGCCACGCTGCTCTTTGAGAAGGCACAGGAGGCCCCCCCCGCCAAGCTGTCGGCCGAAGATCTCGACACGTTCAAGCTGCTCTCCTACGCTGCCTACAGCCTGGAGCATGGAGACCTGGAGTTGGCCGCCAAGCTTGTCAACCAGCTGAAGGGCGAGTCGCGCAGGGTGGCTCAGGACTGGCTCAAAGAGGCCCGGCTCACACTAGAAACGAAACAGGTGGTCAGCCTCCTGTCTGCATATGCCAATGCAGTGGGGTTGGGCACCACCATGGCGCCTTAGATCAGTCCAGGTCCATGACATGGGAGTGTCCCCATCTGCATCAACAGCAAGCTCTGCCCTCTCCATGAGGAATTAATTTATGAATAGAGGAAGTCTGTTTGAAGCACCACTATACCACTGAGGGGCGTATCCCAGAAATGTATTAAAACATGCCCTCTTTAGAACCTTCCCAAGCATCTACAAGAAAATGACTTACTGAGTAGTACTAATGCGTTTGATGTACCTATGGTGTCCTCAGCAGGTGTAATGTATGAGATCCCTCACTGGGTGTGCTGTTTACATCAGTGGTTCCCAACTCCAGTACCCCAACAGCACACGTTTGTTGTAACCCCAGACACTCACCTGAAAGCTTAACAAGTTGAATCAGGTGAGTTTGTCTGGGGCTACAACAAAATGTGTGCTGTTGAGGGGACTGGAGTTGGGAACCACTGGTTTAGATAGCTGGACCCTTGGTCCTGTAACTTCTCTCACTAGCCTTGTTCACTGTTTCAGATCACAATGTGTTTCTCACTTTGTTCAATTTGATCATGTTTTGTGCAGAATCAATTGTCATGCTATTTCCTCCCTGTTAATATTGGATATATCAATAAATTGTGGCTGAGTTAGTTGGTACATATTTATTGGTCTGTTGTACACTGTTAATCACATGACTTTCACATTCACTATATTTGTTGTAGCTAATGGTTTAGCTTAAAATGCATAGCCTCTGCATTTACAATGAATGAATTGTAGTACTGGAGTTGGCTACAAACATGTTACTGTTCAATTCATATTTTGCATGTCAACCTCTAGTGTGGCCATTCAGAATGGTATTGATGTCAGAGGTTTGGCTCAACCGGTAGATTAAGTCCTGTAATCTGTATTAGACTTCACATCACTTGCTGACTTCAGTTGAGACCTGCAGCTCGGACAGAATAGTCCTACATGGGAAAGGGAACAAGGACATAATTAGACATCTGGTGCCCAAAAGAGTTGATCGCACATGAAAAATAGAGACTACGTAGTCATACTTCTGTTCTTCAGAGAGCTCAAACTCCTGCAGTACCCTCTCAGCCAGTTTGGGGGTACTGGGGAGACAGAAGCTAGCTGAGATCTGTACCAGCTCCATGGCGTGCTGAGGGTCGTTGCGGCTCTTGATGCTGGCCAGGAACTCCTCCAACAGCTCCTCACTACGAGTACAGTTAATAGATGGGTCAGAACTAGGGTGCCTAGATAGTATTCACGTAGTGTAAACACCATGTAAAATAGACTTACGATGGAACTTTGTTTTTGGTCTTGAAGAGCTTCAACATATCCCTAGATTTAAAAGATAAGGATTTAAATACTTTGTTTCATGTCAATTGGCTCCAACTTAAGTACCCTGTGGCTTCGGTGTCCAGGTCTACTCACCATGCCTGCTGCTTCTTCTGGGCTGCCAGTAGGACGGAGGTGATGTTGGTCATGGCAGTGGCTGTCCACTCCAGAGCCATCCTGGCTCCTTGCCCCTGCTCATACAGGCTCCTAACATCCAGCGCACACACTGCAAAAGACTCCTGGATCTGCATGAATCCCAATAGATTGCAGTCAGAATACAAAGTAGATTACTATTTACAGTAAAAAATAAGTAATGGTAATTTATTTTCTAGCTAGGTGTCCGTCTCTCCATGCCTCACCTCAGGGCTGTGCTTGTCCCTGGCCATGAGTGACAGCAGCTCATCCACTAAATCGGACTTGTTGTCATGCCCCATCCGTCGGATGTCTGGAGTGGAGTGGGGGGAGGGGGGTAAAGCAGAGGTTGATTACAGGCCTTTACAATCTCTCCAACCTGTTTGTCAGACAATCCACATGTTGATTATTGTTTTGTATTTTTCATTCCACTACTATAACCATGTTTCCATCCACAGTTTTTATGCAAGTAAAGTCATATTGTATATATTTTTTAATCACGACAGCAACAGGAAGTTTCGGCATAATTTAATGAATGCAGACAATTGTGTAATCTTTGTCAGTTCAAATTAATTATGCAAGAAATGCCAGTGGAAACGGCTTTGCGCAAATATTGATAGAATAACATATCTAAGTAAATTTGGAGGCACACGATGACATGGTATGTGGTCCTCCCACTATGACTCGGGAAACCATGCAGTTTATTGGGCTACAGATTAAATAAATTATGAACTTCACAGGGTGGTGAAAGTGCAGTGTGATCTTGATGCTCCTTTCCAAAAAATATTGAGGGTGCTATTCTGGTGACATGATGATGGATGCTTGACTGCCATTTGACAAATTAAAATATTCTCGCTCATCCACAATAATAATCATCTCATGTAGGCCAGCCTACCCGCACTATCTACGAGCTGTTGGGTAGAGCGCAGTTGCCAAGATCAGAGTAAGCACATTTGCTATGTAACGCAACAGTGGTGACAAAAGTATCAGTAGAGTTGATCATGCGATTGAAACACAGTGAACTTTTATTCGGTACGTGAATATGTATATTTTGTTTGCTCTATGTTATCACACTGATTTTTAGTCCATTTGGTGGAAACATACCACTGGTGGGAAAATGTTCTTTATGCGGATTCTAGAATATTTGCATGAAAATCTGTCGCCAATTGGATGGAAACCTAGTTAATGAATCAGGCAGTACATTTACTTCCAACCCACCTTTCCATATCTGTGGGATCATGTCCAATCTGTTATCAGTGTCCAGTGCCTGGAGCAGATCTCTCATTCCTTGTGGATTGGGGTAATAGAGCTATGGAACAAAAAAGTTCAGAACATTAGTCTTAGAATGCATGTGAGAGTATGAATACAATGTAAATGTCAATGTTGCCATGTCAGTGCTTACAGAAGGAATCAGTTCTTTGTACCACTTCAGCACCACATCTATGTGTTCCATCATGCAGAGCAGGTTGAACATTCTGCCACTGAACAAACAACAAGAGGTCAGAGGTGACAGTGTATTGGCGCAAAACCACCAGCAATAAGGTGGAGAAATGCTACTCTCCGATGTTGATTTGCAAGCCTTTTTAGAAGGTTTACTCACTAATAGATACTCTGTTGGAAGGAATCTCCCAGCAGCCTCCAGTTCTCTCCCACACTGAGCAGGTCATGCACCCTGTACGCTGCCTCAATGTCCTTGGTATCCAGACACTGGGAACAGAAACAACTTCAGGTCTTAAACAGTCACCACAAACATACTGAAAAATTCAAAAACATACATAGATGTATTCTAGACTACTTACAATTCTCATGGCACTGGAGAAAAAGTTTACTGGGAGGAAAAATAAATTCAAAGCTACATTCAAAAATGGCATGAATCACTTGGTCAATGAAGTTATTGATATCTGGACCTCTACTATCGGCCTTTAAGATTGAAATGCTGCAGGCATACCATCATCTGGATCCTGAGCAACGAATGTCCTTCCTGCCACCTCAGTCATCACTTCCTGTAGGATATCAGTCTGCCCTTGGGAAGGAGACGCTAGACAGGACCGAGAGAAAAAGATAGTAACAGAAACATGGAACCACTCTCCCGCTAAAATACCACCACAAACCAATCAAGAAACTGTTTAATAGAAATCAAGACAAAATATCTACAGTACCTACTCATTCAAGGGTTTTTCTTTATACTATTTCTACATTCTAGAATAATAGTGAAGACATCAAAACTATGAAATAACACATATGGAATCATGTAGCAACCAAAAGAAAAGTGTTAAACAAATCAAAATATATTTTACATGAGATTCTTCAAAGTAGCCACTCCTTTCTATGATAACAGCTTTGCATCTTGGCAGTCTCAACCAGCTTCATGAGGTAGTCACCAGGAATGCATTTCAATTAACAGGTGTACCTTGTTAAAAGTTAATTTGAGGAATTGATTTTCTTCTTAATGCATTTGAGACAATCAGTTGTGTTGTGACAAGGTAGGGGTGGTATACAGAAGTTAGCCCTATTTGGTAAAAGACCAAGTCCATATTATTGCAAGAACAGCTCAAATAAGCAAAGAGAAATGACAGTCCATCATTACTTTAAGACATGAAGGTCAATCAATCCGGAAATTTCAAGAACTTTGAAAGTTTCTTCAAGTGCAGTCGCAAAAACCATCAAGCGCTATGACGAAACTGGCTCTCATGAGGACCGCCACAAGAAAGGAAGACCCAGAGTTACCTCTGCTGCTGAGGATAAGTTCATTAGAGTTTCCAGCCTCAGAAATGGCCAATTAACTGCACCTCAAATTGCAGCCCAAATAAATGCTTCACAGAGTTCAAGTAACAGGCCCATCAACATCAACTGTTCAGAGGAGACTGCGTGAATAAGGCCTTTATGGTCGAATTGCTGCAAAGAAACTACTACTGAAGGACACCTGTAAGAAGAGACTTGCTTGGGCCAAAAAACAAAAGCAATGGACATAAGACCGGTGGAAATCTATAATGTGGTCTGATGAGTCCAAATCTGAGATTTTTGGTTCCAACCGCTGTGTCTTTGTGAGACGCAGAGTAGGTGATCGGATGATCTCCGCATGTGTGGTTCCCACCGTGAAGCATTGAGGAAGTGGTGTGGTGGTGCTTTGCTGGTGACACTGTCTGTGATTTATTCAGAATTCAAGGCACACTTAACCAGCATAGCTACCACAGTATTCTGTAGCGATACACCATCCCATCTGGTTTGCTCTTAGTGGGACTATCAGTTGTTTTTCAACAGGATAATGACCCAAAACACACCCCCAGGCTGTGTAAGGGCTATTTGACCAAGGAGACTGATGGAGTGCTGCATCCGATGACCTGGCCTCCACAATCACCTGACCACAACCTAATTGAGATGGTTTGGGATGAGTTAGACTGCAGAGAGAAGGTAAAGCAACCAACAAGTGCTCAGCATATGTGGGAACTCCTTCAAGACTGTTGGAAAAGCATTCCTCATGAAGCTGGTTGAGAGAATGCCAAGAGTGTGCAAAGCTGTCATCAAGGCAAAGGGTGGCTACTTTGAGGAATCTAAAATATATTTTGATTTGTGTAATACTTTTGTGGTTACTACATGATTACATACGTGTTATTTCATAGTTGTGATGTCTTCACTATTATTCTATAATGTAGAAAATAGTAAAAATAAAGTAAAACCCTTGAATGAATAGGTGTGTCCAAACTTTTGACTGGTACTGTAGGTATTCACCTGCTTTGTAGAAAATGCCCAGAACATGGTCAAAAGAAGCCAAACTGGGTGCTAAAAGAAAATAAATAATCTGTTAGGACACTGCTATAATTCACATATACTGACATTCATTTCCTTCAGGAGTGTTACTGGTCAGTGATGCATTTTCCTACTCACCAATGCCCATAGCCTTCATCTCACTGAGCGTGTGCAGAGACTGAGCCCTGGCTAAGGAGCCACAGCGGCGAAGGGCCTTCAGCAAAGCATTAAACGTCAGCAGATTGGGCTTCACCTTCTGCTCATTCATCTGCTTTAGTAAGTCCTAAGAACCCAGGAAGGAGAAGAAAAAAAAGAGAAAGAGATATGGGCATGACATAAAAACAAAAAAACAGGGCAGTCCTTAGACAACAGGAAAAGGTTCTCCAGTATAAGTTTCTTCCTATACACTTACAACAATCAGGTCCCATTTCTCAGTGTACCTCTCCCGGACTTCTGGTGCCGCAGAGATCAGAGCATTGAAGGTGTGGACATCCGCTGGAGGTGGTAACGACAAGAAATGTTCCAATTCACACACCAAGTATTATCATCAGTAATCAGAATTGTAAATGGCAGACAGAGCGAGAGAGTGTTTTTCTCTCTCCCTCGTTGAATAATGAGAGTAGAAGACAAATTCAGTTGTTTGCATGGACAATAAAGTTGTATTGTATGGCATGTTGTCTTTGTAAATATACTCACCAGTCAGTCTGTTGTTCAGCATGTCTGTGTATGCGTTGAATGCCTTCACATGAGCTCCATACTGGGGATTTAATGCACACATTTAATCAGAAACACCTTAGAAGAAACAAACCGACTGTACAGAAAACATTGTCCAATTCAACATCTGACGTACCTTGACCATGCCTCTGATCAAAGCAGAGTATGCTCGTGTGTCACGTTCTGGAAGCAGGTTAAAGATCCTCTCTGCATTGTTGTTCTCCCTGCATGACGGGGTGATACGTTTATAGGATAGTGCATGTCAATAAAGGCATTACTTGCAGCGTTTTCTCTCGAAACGTAACGCCACTCAAACAACTCACCTCCAAACTATCCTCACTAGGTCGGAGGCTCTCCGCAGCCTCCCTTTCCTCCTCCGGCCCTCCTCCTGCGCCTCCTGAGCCTGAGGGAAATCCAACAGAGGTCCAGAGGTAAACAACACTGAGCTGTGACAGAAGAAATAGCTATAAAGTATAAACAACGGTGCCTCCCGAGTGGCGCAGTGGTAAGGCACTGCATAGCAGTGCTAGCTATGCCACTAGAGATTCTGGGTTCGAGTCCAGGCTCTGTCGCAGCCGGCTGCGACCGGGAGACCCTTGGGGAGGCGCACGATTGGCCCAGCATCGTCCGGTTTAGGCCGGCAGGGATGTCCTTGTCCCATCCAGCACTAGCGACTCCTGTGGCGGGCCGGGCGCAGTGCATGCTGACACGGTCGCCAGATTTTCCCTCCGACACATTGGTGCGGCTGGCTTCCGGGTTAAGTGGGCATTGTTTCAAGAAGCAGTGCAGCTTGGTTGGGTTTTGTTTCGGAGGATGCACGGCTCTCGACCTTCGCCTCTCCCAAGTCCGTACGGGAGTTGCAGCAATGAGACAAGACTAACTACCAATTGGATACCACAAAATTGTGGAGAAAAAGGGGTAAAAAAAAATGTAGTATAAAGAGGCCACATAAATAATATCCTACCACATCTTCTGCCTCTGGCTTGTCATCTTGCACAGGGTCACGGTCTCCATAGAGACAAATAAGGTCCAGCAGGTCATTAGAGGCATCAGTAGACACGGTGGTGCCTGCATAGAGAGAACGGGCAGACACTTACCAAACAAACATTTCTAATCGCAGTCTTATTGAACCCCCCATAATACACTCCCAATGTCAATTGTACTCTATAAATAATACATGACAATTAATAGAAATGTGGGTGACTTACCTGCCTGTAGCAGCTGATCGTACATGTCTACTGCAGCCTTCACCTTCCTCAGCATGATGCGCTCCAGCAGCGCTGCCTCACTCACTTCCTCAATACGCAGCTCCATGGTCTCTGGCATTAAGCACTGTAGGACAGACACACAGCAGTCTCAATTACCTATCTATCATCGTGCAGCTTTCCTAATTCAAAATAACACACTAGAATCAAACTTACTGGAATATGTGGTTCAGCAAAGTCTTTCTGGAAGAACTTGGGGTTTTTGTTGACAATGTGGTTAGCTGCCATTCTGCCAGACTCCTGGGAGAGGGAGTATAATTTCTGTAGATGACAAAAAAATAGAAGACAAAAAAAAAACATCAGTGCAAACTGTCTAAAAAGAAGCAGCACAGTTCCAAAAAAATCCTGTCCATTACTTACAAACTCTGCAGACGTCCTTGGAGTAAGATAAGGATCATCCTGGAACATGTAATGTGGTGCAGTGGGGTCCTGAAAATGATGGTTGTGCATTGTTTAGGCTATCATGGCCTACTACTACTACTTCTGTCAAAATATACATGGAAATGCAATGCAGACTTCTTACCCTGTTGACAGTGGATGCAAGAGCCTGCAGCACAGCCCATTTGCTCCTGTCAGAGCAAGAATGGTTATTATTCGTCACAATATCAAACAATTGTTAACTCGGTCTTGAGTGATTTCAAATAGATTGAAGACAACATACCATGTTTTCTTTTTGGGAATGACAATTGCCTCTGCAGACTCTGTAATAGTTAGAAAAAGAAGGATTCTACAATTAACACCATCTATGAAGTACATTATCCTGGTCTGGCTCTTTTTGCTTGAGATTCTTCTACTGGGTGCCATTCATTGATTTAAATGTACCTCTTTCAGTTGATGCATTTTGTTGACAAACGACTGCACTCCATCCAAAGTTTCTGAAATTAATGATGCATTAATCAATAATATAAACATATTTAGAATTAGGTTCATGAACATAGTTCGGTTGTGCATTGACAGCAGTTACTTATGTGACCTCATGTCAGTGACAAAGCAAATTATGATGATCTGCCTTGTCAGTCACCGGAACAAACACACAACCAATTCTTTAACAGCTGTCACTGCAATGTCAGCGTAAAGTAAAACTTACCTCCGAAGACAGAATTGTTCAAAATTACTTAGAAGAAAGCGACCATTCTTGTAAATGTAATGTCCTACGTGTTTACCGGGGGCCGCCATTTTGGAAACAACCCAGGGGGCTCATGGTAAGGAATTACGATTTACGTGTTCATAGGGGAGAGCTGCAGTAACACCCACCAACGGATAGTATTATGTGATTGATTAGGTAGCTTTGGTTATGGTGAATGACACAATACTTGTTTCGTAATTACTCATATCAATTAACCGGTGATGTATTCACATTTTCAGTTGAATGAGAATACGTGCTTTCTTTTCACTCCTAACTCCTAATGGTACCGTCCATGAAGAGGAAGGTCCCACGTGTTGGAGAATTCTAACTTCGTAGCGCATGTGGATTTTACACAGTTCATGTAAGGAACGCATACAATAATAGAAACAATTTACTTGGATTTTCTAAAGTATGCATTTTGGGAAAGAAGTACCATGGAGGCGGCTGGAGGGACTGACATTTGGCATGTACTCTGCCGAAGAAATAAGGTAAGAATACAAGTTGTTATGAGTGCATATGCTCTGAAGCCATAATAACATGCCCCTGCATGACTTTTGCGTTTGGATTTGAGTGTGTTGGACTAGCTAACTATAGTTAACTGGTTAGTGTTCACTGTTCTTGGACTGTCAGTTTGTGGTATTGCTACTATGGATATTATGCTACTAGTTAACTGCTAAAATATTGCATTCAGTCATTGTAACATTATCATGTCATGTTCCCATTTCTCCACAGAAAGTTGAGTGTCAAGAACATTACCAACTTCAGATTCCTGGATAATGTTGGTAATGTTGCCCCCAATGGCCTCTATGATCTGTCATTGGGCCCAGCTGATTCCAAAGAGGTGTGCTCCACCTGTATGCAAGACTTCAACAACTGCCCTGGGCACCTTGGGCACATCGAGCTACCCTTACCCGTATACAACCCACTCTTCTTTGATGTAAGTGAACAACATTGAACACGCTTATCCCAGTAGTCAAGTACCATGGCCTGTTTCCAGATAAACCGTTACACGATCCAAAACACAGTCGATAGGCTACAAGTTACAGTGGGGTACGTCTTCTTTTAAAGTAATATGCTCTCTCGCTTCTACTCTGGCACTAGAAACTGTACCTGCTGATCCGAGGGTCATGTCTGAACTGCCACATGCTGTCCTGCCCCAGAGCAGCGATCCATCTCCTGCTGAACCAGCTGAAGCTGCTGGATGTGGGAGCTCTACAGGAGGTCTATGAGTTGGAGCATGTGCTGAACCAGGTGAGCATCACACAGACAGGAGGGGTAATATTAAAAAATAATATTGTCTCTGAAATCACACTGCTGTTTCTGGTAATGTATGCAAGTCTTTTGATTTGATAGTGTTTGATTCATAAAATTCATCCAAGTTCTGAGTTTTAATCACTCCCACAACTGATTTTGACCCTTTCTCTGTTGCAGTTCCTGGAAGGCAATGCTCAAGCTTCTGGGGTTGAGATCCAGGTGGTGTTAGAGGACTACTGTGCTCATGTCAACAAACAGAAGACAGGCGGCGATCACAGCTCACCAGTAAGAGCTGATTGTGAATGTGTCATAGAAACTGAACATCACAACTCAGGCCAATGTGATAAAATGTAATGTTTTGTGTTCTCAGATCAAGCATGTCTGTGAGAAGAAGAACAAGCTTATAACACTCTTCTGGAGGGTCCAAATGAACTCCAGGAAATGCCCCCACTGCAAGTAAGTATAGACCATTCTGGTCAATTACCATTTATTTCATACCAGTTCTGTCCCGTGTGAAGATTCACACTGATTTTTACTGTTCCCAAAAAGGAGTGGCCGCTCACAAGTGCGTAGGGAGCACAACAGCAAACTGATTGTCACCTTGCCTGCGGCTATGTATAAAGATGGTGCCATCAAGGGACCGGATGAAGGTAATGCATACCATTCAATCTTCTGTTTCAAGATTGGTAATTTGGTAGAGGACTAAAAGATATTGAATAGTTGACATTTCTGTAACTCTTGTCCTGAATTGGAAAGTTGAATAAGTGCCCTTGGTCTCTTGTCCTTTTTCAGAAGATGGGATGGCTGGAAAACGTGGATACTTGACCCCTAGCACGGCACGGGATCACATCGCCAAACTGTGGGATAAAGAAGGTTTCTTCCTGAAGTGCTTGTTCTCTGGACTGGAGGAGTTGGAGAGCTCACCCGATGGCTTTTACCCGGACCTTTTCTTCCTGGAGCTTATGGTGGTCCCTCCATGCAGGTGAGGAATCTCTCAGAGAACAGCCTTACAATTTGTGGGTTTGTTTTGAATGTAGTTATTTGCTTCTCTTAGTTATTGATAAGATAGTGTCTGGAATTGCATCACAAAAACCTCCTAGTTGTGAAGCTTTCCAGTAACTTATGAGAGTAACCCTCTTGTTTTCCCCAGGTATCGGCCCATTAACCGTCTGGGAGACCAGATGTTCACTAACGGCCAGACGGTTAACATGCAGGCAGTGATGAAGGACAGTGGCGTTATCCAGAAGCTCCTAGCACTTCTAGCTGGAGAGAAGCTGAAGGAAAAGCAGTTGGAGCTGGAGGAGGTATGTGAACCGATGGAGTGGGGTCGCATTTGCTCTTTAAACATTATTTTGAGGGAATGAAAAGGTCAAAGGTGATTTGATTTTCCATGTATGTATATAAATTAACCTTTTATTAGTTCGTCATCTCGTACTGTATTGTTGATTTGATTCTCTTTTACCTCACTAAGTGTTAAGAAATGTAAAAAAAAACATACAGAACATTTGGGAAAAAACAACAAAAGCAAAGTCAAGACACAAACACAGCTCCACATTCCTAGAAATATATATCTGGGTCTTTTGCATGAAATAAAGTTAACCAATTGTGTGTTAAGTGTTGCCATTCCTCTGTACTCTAAATTTAAAGGTACTGGAAGCCGACCCGTCTCAGACAGACCAGGCCTTCCTGGCAGGGATCCCCGGTGCCACACTCACAGATAAACTCTACAACACCTGGATTCGGCTCCAGAGTCACGTCAACATAGTCTTTGACAGTGACATGGACAAACTGATGACGGAGAAGTACCCTGGCATTCGTCAGGTATGTTTTCCCATGGAAATCTCTTGACACCTGCTCCATATATGCAGCCTTTTAGCCAAAGGGAGTGAAAAATGTCAGTGTACCTTCATCTTCCAACCCATACATTTTTTGTTCATGCTGTTACTGTTTTCTCTTTCAGATCTTAGAGAAGAAGGACGGTTTGTTCAGGAAGCACATGATGGGTAAACGTGTGGACTATGCAGCACGCTCTGTTATTTGTCCTGACATGTACATTGGGACCAATGAGATTGGAGTACCCATGGTAAGAGTCATTGCCTTTGCCTGCATTCTGCATGTCCATTGATAGTTGGAGCATTGTGTGAGCTCGCATGATAAACTCCGTCTGTTTTGCTACAGGTGTTTGCCACCAAGCTGACTTACCCCCAACCTGTGACGCCTTGGAATGTTAAGGAGCTGAGGCAGGCAGTTCTGAATGGTCCCAATGTTCACCCTGGGGCCTCCATGGTCATTAACGAGGACGGCTCCCGCACCATCCTGAGCAGTACTAACCTCACCCAGAGAGAGGCCATCGCCAAGCAGCTCCTCACACCCTGCACCGGGCAGCACATGATGCCCATGAAGATAGTAAGGCCCATCTTTCTAACACCACTTACACCCGCCGTTTCCTCTCCCTATCTAATGGTTCCTTGATTCCTTATTAACCTTGATTCCTTAATTCATTTTTATTGTACTCATATACTTTCCCACTAAAATGTAACTTCATTAAAGATGATATAACTAGTCTCCTTCCGCATTTCATCTTTCTATTATATTTGCTATCTATTGAGCAATGTTCATATTCTCATAGGTGAATCGTCACATCAAGAATGGCGACGTCCTGCTCCTCAACCGGCAGCCAACACTGCATCGGCCGTCCATCCAGGCTCACTGCGCCCGCATCCTGCCAGGGGAGAAAGTGTTAAGGCTTCACTACGCTAACTGTAAGGCCTACAACGCTGACTTTGATGGGGATGAGATGAATGCCCATTTCCCTCAGAGTGAACTGGGCAGGGCTGAGGCCTACACACTCGTCAGCACTGACCAGCAGTACCTTGTGCCCAAGGTGAATGCTCATTGCTCAGCCTTACTAAATTTATTTTTTTGCAAACATACAAATTCCTTATTCTTGAGAGGAATTTAATGATGTTGTATGTTTGATAGATAAGCTATTGTTTGCTCACCCTCAACACCTACTGTTGCTGTACAGCCTCACTGCCTTGTCTCTGTCCCCCAGGATGGGAAGCCTCTGGCGGGTCTGATCCAGGATCACATGGTGTCAGGCACTAGGATGACCATCCGCGGCTGCTTCTTCTCCCGTGATCAGTACACTGAGCTGGTCTACCGAGGTCTGACCGACAAGGTCGGCAGAGTCAAGCTGCTGCCGCCCGCCATACTCAAACCATTCCCTCTCTGGACTGGGAAACAGGTGCAGAAGGACCTACCCATGGGTTGAGAGGTTTAGTAGGTCATAATTCATAATTGTACAGGTAATAACACAGGTGTCCTTTGTCATTCAGGTGGTGTCTACACTACTGATGAACGTCATTCCAGGAAACCACATCCCTCTGAACCTGACAGGGAAGGCCAAGATCCCCAGTAAGGCCTGGATCAAGGAGTCTCCACGCTGTGTTCCTGGCTACAAGCCTGAAACCATGTGTGACTCCCAGGTCAGACTGTTCACTAACAGTACTACTCAACTTACCAATGTTGCACATGTACCCACCTTGATTTGATGTATTATTAGTGTCATAGTTTGTATTAGCTGTATGTTAAACCATTTTTTTTACTTTGTGCAATGCACACCTAGTCCTTGACTTTGCCATTAACTGTGTCTGATCCTGCAGGTGATCTTCCGTCAGGGAGAGTTGCTGGTGGGGGTGTTGGACAAGGCCCACTATGGCAGCTCAGCATACGGCCTGGTCCACTGCTGCTACGAGCTGTATGGAGGAGAGACCAGTGGTAAACTCCTCAGCTGCCTGGCTCGCCTCTTCACTGCCTACCTCCAGCTGTACCGGGGCTTCACTATGGGTAAGGCATGGGCTTCATCCCAACTTCAACCTTATTCCCTATATAGCCCACTACTTTTGACAAACGTAGTGCCCGATATAGGGAATAGGGTGCTATTTGGGACCATACTAACAGGTGTTCTAGATCTATCTGAACAGACTCAGGGATCCATCACAAGGCCCTCTCAAAATCGAAGGGTTATTTATTGAATGCATTTCAGGTGTGGAGGACATCTTGGTGAAACTAGGAGCCAACAGACAGAGAAAGCAGATCATAAAAGAGTCTGTCACGTGTGGGACTAAGGTAAAGATGCCAGTATCAATCAGTTGATCCACATGTTCCAGGAACAAATAAACAAATTGAATGACATGCATTAGTGTGGCAGTAACAGTTGTTTGCTCTGGTGTAACCCAGGCCCTGCAGGCAGCCTTTAACCTGCCTGACACCGTGGATGAGAGTGAGGCTAGGGGCCGCTGGCAGGACGCCCACCTCAACCCAGACCAGAGAGACTTCAATATGGTGGACCTCAAGTTTAAGGAGGTGGCCAATCAGGTCAACAACGACATCAACAAGGTGAGCTACATGGGAGTTTGCGTTGTTTGATTTGCTCATCCTTCAGTTTTGTGAAGAGGTTACCATCAGATTTTTTTTTTTTTATTATTATTATTATTTTTTTTTAATCTTTATTTTAACAGGGAAAACAGACTGAGACCTGGATCTCTTTTACGGCTGTGCCCTGTGTAAACATGATAACATGTACAGTTTTAGACATACAGACAAGAACATTTCAAAACATACACAATTCAACAGAAACAATCACAGACAACATCATATTGATCCTCCATAAACATTTTAAAATGGGCAAGGGACACCAGAGTGTCTAACTTAAGTTGGATCTGCAGTTTGTTCCATAAATAAGGTGCAAAGGAACTGAAGGCAGTCCTACCCAACTCTGTGGAGACCGCAGGAGTCTCTAATGTAATCCACATCTGTGATCTGGTTTTAAAATTAGTACATCTTGTGGAAATTAATGATGATATATATGGAGGTAGTTTTAAAAGAAGTGCTTTATAAATAAACGAGAGCATGTTGCTCTCGCCTCACAGATAGAGAGACCCAACCCACATGTTGATATAGGATACAGTGATGAGTTCTGTAACTATCACCCGTGATAAACCTGAGTGCACAATGGTAAATAGCATCCAGTAGTTTTAATGTGTTTGCCGATGCATGCATATAGATAATATCACCATAATCTAAAACGGACATAAAAGTAGCCTGCACAATTTTTTTCCTATTTACAGAGGACAGACAAGCCCTGTTTCTGTAAAGGAATCCTATCTTGAATTTGAGCTTTTTTCCCAATTCAGTAACATGTTTTTTAAAAGAAAGCCTATCATCTAACCATACCCCTAAGTATTTATATGCAGAGACCTTATTGATTTGAGTACCATCCAAGCTAGTGATTACAAACGTGTTTCTAACTGAGAGTTTAGACCTAGAAAAAAACATGACATTTGTTTTCTTAGCGTTTAAAACAAGTTTAAGCTGTAAAAGAGACCCCTGTAGTATCCTAAAATCAGACTCCAACTGCATTAAAGCTTGGTCCGCTGTTAGAGCAATAGAGTACATCACTGTGTCATCTGCATATAAATGGAATTTACAATATCTGACATCATCACCAATGTTGTTTATATAAAGTGAGAACAATAGTGGGCCAATTATTGAACCCTGAGGGACCCCTTTAAGTAACTGTAAGGGGTCAGACTTGACCCCATCGACCATGACGGCTTGAGTTCTATCTTTAAGATAGTCATAAAACCATCGGCAGGCATCAGTGCCCAGTCCTATTGATGACAGCTTACTCAAAAGGATAGCATGGTCTACAGTGTCAAAAGCTTTTGACAAATCTACAAACAACGCAGCACAGTGCTTTCTATCGTCTAAGGCATTTGCAATATCATTTACAACAAGCATAGTGGCCGATGTGGTACTGTGTTTAGATCTAAAACCAGATTGATTGGTACTAAGAATACTGTTAGCAGAAAGAAAAGATTGTAACTGTTTGTTGACTATAGATTCTAGAATCTTTACCAGACAAGGGAGCCTAGAGATGGGTCGATAGTTATCCAAATCACTACCGTCACCTCCCTTATGTAATGGCAGAACAAAAGCTGCTTTCCACACCTTAGGGATATTTCCTGTGCTTAATGTTAGATTAAAAATGTGTGTTACTGAACCAGCAAAAATAGGTGCAGCACACTTAAGTAAGTACGGGTCTAAATTGTCAGCGCCTAAGGATTTCTTAGTATCAATGGCACACAGGGCAATTAGAACCTCTGCTTCAGTTATTTTCTGGAAACTAAAAACAGGGTTACCATTTTTCAGAGTAACGGTTGAAAAGCAAGACGAAAAATCAACTAACTGGCCAGTACCACAAAGTCCACTTTTCCTTTCAAATAAAAAAACCAGCAGAGATGAAATGCTTATTAAAAGCATCACAAATATCATTTTTTTCAGTTAGAATACAGAAGTCTGAGGTAATTTGCTTAGGAAGAGAAACAGCAGAATTCCCCCGTTTCAGTGAATTAACGGTTTTCCAGAATTTTGCAGGATCTCCTGCAGAATCTGTCATAGCATTAAGGAAGTAATTTGATTTTGCCTTTTTGACAGCTGCAGTACATTTATTTCTCAATTGCCTAAAAAACAGCCAATCAGCTGGAGTACCTGTTTTCCTCGCCAAGGCCCAGGCCCGATTCTTTTGCAGGAAAAGACCTGACAATTCAGGAGAGAACCAAGAACTGGTTCGGTTTCTTACTCTGTGATTCTTAAGCGGGGCATGTTTATCAGACATAGAGGTAACAATAGAAGAGAAAAAAGCAAGGGCTAAAACCGGGTCCAGAAAGCAGCAAGTGGATAAAAGCTCAGAGTGATATAAGTCAAGGATAAAAGCTTGCTGTGAGAAATGTTTATAATTTCTCTTAGAGATTATACAGGGATCAGAGTGTTTCAGCCTGGTATCTCTAATACAAGCAATAGGGCAGTGGTCACTGATATCATTTGCAAAAACCCCACTGGCTGTGTATTTATGGGGGGTATTTGTTAGAATAATGTCTAGTAGAGTGGATTTTACTGGGTTCTTAAAGTTGGGACGGGTTGGTTTAGTTATCAGCTGAGTTAGATTTAGCTCAGTACAAATGCCTTTTAATTTATCAGATACTGGTGAGAGCCAATCCAGGTTAAAATCTCCCAAAATCAGTAATTCAGAGTTTGCATAATTAGACAGTATATCAGATAATTTGCATAGAGTACAAGGAGGAGCTGAGGGGGGGCGATATACCCCTGCTAGAGTTAAATGAGCATTATTACCAAGTACCACGTTTAAAACTAGACATTCATATTGCTTTGAGACAGAGGTTGATATGGACACAGAAACATTTAAGCAGCATTTAACATAAATCGCAATACCACCACCTCTACCAACTCTATCAGTTCTATAAATATTGTATCCAATCAACTGAACATCTGAATCTGGCACAGAATCACACAGCCACGATTCAGATACAATCAGAACGTCAACATTTGATTGTGAGACCAAAATTTCAATAAAGTCCAACTTTTGGATCAGGCTTCTAGCATTCAAATGAATTATTCCAATACCATTGCTACGGGAATTCATATCAGATGGAGTATCCAAGGTAGCACCTGAAGCTGCACTGGATGAGCAATAAACCATTTTCGAGCTATTGACAGAGCTCAATTTTATGGGGACAAGATTACTACTAACAATACCTCTCTGCATGTGAGTAGTATTCGCAATACGGTGATTGGACAATAATCTAGGAATTGCAGAAAGGTTGTTAACTGTAGTTTGTTCCATATTTGCAATTGAGGAACTAATTAATGAAACTGGGAGAGGAGCATTGAACATAGTCTGATAGGGGAGCGTACAATCCCAAAAGTCAACCCCCAGATGGTAGTCATCATCTGTTTGCGTGTGACTGTCAGGCCATCATTGTAAAGAAGAATATATTCCTTAGTGGTCCTCTGTAGCACAGTTGGTAGAGCATGGTTCTTCCAATGCCAGGATAGTGGATTTGATTCCCGGGACCCTCACCCATACGTAAAACATGTATGCACACATCACTATAAGTCGCTTTGGATGAAAGTTTCTGCATATATTTCTAATGGACTTTGATAGGAAAGTTGATAGGAGTTCCTGGTAGCAGAAAACACTGTTAACTGCTGTACGGTTTTGACTGATGATAATTTCTCCTGCCAGGTGGTCATGCCCCTGGGTCTCCACTGCAGCTTCCCTGAGAACAACCTCCAGCTGATGGTGCAGTCTGGGGCTAAAGGCTCCACTGTCAATACCATGCAGGTACTCCTTTAAGGAACCAAGCAGACATCGAACCATAAACAGATATGCATTTTGTCTCCATGTGTACCAATCATAACTTGATGAGTACGTTTCTTTTGTTTTTTTAGATCTCATGTTTGCTGGGTCAGATTGAGCTAGAGGGCCGACGTCCTCCCCTGATGCCTTCTGGGAAATCTCTGCCATGCTTCCAGCCGTACGAAAGTTCGCCCCGCTCTGGAGGTTTTGTGTCTGGCAGGTTCCTGACAGGAATCAAGCCCCCGGTATGTGACTTCTCTCTGCCCCAAGTTGTGTGTTTGATTGTTCCACTTCATAATTGAAGGTCTCTGAATGTTCATGATTCATTATTGCAGGAGTTTTTCTTCCATTGCATGGCTGGCCGGGAGGGTCTGGTAGATACAGCTGTTAAGACCAGTCGATCAGGGTACCTTCAGAGGTGAGCTGGCATTACAGAAGTCTGAACGTTTTTACAGAAGTGTGAATGTCTACGTCCCAAATGGCACCCTATTCCCTATATAGTACACAGCTTTCGACCAGAGTCCTGTGGGATTCACACAATATTTAAATTTCCCCCTTTCTGAACTGACTCATTGTGGTTCCAGATGTGTGATCAAACACCTGGAGGGCCTGGTGGTTCAGTATGACCTGACTGTGAGGGACAGTGACGGCAGCGTGGTCCAGTTTCTTTATGGAGAGGATGGCCTGGACGTCCCCAAGACACAGTTCCTCCAGCCAAGGCAGTTTCCCTTCATACAGGACAACTATGAGGTAGGATTTGGCGCTGCTCTAGTCAACTGATCCTGTTTTCTAAAGTGTTTATTGAGACTGAAAGCACGTCTTTATTTCAAGACCGTGCATGGCAAGCATTACATCCATTATTTTTTTAAAGATTACTTTTTGCAGCACCCATTTAGAATTTCCCGTTACTCACAGGTCATCAGAAAGTCCAAGTGCTTGGATGAGGTCCTGGCCAAATTGGACCCTCAGGCTGCCACCAACCATTTCAAAGCCATCAGGAAGTGGAAAGCCAAAAGGGAGCATCTTTCTCCCAGGGAGGGGGCCTTCCTGCTCTTCTCCCAGAAGAAACTGAAGAAGGCAGAGCGCCAGGCTCTGGAGAACCTGGCCAATGGCAGGGATACTGCCACTCTGAAGGTAATGTATTGTCCCACTGCTGCAACACCGCAATGTTATCAGATGAAATATCCCTCCACAACTATATACCAATTTTTTGCGATGTATTATTTGTCGTTCTACTTTTTCAATGTGACATATCAAACTCTGTGGTAGTTTGCTGTTTTGTTAAACATTCTAATATGTTACCTTCCCATGTTTCTTAGTTGGTGGATAGATGGAGTTCTCTAGACCAGGACAGCAGATCTAAGTACCTGAAGAAGACTTCACACTGTCCTGAGCCCTGCCTGAGCCTGTTCAGGCCTGACATCTCATTTGGGTCAGTGTCAGAGACGTTTGACAGCATTGTGGAGTCCTATCTAAAGGACATCCAAGTCAAGCAGTTACCCGAGGGAAGCTCGAAGAACCTTGATGCACAAAGGTGAGATTTCAATCCAGATCATCTATATTGCATATAGTATTTACCTAAATGGACATTTACCTAAATGGACATTTTAGAGGGGCGGCAGGTAGCCTAGTGGTTAGAGAGTTGGGCCAGTAACCGAAAGGTTGCTAGATCGAATCCCTGAGCTGACAAGGTAAACATTTGTCATTCTGCTCCTGAACAAGGCAGTTAACCCACTGTTCTTAGGCCATCACTGTAAATAAGAATTTGTTCTTAACTGACTTGCCAAGTTAAATAAAGGTAAAATAAAGAATAATACGTCTTCTAAAAATGACAAACTTTAGATGTAGAAACTAAGATTGGGCTGTTGTACATAATTTTAGAAGCCATTGTAGCTACTGTATTTTTTACTGAGTGCTTAGGTTATGTCATGGTCTCCACTCTGTCTATGCAGACTGAAGCATCTGCTGCAGCTGAAGTGGCAGCGAGCCCTGTGTGACCCAGGGGAGGCGGTGGGTCTGCTGGCTGCTCAGAGCATAGGAGAGCCCTCCACCCAGATGACCCTCAACACCTTCCACTTTGCCGGCAGGGGGGAGATGAACGTTACCCTCGGTATCCCAAGGTACAGTATGGTCTCCCCTGGAATATAACGGTGCAATGACTCTTTGCCAGAATAAAATGTATAAACTCTGGACATTAGTGGCTGAATATTGTCTCTGTCACCCACAGGCTTAGAGAAATATTGATGATTGCCAGTTCCAGCATCAAGACTCCGATGATGAGTATTCCTGTGTTAAACAGTAAAAAAGCCATCAAGCGGGTGAAGACACTAAGGAAGAAGCTGACTCGCGTGTGTCTAGCTGAGGTTATTACATTGGCTCTATTTACTTACCGTTTATGAACCATTACATCCCAAAGTAATTCAATCGTTACTACCATAGAAATATAATACATTTTTCTATGGTTATCACTCCATTCTTGTGTTTCAATGAATTGTGAGTGAGAGTCATTATTCTGTCCATTGTTGTTCAAAGGTGTTGCACAAAGTGGATGTCCTGGAGACACTCCGGGTGAAGAACAAACAACAGAAGGACCGCGTCTTCAAGATCATCTTCCGCTTTCTTTCCCCAGAGCGCTACCAGGAAGACAAGATGCTGACTCCCCATCAGATCCTGCACTACATGGAGAACAGGTGAGCTATTATAACCAGCGCTGGGCCCACACATTCTCTTGCCAACACAACCTATGTGTGTGTGAGAATCAGATCACGGTTACTAGTCCGACAAATGTACTTCTGTGTTGTTGGTCTGAACCAATGTAAGGCATTCTTTGCTACCTTGTCTTTTCCAGATTCTTCCGCCTACTACTGGAGGCCATTAAGAAGCGCAATACCAAGCTGGCCTCTATCAACGCAGTGGAAACACGCAAGGCTACAGTACGAGATAATGACCAGGATGTAGGGGACTCCTCAGCTAGACAGGTGTGTTAAACAAGCATGGACTTTTCCCTATTCATCTGTTCCTTTCAGCCATAGCTTTACATTTGGCTTTAAAGCCTGGACTTAATCATTACCAAAGTGGCCATTGTTCTTAAATGTAGAATTATGCTACTTTTGTCCCAATTTTAATTTGTGTAAGTAATTTATTTGTTGTAGGAGAGTGGAGAAGAGGATGGGGAGGAGGAGAGCAGGATTGTGGACGACGTGGGGAATGAGGGAGACGCTGACGCCTCGGATGCGAAAAGGAGAGAGAATCAGGAGGAGGAAGTGGATTATGAGAGTGAGGAGGGAGAGGATCTGGTGGAGGAAAAAGAGGACCAGGCAGAGGAGAACTCTGAAGAGGTGCCTGATGAGGTGCCCGGTGACCTGGCCACTGCAGAGCCTGGTGGTGCTGGGGCAAGGAAGAGGTCAAAGCAGAAAAGCACACACACACAGGACAGCATGAGGGTCAACACTGTGCTGGAAACTAGTTCCAGCATCGAGAACTATTCCTATGACAGCCAGCAGGGTCTCTGGTGTGAGGTATGTACCCCTAGTCTGTGCCCTTCTGTCTGATTTTCGAATATTACTTTTTGGGTTTAAGATACTAAAATACTTATTTCAGCCAATGGTTGCCTCATTGATGGTCCACATTGCTTCTCACGAAACCAAGTATTTGACTTGAATATAAATGTTTTGAATGTGGAGTTTTGCATTTCTCTGTTTGTCAGGTTACGCTCGTCCTGCCTGTCAGCAAGGTGCACTTTGACCTGACGTCGCTGGTGGTGGCCGTGGCCCAAAATGCAGTGGTGATGGAGACTAAGGGCATCACCAGATGTCTGCTCAGTGAGGTCACTAAGAAAGATGGCTCCAAGGCGCTGGAGCTCAAAACTGAGGGCATCAACATGCACGAGCTGTTTAACCACAGTGAAGTGAGTGATAATCCACAAACTTTCACATGTATAGAGTACTTGTACAGTAAAAACATAATTTCTTCATGTGGATATCTTTGTTTATACATTCTATGCTATACTGTTTTAATCTCAGATTCTTGATGTGAATCGGCTGTACTCCAATGAGGTCCACGCCATGGCAAACACGTACGGCATTGAGGTGGCCCTGAGAGTTATTGAGAAGGAAATTAAAGATGTCTTCGCTGTCTATGGTACAAACAGGCTCACAACTTCTTTAGCTATCTACTAATTTCCCAACAACAGGCTCTGGAGAGCTGTGTGATCTCCTCTCTGAGTCTCTCTGCTCTCCTTTCCTGTGCAGGTATTGAGGTGGACCCCAGGCATTTATCCTTGGTGGCAGACTACATGTGTTTTGAGGGTGTGTACAAACCTCTCAACCGCTTCGCCATCCAGTCCAACTCCTCTCCACTGCAACAGATGACCTTCGAGACGAGCTACAAATTCCTGAAGCAGGCCATTATGCAGGGTAGGCATTATTACACAACACATCTGTAGGCTGTACACATAATACAACAGGAGATGTAATACATCATAAAACAAATAGAGCAATACATGGTCTGCCCCTCATTAGTTGTTGGTTTAACGAGGTGTCTGGTCTTTGCTCTCTCAACAGGCTCCCATGATAAGTTGGTCTCTCCCTCAGCTTGCTTAGTGGTGGGTAAGGTTGTAAAAGGAGGGACCGGGATCTTTGATCTCAAGCAGCCATTGCAATAAATGTTGTTAAATGCATCAGGTACCCAGGAAGGAAGTGAATGCACCAGTTCACTGCGCGTGCCATTGTTATGACAATGAGGAAAGGGACAGTTTTTTTATTTGTTATATGTTGTCTTATATTTGACTATTAAATATGTCTTGAAGTGGTTATTGTATGGCCTCTTTATTTGAATACATTTGAATCACACGGTCTGTTTGGGTGTGGAGTCAAAATAGCTTTGGTTTCCAAGGCTAAAGGAAGACCAATGCATGCCATGTAGTATCGATACCAGAAGCAGCTGTTGATATTGGAACCTATTTGTATGAATTGTATTTGTGACTCTGGTGGGCCAAATAAAGCACAGAGATTCTATTTTTTCCCCCATCTTTATTTAACCAGGTAGGCTAGTTGAGAACAAGTTCTAATTTGCAACTGCGACCTGGCCAAGATAAAGCATAGCAGTTCGACACATAAAACAACACAGAGTTACACATGGAATAAACAAAACATACATAATACAGTAGAAAAAAAGAAAACAAGTCTATATACAGTGAGTGCAAATTATGTAAGATAAGGGAGTTAAGGCAATAAATAGGCCAAACAAAGTAATTACACTATAGCAATTAAACACTGGGATGGTAGATGTGCAGAAGATGAATGTGCAAGTAGAGATACTTGGGTGCAAAATAAATAAATACAGTATGGGGATGAGGTAGTTGGATGGGCTGTTTACAGATTGGCTATGTGCAGTGATCTGTGAGCTGCTCTGACAGCTGGTGCTTAAAGCTAGTGAGGGAGATATGAGTCTCCAGCTTCAGTGATTTTTGCAGTTCGTTCCAGTCATTGGCAGCAGAGAACTGGAAGGAAAGGCAGCCAAATGAGGAATTGGCTTTGGGGGTGACCAGTGAGATAAACCTGCTGGAGCGTGTGCAATGAGTGGGTGCTGCTATGGTGACCAGTGAGCTGAGATAAGGTGGGGCTTTACCTAGCAGAGACTTGTAGATGACCTGGAGCCAGTGGGTTTGGCGACGAGTATGAAGCGAGGGTCAGCCAACGAGAGCGTACAAGTCGCAGTGGTGGGTAGTATATGGGGCTTTGGTGACAAAACGGATGGCACTGTGATAGACTGCATCCAATTTGTTGAGTAGAGTGTTGGAGGCTATTTTGTAAATGACATCGCCGAAGTCAAGGATTGGTAGGATGGTCAGTTTTACAAGGGTATGTTTGGCAGCATGAGTGAAGGATGCTTTGTTGTGAAATAGGAAGCCGATTCTAGATTTAATTTTGGATTGGAGATGCTTAATGTGAGTCTGGAAGGAGAGTTTACAGTCTAACCAGACACCTAGGTATTTGTAGTTGTCCACATATTTTAAGTCGGAGCCGTCCAGAGTAGTGATGCTGGACGAACGGGCAGGTGCGGGCAGTGATCGGTTGAAGAGCATGTATTTAGTTTTACTTGCATTTAAGAGCAGTTGGAGGCCACGGAAGGAGAGTTGTATGGCATTGAAAGCTAGTCTGGAGGTTAGTTAACAGTGTCCAAAGGGCCAGAAGTATACAGAATGGTGTCGTCTGCGTAGAGGTGGATCAGAGACTCACCAGCAGCAAGAGCGACATCATTGATGTATACAGAGAAGAGTCTGCCCGAGAATTGAACCCTGTGGCACCCCCATAGAGACTGCCAGAGGTCCAGACAACAGGCCCTCCGATTTGACACACTGAACTCTATCAGAGAAGTAGTTGGTGAACCAGGCGAGGCAATCATTTGAGAAACCAAGGCTGTTGAGTTTGCCAAAAAGAATGTGGTGATTGACAGAGTCGAAAGCCTTGGCCAGGTCGATGAATACGGCTGCACAGTAATGTCTCTTATCGATGGCGGTTATGATATCATTTAGGACCTTGAGTGTGGCTGAGGTTGTTATTACAATTATTATTATTAGGTTATTATATGTAATTATATGAAAGTGAGTACATCCACTGACCATCCACTCTGGGTCACTGAGTTATAATAAGAAGCTATGGGTGGTCTTTTAATTTGAAGGATAGGTCACATACCGGAAGCAATTATGAATCTGCTCGCCGCTCATTGGTTATTCAGATTAGTACGACGTCCCTTGGCCGTCACTAGTTACCACAGCTACAAAGTAGCTATATTGGCTGTCGTAAAAATTTATGAAAACCCTGCTTTTTGGGGTAAATTTACGGTTAGACATAATGCGAGCAGTGTGATTTGGCTTATCTTTAAAACCAGGTTTTAAGAAGATACATTGTAGAAATAGACGGGGTTTAGTCATAATTACGGTTGTGGATACTAGTGACAACCACGTCCCTTCCATGATTATCAACGTTACTGTTGCTGGCTACATCGAATAAAATATCGTCAGATAACGAACATTAATTGTACTGTCAAGATGACTGCTTATAAACGTCCGCTGGTGGGTAAGTAGTTACAGTAGCTGGCTAAATAAGCATCCAACGTTCGCTTGCTGGTGATAGTATGATAAAAGCTAGCTAACATTAGCTAGCGCGTAACCGTTTGTGTCAAAATAACACGTTGCCTTGGATTTTGGACTTTTTCTATTCCTATGTAACGTTATGTGATCTTCCCAGACATATCTTTAGGGCGTTAACGTTAGCTATCTAGCTATGGGCTTCAGTAGCTAGCCAACTGTCAAGCCATAGGGTAAATCCATTGGAATTCAATTGTTTTTTGACATCGTGCCAAAACATTCAGGACTAGTTAAAGGTGCTCATTTGACTTATTTTGCATACACCGCCATACCATGAGACATCCATGTCTACTTCATCACTGGAAATCATAGCTAAACGGTTGAGTTTGCTATTATTAAAACGCTTACAACAGGGTTGTCTAACGATTCAGAAAAGCATTTAAATAAATACAAATGTAAACCTTCAACGTCTAAAAACACAAGCTCTTATTTGTTTATATAAACGTATGTTTACGCCGGTAACTCGGAAAAAACAAGCCCTGACTGGGGAAAATCGTTTTGAATGGTCATCGACTTGAAAATCCAACTCGGAACCTGAGGCATCTTTCTCTCTTTTTTTTTTTTTTTTCATTAACAACAAATCAATACAGAGAGTACATGAGGGAACACAAGTGTATATATAGATTATATACAATGGACAATTGAGCTAGGGGGTACAATATCACATTACACAAAGACCTTAAGGGACATACATAAACTTATAATTCTAACAGCTTTTTTGTTAGTAGAGTATTTAATTGTCTTAAAATAGTTGTTTTTGTAGTGTAAGAAAATGTGTTTTTTTGTTTGTACATTTACATTTGTGAATATAATGAAATTAATTACATAAAAATGTTTCAGCTTATTCCTATCATAGGTAAAGAATCCAAGACCTTCATAAAAGTGTTCAATTATAAATCTACTGATGTCTTGCCACAGTTTTCTTACATGAATACAATGCCAAAAAAGAAGCAACACTGTTTCTGGGTGGTCATTACAAAAGGAGCAATTTGAGTTGATGTTTTCCTTAAACTTCTTCATATAGTGGTTGGCAGGATAATATTTATGAATATTTTTAAAGGAAACTTCCTTAATTTTGTTAACAAGTATGTATGTGTGTGGCAACATCCAAACTTTTCCCCCAACAGATATTATCAATAAATCCATTCTAATAAGGCATGACATAAGGTATAGTTACAACATCCTGCTGAAACAAGGTTCGTATCGCTCTGTTGTTGAATGGACCAAAAGAGAAACAAATCTTTCCTACTGATGAGTCAACAGGGTCAATAGAAGGTAGGGTCAGGTCTTGACACGTTCCTGACTAATAGAGCAACACCTGAGGGAATGGCATCTAAAACAATTGCAAAATCTTTAGGTGTTACAGGGACCTTGTAAAGTGATAAGAATTCCTTATAACTGAGTAAAAGACCCTCTGCATTTACCAGTTGGCTCACCAATAAGATATTATTTCAGAACCAATATTATAAAAACAAAGAAGTGTTTTTATACAATATATCCCTATTATTCCATATATAATATCTGTGTGGAGAAAAATTGTGTTTATAAATTAAGGACCATGACAAGAAAACCTGCCGATGAAAAGCAGAAAGTTTCACTGGAACTTTGTCAATATTATAATTGCAAAACAACATGAAGGTAAGGCCACCAAAAGTAGAGAAGACATGATGAGGAATAAAATTCCAGATAGAAATGAGTCTTCTTAGGAATTGTTTTATCCAATTGATCTTAAAAATATTATTTAAGGTAGTAAAGTCCAGGCCAAATTCATCCCACCATTCTCATAAGTGTTCATTACAACAGTTTTCCTAGTTTTCCAACAGGTTTCTCCACAGAAAGTTGAAAAGCATCTGGTCTATCTCCTTGCTTATTTTACTGTCAAGATATAAAGATAGAGCGCCATATGTTAGCCTAGAGATACCTTCAGCCTTGGTTATGCGGACTCTACCTTTTAAAGATAAGTCCCTCTGTAGCCATTGATTTAGCTTCTTCTGGGTTTTTTTAATAAGAGGGTTAAAATGTAGTAAGCTTCTAGACTTCTGATCCTTTGTAATGGTTATGCCTAAATATGTAAATTATTCTTTTACTGGAATACCATAATATGAAGGTGTCACACAATCTTTGACAGCCATGAGTTCACATTTATTAATGTTAAGATATAGACCAGACGCTTTGGAAAAGGATTGTATCACATTGATCGATGTGGGAATTTGGTTAGCGTCTTTCAGAAAAAGTGTAGTATCGTCAGCCAGCTGGCTTATAATAATTTCTTTACCAGCTATGTTCTTTCTAGATCTTCAATTTTCCGACCTGACTATCACTGACGTCATGGTTTTTTTTTCTTCCAAGTTCACAATTATTGAAAGCACTTGACCGTACTTTACATCGCTACAGTCCAAACGCGAAGAGCCCTCGGCCCTGAACCCTCATCCCCTGAATGACGTTTTATATCGTCACATCCGAGTGTACCTCAAATGTCGCTTACCCAAGCGAGGGAGAGTGATGATCGGAGAGGCAACGTCCTTGGTGGAAGTCTTGAAGTTGAGTTTAAAAAATATACCTAGCAGCCTAACGTAGCTTGCACTCCTGTCAGGTAGCTAGCTACAGTTACCCATAGCTGGCTAGCTAGTTTTATAGCTTGGTCATTTATTCCAATACATTTCAGAATTCCCCCCACATATGTTTATGAAGCTAGCAACGTTTTTATAGGCTCCTCACTACGAGACTACGCCAATTTCGCATTTACCAACGCTAAAATCAATGTAATCTATATTGACCCTTTTCCAGTACACGACACACTGACGTCACGCACAGATGTGCGCGACTCTTGGTGGCAGTAAGAAGGCCATCGCCATCTGCGCCCATTCAACATAACTTTAATCTAGACTTGTGTTACTTTTACACACAACTTTTTTTCCTTATGCTTACAATGATGTTGTTTTTCTTTCTTGAACAGTTGCTAAGGAATTTGGTTGTGCTCTTTGCAAAATAACTTTTGGATGCAGAAGTTGTTAGCCAGATGCTAACACTCATTGATATAGGCTGTAGCAAAAGCTATACCAAGAGCCATTTTGCTGGTTGAGGTTGAAGTGTTTTTAAAAGTATAATGCAGTTGATTTGCGATGATGACACAAACATTATATTAAATAGGACATTCATACAAGCCTTAAAATGCAATTATAATCCAAAAGTGGTGTGAAATGCACGCATAAGCAACATGTAAATAGAGGCTTTTTTTTGCTGGTGTTTTATAAGAACTCTTGTTCTGCCATCAACTTGCGCGCATCGCCCTCGTGCTGCAATGTTTGTAAACACAGAAATGGGTTTATATATATGTTTTAGCAAGCTTGAGTCATTTTGTACTCACATGCCGAAAATGCAGCTATGTTGATTTAAATTGGACATGTTTGCATTGAATTTTGGGTCATATCAACCCCACAATTGATCAAAGTTCTTCACTCGCTTCCTCAAACTAAATCGAGGGCAGAGGGGTCAACGTTTGTGAATTGGGCCTCCACTTAAGATGGCAATCCAACAGCATCCATTTTCGATGGGGATTCCCCTGAGGAAAAGTGTGTAAAGGAAGTAAAATTAACACGTTTGGACTGCATCTGAGGTTTTTTGTGTCGTTCCCACCATTAGTTGAGACAACATGCTATTGAATACAGGAGAACGAAGGTTACGTATGTGAGTTATTGGATCACTCCAATATGTAGATCAAGATCACTAAGGTAACCTGCCTAAATGACTACAGACCCGTAGCAGTCACGTCCGTAGCCATGAAGTGCTTTGAAAGGCTGGTAATGGCTCACAGTAACACCATTGTCCCATAAACCCTAGACCCACTCCAATTTGCATACCGCTCCAACAGATCCACAGATGATGCAATCTCTATTGCACTCCACACTGCCCTTTCCCACCTGGACAAAAGGAACACCTACGTGAGAATGCTATTCATTGACTATAGCTCAGCGTTCAACATCATAGTGCCCTCAAAGTTCATCACTAAGCTAAGGATCCTGGGACTAAACACCTCCCTCTGCAACTGGATCCTGGACTTCCTGACGGGCCGCCCCCAGGTGGTGAGGGTAGGTAGCAACACATCTGCCACGCTGATCCTCAACACTGGAGCCCCTCAGGGGTGCGTGCTCAGTCACCTCCTGTACTCCCTGTTCACCCACGACTGCATGGCCAAGCACAACTCCAACACCATCATTAAGTTTGCAGAGGAAACAACAGTGGTAGGCCTGATCACTGACAACGATGAGACAGCCTATAGGGAGGTCAGAGACCTGGCCGGGTGGTGCCAGAATAACAACCTATCCCTCAACGTGATCAAGACAAAGGAGATTGTGGACTACAGGAAAAGGAGGACCGAGCACGCCCCCATTCTCATCGACGGGGCTGTAGTGGAGCAGGTTGAGAGCTTCAAGTTCCTTGGCGTCCACATCACCAACAAACTAACATGGTCCAAGCACACCAAGACAGTCGTGAAGAGGGCATGACAAAACCTATTCCCCCTCAGGAGACTGAAAAGATTTGGCATGGGTCCTCAGATTCTCAAAAGTTTCTACAGCTGCAGCATCGAGAGCATCCTGACTGGTTGCATTACTGCCTCCGACCGTGAGGCACTACAGGGGTGTGCGTGCCACCCAGAACCTCTACACCAGGTGGTGTCAGAGGAAGGCCCTAAAAATTGTCAAAGACCCCAGTCATAGACTGTTCTCTCTGCTACCGCATGGCAAGCGGTACCGGAGAGCCAAGTCTAGGACCAAAATGCTACTCAACAGAAGCCTTTTGGTCCCCAAGCCATAAGACTCATGAACAGGTAATCAAATGGCTACCCAGACTATTTGCATTGTGTCCCACCACCCAATTCGGCGCACGTGACAAATAAACTTTGATTTGATGAAAGCCTGCTCCAGAGAGCTCAGGACTTCAGACTGGGGCAAAGGTTTACCTTCTAACAGGACAACGACCCTAAGCACACAGCCAAGACAAAGTAGGAGTGGCTTAGGGACAAGTCTCTGAATGTCCTGAGTGCCCCAGCCAGAGCCCGGACTTGAACCCGATCGAACATCTCTGGAGAGACCTGACAATAGCTGTGCAGCGACACTCCCCATCCAACCTGACAGAGCTTAGAGGATCTGCAGAGAAGAATGGGAGAAACTCCCCAAATACAGGTGTTCCAATTTTGTAGTGTCATACCCAAGAAGACTCGAGGTTCTAATCACTGCTTAAGGTGCTTCAACAAAGTACTGAGTAAAGGGTCAGAATAGTTATGTAAATATGATATTTCCGTTTTTTTTATACATTTGCAAAATTGTCTAAAAACCTGTTTTTGCTTTTACATTATCCGGTATTGTGTGTAGATAGATTGAAGAGGGGGAGAAAACAATTTAATCAGTTTTAGAATAAGGCTGTAACATAACAAAATGTAGAAAAAGTCAAGGGGTCTGAATACTTTCCGAATGCACTGTACACTCTAACATAGAGCTCTTACCAAGTGAATTCCTCTCTGTCATGAGCCGTGAAGAGGAAGAGGTGGAAGGAGTGTGGCGGCACTGAGCCGCAGCACTACCCGCTGCACAGGACTAATCTGACATTCTTACTCGGAATGTATCCTGCCGAATAGAAGGATACCATGTTGGAGTGATCCAATATAGTGTCATTTCAATCATATAAATGTAATTAATAGAATGGACTTATCCCTTCAGACCACTGCAATTTAGCTGGTACACCATTGAAATTGAATGGACCGTTTTACGTGTAATCTCTAGCATAAAGATGGCCGCTGGTCCACCCACTGTCGAATGTAAACTTAAATGGTCTATTCTATTATCTATATTTCAATATTTTTCCTATGGAGTATTGACAGTATAATTTAAACAGATGTTCCTTCAAGTCAACATTCTGTTATGTGTGGACCTCCAACCATCTTTGTGGTACAATTTGAAAGTATAATTTTTTTTTCAATTGTATTCCCATTTTAGTACATTTTATCAGCCAAAACATGACACCCACCCTGTATTCAAGAGGATGTTGTCTCAACCGACGGCAGGCACAACACAAAAACCTCAGCTGATTTTTAAATAGAGTTTAAGCTACAGCATATGCGCATATGGAAAAAAAATCAACGTTTATGCATTTTTTGATATTAAAAAAACATTTTTATAAAAAAAAAATATATTTTAAAATATAATAAAATAGTTGGATAACGTTGTTTGTAAACTTTTAAATGATATAAATCTGAACCGTTTATTTTTTCCAGTGATGAAGACATGGATGTCAGATGGTATGGTGGGGTATGCAAAATAGGTCAACTTTGAGCACCTTTATCTTTTGAATGTTTTTGCATTGAGGTCCAAAGAGTCACTTTCTGAGCACTTCTACAATGGGCAAATGTGTATGGAAGCTTTCGTTCAAATTCAAAGGGATGCTTTCAAAAAGTGATTGAATTCAAATGGATTTACCCCATACACATACTGTACTGTTTTGGCTTGGCTGTGCTGAATTACCTTTGACCTGCCACTGGGTGTAGGAACTGTCACATGAGGAACAGGCTAATCAGCGCTAAGGACAGAGGGAGGCACATTAACTTCCTGACAACAAGATGAGGATTTCAAAGCGCTGTGGCTCCAACAGGTACATATTATTAGTTAGTTCACCCTATTTATTAATAATCAGTAGCTAAATGAAGACACTATTGAAACCCTGTTTTACAGAGTTCCAACTGCCTGCTTGATGACTCATTCAGTTGTTACTCAGTTATTATTAGGCTACTCCAGGTGCTTGCATGTCCCTGTGTCAGGAATGAGCTCATGGGCATTTCATCATGCGGCCACAAATTTGTTTAGAAATACTAGCTTAATTTCCTTACCTGGCTCAGAAGCACACTGTACATAACTTGTCCTGGAGGAATTACGTCATGATCATGTATGATATTATATATAAAGAAGCATTGTTCTTGATGGATAGTGTAACAGTGAACATATTATTCTTGCAGACGTTTGTTGTTGCCCTTGATGGTCCTTGGGTTGATGATCTTACTGGCAGTTGTAACCCTTAATTGGTTTGATACTGAATCACAGATGCCTTTGGCATGGCACGTGGATCCCAACCACCGAAAGGTAAGGCTCTTCATCTATGTTTGTAAACGTTCAGCGATGACTTTCGATTTTTTTTTTTTTTTTTAACTAGGCAAGTCAGTTAAGAACAAATTCTTATTTACAATGACGCCAAACCCGGATGACGCTGGGCCAATTGTGTGCCGCCCTATGGGACTCCCAATCACATCCGGATGTGATACAGGCTGGATACGAACCAAGGACTGTAATGACGCCTCTTGCACTGAGATGCAGTGCCTTAGACAGCTGCGCTACTTCAGGAACCCCAAATTAAAGGGACAATCTGCTGTTCAAACAATAACAACACAGGGATGGGGCTGGAGAAATGTAACCACCCTCAAATTCATAGACAGGCTATGGGTGCAAGGACTAACCATTCATGTTGTTAAAATTATAGTTTTAACCATGTTTTGAGGCTATACCGTATTTGTTTACAATTACATTGTTTTATTACTTCATTGTTTATAAACAAAGCTTATATTTTCAGTTCTGATGGGGTGTATAGTACAGTTGAGCTAAGCTCATGAGGCATTTATAAGTTATATTCTTCAAGAATCAATGCGTCGTTATCATGAATTGAAAAGTCCAAAAAATGTATTTATCAATTGTAGATAGCTCCTTTTAATGTGTTTATTTATAGTGGTGCATTTGATACAATTATATGATCTTTCCAGCTTGTGCACTCTTTTGTACGGGGTGTTCTTTCGAACCAGTGCAGACCAGCCTTTGCCAGAAAGGGAGTAGAAGCAAGGCTCCAGATTTCTAGTCATGTGACTGATCCTTTCCTGTGGCGGGACACACTGCTGACTCCAGAGATGTTCAAGTACCCCCCACCATTCGGGTTCTGTGACATGCATGGCAAACTGAAGGATGTTCTCAACCTCCTCCCTGCTCAACCAGAGCAGCTGAAGAAAGAGTGCAGACGCTGTGTGGTCATGGGAAATGGAGGAATCCTCCGTGGCCTTGAGCTGGGCACCCTGCTTGACCAGTTTGATGTTGTCATTAGGTGAGACTACACCTGCTTTGTGTAACTGGATTTTCAAATGGCTCATCTCTAGACCAGGCAGTGAATTCACCTTTGACCAGGTTTATTGTTTTTTTATTGTCACACATTAAGATTAAGGTCACTTTATTGGTCAAATGCATGCAAGGTCCAACCGAAATTACTTCTGCTTTTAACCCAACCCCTCCGTAAGACACACATACACGTACATATACAGGCTTTGGAGGTGTGGAGGGCTGCCACACTAGGCACCCGGGGAGCAGTTGTTGTGGGGGGTTAAGTGCTTTACTCAAGGGTACAATGGTAGGCAATGGCATCTAGCATTTGATACCAGTAACCCTCAGGTTGCCAGCTCACTTCCCGGTAGATTTTCCGCTTTGGACCCAGAATTCGAACTAGCAACCCTCTGGTTGCTGGCTCGCCTCTCTAACCGTCAGGTTACCTGCCGCCCCCTGCCGCTTATCAACAGGATGACAGGATTCCACTTTCTGTGGAACAGAAGTCATCACTATAATGATAACATTTCTAAGTAAGAAGGGTAGAACTGTTATAGTATATCATTGTTGATTCATCCAAAGAGCGAATGGTTACATGAGTGGACCTGTGTCACGTTGACATTCTGTTCACTGCGCCACAGGCTAAATAGTGGTCCTTTGAGGAACTACAGTAAAGACGTGGGGAACCGGACCTCCATCCGGATGAGCTACCCAGAGGGAAGCCCCAAGGTCTGGGAAGATGTGGACCCTGAGCTGCAGTTTGTGGCGGTGGTCTACAAGGCTGTAGACTTCAATTGGATCAGAGCAATGATCAACAGACAGAGAGTTGTGAGTTGTAAAGCCCATCACCAGAAACATGAACAAAATATTAATTTAAAGAAAAAGGGAATGAAATCAGGTAATGTACAGACATGGCTGAGCGATTTGAAATGCAAATTCAGACACTGCCTACTACTTTACCTAACATTAGATTTGTTTTTGTTTCAGTCCCTCTGGGACTGGCTGTTTTTCTGGCAGAAAGTGCCAGAGAAGATTCCAGTAGACCTATCAAAGTTCCGTTTGTTGAATCTGGAGATCATCAGGCAGATGGCGATGGACCTGTTAGCCTACCCCTCCCCACAGCAACGCCTCTGGGGCTGGGACCAGGTCAGACAACCTTTCACCAGTTAAACAGCGCACATTACACCATTACACTGAAGACTTGCAAAACATTTTCATACCCTAACTAAACTGAAATTAAAGGAACAATAATTAAAAAAAAAAAAGCTTTGATGTATAGACATAATGGGCCGTTTTGGAAGAGTTCTCTACTAGTCGGACATTATATGCACATAATCATCCCAGTTGGTAGAATGTTTATCTTTGCCATCCCCTGGCAAGATAAAGGAGACTCAATATTGACTGTTCAAATTGTGGGTGTAAAAAATGTGTCAATGCCTTTTCTGTAAACTGATTGTTCTGCTAGCAACCAGCAGCAATCTTTACCTGGAGCACATGTTTCTTTGGCCCAGGAGAGGGCCGTGCCTGTTTTCAAATACATTTTGTATTCACTGTCCTCTATACCTTGTTGACATTGTTTGCTCTCCTCTTTGTGCAGAACGTGCCCACCATGGGCATCTCAGCCCTCAACCTGGCCACCTACCTGTGTGACGAGGTCAGCCTAGCAGGCTTTGGTTACAACCTCAGCCAGAAGGAGATGCCCCTGCATTACTATGACAATATACCCATGACGGCTATGCTGGAGCAGAACATGCACAACGTGGACCGTGAGAGGGCTCTCCTCCAGAGCCTGGTGAGGGAAGGGACTGTATCAGACCTCACAGGGGGCCTGCACTGCACCTTCTGCCCCAGCTGAAAGAGACTGATCTAGGCCTGCAGCGCAGCTAGCGACACACCAACGATCTACCTTCCACTGACTTATCATTCCAAAACGTTTCACCCTGAGAACAGCATTCCAATTTAATTCCATGGAATTCAAAAAGTTGATTGAGACTATGGATCTGGGGACTTGACTGAAAACTCTTCTATGTTCTAGTGCATGCCAGCATATTGAATCTGCAAGGACTAGATGTGCCGACATGATGGGGAACAGTGAAGCTGTACACTTCTCCCCTGCGCAGTTGAAAACGACAAGCCTAAAGATGTACTAGTACAGCTTTTACAAATCCCTCTATAAGGGAAGTATTATTACTGCTAAACTTAAATGTTTTTTGTATTTTAAGAGCTAATGGATAATTACTTAATTAAATCTTAGCATAAAGTTGATGCTAAAAAGTGTACAAACATTACCATAATTATTGTGAAGAATGAACAGATTGACTAACAATAATTAACATTAGCTTTTTTATGCTTTTGATTTTAAGTTGAATGTCCAGTTTGTTCACGAGATGTCTGAATTTGGTTGTGTTTTTACATTTTTCTAATGTAATTATTAGATTATTTTTATTATAATAATGTATGTTCTCAGTGCTTGACTTGGATACAGGAGCTCTACAATACTTTTCAAGATAATATTCTATAAGAGGAACAGGAGCTCAAGCAGTAATTTGAGGTGCTGGCACTTGGCTCCGGTGAGCTCGTGCCCAAATCAAATCATTTTATTTAAAATTATTGAATGTTTTGTTTTTTAATGTCGCCATAATTGGCCTGGTTGTCAGTAAAGAAAAAAGATTTGAACTTACAGTATGAATTACTGACATTTTATTTTTGTGTCAAATTGCCAGTTGGCAACCTATCCCTTACAGGATTAATTGAGACACAAACAAACATTACGATAATTCAGTAATAATTATTCTGGTGTTCTGTGCAGTGCGCACTGCATAAAGACTGAAAAATAAATCGATAGTAAATAAGATTTTCCAAGGAATAAACAAACAGGGCTCCCAGGTGGCGCAACGGTCTAAGGCACTGCATCTCAGTGCTAGAGGTGTCACTACAGACCCTGGTTCGATTCCAGGCTGTATCACAACCGGCTGTGATTGGGAGTCCCATAGGGTGGCACACAATTGGCCAAGTATCGTTAGGGTTTGGCAGGGGTAGGGATGCCATTGTAAATAAGAATTTGTCTTAACTGACTTGCCTAGTTAAATAAAACATAATTATATCACTAAAGCAGGGAAAATAATACAAATAAATACTGAAAAATTTAAAGAAAGGCCTTTGAACCCAGTCTGGCACAAAGAGAAGATTCAAATGGGAGGCAGGCCAGCACACAACCTATATATGCATGTGCCATTTGGAAAATATTTTTATAATTTAATTATCGGTCACTGTTTTTCTTTTATTCCAGGCTTTATCAAAAGATTCCACAAACGGAAATACACAATGGACAGTTTCTCCTCATGGCTCAGCCACATACTGCCAGGGTATATCTGGTGGGCTTTCTCCTCATGGCTGAGCCACATAATGCCAGGGTATATTTGGTGGGCTTTCTGGAATAAGGACACGTGCATATCGTGGTAGAAAGGGCCATAGAGGATCAAATTAATAGAATTCTCTATTTCATTGAGGTCACAATGGTTACATAGTGTTTCCACTTCCATTTCACCACAATACCGACCTGTTTCAATACGCAGAGACAATATCCCTGATCTTAGCTGTTTCAATACGCAGAGACAATATCCCTGATCTTAGCTGTTTCAATACGCAGAGGCAATATCCCTGATCTTACATAGCGATCTCTTGCTTTTCGGAGGTTGTACATTATATTTCTCACACACAAATTCCCCCTTAATGAAAAGGTTTATGATTAATCTCCACTTATTTATTTTCATATTGCATCATCAGTTGTTTTTTAATAGCATCTATGTCTCACTTCATTTGGTTTTCGTACAACTGTTCACAGTCAGACATTTCAGTTGCCCAGGCTCCCCCTATGGAGAGATCTCATTGAAAAACGCTGCTGGCTATTCTGGCAATTGGCATGTCCAATAGTCTACTCCAATGTCTCACCATACACGCCTTCCATCTCACCTCACAGGATTCCCAGCTCATGTCCCAGTTATTTCCAGTATAGGTGCAAACTTGTGGATACCTAAAAAAAATAACGTACTGCTCTGTTATGGACGTGTTAATTTTTGAGATACCTCTTAGCACCCCACACTCCTGCTGAATAGTCCAGAACAGGACACACGCATGTCTGATACAGTTTGGAATATGTAGCGTAACCAATATCTTTGAGTGTTTTTGTTTTGCCTATAACTCCAAGAGCTCTACTTGCTGAGTCGGCCAGGGCAGATGTGCCATATAGAAAGGTCATATGTTCATCAAAATAAAGACCCAAATATTTATAATTGCTAGTAACCTTGCATTTCTTCACCAAAACACACCTGAAAAACACTTCTCTTGGTACCCGGTTTTCTAAAATGCAATATCTGTTTGTTTTTCTGATTGATCATGCGTCTCCATCTTTTGCACCAATTGACTGTACATAATACCATTTTCTGCAGGTCTTGTTCAGTTTCTGCCATTAAAATAATATCATCAGCATATAAGAGGATACTTAAAATGTCATCATATTTTACTATTTAATTTATTTTGCCAAATCATTCATGAACATAGCAAACAGAGTCTGTGATAAGGCATCTCCTTGTTTTACACCCAAGGATGTGGGAAACCAATCTGTACCATGTTGATTAACACGCAGGCAGTTAGTGCTTTGTAGAGAGACTGGATTGCGTGATAAAATTTCCCATCAACCCTGTCTTTATCAAACTATAGGCTTAAATAATGTATATTTGTCATGGAACATATCAGAACCCTTTTCGTTTGCCTTTGTAGTAGACCAAAGTGGTTCAATTCCCCCTGCAGTAATTCTATTCTTCCATTAGATGGAGTGGAAAGTACTGTAGTCTGCTACATGTATCATATATGGGCTCCCGAGTGGCTCAGCGGTCTAAGACACTGCATCTCAGTGCTAGAGGCGTCACTACAGACACCATGGTTCTGTGGTGGTGTTTGTGGCTCAGCTGTCTAAGACACTGCATCTCAGTGCTAGAGGCGTCACTACAGACACCATGGTTCTGTGGTGGTGTTTGTGGCTCAGCGGTCTAAGACACTGCATCTCAGTGCTAGAGGCGTCACTACAGACACCATGGTTCTGTGGTGGTGTTTGTGGCTCAGCGGTCTAAGACACTGCATCTCAGTGCTAGAGGCGTCACTACAGACACCATGGTTCTGTGGTGGTGTTTGTGGCTCAGCGGTCTAAGACACTGCATCTCAGTGCTAGAGGCGTCACTACAGACACCCTGATTTGATTCCAGGCTGTATCACAACTGGCCATGATTGGAAGTCCCATAGGGCGGCGCACAATTGGCCCAGCGTCGTCCGGGTTTGGCCGGTGAAGGCCGTCATTATAGATGAAAATAAGTTCTTAACTGACTTACCTAGTTAAATAAAGGTTCAATAATTTTTTTTAAAATATATTAGGGCTTCAAAAACTTGTTTTCATCATCCCAAGCTCCTGTTCCAGCACAGGATTAGTTCTATAGTCGATAATGATTAACATTAGACTTGATGTGTGTGTTTAGGATGTTCGCTCAGGTCAAGTTTTCCCTAGGGTCCCAAACTAGTAAACATGTCCCCTTTTATTTCATACATAATGTTCTCTTCATCACGATGGGAATATTCAGTGTAATTTATTTTTTAAGAGAGCACATTGTTAAACTATTTTTAAATTGGAACATTAATAAGTTAAATCTACACATTCAACAATGTGTTGGTTGTGTATATTTTCACTGTTTTCAGATGAGATTGATTCCTGGCCGCCACAGCTTGCTTTCCATTTGCTCTGCCTCTTTTTCCAGACAGACAGAAGTTGTATATACAGGATACTGGTGTTTCCTCTCCGGCTCCAGACCCAATTTTAAGGACTGTAAAAGCCTGAACGGTTTCCAGCTTCCAAAGCTTAGCAACGCTAGAAGAAAACAGATTACTTTCACTGACAATGTGCTCGGGTAAATACCTTGAAAACCAGGTTTTCCTGTTTCTAATGTTGTTAGATATACTATTCAGTTATATAAAATATCTACTATTAATTAAAATTCTCCTCTGTATGAGAAGTGAAAGTAAAGTACTTATTTTCTTGATAATACAACACATGGGCCCTTTATTACAGGATAATTAAATTAATCTATTAGAATATATTTGCAATTACATCATGACTTTTGTTCCCTTTTAGAAAAGTAAGTTATTTTAATATTTGTAACTTGTTAATGTAAAGAAAGTTCTTTGTTGAAAAGGCACAAGGTAATGTAATGCAGAACAACATCATTCAATCCTCTCTGTTGACCTTTGGATCCAGTATCCTATGCAAATAGACTATACAAATTACCATTACACATTTTTGAGCTGTTGCCAAATTCTATTAAATGGACCGGAAAATACTGATCGATTATCTTGTAGGGCACCAACAGTGGTGATCTTGACAAGTCCTTTCTATGACGTGCCTCAAAAAGACGTATTGTAGTCTAGGATTAAGAGAACACAACACATGAACACATCAAGATTTAGACACACATACACGAGGTAGATTCAGATAGAAAATGAAATGACTTTCTTTCATGATCATCGTCATAATTACAACTTTGTTTTGAGGGAAGCTTGACAGCTGCTATAAGCTGTTTAAAGGTGTAGTGTGTGATTGTTGTGTGAGATTTAGGTTGGCAGTACTTGAGATAATGATTTAAAGATGTTAGAGGTGTTTAATGATCATGCATATCCATTCAAATAAATTAACAACAGTTCCTTTATTTTTGGTTAAAAAGTGCTTGATTAGCACACAACAGTCAGAGATTTGTCATTAGAAAAGGCCAGCTGAAAGGCAGGTCACTTTTAAATGTGTCAATCTGGGATATTTTAAAATACTGAGCTCAGGTAGCAGACAATAACCCATGTAACTTAATTCATATTTCAAAACATAAAAACAGTTGCTGAATAAAATACCATTACTATGTCATTTTAAGTTATCTTGTAATCAAATATATGTTACTAGCGCTTTCACTAGTTAGCTTCCATCAAGCAGAAATGACCAATCATACTATAAAGAAAAACAACAATCTGTATGTCATTGAAAAGGCATCGGGGTTCATAGTTGAATAAAACTGTCATAATCACTGTTATGAACGGTTATAATCACTGCTGTCTCTGCCTCCAATTGTCATATGATTGAACAATCTGATTTCATCCACCAGGCGTGTTTGCTTAAAGAACATCAATGCTGTCTCACACTTTTAACTCTTCAAACATCAACCGAATGAGATTCATTCCAACTCACGACGGGCAGAAACATATCCATAACTGGAGATTCTTGATATTTCTGCTAGCTCAACAGGTAGGCCTATGAAATTAGGTCCATCATACTGTATGTCCAAGTGACTGGTTGTAGTCTCCTCCAGGAATGACCTTGAATAACCTCAATAACAGAGCTGGAAAGAGTTTCTTTTGTTCAAGGGCCTTGTTATAAAGTCTGGCTCACGCCACCGATGCTGTGAGAATTTTACTCCTATAAAAGACATAAAAGAATGTATCAGGCATTGAAAACACAATCTCCTGTGGGTGCATATCAAGAGGTGGTGAGATGCGTACAAATAGAACTGTAAAAATAAAGCATGCATATCCCATGACTTCATAGGTGCAGAGTTGTCTATGTAAATACAAGGGGTAGAAGAATATAACCCATACCAGTAAAGGAACTGCTTGGTCAGATCAGATGCAGCGTACAACTGAGTGGGACACAACAACATTCTTTCTCCCTCTCTTTAGCGTTGGATGCAAACCAACCAAAACATTTTCCTTAATGTGTCTACAAAAGAGACAGATCCTTCTTCCCCATCTTTAACACATGGTAGGGAATTGTAACATTTGTTTATGACTTGATGCTGTCAGTTTGTTTGTTGAAGACTTGACTTTTAAAACTCTCTGATTCCATTTCAATTCATTTGTTTTGCAAATACTTCTGAAAATAGGTCTTCCAGTTTGCATGTGATAAAATTTGAAATATAAAGTATTAAGTGCTAGATTTGAAATGTTATTGAAAAGAGTTCCAACAAGTAGACAATAAGTGAATTCAGAGCAGAGTGCAGGGCTTTAAGCAAGCGCAGGAATAACTTCTAAATGTCTTTAATAAGTATGCATTGGGAAAAAGTTTTTTTATCCCCTCGAAAGTTTCCCCTTAGACTCACTGGCTCTCTCTGACAAAGGGATTTCTTTCTTTCACAGAGCCCACCCCTCTCTCCCCCTCCCTCTCTCTCCCTCCCTCTTTTTCCCCGGCCTCTGTAACAGCTGCTGCTCAGTGCTGTATCCTGAGAGAGTGATGATCAGTGTATTTTTTTTTTCAAAGTGTTTTTTTGGAACAGATGGCCAGGGGAGAACTGGGGAATGTGCCAGTACCGCACTGGGGAATGTGCCAATTCCTGTAGCGAGTGAGTTCTCTGGGCCCCAGCTCGCGTGCCTTCACCCTGCCCTCTGCCCTGAGTGGCGCCAGCAGGACTTCCCAACTAGCGTTACGAACATCTGGTGTCTGGGACTGCCAGGAAAACAACCGCTCAGCTATTGAATGTGCTTTATGCTAGGGAAACACATTAGCTCCCAGTGAGGGAGAGAGAGCTAGAGGGAGCAGAGAACTGGGAGTGCAGGGAAAAGTTGTATGTGTGTAATTATGTTGGATATGTAATCTATGAACAAACACCTAATTCATCATTATGTTATTTTAGACAAGTTTTTTTATCTTTAAGAAAAGTGTTTAAATGTTTGCATCAACTTTGATGTAATTTGCAATTTACAAAATGTATAGATTACAATAGTTATTTTAAGTGAAATACAACTTGTTTACAGTTTTTAAGTTCAGGGTAATCAACCTATTGTGTGATGTTACTATGTTATGTTATGAGTTTTGGCAATAGGTGAAGAGTTGCTAAATGACATTTAAAACATTAAATTACAGATATGACTAAATGTGTGTTTAAAATGTAGATTAAATTATTTCATTTAACCTTTATATAACTACACAATTATAGATTCAATTATATTCATTTATAATGTTGTTTCACCATGAAAGATGGGAGGAAAAGGGGGATGGATGAGAGGGTGACAGAGGAGAGGACTGACAGGGGACAGATGAAGAACTGGGAGGAGGAGAGGACTGATGGGACAGTTTGAAGAACTGGGGGAGGAGAGGACTGACGAGACAGATGAAGAACTGGAAGGACAGTAATTGATAGATCAGTGTGAAGAAGTTAATGTGTAAATGAACGTTCTCCATACTTGGGTCTCATCCATGCATTAAAAACCTTGTTGATTTATAGAGAGGCCATGGAGATGTGTGGATCCAGAAGAGAGCTGGAGGAAGTTCAGCCTCAGTTTACATGACTCCCAGTGTCATAAAACACAAAGGCATCAATCACCCCTTTTATTCATCAGGGGCACTTTTTATTCTGTTCTGGACAAAAAACTGGCAAAACACCCAGTTCCCTTTCAAAAACGAGTTGATGATGATTTAATTTAATGGGATCCTTAGTAGGCAAAGGACTGCCCGTCTTAATTGGAGAGAGTGTATTCTTCCCTCTTTTGTTGTCGTTTTTGTTAGAAATACCATCTCTCTGTCTGTCACACTGCCCCATGTTTTTCTATTTGCAGCTTCCTGATCAGTCAAAGGGAAGTTTTCGCTGTATATCATTAGTAGATAGGGCAGATCTGCCGGTTTTGACTAGCAGGTTAGGGGAACTTACGCAGCAGGTTATCTTTCGGATACAAATGCCCAACTGACTGGAATAATTGACCTATAGAAATCAGGGCATTAAAATCAAACTGTTTGTGTTTTAACTAATAGAAACATCACCATGTGAAGATATTTGTAAATATGAATGCATATATTATAGTTACTTAGTTTTATTAGTTGTATTAGTAGTTGCAGCAGTAGTTTTATTCGTTCTAATAGTAGTTTTATTAGTTGTATTAGTAGTTGTATTCGTAGTTTTATTAGTCGTATTTGTAGTTGTATTAGTAGTTTTATTAGTTGTATTAGTAGTTGTAGCAGTAGTTTTATTAGTTGTATTAGTAGTTGTAGCAGTAGTTTTATTAGTAGTTGAAGCAGTAGGTTTTATTAGTTGTATTAGTAGTTTTATTAGTTGTATTAGTAGTTTTATTAGTTGTATTAGTAGTTGTAGCAGTAGTTTTATTAGTGTTATTAGTAGTTGTAGCAGTAGTTTTATTAGTGGTATTAGTAGCAGTAGTTGTATTAGTAGTTGTAGCAGTAGTTTTATTAGTGGTATTAGTAGTTGTAGCAGTAGTTTTATTAGTGGTATTAGTAGTTGTAGCAGTAGTTTTATTAGTGGTATTAGTAGTTGTAGCAGTAGTTTTATTAGTGGTATTAGTAGTTTTATTAGTTGTATTAGTAGTTGTAGCAGTAGTTTTATTAGTTGTATTAGTAGTTGTAGCAGTAGTTTTATTAGTTGCATTATTAGTTGTAGCAGTAGTTTTATTAGTTGTATTAGTAGTTTTAGTAGTTGTAGTTGTAGCAGTAGTTTTATTTGTTTTATTAGTAGTTGTAGCAGTAGTTTTATTAGTTGTATTTGTAGTTGTATTAGTTGTAGTTGTAGCAGTAGTTTTATTAGTTGCAGTAGTTTTATTAGTTGTATTTGTAGTTTTAGTAGTTGTAGTAGTAGTTGTAGCAGTAGTTTTATTAGTTGTATTAGTAGTTTTATTAGTTGTATTAGTAGTTGTAGCAGTAGTTTTATTAGTTGTATTAGTAGTTGTAGCAGTAGTTTTATTAGTTGTATTAGTAGTTGTAGCAGTAGTTTTATTCGTTTTATTAGTAGTTGTAGCAGTAGTTTTATTTGTTGTATTTGTAGTTGTATTAGTAGTTGTATTAGTTGTATTAGTAGTTGTAGCAGTAGTTTTATTAGTTGTAGTAGCAGTTGTAGCAGTAGTTTTATTAGTTCTATAAGTAGGTGTAGCAGTATATTTTATTAGTTGTAGGCCTATTAGTAGTTGTACAACAACTTTTTTATACTGTTAATGTTAGTTGTTTTATTTTAATTCTTATTATTTCATTGTTATTATTATTAGACAGTAGTTGCCATATTATTCTTGTGACTAAGTGTTGTTAGTTTGTTTAGTTATTTTTTGATTTGGACACTTGAAAACGAGAATGCATGTCAAGAGATTTCATCCTGCAAAATGTCAAATAAAATAAATCAATAATGCCATTCTGCTAAGTTTTCAATGCTATGATGTTATCAATTTACCAGTCCTTCTAAAATGTCTGATAGATTTGTTAGTATGTGACATGACAGTGTAGGAGGAAGGATGTTAAACGAGCAGAAAGAAAAGCTCCATTAATTTAGCTTTATTTTAAAGTCAAATATCGATGACCAATTATTTAATTGGCTTTGTATGGTCACCTGTTGCTCTTTATCAACGGCCTTGTTTATACGCATAGTTGAATCAACTGAAATATGTTTCATGTTATTGATATGCTATATTGCAATAAACACGTTTGAAGGAGAAGCTGGCTTTGACTTGGCTTTCCATTCCCTCTCTGTAACTACTGATGCCTCAGAGGCCATGCTCTTCTTTTGATAGCCTTTAACTTTAAAGCAAACGTATTGCAATGCTTCAGCAATGTCTCCAAACGTGTGCTTGAATACTTTTCACTTGCAGGAGTCCATTTCCATGTCAATGTCTCACCCCACCTAGTCATTGCAACATGAGGCCTTCAGCCAAAGAAGACATGCACAGGATAAAATCTCAGGCCAGACCGTCGTCGGACAGTAGCCTAAATACTGCACAAACCTCCCCCACCCCCGCCACCCCCCCCCCCCCCCCCCCCCCCCCTCCTCCTCTTCCATAGATCCAATTTACCTTTCTCTTCTTGGAGCGTCCCTCGGCCTGCAGGGTGCGGGTGCACTGCTCCACGCACTCTCTGAAGCTCATGTTGCCGTGATCTGGGGTGTAGTCCAGGTCTGCCAGCTGAGCTAGCGACAGGATGTAGTTACAGGCGATTCTTAATATAGCCAGCTTTGACAACTTCTGTCCATAGGAGTAGCAGGGCACCTGTATAGGGTTAAAGTTTGGTTAGGTTAAGGAGGCCCATCATACTGATATGAGAGGATGGTAGAACCAAGTTGAGGAAGTTTTCAGTTAAGCTACGGTATACATGCTCTTTAGATACTATTGCTGGTGTCAGTTGGTGTCATGTGACAGTTTTCCACCATATCTTTCTAAGTGCCAAAACAGCTGGTGATGACATGACCCAGTAAAATTGGTTCACAACAACTTCCCTGATTTGTTTTCAAAGGATAGATATTCCATGTTGGTTTTGGTCAACTAAGAGTTAGTTGTAGTTGACATTGATATTTCATAGTACACCTACTAGTATCAGACCTACTGGAGTACCTGGAGTGTGAAGAGCTTTGTCATTAAGAAGCCTGTTCCCTGTTTCATATGCATTTGACATATTTTTCTGTCATTGTGAGAGGTGTCATGTGGATATGATTTGCACTGATATTTTGATTGCATATAAATGACATGAATAGACTATTACATAGGCCTACAGAAGGGGAACATGTTTTTGGGGGGGCCAGACAAATAATTGTGTATGTAGAACAGAATAAGAATCAGAGTGACAATTTAACTGTTTGAACTGACCTGTCTTACAGACTGTTCTTTCTCATATCTTTAATGTAGCAAACTGAGCACATATTTTGAACATAATGTCAATAATACCAAATTGTAAATTGTTGACAGTAAAATTAATTTAATAAATTATCTATAGAAGGGGCCTTACAATTTATACTCAAGTGGGATATATTAGCCTACATTCATACTCAAGTAGGATATATTATGATGACATTCACAGTTATTTTCATAATTTCCATATCTCCATACAGTGGCATACTGAAATGGGCACTTAAGTGCAACAAGTTACACTGAGTTCAGCATGAACATCACATTTTGAACAAGAGGCGACATTGTACGGATTGTTTGTTTAGTGAATTAGGTGTTAATACCTGCTTTCTCAGCGCCTCAAAGGCTGCACTGATGGTATGCACCCGGGTCCTCTCTCTGGCATTCGCCAGTAGCCTCCGTGTCTGCTGAACGGCTTTGATCTCAGTGACGACGCCAGACGTTTCTCCTAGCCGTTTCTTTGGCGATTCAACCGGGTCGTTGCTATTGATGTAGGCTGTCTGAGAGGCTGAAGAGAGGGACTTCTCGGAGCGCTGGCACAGGACAATCCGGGACTGTAATGTGTGATCAGTCCCAAATGACTGTTGATGGCCATAACTTGTAACATGCGGGAATGTGCTGAGAAAAGAGTCTCTGCTTGTCGCTGTTGACTCGGATAAAGGCTGTGACTGTGATGATGGGAGCTTCCCAGTAACTGTTGATGGTGAAGCATTTATCCTCATGTCAAGAGCAGTATTCGGGTTTCCAGATGAAATAATGGATTTCTCCACAGATAGAACTGAACCAGGGTCCTGTAGTCTTTTTTGGACAATGTTTCTACATGTCTCTTCCATCAGTTCCCCCATAGAATCGTCGTCCATTATTGAATCATATTGGAAATGTTTGACTTCGTCACTGGTGACACGTTTGGGGTCCCGACCTTTCCGTTTAAACTTTTTATTCCCAGTTGAATCCTTTGCATTGATTGTCTTCCAGCCATCGCTGAGTAGATGTGGATTCCTCATTTCTACACAAAAAAGGCACTATTGAAAACCGACAGCACTGCCTTAAACAATATCGTGCAAAAGTATAATAATATTATATTGTAACTTAATCAATAAAATATAGCCGGACAAATCACTATGCAATGCAGCACTCTGATTACAAGCATCGACAAGCTTACTTTAAATAACACAAATAAAGAATAGACCGCATGTGCAGGCGCGTGTTTCTCCCGTGAATTCCGCGTCTTCTGGAGCCATCAAAATTGGCAGCATTTTTTGTGAATGTGCTCTGAGTTTCATCTGTTTTAGTTTTGCCTCAGTTTACATAGAAGCCCTTGTCGGTGAGATAAGTCGCCACGCCGCCTACAGCGAGAGACCGCCCAAAATATCTCTCGCCGTGCGTAATAACATATTAAACCACTGATTACGCGCATGGCTACTTGGTGACTTTTATGGACAGGCCAACAGAAGGACAATTATAATTGCATTTCAATATTTATCGTCATAAATTCAGTATAATAACACGTTTTTTGATTATTATTATATCACAATCTGTATGCCTTACAACTTAGGTCTAGGCTATAGGCCTCCTAGAGCTGGGGAGCATACCCATCATATTATTTTTGGTCTTCATTTAGCAAGCAAAATTTGTAGTTAAGTGCACTATGGTGCACATGGTAACCGCTAACAGTGTAACCTAGACCTTTTGATGTGTCTAGATAGCAAAGATAGTTTTTGGAACAGGGCAGACAACGGGGGACAGTCCAGGAAAAACCCACCCAAAACCACTCATACCTATAATTTACAGTGTTACATAACACTAACATGTGATAACAATATTTTTTGGGAACACATTTTTCATTTTGTCGTTATAATAAGTTTAGTAGCAAAAAAATGGTTGTGGAGATCTGTTGTAGCTAAATCGACTACAAAACCCACAATGCAATGCTCTCTCTATGGGCTGGCAAGCTAGCTAGCAAACGTAGCTACAAAATAATACCAAAGTCAATATCAGTAGCTAGTTAGCTCTAAAATCGCCTAAACAAACTGCACTGTCAATTTAGTGGACTACAATCTCACCATGTTCAACCTGCAGATATATGTTCCTCGCCGAATGTAGTCTGACATTCGCAAAGGTAATGCAATGCACCCTGGACTGTGGACACCCTGGACACCCATAAATGTGTTAGATCCTCTGTTAAATTACAAATTCGTCGTGGTAGGAATATCGCAAAAAATATGGTCAATGGCTCATTCGAGAGAAGACAACCTCCCGCGTTATGACATCGGCCAGTATTGACACCTGACATGTATGATAGAGGTTTTCGCGATCTGAAAGTCGTATTCTTATTAACCTCAAGTGTAGTGAGAGTGGCTTTATCGCAATCATAAACTATCAAACACATGGTTTGATGACATTCCGTTCCAGACATTTTTATGAGCTGTCCTCCCCTCAGCAGCCTCCATTGTAACACTATATATACAAAAGTATGTGGACACCCCTTCAAATGAGTGGATTTAGCTATTTCAGCCACACCCGTTGCTGACAGGTGTATAAAATCGAGGACAGAGCCATACAATGCTTTTCTTTCTAACAAGTCAGTTCCTCAAATGTCTGCCCTGCTAGAGCTGTCCTGGTCAACTGTGAGTGCTGTTATTGTGAAGTGGAAACATCTAGGAGCAACAACGGCTCAGCCGCAAAGTGGTAGGCCACACAAGCTCACAGAACGGGACCACCGAGTGCTGATGCTTGTAGTGCGTAAAAATCACCTGTCCTCGGTTACAACACTTACAACCAAGGTCCAAACTACCTCTGGAAGCAACGTCGGGAGCTTTGTCGGGAGCTTCATGAAATGGGTTTCCATGGCCAAACAGCCACACACAAGCCTAAGATCACCATGCGCAATGCCAAGTGTCGGCTGGAGTGGTGCCAAGCATTGGACTCTGGAGCAGTGGAAATGCGTTCTCTGGAGTGATGAATCATGCTTCACCATCTGGCAGTCTGACGGACAAATCTGGGTTTGGCAGATGCCATGAGAACGCTACCTGTCCAAATGCATAGTACCAACTGTAAAGTTTGGTGGAGGAGGAATAATGGTCTGGGGCTGTTTTTCATGGTTCGGGCCAGGCCCTTTAGTTCCAGTGAAGGGAAATCTCAGCGCTACAGCATAATGATATTCTAGACGATTCTGTGCTTCCAACTTTGTGGCAACAGTTTGGGGAAGGCCCTTTCCTGTTTCAGCATGACAATGACCCTGTGCACAAAGCGAGGTCCATACAAAAATGATTTGTCTAGATCGGTGTGGACGAACTTGACTGGCCTGTACAGAGCCCTGACCTCAACCCCATCGAACACCTTTGGAATAAATTGGAACATCGACTGCGAGCCAGGCCTAATCACCCAACATCAGTACACGACTTCACTAATGCTCTTGTGGCTGAATGGAATCAAGTCCCTGCAGCAATGTTCCAACATCTAGTGGAAAGCCTTCCTAGAAGAGTGGAGGTTGTTATAGCAGCAAAGGAGAGACCAACTCATGGGTCTTCCAAGATGGCGTAGCAGTCGGACGTGTGTCTTTGTCTTGTCCCGTCCTTTACCTTTACACCGGATCATCGCAGCTAGCTAGCTGCTATCCGAGTGGCTACTCCTGGCTAACGTCTCTCTGTCCCGAAGCAAGCACCAGTTAGCCTGGAGCTAGCCTCGTGCTAGGCCCATCTCCCGGCTAGCCAAAGAGGTCAACCAGCCAATTCTTGGGCTACAATACCTCTTTTGCCAATTGACCTGAACCCTTTACTGCCGACACAGAGCCCCGCCAATCCATCACGACTGGTCTGCCGATGTAACCGGCCAAGGTGGTCTCAATAGGCTCTTCCGTTGCGACATCGCCGGATGCCCATCTGCTATCCCCGGCCCGCTAGCTGTCTGAATCTCTGTGTCTCCAGCTCGCCTAGCGTAGCAGCGACTACAGAATTGGCTCCCTGACTCATCTAGTGCTACTCATTGGACCCTATAATCACTCGGCTACACATGCCTCTCCCTAATGTCAATATGCCTTGTCTATTGCTGTTTTGGTTAGTGATTATTGTCTTATTTCACTGTAGAGCCCCTAGCCCTGCCCAATATGCCTTAGATAGCCCTTTTGTTCCACCACCCACACATGCGGTGATCTCACCTGGCTTAACTGGTGCCTCTAGAGACAAAACCTCTCTCATCGTCACTCAATGCCTAGGTTTACCTCCACTGTACTCACATCCTACCATACCCTTGTCTGTACATTATGCCTTGAATCTAACGCACTAGACGACCAGTTCTTATAGCCTTTAGCCGTACCCTTATCCTACTCCTCCTCTGTTCCTCTGGTGATGTAGAGGTTAACCCAGGCCCTGCAGCCCCCAGCACCACTCCCGTTCCCCAGGCACTCATTTGTTGACTTCTGTAACCGTAAAAGCCTTGGTTTCATGCATGTTAACATTCGAAGCCTCCTCCCTAAGTTTGTTTTATTCACTGCTTTAGCACACTCCGTCAACCCAGATGTACTAGCCGTGTCTGAATCATGGCTTAGGAAGACCACCAAAAATCCTGAAATTTCCATCCCTAACTATAATATCTTCCCGCAAGATAGAACTGCCAAAGGGGGCGGAGTTGCAATCTACTGTAGAGATAGCCTGCAGAGTTTTGTCATACTATCCAGGTCAAGCTTCTACTTTTAAAAATCCACCTTTCCAGAAACAAGTCTCTCACAGTTGCTGCTTGTTAATAGACCCCCTTTAGCCCCCAGCTGTGCCCTGGGTACCATATGTGAATTTATTGCCCCGCATCTATCTTCAGAGTTCGTACTGTTAGGTGACCTAAACTGGGATATGCTTAACACCCCGGCCATCCTACAATCTAAGCTAGATGCCCTCAATCTTACACAAATTATTAAGGAACCTACCAGGTACAACCCTATATATGTAACCATGGGCACCCTCTTAGATATCATCCTGACCAACTTGCCCTCTAAATACACCTCTGTTTTCTTCAACCAGGATCTCAGCGATCACTGCCTCATTGCCTGCGTGCGTGATGGGTCCGCGGTCAAACGACCACCCCTCATCACTGTCAAACGCTCCCTAAAACACTTCAGCAAGCAGGCCTTTCTAATCGACCTGGCCTGGGTATCCTGGAAGGATATTGACCTCATCCCGTCAGTAGAGGATGCCTGGTTGCTCTTTAAAAATGCTTTCCTCGCCATCTTAAATAAGCATGCCCCGTTCAAAAAATGTAGAACTAACAACAGATATAGCCCTTGGTTCACTCCAGACTTGACTGCCCTTGACCAGCACAAAAACATCCTGTGGCGTTCTGCATTAGCATTGAATAGCCCCCGTGATATGCAACTTTTCAGGGAAGTCAGGAACCAATATACTCAGTCAGTTAGGAAAGCTAAGGCTAGCTTTTTCAAACAGAAATTTGCATCCTGTAGCACTAATTCCAAAAAGTTTTGGGACACTGTAAAGTCCATGGAGAATAAGAGCACCTCCTCCCAGCTGCCCACTGCACTGAAACACTTTCACCACCGATAAATCTACAATAATCAATCATTTCAATAAGCATTTTTCTACAGCTGGCCATGCTTTCCACCTGGCTACCCCTACCCCGGCCAACAGCTCAGCACCCCCTGCAGCAGCTTGCCCAAACCCCTCCCGTTTCTCCTTCACCCAAATCCAGACAGCTGATGTTCTGAAAGAGCTGCAAAATCTGGATCCCTACAAATCAGCCGGGCTAGACAATCTGGACCCTCTCTTTCTTAAATTATCCACCAAAATTGTTGCAACCCCTATTACTAGCCTGTTCAATCTCTCTTTCGTATCGTCTGAGATCCCCAAAGATTGGAAAGCTGCCGCGGTCATCCCCCTCTTCGAAGGGGGAGACACTCTAGACCCAAACTGTTATAGACCTATAGCCATCCTGCCCTACCTTTCTAAAATCTTCGAAAGCCAAGTTAACAAACAGATCACCGACCATTTCGAATCCCACCGTACCTTCTCCACTATGCAATCTGGTTTCCGAGCTGGTCATGGGTGCACCTCAGCCACGCTCAAGGTCCTAAACGATATCATAACCGCCATCAATAAAAGACAGTACTGTGCAGCCGTCTTCATCGACCTGGCCAAGGCTTTCGACTCTGTCAATCACCGCATTCTTATCGGCAGACTCAATAGCCTTGGTTTCTCAAATGACTGCCTCGCCTGGTTCACCAACTACTTCTCAGATAGAGTTCAGTGTGTCAAATCGGAGGGCCTGTTGTCCGGACCTCTGGCAGTCTCTATGGGGGTGCCACAGGGTTCAATTCTTGGGCCGACTCTTTTCTCTGTATATATCAATGATGTCGCTCTTGCTGCTGGTGATTCTCTGATCCACCTATACGCAGACGACACCATTCTGTATACATCTGGCCCTTCTTTGGACACTGTGTTAACAAACCTCTAAACAAGATTCAATGCCATACAACACTCCTTCCGTGGCCTCCAACTGGTTTTAAATGCTAGTAAAACTAAATGCATGCTCTTCAACCGATTGTTGCCTGCACCTGCCCGCCCGACTAGCATCACTACTCTGGACGGTTCTGACTTAGAATATGTGGACAACTACAAATACCTAGGTGTCTGGTTAGACTGTGAACTCTCCTTCCAGACTCACATTAAGCATCTCCAGTCCAAAATTAAATCTAGAATCGGCTTCCTATTTCGGAAACAAAGCCGCCCTTCCCTCATGCTGCCAAACATACCCTCGTAAACCTGACTATCCTACCGATCCTTGACTTCGGCGATGTCATTTACAAAATAGCCTCCAACACTCTACTCTGCAAATTGGATGTAGTCTATCACAGTGCCATCTGTTTTGTCACCAAAGCCCCCTATACTACCCACCCCTACGACCTGTTTGCTCTCGTTGGCTGGCCCTCACTACATATTCGTCGCTAAACCCACTGGCTCCAGGTCATCTATAAGTCTTTGCTAGGTAAATCCCTGCCTTATCTCAGCGCACTGGTCACCATAGCAACACTCACCTGTAGCACGCGCTCCAGCAGGTATATTTCACTGGTCATCCCCAAAGCCAACACTTCCTTTGGCCACCTTTCCTTCCAGTTCTCTGCTGCCAGTGACTGGAATGAATTGCAAAAATCACTGAAGTTGGAGTCTTATATCTCCCTCTCTAACTTTAAGCATCAGCTGTCAGAGCAGCTTACCGATCACTGTACCTGTACACAGCCGATCTGTAAATAGCACACCCAACTACCTCATCCCCATATTGTTATTTATCCTCTTGCTCTGTTGCACCCCAGTATCTCAACTTGCACATCATCATCTGCACATCTATCACTCCAGTGTTAATACCAAATTGTAATTATTTCACCTCTATGGCCTATTTATTGCCTTACCTCCCTACTCTTCTACATTTGCACACACTGTACATAGAATTGTCTATTGTGTTATTGACTGTACGTTTGTTTGTAACTGTGTTGTTGTTTTTGTCGCACTGCTTTGCTTTATCTTGGCCAGGTCGCAGTTGTAAATGAGAACTTGTTCTCAACTGGCCCACCTGGTTAAATAATGGTGAAATAAATAAATAAAATAAAAACTCCATATTAATAATGCCCATGATTTGTAATGAGATGTTCGATGAACATGTGTCCACATACTTTTGGTCATGTAGTGTATGTTATACCCACCTAATTTTTGCCTGCTTGAACGGCAATAGCTCAGATACACATGAAAACATGAAATGACCCAGGGAATAGGTAGAACATCGCTCAGAGATGCACAAAAACAATGGAACATTCAAAATGGGTGAACCTTTACTTTAAGTACTATGGAAGAAGTTAGTACAATGCTGCCACCTACTGCAGAAGAACACAAACAAATCAAATTTTATTGGTCACATACACATGTTTAGCAGATGTTATTGCGGGTGTAGCGAAATGCTTGTGTTTCTAGCTATAACAGTGCAGTAATATCTAACAATTCACAACAATACACACAATACACACAAACCTAAAAGTAAAATAATGGAATTAAGGAATATATAAATATTAGGATGAGTGGCATAAACTAAAATACAGTAGAATAGAATACAGTATATACATATGAGATGAGTAAGGCAAAAATATGTAAACATTATTAAAGTGACTAGTGTTCCATTATTAAAGTGGCCAGTGATTTCAAGTCTATGTATATAGGGCAGCAGCCTCTAAGGTGCAGGGTTACGTAACTGAGTGGAAGCCACCTATTGATGGCTATTTAACATGGCCTTGAGATAGAAGCTGTTTTTCAGTCTTTCGGTTCCAGCTTTGATGCACCTGTACTGACCTCGCCTTCTGGATGAAAGCGGGGTGACCAGGCAGTGGCTCGGGTGGTTGTTGTCCGTGATTATCTTTTTGGCCTTCCTGTGACATCGGGTGCTGTAGGTGTCCTGGGGGGCAGGTAGTTGGGCAGACCGCATCACCCTCTGGAGAGCGTGCAGTTGGCGTACCAGGCGGTGATACAGCCCGACAGGATGCTCTAAATTATGCATCTGTAAAAGTTTGTCAGGGTTTAAGGTGCCAAGCCAAATTTCTTGAGCCTCCTGATATTGAAGAGGCGCTCTAGTGCCTTCTTCACCACACTGTCTGTGTGGGTGGACCATTTCAGATCATCAGTGATGTGTACGCCGAGAAACTTGAAGATTTCCACCTGCTCCACTGCGGTCCCATCGATGTGGATAGGGGCGTGCTCCCTCTGCTGTTTCCTGAAGTCCAAGATCAGCTCCTTTGTTTTGTCGACATTGAGTGAGAGGTTATTTTCCTGACACCACACTCCCAGGGCCCTCACCTCCTCCCTGTAGGCTGTCTCGTCATTGTTGGTAATCAGGTCTGCTACTGTCATGGGTGAATAGGGAGTACAGGAAGGGGCTGAGCACGCACCCTTGTGGGGTCCCTGTGTTGAGGATCAGCGAAGTGGGGGTGTTGTTTCCTACCTTCCCCACCTGGGGGAGGCCCTTCAAGAAGTCCAGGACCCAGTTGCACAGGGCAGGGTTCAGACCCAGGGCCCCGAGCTTATTGATGAGTTGTATGGTACTATGGTGTTGAATGCTGAGCTATAGTCAATGAACAGCATTCTTACATAGGTATTCCTCTTGTCCAGCTGGGATAGGGCAGTGTGCAGTGCGATGGTGATTACATCGTCTGTGGATCTATTGGGGCGGTAAGCAAATTGAAGTGGGTCTAGGGTGTCAGGTAAGGTAGAGGTGATATGATCCTTAACTAGCCTCTCAAAGCATTTCATGATGACAGAAGTGAGTGCTAGGGGGCGCTAGTCATTTAGTTCAGTTACCTTTGTTTCTTGGGTACAGGAACAATGGTGGACATCTTGAAGCAAGTGGGGACAGCAGACTGGGATAGGGTGAGATTGAATATGTCCGTAAACACTTCAGCCAGCTGGTCAGTGCATGCTTTGAGAATGTGGCTAGGGATGCCATCTGGGCTGGCAGCCTTGCGACAGTTAACACGCTTAAATGTCTTACTCACATCGGCCACAGAGAAGGAGAGTCCACAGTCCTTGGTAGCGGGCTGCGTCGGTGTCTCTGTGTTATCCTCAAAGCGGGCGAAGAAGGTGTTTATCTTGTCCGGAAGTCACTCTCATGTAGGCCCTTTCTGCCATATTTGAAGGTATTACGAAATAGATCAGTTGGTTGGTACACACACAGAAGTCCAAAAAAGATTTTGAACAAATACAGCCTTTCATGTAATCCAAGATAACTATTTAATACATAAAAAAATGTAGGCAGTGACCTTATATATAGACAGGCTTTAATGTTATAAACATTTTCGGGAGTAAAGAGATCCAAACAGGCTTGGGCTCTTCTTTATTTTCTTTTTAACCCAAAGGCCTCCAGTTGTTCCTGGGCAGAGTGCCAGCCGCTGAGCGACCTGCTGCTGCTTCCTCCTGATATTAAATTCCTCTGGCATGTACTCTGCCCTGGCTGACGCCAGGCCGCCACCAGGTCTCAAGAGTAAATATTTCCAGCTGACACTGTTGCTGTGCTGCTCTGGTGAGGTAATTCATAGTTTTTTTGTAAGGATCGTACAGTTAAAATATAGTTTTCATCATACTCATTTGGAGGCACATCTGTGTTGTTAATTTGTTTTCCTCTTTCCAACAAATACTATATTAACTGTTACTTTGTCACATTACACTGGATTATCTTTTATTGGACTATTGATGAACAGGAGTGGATCTTGAACCAGCATTACAAAGTGTCATAAAGGTCAAGACCACTTGGCAGACAGAGGTTGTAATAAACTTAAAGTAGGCTATTCTGTCTCACTTTTTTGACCATGAGATTACCTTTTTAAAAATACATTATTTTTCATTTTACATACTGAAAGAATATATTGTGGCGTTTACAGGGTTCCCGATCTTATAACATTACTAGCTTAAATAACAAACGAATGGAGAGAGAATCATAGTTAATGCCAACAGCCGTTTTAATGTTACACTGCACAAGGTAATGGGGAGCTGCACAAAACAACCTAACTAGCCATACCGTAACTCACAGTCCAGCGGGAAGTATCTCCCCAGAGAGATAATCACGAGATAGCCAAATGGGGCTCTCCCCACTAGTTATATCCACACTAATTCAGGGATATTAACCACTCAAAGTTGGCCTTAGTAGGAGTGACCTACTCAGGCCCGTGGTCTGCCCACCCTACCCCAGAAGGGTCACTACAATATTTATTCACCATAACGTTTATGAACGCAGATTGGTTCTTGGTTTGGTTTTGCTAATTTATAATGCTACTGCTGCAGTGATAGGTTGACTATACTCAACAAAATAACCTGATAAGGCTCACGTGGTTGGGAAATTTACTTGAGAACGAACTACTCAAAAAGCAGCTGATTGGATTACCAATTTTAAAGAATCCATTTGATATATCCAAACTGGTGGAGAGAGTGCTGGGTAAAGTGAAGGCTGTGAGGATCACGAGAGGCGGGTTTGTTTCGATTTTTTGTTCTGAGGATCAGAGGGAGTGTGTTGCCTCTCACCCGATTTGAGAAGTTTGATGTGTCATGTGTGCCTCTTCGGAACAGGGCATTCCTCAAGGGGGTAATATCTTGCAGTCATGAAAAATATTCCTGGAGTGAATGATGCTCGTTGGATGAATCGTGTGGTGAATGAAGAAAAAGTGTAGACTATCTGTTCTTGTGTTTTTTAATATGGAGTCTCTCCCTACTCAAGTGCATTTGGGATATATAAACTACCAAGCCAGAACATGTGTTCCAAGACCATCATTGTAAAGCTTTTGGACATGTTTCAAGTGTTTGCAGAATGGAGAAGCCGAGATGTTCAAGTTGTGGAAAAGATCATATCATGTGTTTTAAAAGTGATGAAAATGTGACATGTTGCAATTGTGGTGAGAACCATGAAGCTATGTCTTTGGAATGCCCAACAAGGGTGAAAGAGAATGAGGTGTCCAAAGTCAGGGCTGTTCAGAGCATTTCATATGCAGCGCCTGTTAAAAGGGTTGAGGGTTCAAATGGTTCTCCTGAAGAGTCCATGGTGGTGGATAGGCCTTCACTGAAGGCTGCAGGGGTTGCCCTTCAACAGCAGGACCCAGATATGTTCAAGGTTAAGCAGGTGGACTTTGTGGTATTTATAGCTATGGTGATTAATGGCACTGCCAAGGTGGAGAGAAAGTCCAGGAAAATAGATATTGTGGATGCGGCGGAACGGTTCCTGACTCTGAAAGACTTCTCGGCAGAGGAGTTGCATGGAGTACTGTCACAAGCCGTACCACCCTCTCAAGTCATAGAGCCTGAGAAGGAAGATATGGAGATTTGAAGGAAGGAAGAAGTAGGAGTTTTTGTTTTGTCAATGTGTTTTTTTTGTTTTATTTTGGGTTAAGTTAGTTTTCCCTATCACATATGGGTTTTATTTTACCTTGGTTTTTTCAACCCAGTACACCTTTTTGGTTTGTAGTGTGCCATAAAATGCACAGAAGTTTGTTGCGACACCCAGGCTGCCGTCCAAACTCATGGTTGTCAGCGCTAAACCCTCAGCCCTTGAATAACGTTTTACATCGTCACGTCCGATTTGTCCCTCGCCCAAGCAATTATTAAAATATTAAGCTTTATTTAACTAGGCATTAAGAACAAATTCTTATTTACAACGACAGCCTACCCCGGCCAACGCTGGGCCAATTGTGCGCCGCCCTATGGGACTCCCAATCACAGCCGGATGTGATGCAGCCTGGATTCAAACCAGGGACTGCAGCGACGCCTCTTGCACTGAGATGCAGTGCCGTAGATCACTGCACTACTAGGGAGCCCTTAAAGTAAGGGAGAGTGATGATCAGATGCAAAGTCCTTTGTGGAAATCTTGGAAGTTGAGGTTAAAAACAACCAACTTAAAGCTATGAATGTACCTAGCAAGCTAACGTAGCTAGCTAGCACTCGTGTCAGGCAGCTAGCTACAGTTACCCATAGCTGGCTAGCTAGTTTTTTAGTTTGGTCATTTATTCCAATGCCTTTTAGTATTCCTAAAAGCTAGCTACGTTGATTAAATGTTTTTTATTTTATTTTTTATTAACAACAAATCAATACAGAAAGTACATAAGGGAACACAAGTATATATAGATTATATATAATGGACTACGTTGATTAAATGTGACACTTCGCGGCCACCGGAGTATGACGCTTAACTACAGTTTGCATTGAATTGTGGGTCATATCAAACACAAGTGGTCTAAATTCGTCACTCGTTCCCTTGAGCTAAATCGAGGACCGAGGGGGCAAAGTTAGTGAATTGGACCTTTACATAAGATGGAAATCAAACTGCATCCGGTTTCAACGGGGATTCCCCTAAATGAAAGGGTAGTAGAAATAACTTGTTTGGACTGCAGCACCTGACTTTTATTTTGAAAATTCAGGGGATAGCGAAAGTCGTGGCACAGGATGTTGTCATTTTTTGGTCTGGTTTCTTCCTATTCAGTTCTAGCTAGCTAATGTGTTAATAAAATTATCTAGACTGTTAACTTCACTAGATATAAATACATTGGTAACATGGATCGGCCAGAAGTAACGTTTTCTTTAGCCTACATAGTATTAGCGTTTTGCTTTGTATTCACTCCAAATGAATTTCGATCAGCTGGTTTCACCGTGCAAAATCTGTTTTCAGGATGGCTTGGAAGTGAAGATATTGGTTTCATTCAATATCATGTGAGGAGAACGAGCGTCACTTTACTAGTTCATTCAACTTTGCCACTTGGTAAGTCACTTAGCTAGCAGATAACTAGCTGCCAGGGGCCTAGTGAAAAATAGCTAATGACATGCAATACCCACATTGATCACTGTCCTGTCAAGTGATCATTCATACTAACTGATTGAATAGTTTTATTTTTTTACTATAGTATAACTAGTCTCTTTTATCTGTGATAATTCTGCCTAGCTAGTAGCTAGCCACATCATTCAAACGTCAAGTCTATTGACATTTAGGCAAACTTTCTGTTCTGTATCCAACAGGGTACTACATGGGAATGTGCATAGCTGCTCCAGAAAAGTATCTGGCCTATGTTCACTTAATAAGTGATGGCTGGAGGGCTTTCTTCACATTGTCACTGGCTCTTCAGCTCTTTAGCTGGGTGCTCGTCATCTACTGGTCTCGGCACAAATGGGGAAATCATCCAATATCACAGAACCTTAAAGCCCATGCATTGCCCCAGTCCGGCTGGGGGGCAGTTGCCTCCTCTGTCAACACAGAATTTCGCCGCATTGACAAGTTTGCAACGGGTGCTCCTGGTGCAAGGGTTCTCATCACTGACAACTGGATCATGAAGGTCACTACCTATTATGTACATATTGCACTGCAGCAAGACACTCACTTGACAGTCACAGACTCAAGGCAACACCAGCTCTCCCCTGACTCAGCCACTCCTGTTCAGATCCTGACACTCCGGGTCGCTAGCATCAACCCCAGCGTCAAGCCCTTTGACATAAGGTACAGTAGCTAACACGAGCTATAGGCTAAGCTTGCTGTTGTCTTGTCAGCTCATTTGAGAAGTAAACCGTAAACGCCAACCCCTTTCAAAACCTTAAATAGAACTACCATATTTCTTTCCCATCGTAACACCTGTTTAATGCAAATATTGTTTTTCTGATGCATAATGCTGTTGTACTATGTATGTGAAATACTCAGTTCTGAATTATGCACCTGCGTAGGCTCAATTCAACAGAATATGCAGAACTGCGAGAGAAGCTGCATGCACCAATCAGGAACGCTGCCAACGTGGTCATTCACCAGACTATGAGTGACCTCTTCTTGGAAACATTCAAATCCCAGGTGGAAATGAACCAAGTCTACCAGCTGACAAGCGGACAGGTGCACCGATGTTATATTGTCTATGGGTGAACAATTTAATGTATTCAACATTAAAGGTAGACTCAGCGATATGATGCAGAAAGTAAATGACACAGCGTGAAGTGAACCTGTGCACATACTGTGTGTGGTAGCCTAGTGGTTAGAGCGTTGGGCCAATTCCCGAAAGGTTGCTAGATCATATCCCCGAGCTGACAAGGTAAACATCTGTTCTGCCCCTGAGCAAGGCAGTTAACCCACTGTTCCTTGGGCGGCGAAGACGTGGATGTCGATTAAGGCAGCCACCCGCACCTCTCTGATTCAGAGGGGTTGGGTTAAATGCGGAAGACACATTTCAGTTGAAGGCATTGTTGTACAACTGACTTGGTATCCCCCTTTGACTGTGTGAGAGCAAAGCGCTCACCTCAATATCCGGTGTTGCTCGTGACATCATTTTGCTGAGTCTACCTTTAAATGAATTCTCCCAACATGCTTGATAAATGGTAATGAAAAAATGTGTTCTGCTCAGTGTAGTAGAAACTAGAAATATCATGCCCAATATTTCTCTGCCTGTTCTTAGGAGCTGGAGTCCTGCATTGGTTGCATGCAGGTGCCCGCCAACACCAAACTGTTACGGCTATGCCAGGAGGAAGGTGAAGGAGAGTGCCAGCAGTGCTACTGTAGACCCATGTGGTGTCTCACCTGTATGGGCAAATGGTTTGCCAGCCGCCAGGACCAGCAAAAACCTGAGACCTGGTTGGGCAACAGAGTGCCTTGCCCCACCTGTAGGGCCAAGTTCTGCATCCTGGATGTCTGCATTGTCCCCTGATTACTCAATACTGTTTTCTTCTCAGTCAATTCTAAAGATATGCATAGGAATCTGCTGGTGGCTTGGTGCGATGTGCATCAGATTGCTCTTGTGATTACTTTTCTAATTGTGCCTTGTCTCTATTGCATCATTAGTGCCATTACTCTGCTATGGGAAACCTTGGCATATTGTAGTTTTGTTCCAACTTTGCTCTTCATGATTTTGATTTGATCAAATATTTTCCCCTGCACAATATGGCTACAACATGAACTTTGAGCTTTGAAGCTGAGTAGATTGCTAAGTAGAGGTTAAATTTAGTCTCAGCAAAATGACGTTGCCATGAGCATCACCAAAGATATTGCGATGAGCGAGATGCAAGACTCGCACAGTATCTGTGCATGTGTTCGTGTCACACTGTTAGAGTGGTAGGTACGGACCAAAACAGCTGTGAAGTTTAGCCTCGCGAGTCAATGCTCGTAGTTGTTGTGGAAATCAACCCACTATGCTGTGTACTTTGTGCACCTACGTCATATCGCTGAGTCACTTATGCCTAAATGTTTGTCTGCCCCTTGAGTTATTACCTTGTGTGGTTTTCAACATCTTCCAGTTGATCGTTCTGATGAGACTCAAATGGGGCAAAATGTAGTAGGATCTGGACAGTACGGCACAACATATCTTTACTCTGTTTTACTGTCTCTTTTTCAAGGGTGCTGTAATGGAAACATTTTGTTTACCTTTGTGTTATCAGTCTTTCATTGGTCTGTTATGCAATTACGGAATTTTGTCAATTAGGGCTATGAAAATATATTAAATTAAGTAGTCAGTTGATGAAATGGGGAAATCTGATGTGGTACATGGTATATAAAATTGCCATATACCTAATTTCACAATTATGTTACCTTTATTAAAATAATACTACCCTCTATTTGTTTTGTTTGTTGCTGAATGTCCACTGCGTGATACCACATTTCAATGAGGATTTGTCAACAGACAATTAACTAACCTGACCTGGGAACAAAAAGGTTAAGAATTGTTGTGTGAGAATTGCCACAAAACATGTTTTTAACAATACCAAGAATGGATGAGGAAATTACTTAACTACATTGATCAGTAGGCCTAGTGATCCACCATGACGGTCTTGGGCGCCTCTTTGTGGCAATCAACAGTAATGGCGCATTCAATGGGAACTTGGGGACAAATCATGACGTCAGTGATATTCAAGTCAGAAAGTCGGAGTACTAGAAAGATGCCGGAGTTTCCGACTTGGATGAACATTCAAAATGATTTTCTCAGTTGGTGCTCGTTTTTTTTCGAGAGTTTCTAGTTGTCTTGAACGCACTGAAGTTGGAAGTCACAGATTTCCGAGATCCCAGTTGTTTTGAACGCGGCACCATTAGGTTTTTATCAAAGAAATGTATAAGCAGAACATGTGTTAGCGCCGCGTTTAAAATAATTTTGAACTCGGAAATGTCCGACTTCAGTGCGTTCAAGACAACTGGGAGCTCGATTTTAAAAAACAAGCTCAGACTGCGAAAATTATTTTTAACCATAGAGAATGATAGAGCCCTCTAGCGGACGAAATGCTGTCATCAGCATGGGCAGCGCCATTGGTGCTTCCACCATTTTAATGTAGTCAACAGGGTGAGACGTCCAACTTCATTGACTGATCTCTCCTGGTGACCCTGCTGGAGTCATGTCCAATCGGGTCATCAGGAGGGATCAGTTTGAATTGTACAGCAGGGCTCCTGCTGGAGCCAATCGTACAGAATACATGTTACTACTCATTGGCGCTGCCCATGCTGTCACAGATGCAAAGATGATTCTGCATTCACGTGGTAGTCGGATCTAGAAAACTGAAATGTATGCATAAGTATCTAATTCCCAATTAAGTGGGAGTTTCATGTCGAAAACTCTGGCATTTCTGTAGATCGCTAACTTTCTGACCAGAAGGTCACTGATATGATTTGACCCCATTTTTTCAGGGGTCCCAGTTGTCATGAATGTACCAATAGACAGTTGGGCCAATGCGGTTTCTGCATTATGATGTATTAAGGACACTTCAACAGTCTAGCCATGTTATGCCGCGACATTTCCGACTTGCTGATTTGTTGAACGCAGCACGTGTATAACTACTACCAGTTAAAAAGTTGGAAATTTCGGAGTTTCCTAGTATAGCACATTGACGTGGCGTTAGCTGCACATTAACAGTACATGGGGAATATACAAAAAAATGCTATAAAACTGAATGTCTAGAATGAGCATTATGACGCATTTACATGACACTACAACATTCTATGGCAGCCATGTTAGCTCTCCATTACCATTACATGGGGAATATTTAGACAATGCTATGTAACAGAATGTATAAATTAGAACAATATTAAAACTTATAAAAGTTTGCCTAGCTCCCTAAATATATGGCTCTATTTATAACTAAACCACTCACTGTTCTGTCTCCTAGCTTTGTTCTATCTGTGGTTTCGTAAACAAGCGCGTCAAATCCCTCCCCTTCTGTCACGTGACAACAACGGGCATGTTCGTTTGTACATGGCACGGTGCCCCGGAACGGCAGAGCTTGCGAAATTAGACAATTCCATTGGGTCTTTAAGCGATATCTCTACACTCATTGGGCACCGGGCCATGCGAAATGAATTATCCAATTGTTGACTGACGTCAGTGAAGCGCCATTCCTTAGCTTTGGCGCGTTTACGTCAAAATCAAAAGATCTCTGCTTAAGGGAAGTAGCTACAAGCCCTTCGTTCCTCTGTAAGTTTAGAAAAAAATGTCTTTTCGCCACAAATCCAGACGCACCGATGCTGAATATAACGGAGATGAAAATAGGTGAGTTGTCATGAGTTTGTAAGTGTAATTTAGCAACAAAAATCTATTTAAAAATCTATTTTGCTAGTTCGCTTTCTCGCGCCAGTCTTCTCCCGCGAAATCAGGAATTGTTGCTGGTCTGGTTAGCTAGCTGGCTAACTGTTTCTAGATACACTTTTCCAGCTAATGTGTGTTTCCTATCATGTTATAAGTATATGAGCATTTATTGCATTGCTGGCTTATGCATGCTTGACTAGTTTTGCTACGTACAGTAACGTAGCGTTTGCTAGACATCTAACCTTTATTTTGATCAGGTGTTAGCTAGCTAAGTTTACTGCTGGATAGCTAATCAGCTAACTTTAGCTTGCTAACTTGCCTTAACTAGTTACTGTAGCTAAATAGAAAGTGCAAATCATTTGTTTATCCAACTAACGTTAGCTAGCCAGCCAACTTTTTATAACAACTAATTTCCCTCAAAATGTAGCTAACTAATGTAACTGGTTTGAATACAACCGCTAACTAGCTACTAACGTTAGCTAGCTATATTAACGTTGGTTGACTAGCATAACATTTCGCGCTCATGCGTCGTATGGCGCCGAAGCAGCTATTGTACTGTGTTTGAAATATCTCATAAATAGTCAACTAGTGTACCTACTAGTGTCTCCACTGAGTCTGTAGTGATTGACAAGAATCAACTAAAACAAAGGGAACAATGAATTTTTAGTATTGTTTTAATGTTAAGTTCTTAGGGAAAATGATGTTCTTGACAATGGCATGATCTTTCAGTCTTGTTGATCCAAATATCATTGTTTCTAGGAATAGGGGCCCTTCAAGGTGGTCCAACTGCCGGAAACGGGGAGCTGATGGCAGTATGAGATCAAATGAGGACTTGGACTCGACGGGTACCAGTGATCTGAAGATTAACGCTAACCACAGACCTGTTAGGTAATATTCAGACTGCTCACTTGGGAGTTATCAAACCAATATTTTAGGTTGATTTTCTGTTGAGCCCTTGTGTCCCAAATGGCACCCAATTCCCTACATTAAAATAGGTGGTGTTGTTTAATGTCTTTTTCACACCATCAGCCATTTCCAATTTAAGGTGTTTTGAGACATCTTCTGGAGAGGAGGCTCATAATAACAGGGTAGCCAAGTGGTTAGAGCGTTGGACTAGTAACCGAAAGGTTGCAAGTTCAAATCTCCGAGCTGACAAGGTACAAATCTGTCGTTCTGCCCCTGAACAGGCACTGTTCCTAGGCCGTCATTGAAAATAAGAATTTGTTCTTAACTGACTTGCCTAGTTAAATAAAGATAAAATATAGAAATAACTGTACATTTCATTCCTCTTTCAGTTTTACCACTCCTGAAAGTGAAGGTCCAGTTCCTAGATGCGCGGATTGGGGGAGTGAAGTGGAGACTGACGAAAGGCGCTCAAGTGTCCGTCGTGATATGCAACGGTCAGCAGTCACTGCGTAGTTTCCCCTTTTAGTTAAATGTGCTTGTAAAAGCTTTCAATTGCTTATGGTATTGTTTCTTTTAGTTACAGGCGGAGGATACTAACATCAGATTTTGGTCCAAGGGAACGAAAGAACTCTTCTGGAAGGTATATTTGAAAATGTATGTCTCATACTGTGTTTTGCATGAGAGCCTGGTACCAGATTTTTGTGCTCTTGCCAACTCCATTGCTCGCTCATTGTCAAGCCAAACAAACAATGTGCGTGACAAGGAGTTGGCATGATAGCACAAACAGACTGGCACTCAGACTACATCCATTCATTGCATTAATTTGTTTCCTGTCTCTTCAGCTCAGAGTCCAGAGACTCTCCTGTCCCTGGTGAGGTCATGGAGGAGGACGAGGAAGTCCTGATGAGGAGGCAGAAACAGATCACCTACGGGAAGAACACACTCGCCTACGACAGATACATCAAGGAAGTACCCAAGTGAGTAAAATGGTGTTGGTTTTCATTCAGCTACCACCCTAATAGATCAAAGTTAATATTAACCCGTTTGTTTTCCATTGTTTTGCCAGGCACTTGAGGCAGCCGGGAGTTCATCCTAAGACTCCCAACAAGTTTAAGAAGTACAGCCGGCGCTCATGGGACCAGCAGATTAAGCTGTGGAAGGTGAAGATTCACGCGTGGGATCCCCCAGCCCTGGAAGGCAGTGAGCTGCAGGCCATGTAAGCCCCTCAAATATCCGGGCATTTAAAACGATCAAGCAAAAAAAAAAAAATGTTATATATATAATGTTTTTATGCCATTGAACTTTATACTCCCTTTGATATAGTCCTTCAATTGTAAGCACAAGTTGTTCTCCTGAAATTGGATTTGGGAAATATGTTAAAGCCATCCTGTCGAAAAAATTTATCTAGCTAGTCTCAGGGTATATCCTTCATGAGAGAACACCCTTGTGCCAGATGGCTTACTCAAACCAAGTTTGTAATACAGTTGTTCTTTGTTTCATGTATCATTTAGAGAGGAGGTTGACTTGGACGATGTCATGGATATTGAGCTGGACTTCCCTGAGCTGGATTCAGACTCGAGCGCACAGCCTCTTAAAGTCAGCAAGGCCTCTTCGTCTCAACCAGTATGTTCTTTAACCAGTCTTGGCATGTTTGAAGACAACTATTGGTCCATGTTCAAAAGCAATTTTGTGAAGCACTGTTGGACTCTTACCAAACACAATTGGAGTGACTTTGTGCCGCATTTTGTCATTATAAAACTAATCTTGATTTTTCTTGGTGTTCTAGGACTCTTGCCAAGGAACTCCCAGCAAGATGATGAAAATAGATGCATCAGTTGATCTTGACATGGCCTAACTGTTGTGCATTGAAAGACAATCCATGGCTATTACCCTAGCAGGAAAAAAAATATTGAATGCTTAATTAAAATTCCAGGATAAATTCATGATAGATTTAATTCAAGTCAGTGACCTGAATTGTATATAGTTACAATTTTCTTACGTTGTGCTGTGGATGCTTGCATTTTATAATTGTTAATGCCTTTATATGTTAAGAAAATAAATTTATTGTGAGTAGTTGGGAGTGGAAATTTGACTGCGTTTAGACAGGCAGTCCAAATCAGATCTTTTTTCTTTTTTATCAGATCAGCTCTGAAAAAGATCTGTGGTTGGTAAAATGACCAATTAGGAAAAAATATCAGAATTGGGCTGCCTGTGTAAACTGTTTTGAAATACAATGTTGTACTGTATTTTGAAGGGTTATGTTGACATTGGGATTTTTATAGGCAGTTTTTAAATAAATAAATGAGAAGTTATGCGTCAAGGTTATTATAGTCTATGATCAGTTTTCTGCATATGCATTTTCAGCGTTCTGCCTGGCTGTAGCTGCGAAGTGCATAATATATTCTTAGCTAGTTTTTCATAGTACATTAATGCTTATTACTTAAGAGAACATTTCGTTTATACTCGGTAGCTGTGATTGATGAATTGTGTAGGTCGGAAGCATGGAGGAGCAATAGATCTATGTGGACGAGCACCATAGCTCCGCCCTGTATTAACCATAACAACAAGGGACGCTCTCTTTTCATTGGCTGTTTGTATCTCATGATAGTTAGCTAGCTTTGAGCTAGCAATGCTATTCGTGGACCAAGCCCGCTACTTTCGTGAGCACTAGGATTAAAACTCAAAATAGGATTGGCTAAATTACTAACAGTTGACTGCTGTAATCCTCACAGCAAGTGTTGGTGTGAAACACGGAGGTATTCAAGTACAAATGTGATGTTTGTTTTATTACCTTTAACGGTAGCTAGCAACAATGGATGCTAATTTCTTCAATTTGGCCATCGCTTGTTAACTAGAAAATATTCGCTAGCTTGCTAGCGCGAGTCGTGGCAAACAACTTGGAGTAAAAAGCAATGTTGACAAATTAACTTGCCAACGCTAGGTGTCAAGAAGAGGAAGCATAGACTTACGAGCCAGCTAAATGGGGTTCTCTTACTGGGCCTTTACGTCGGATACTGATTTCACAGGTATTGTGTTATTGCCGTTTTATTATGGCAGTAAATAGCCTATACTTTTCAGATGGCCAACGCGTCAGCTACCATGTTAGGGTGTGTGTCACTGTGTGATAGAGTTGCTATGAATCTCACTAGTTTGGCAATGACAAGCAAGTGTGAAATCGTTTTCAAATAGACACTTGTACTAGTTATGTGAACGTTGGCTATTGTTGCCTTGCTATACGATAGTCCACTATCAGAGACCGCACAGATGGAGTATTTGGTGGCGACAGCTTGTCAAGGAATACTATCAGAAAACATCAGCAGGCGAGCATGACCTCATTCCTAAAGTTTAAGAGCTAGACGTGACCTGAAGACGAAATGTAAAGAGGGTGATCATGTTACCTTGACTAACGTTAAAGCTCAGTGCTGTTTCCTGGAAATGTGTTCTATTTATTCTGACTATGAGGGCATTTAATTAATAACTTTGTTTCCAACAGCAATGTGAGCCATTTTGGGAAAGACCCCTGAATGCTGCGTCCTGTTTGATATGGCTCAGATTTTATGCACCCACCAGGAAACCCAGAATGGGACCGCTTTGGAAATAGAGGGGCAGGGAGGTTTGGACAAGGCAGGAGGTAACCTTCTCTGTTTCCTAAAGTCTACACTGACATTGTGAATACGTAGTTTATTGTTACTTCGTGTTCTGTTTCAGAAGAGGAACACTGTTGCGTGGTTTGATACTACTCTTTGTCTCCATCCAGATAAAACAGAGACATCCCTTGTGAATGAGAACCCAGAACCCTTTTCTTCTGAAGATGAACAGGTAAGTGACTAACATTCTCAATTAAATATTTTGTGGTATGCTTAAGTCAATGTAAAAAACATTAAGTTCTGGTTTTATTATTGACCATTCTCTCTTATTTCAGAAGAGACTAATTGCTTTGTCAGATGATGACTTTCTTTCAAAGGACAAGCTTGATGGTATGGGCAACGCCTTCTTTGTTACTGTTTTGATAGTTGACACCTGAGCTTTGATAGTTACAACACCTGAGCTATGTAAATAGAAACAAATTGATAAGAGGACCATGCTGTTTGTGTGGCATTACAGTAGCACTATACTCCTGTCATCTTCAGCTTCTTGGTCCCAGAGTTGCCCCTTCACCAAGTCTCTGCAGAAGGCGGAGGCCCTGCTGAGGACTCGCTTCAACCCCAGCCTGAGGTGGCTACTGAGGCAGAAAAGTGATGATATGTGGGAATTTGAGAACCGGGATACCTTTGTAGCGTGCCAGAACCTCACTTCTCAGTCGTCTAGCAGGCTGCAGCGGCTAGACCAGGGCATGCTGGGTCTCAGTCCACAGTGCCAAGTGTTGCGGGGGCCACGGACAGGCCAGCTGCAGAGTTGCGTCAGGGGACTCGCTACAGAGGGAAGTTTCTACCACCACCCTCCAGCCGCTACCCTCAGCCAGCACTATGGGCAGCTGCAGTACCTACTGGAACAGCGGGCTCAGCTCCTTTTCCTCCATGAGTATGCCCGGCGCACCAGAGTCACCGCTGTGTATGTTGACAAACTGACTAGCCTGCTGGAGCGGGAGCTAGGTTTGTTGATGGACAGGAGTCGAGTCCTGGAGCGACCAAACTCTGCCTGGAGCTTTGGGATGGGAGGCCTGTGCCAGGAACTACGTATCCACGTGAGCCATTGGGATGCTCTATGTGCCAAAGCCCAGTCTGACGTCTGGCTGAGAACTGTTCTGTTCCAGAGGACAGAGACCCTTGCTGTCATGCGGCGGACACTGAGAGTGCTGGGACTTCAGGCCCTGGTTCTGATGGAACGTTGTATCTATACAGCCCTCTCCGCTCTGGCCTCAGCTCAGCTGGCCAGGGTGCCTAGAGATGCCTTAGAGGACCTGCTGGCTGGGGCAGAGGTCTTTAACCAGGTACTGGAGGAGCAGAGATTCCAGCATAGAGGCTCGCGGTGGAGAACTCAGACCCTGCAGCTGTCTGACTGGCCTGGGCTGTCTAGTAGGCAGCCCACCCGGAGGGGTAGCCTTCCTGCACCGTTCCCAGTGGTTGAACTGATGAGGATATTGGCAGAGCACAGGGGGCAGATCGCGGCAGAGCAGCTGTACCAATGGGCTTCCCAACAGAGCTTCCTCCACTCCCAGGTCCTGCACACTGGAGCCCCAGCCCCTACGTGGGAGAAATTAAAACTGTTATTCCCGCTGCTTTCCGCTCTACACCCCTCAGAGCCCAGTCCTGATGGGCTCACACTGGAGAACCTCCCTGGGCCCTCTTCAGATGAATCCAGGTTGGGAAAGCCCTGTCCCTGCTCCTCTGATCTCCCCTTTACAGCCTTCATCCGTCAGGACCGAAAGTCTCTAGAAATTCTCTTCCAGGCCCTGGTGTCCTCCACAGACCTGCTGGCTCCACACATCCCCAACAGACCCAGGCCGGAGTGGACCAACACCCCAGAACATTCTCCCAGGTGCTGTGAGGGAGAGTCCTCACCCACAGATGAGGCCAGGCAGGAGATAAAGAGACCCAAGTCAGTCCAGTCTGGGGCCTGTGTGGAGCTCTTTGGTCATTACAGGACAATGCTGTGGAGGGAGTTTGGCAAAGCCGTCATCCAGCGCTTCCACCAGCCACCAAAGAGAGACCCTTTGGGCAGTGTTAACCAGTGGAACGACCAGATGGTTTTCCAGCTTGTGATGTGGCTCAACCATGGCTGTAGAGGAGGTAACAAATGCTGCCTGTTTTTAATCAGTTGATGTGTGACTGTGACACACTTTCAATAAATAATAGTTGAATGCCTTGCAGAGCTCATCCCTGAGGAGTGTAGAGGAGTGGTTGATGACTTCAGCTTACAGCTCCTGTCCAACACTGCTTTTAGGCACTGGGACGAGGGTCAGTTTCTGTGTTTAAAACATCCTTAATACAGTGTAATTTGACATCCATCTGCATCATGTAGTTACAGTAATATAACAACACAATGTTTTTGGTTTCTGTTAAGCTATTGCCTCTCATCTTTGTGTGTGTGTTTCTTCCTCTCTTGCAGTGATGTGTGCATCACTGGGCTCAGGACTGAAAGATAATTGTCTTCCAGGAGTTGAGCGTGAGAACTGCATGGTGATGACATGTACCATGGAAAGACTCCTGCAGCTGTCCCCTCCACTCCTCACAGTGCTGCAGTGTCTTCAAACTTCAGCCCACCTGGTCCAAGGTAACCCCCATATCCATATGATTTAAACTGCTTATTAATCTGGAAATCACCTCCAAATATCCCTAGATCATTCTTCTTCTCTACCTCTTAAACATTCTACCAGGCCACATGGTAGTCATCTTGCTTTTCATCCTTCATCAGGTGACAGTAATGCTCGGACTATGAGGTCCCTTCACATAGGAACGCTGAGCAGAGCGGTGGCATCCGTCCGATCCTCTACCTTCTGGGTCATGAGAAAGGCCTACCAGTTCCTTTCCTCCTGGTCCCTCAACAAGTTCCTGCTCGTCACCCTAGGAGACCTCAAGGTGAGGATTCAATCTGATATGCTTCCCAAATGGCTTCCTATATAGTGCACTACTTTGAACTAGAGCTCTGGTCTAAAGCAGTGCACTATATAGGGAATATGGTGACATTTGGGACACATCTTCTATTTCCCTATTGAATGTATGTTGGCCTTGCTTCAGGTGGTCTCCATCTTTCTTCTTGTCTTTAGTGAGAAATCCTATCTTGACATTGAGGGATGCACCTACATAAGTGTGTTCTGTGCTTTAAGGTGCTGAGAGCATCAGTGGTGAGGCTACTGCAGCATGTGGAGGCCCTGAGTGTGAATGAAAATCATCATCTCAAGCTGCTGGCTGCACAGCTTACTCAGGGTGTCACAGATCTACAGGTGAGGGACAATATAATGGTTGATCTGTCAATTTCTAGACCAATGTTCCACCTGTCATCTCTTATAACCGATTTGAGTTTATTACTCAAATAAACTCAGTTAGTTCTATTATGTCTGCATTGTTGAAGGTATTCTCTGAACTGGTGCTCAGAATCTTCTCCATGGACTGTAAGAGGATGTCTGAGGAGATCTTTTTGCAGACCATGCCCTCAGCAAAGCACTGGAGAGTGAACTATAAAACAGGTAAATTACAGACTGTTGGAACTGAAATATCCTATATTCTAAACATAAGAAACATGTCCACTATTTGAGTTTTTTTCTGTTGTACTTTGTGTATGGAGCCAATGTAATTGATGCTTGTTTTTTCCTTCATCTTATTGTATCTGTAGAGTTCCCCAGCAGCCCTAGTGATTACGCTGCTACTGCAGCTCAGAGTGTAATAGGACAGGTACTGGAGGGGGTGCAGGCCCTGCCTGAGGAGGCTCGGATCCCCGCCCTGACAGAGGCCATGACAGCCTTTATGGAGGCCTGGATGGAGCACATCCTCAAGCAGAAGATCAAGTTCAGGTATGTGTACAGTATTCCCTGATTTTAGATTAGCAAATACAACCGTGCTGAATACCATAGAAATGCAATTACTAGAATGGGCATAGAATCTCTGACTTGGGAGCGCATACTAGTGATTCTATTTCTGTGATTATACTGATTATCATTACTGTTATCTCCTAACATGGCACTAGTAAGGGGAGTGATAGACTAACCCACTCACCAACTGTTCTGTTTCTCTCTCTCTCTCTCTCTCTCTCTCTCTCTCTCTCTGTCTCTCTGTCTCTCTGTCTCTCTGTCTCTCTGTCTCTCTGTCTCTCTGTCTCTCTCTCTCTGTCTCTCTGTGTCTCTCTCTCTCTCTGTGTCTGTCTCTCTGTGTCTGTCTCTCTGTGTCTCTCTCTCTGTGTCTCTCTCTCTGTGTCTCTCTCTCTGTGTCTCTCTCTCTGTGTCTCTCTCTCTGTGTCTCTCTCTCTGTGTCTCTCTCTCTGTGTCTCTCTCTCTGTCTCTCTGTCTCTCTGTCTCTCTGTGTGTGTGTAGTATCCAGGGGGCTCTACAGCTGAAGCAAGACTTTGACCTGATCCGGAACCTGATACGCTCGGAGGAATACAGCCTGTCAGAGGAGATCCACCAGAGGCTGCTCTCCCTCCGGGTCTTCCACCAGGTGGACAACGCCATCGTGTGCCTGCTGCAGCAGCCCATGGCCAAGCCCTACATGCCTTCGCGGGGCTGGGAGCCCTTCAGACGCTGCTGTAAGTGTCCACCGGGGGGGGTGCCTTCATCATTGATAACATGATTTTTAGTTGAATCCCACTAAAGTGGAATTATAAAAGTAATCCACACAGGCAAGTCAGACGTACCGCAACACTTTATAGCAATGTATTTGGCCTGTTTCTCCTGTTGACAATCTTGTGATTTCTACCCGTCAGGTCCAAGTAGTGCCAATATGGTGGACCAATCGTCTAGCAGTCTGAATAACTTTGAGAGCATGGACCTCCAGTCTGCATGTCAAAAGGCCCTGGCCCAGGCAGAGGGCTCTATGAGCCCTGAGCTGCTGGCCTCCACCCCGCAGGAGTCCTACCTGGCCGTGGCACAGCAAGAGTGGCTGGACCTGCGCATACACAATGGAAACCGCAGGAAGCTCCCTGGGCTGCAGTGCCTGACAAGGTCAGAGCCCTAACCCTCAGGTATTCTATCTAGAAACTCATTCCTCCTCCAGACCAGACACTGGAAATGAACAGCCTTTTGGCCTAAAGGCTGTCCTACAAGGCTGCTCATCTGGAAGACATTTTGCTCTTTGAATTAATAAATGTGTAAATGCGCTAGGGCCAGACAGCAAAATGATGGATGGTTAGAGTTTAGTTTACTAGGTTAGGAAGTTACTAGGAACATTTGGATGTTACATTTCCTAGGACTTCATCTGAACAAATCAAAGTCATGTCAATAGACTAGTATTGATGAAGTTATTTATGTTATCATTAGCTACAAAAGGTACAAAGCAATAACGTTACTGAAAAGTTATTTTGTTTCTTTTCAAAACAAAATTTCAAATATTGTGTGTATCCATGACATGTGCATCTACTTTAACATATTTTTCTAAATCCGTGCTAATGAAGTAATGGAAAGTAAAGATTTGTTTTTCATCTCTGGCTCCTGAGGGGTTTGTTTTGTCTACTTTTTAATCGCAGAAAAGGAAACATCAGGTCATAAAATAGATGATCATGGTTGATCTATAGATAGTAAAACCTCTCATAGTAAGATTACAGAATTATCGACATAATACATTGATGATGATACATTACAATATAGCAACTTCAAGAAGTGCATTTGATGCAAAAAACATTTACAGTTGATGAGTTGAAGTAGTGAGAACCTGGACTACCTGGCACCCATGACTAGAATTACAATCAGGGCGACAAGGAGACCACAGGCTAAGATGGTGGCCAAGACTGCCCACACGAAGCTGGATTTGGATTGGTCACACAGGGAGCTCCTCATGGCCTGTCTGGCCCTGCGTGCCCGTGAGCGGTCCTGGGGTGGGTACCTGGCCATGTTAATGCATTCCATGCCCAAGGACTTGATCAGGCACGCCCGGTGGTGGCTGAGCTGGTCGAAGGTGTGTTTCCCGTGGTACCTGCCCATTCCACTTTGACCTGTAGGGGGTCAGAGTTCAGGGAGCAGCAAGTGAGGTCATTATAAGATTGGTGAATTTTCCTAGTCTAATATCGTATGTGCTGGCCAAAACGATTAAAATACTTGTTGGTTATCGGTCTTACCTACGCCGCCAAAAGGAAGGGAGTTGAGCACGTAGTGCATTATGACATCATTGACTACCACCCCGCCGCTGCTGGTCTCAGCAATCATTCGCTTTATCACCTCATTGGCAAAAAGAGAAACAAGAATAGTATAGTCTGCGTGATCCTCCACACTCTCCTAATATGGAGTCCTATTGTTTCAACAGTAGTAGCTTACCTTCTTGTCAGAGGAAAAAACATACAGCGCTAAGGGCTTCTCTTTCCCATTGATGAAGCGAATTGCATCACCCACATCAGCAACAGTCACTATGGGCAACAGAGGTCCGAAGATCTCCTCCTGCATAAGTCTGGTATGAGGAGACGCGTCCGTTACCACTGTGGGAGCTGGAGGAGCAGATGGAGGGAAAGGTCATTGTTATTGACAGACACACAGGAAGGTCACAGGGACGGTACAGTCAGTTACATCGGCACATCACAGCACTGACAAAAGTTCATCCCAGAATTGATTCAATATGGATTTGTATACATATTGCATAAATAAAGAAGCTTGGCAAGAGTCCAGCCAATGATCTCCCCCATAAGGCTCCTCCCTACCAATATAACACTGTGATGGGTCGCTCTCTCCACCTAGTGTCACACTGCACCCCTCCAGCAGACCCATCACTCGACTAAAGTGGCGCAGGTTGATGATGCGACCGTAGTCTGGGGAAGATTTGGGGTCCGGGCCGTAGAACTCCTGGAATTAACAAAAGACAAGGATTAGATGCTCTCTAAAACGAGGATTAGATGCTGTCTAAAATGAGGATGCTGTCTAAAAAGAGGATTAAATGCTGTCTAAAACATGGATTAGATGCTGTCTAAAACGAGGATTAGATGCGGTCTAAAACGAGGATGCTGTCTAAAACGAGGATTAAATGCTGTCTAAAACATGGATTAGATGCTGTCTAAAACGAGGATTAGATGCTGTCTAAAACAAGGATTAGATGCTGTCTAAAAATGAGGATTAGATGCTGTCTAAAACGAAGATGCTGTCTAAAACCATACGCACAGTGTAATAGACAGATATAGAACCCTGATATATTGTCCATGGTAATAGACTACTCTGCTGGGTGAAGACAGATCTGGAACAGACCTGTAGTGTATTCCGGATGCCCTCCACCACTTTGTTCTGAATGCTGGGCTCACACAGGATGTAGTCAGGGGCGATGCACGTCTGCCCAACGTTGAAAAACTTTCCCCATGTGATTCGGCTATAAAAACAAACACATGACATATCAAGACATGTCTATATGAGCCATGTGACTATGGATAAAATGGGTTGCTGAGCAACGGTGCAAACTAGCAAATAGCTGTTACCGGCAGGCCACGATGAGGTCACAGTCCTTGTCGATGTAACAGGGGCTCTTGCCCCCCAGCTCCAGGGTGACAGGGGTCAGGTGTTTGGCCGCAGCCTCCATCACCACTTTCCCCACTGTGCTGTTCCCAGTGTAGAAGATGTGGTCGAAACGCTGCCTCAGTAACTCCTGGGTCTCTGGAACTCCACCTGTCACCACAGGATATAACTCCTGACAGGGAAAATAACCCAACATTAAAGTGATAGTTTACCCCAAAACCACAAATTTAGAATTTTTTTATTACTGATACAAGGTTAGCAAAATGTAAGACCTTGTCCAGATATTGAGGGAGCAGTGCTTTGAGGAGACTGGCTGAGTGCTCACTCAACTCAGAGGGTTTCACCACTGCTGCATTCCCTGTAGAGGAAGAATGAACAGTGTGTGAGAGGGTTGCTGAGAGAAAGTTAGAAAACTAAATATGCATCCATTACAGGATCAATGAGTTGGCCAGGTAACTTGACTAAATATTGGTATATAACCTTTTATTTTTGAAGATAAGCTTGAAATGGACATGGTCTAGTTGACTCAACAACCAAAAACACATCTCTAAGTTTGAGCCATCAAATAAGTGGTTATATCTGGTTGTTTATCAACGTTAGGTGGCTAACTCATTGATCCTGCTTTGTAGTATACCCCTCTGCTCCCCTTGTAGTGGGAACATTTGAAGGAATTTAATTCAACTAGGGCCTGGGGTATATACCAGCTGCGATGGCCCCGATCAGGGGCTGCAGAGTGAGGGCCCAGGGGTAGTTCCATGCCCCGATGATGAGCACCACTCCCAGGGGTTCAGGCAGGATGTACACCTGGTCTGTTAAGGTCATGATGTTCTTCTCCACATGGCGAGGGGCAGCCCACTGAGACAGCTTCCCCACCGCCAGGCTGATCTCATTCTCCAGGCCAATCAGCTCAGAGAGGGCTGTGTCATACTGGCTCTGTACAACGACAGGGCAGTGATGTCTGTCTGTATCGAGGCTATATGGATCGTTATTATTCACTTATCAACACACTCTGTGCCTAAACATGCTGGATTAGTCATTAAAATGAAGTAGGTGGTTGGACTTTACTAATATGGTAAGGGGTATCTCCCTCTTTTCTCCCTCAAAGTTATGAAAACTCAGACATTCACTTTGTTACTTTTATGATTTGTGAATCATCTATTTAGGTCGTATAAATGCATTACGATTTACGAAGGCTTTATTACGTCTAAAAAGCTTGGTGTATATGTACAGTATATCACAAAAGTGAGTACACCCCTCACATTTTTGTAAATATTTGAGTATATCTTTTCATGTGACAACACTGAAGAAATGACACTTTGCTACAATGTAAAGTAGTGAGTGTACAGCTTGTTGAACAGTGTAAATTTGCTCTCCCCTCAAAATAACTCAACACACAGCCATTAATGTCTAAACCGCTGGCAACAAAAGTGAGTACACCCCTAAGTGAAAATGTCCAAATTGGGCCCAATTAGCCATTTTCCCTCCCCGGTGTCATGTGACTCGTTAGTGTTACAAGGTCTCAGGTGTGAATGGGGAGCAGGTGTGTTAAATTTGGTGTCATCGCTCTCACACTCCCTCATACTGACTGGTCACTGGAAGTTCAACATGGCACCTCATGGCAAAGATCTCTCTGAGGATCTGAAAAAAAGAATTGTTGCTCTACATAAAGATGGCCTGGGCTATAAGAAGATTGCCAAGACCCTGAAACTGAGCTGCAGCACGGTGGCCAAGACCATACAGCGGTTTAACTGGACAAGTTCCACTCAGAACAGGCCTCGCCATGGTCGACCAAAGAAGTTGAGTGTACGTGCTCAGCGTCATATCCAGAGGTTGTCTTTGGGAAATAGACGTATGAGTGCTGCCAGCATTGCTGCAGATGTTGAAGGGGTGGGGGGTCAGCCTGTCAGTGCTCAGACCATACGCCGTACACTGCATCAAATTGGTCTGCATGGCTGTCGTCCCAGAAGGAAGCCTCTTCTAAAGATGATGCACAAGAAAGCCCGCAAACAGTTTGCTGAAGAGAAGCAGACTAAGGACATGGATTACTGGAACCATGTCCTGTGGTCTGATGAGACCAAGATAAACTTATTTGGTTCAGATGGTGTCAAGCGTGTGTGGCAGCAACCAGGTGAGGAGTACAAAGACAAGTGTGTCTTGCCTACAGTCAAGCATGGTGGTGGGAGTGTCATGGTCTGGGGCTGCATGAGTGCTGCCGGCACTGGGGAGCTACAGTTCATTGAGGGAACCATGAATGCCAACATGTTATACATGACATACTGAAGCAGAGCATGATCCCCTCCCTTCGGAGACTGGGCCGCAGGGCAGTATTCCAACATGATAACGACCCCAAACACACCTCCAAGACGACCACTGCCTTGCTAAAGAAGCTGAGGGTAAAGGTGATGGACTGGCCAAGCATGTCTCCAGACCTAAACCCTATTGAGCATCTGTGGGGCATCCTCAAACGGAAGGTGGAGGAGTGCAAGGTCTCTAACATCCACCAGCTCCGTGATGTCGTCATGGAGGAGTGGAAGAGGACTCCAGTGGCAACCTGTGAAGCTCTGGTGAACTCCATGCCCAAGAGGGTTAAGGCAGTGCTGGAAAATGATGGTGGCCACACAAAATATTGACACTTTGGGCCCAATTTGGACATTTTCACTTAGGGGTGTACTCACCTTTGTTGCCAGCGGTTTAGACATTAATGGCTGTGTGTTGAGTTATTTTGAGGGGACAGCAAATTTACACTGCTATACAAGCTGTACACAAACTACTTTACATTGTAGCAAAGTGTCATTTCTTCAGTGTTGTCACATGAAAAGATATACTCAAATATTTACAAAAATGTGAGGGGTGTACTCACTTTTGTGATATACTGTATATGCCCTTTGTTGATACATTTGAGGGTACAAAACATTAAGAATACCTGCTCTTTCCATGACATAGACTGACCAGGTGAATCCAGGTGAAAGCTATGATCCCTTATTGATGTCACTTGTTAAATTCACTTCAATCAGTGTATAGGAAATGGAGACAGGTTAAATAAGGATTTTTAAGCCTTGAGACAATTGAGACATGGGTTGTATATGTGTGCCATTCAGAGGGTGAATGTGCAAAACAAAATGATTAAGTGCCATTGAACGTATGGTAGTAGGTGCCAGGCGCACCGTTTTGGTCAAGAACTGCAACGCTGCTGGTTTTTTCACACTCAACAGTTTCCCGTGTGTATCAAGAATGGTCCACCACCCAAAGGACATTGAGTCAATTTGGCACAACTGTAGGAAGCATTGGAGTCAACATGGGCCAGCATCCCTGTGGAATGCTTTTGACACCTTGCAACTCAATGTTAGGAAGGTGTTTTTAATGTTTTCTACACTCAGTGTATGTCTATTTATCAACAAAAAATGATTCAATGACTTCCAAACTCTCACCCTGTTGAGGTCCTGCTTGAGCGCTATGGCAATCTCTCCTTGTCTTTCTGTGATCAGCCTCTGAAGGGACTTTAACTGTTGAACTCTGAACTTCAGGGGTTGGGACCTCCCTGTGAGAAAAGCATCCCTGGCAACGTCCACAGTCTGCTTCTCCATGTGTACGTCTATCTATCACAAACAGACACCTGTAGCCTGCAACCGTAATCACAATGAGACAGACGCTAAAATATGCACACCTACAGCAGTAGACCTAATCCTTTTGGTTTGAAAATGTACTAAAATATACTACATTTACTGTGATATGCCTGACCAACTAATAAAATCCAACTTTATTAAAAGTGCATTTCAACATCATAATAATGCTATTTTTCTGATAGGCAGAGGTTTGAAAATTGAGCATAACATAGGGTAAAGTGCAATACTTACATGTGAATGAAAGCAGTAGCCTACACAAATCCTAATGTTGCCTGTTGTGTTGTCATCAACACCCATAAATATAGAGATGGTCTGTAAAAAAAGATTAAATCCCAAATCTATTCACTGTTCGATGAGTACTACAAGGGTTGCTGCATATCTATTGAGAGGAAGTTGTTATATAGGCTACCCAGGGTCATATAAAATCATGACCTAGTTCTAGTGAATGTTAAATCTATTTAAATCAAATTTTATTAGTCACATGCGCCGAATACAACAGGTGTAGATCTTACAGTGAAATGTTTACTTACGAGCCCCTAACCAACAATGCAGTTGAAAAAAATAGGGATAAGAGATAAAAGTAACAAGTAATTAAAGAGCAGCAGTAAAATAACAATAGCGAGACTATATACAGGTGGGTACCTTTACAGAGTCAATGTGCGGGGGCACCGGTTAGTTGAGGTAATATGTGAGTCACAAAAGAGCAGGCCTCTACTAAAGCCTCGGGCTCACCGGACACTGACTCTGATCCCCCCGACCTAGCCAAGGTAATGGCGGCGATCATTAAGTCTGAACAGACTTTGCTGGCTAAGGTGGAGTCACTATCCACTGACCTATCCGCACAAATAGCTATTCTCACCACCGAGGTCAACACAAAGATCGAGTCCGTTAAAGACGACTTGGCAAAACATGACACCCGTCTAAATAGCTTTGAAAGCGGTGCAAATACTTACTTCGACAAAGTGGTGACACAGGAAGAGCAAATCACCCGGACTGGCTGCCTTAAGCAATCTTTGGGAGTTCCAACTGATTCCGTTGCATATTTGCTGACAGTACATTTCGTACTGATTCATTTACAGAAAATGTTATATAGTCCATCCCTGCTTCCGTGAAGTCTTATCCCTTCTGCAGATTCTTATTAACCAGGGGAGGGGGAAGGAACACATAATTTCACTTTTCAACAGTCATTTGTTCATATACAAGACTTGTGTGAAGATACATTTTATTTAAATGTTAATAATTCATTAACTTTTATTTTATTTTACTCTTGAAAACCTTAATTGCACAATATCAAAACACCCTGTACTGTATGAGGTTTGTGATTGGACAGATATGGAAAAGTTATAAAAAGAATGACCAAGTTCTAGTGTATAATAACCTGACACTTCTACGGAAGCTTCTTCCTGATACCTACCTCACTGACGTAACTTTGGGTGTCACCATGGACAATTGCCAGTTCTTTTTATCACTTGAGATATCAGAGGCAGCCTGTTAGTTTAATCATTACCTTAGCTCTCTAATAATTAGCACGTGCCATTGGGGGCATCAGTACCACTATAAGAATCTGGCCTTGCTGGACAATCCCAACATCATCCTAGGAACCAGTGCTGGTCCACAGACCAGAGGTTGAGAAACTCTGAGCTAGACTGTCTGTAGTCTCTTCAAAGCAGCTGTGAAGAGACTAGACTGGCTACCTTAAGCAATCTTTGGGAGGCCCAACTCATTCCGTTGTATATTTGCCGACAGTACATTTCGTTCTGATTTATTGACAGAAAATTCTATATCGTCCATCCCTGCTTCCATCAAATCAAATGTATTTATAAAGCCCTTCTTACATCAGCTGATGTCACAAAGTGCTGTACAGAAACTCAGCCTAAAACTCCAAACAGAAAGCAATGCAGGTGTAGAAGCATTAACATTGCTTCCATGAAGTCTTATCACTTCTGCAGACTCAGATTAACCAGGGGAGGGGGAAGGAAGTGATCTGTATTACTTGGTGTTCAAGTCCAATATACCACAGTAAATTTGTTTTCAGTTTGGATATTTGTTTGATATTTGGAGTTTGCTAATCAATACCTCTTCGACAGAAGGTCCTAGGATGATTAGGGTGATATATCTAGAATCAGATGACGCTAGAGAGCAAGGTACAGCCTTTTTTTCCTTCTCTGTTCCGTTTTCAAAAAGTGACTTTATATTGGTTTCAATGGGAGAATATTATGCATGGACGGCAAAGGGACTGTCTTAAAAGTGAAATCAGCCAAACCTGGTGTTTACAGAAAAACTGTTTTTTTGTCTCAATTAAATGATCTAGAGATCTTAAACCAACTTTGTTTTTCCCCACAACAATTACATTTAAAAATGTTAACCTGTTTATATTTCATGGATTTTATATGAAAATATCAACTCAAAAAGCATAAATGGGAAGCGGCGCTGGTGAGCAGCAACATGTGAAGATGCGTTTTCTTGGTGCTCCTGTCCAGGGCGAACAATTTACTATTAATACTTGACTAACATCTCCCCTACCGTGTTAATTTTGTAATATTTAATTTGGAATCAAACCCAATTTACTAATTTGGCAATTTTTTCTGAAATTTTTGGCCTTTTCATCGTGAAATGTTGAAACAACCACGGCCACGAGTCACAAAAGAGCAGGCCTCTACTAAAGCCTCGGGCTCACCGGACACTGACTCTGATCCCCCCGACCTAGCCAAGGTAATGGCGGCGATCATTAAGTCTGAACAGACTGTCTTGGCTAAGGTGTCACTATCCACTGACCTATCCGTACAAATAGCCATTCTCACCACCGAGGTCAACACAAAGATCGAGTCCGTTAAAGACGACTTGGCGAAACATGACACCCGTCTGAATAGCTTGGAAGGCGGTGCAAATACTTATTTCGACAAAGTGGTGACACAGGAAGAGCAAATCACCCGGACTGGCTGCCTTAAGCAATCTTTGGGAGTTCCAACTCATTCCGTTGCATATTTGCTGACAGTGCATTTCGTTCTGATTCATTTACAGAAAATGTTATATAGTCCATCCCTGCTTCCGTGAAGTCTTATCACTTCTACAGATTCTTATTAACCAGGGGAGGGGGAAGGAACACATAATTTCACTTTTCAACAGTCATTTGTTCATATACAAGACTTATGTGAAGATGAATTTTTTATTTAAATGTTAATTCATTAACTTTTATTTTATTTCACTTTTGAAAACCTTAATTGCACAATATCAAAACATCCTGTACTGTATGAGGTGAACATGCTACGTGATTGGACTTTACTACAAATATGGCAAAGTTATAAAAATAATGAGCAAGTTCTAGTGTATAATAACTTGATGCTTCTACGGAAGCTTCTTCCTGATACTTACCTCACTGACGTAACTTTGGGTGTCACCATGGACAATTGCCAGTTCTTTTTATCACTTGAGATATCATAGGCAGCCTGTTAGTTTAATCATTACCTTAGCTCTCTAATAATTAGCATGTGCCATTGGGGGCATCAGTACCACTATAAGAATCTGGCCTTGCTGGACAATCCCAACATCATCCTAGGAACCAGTGCTGGTCCACAGACCAGAGGTTGAGAAACTCTGAGCTAGACTGTCTGTAGTCTCTTTAAAACAGCTGTGAAGAGACTAGACTGGCTACCTTAAGCAATCTTTGGGAGGTCCAACTCATCCTTTGCATATTTGCTGACAGTACATTTCATTCTGATTTATTGACAGAAAATTCTATATTGTCCATCCCTGCTTCCATCAAATCAAATGTATTTATAAAGCCCTTCTTACATCAGCTGATGTCACAAAGTGCTGTACAGAAACTCAGCCTAAAACTCCAAACAGAAAGCAATGCAGGTGTAGAAGCATTAACATTGCTTCCATGAAGTCTTATCACTTCTGCAGATTCAGATTAACCAGGGGAGGGGGAAGGAAGCAATCTTCATTACTTGTTGTTCTAGTCCAACTACCACAGTAAATTTGTTTTCAGTTTGGATATTGGTTTGATATTTGGAGTTTGCTAATCAATACCTCTTCGACAGAAGGTCCTAGGATGATTAGGGTGATATATCTAGAATCAGATGAAGCTAGAGAGCACGCTACAGTCTTTTTTTTCTTCTCTGTTCCTTTTTCAAAACGTGACTTTATATTGGTTTCAATGGGAGAATATTATGCATGGGCGGCTAAGGGACTGTCTTAAAAGTGCAATCAGCCAAACCTGGTGTTTACAGAAAAACTGTTTTTTTGTCTCAATTAAATGATCTAGAGATCTTAAACCAACTTTGTTTTTCCCCACAACAATTACATTTAAAAATGTTAACCTGTTTATATTTCATGGATTTTATATGAAAATATCAACTCAAAAAGCATAAATGGGAAGCGGCGCTGGTGAGCAGCAACATGTGAAGATACGTTTTCTCGGTGCTCCTGTCCAGGGCGAACAATGTACTATTAATACTTGACCAACATCTCCCCTACCATGTTAATTTTGTAATATTTAATTTGGAATCAAACCCAATTTACTAATTTGGCAATTTTTTCTGACATTTTTGGCCTTTTCATTGTGAAATGTCGAAACAACCACGGCCACGAGTCACAAAAGAGCAGGCCTCTACTGAAGCCTCGGGCTCATCGGACACTGACTCTGATCCCCCCGACCTAGCCAAGGTAATGGTGGCGATCATTAAGTTGAACAGACTGTGCTGGCTAAGGTGGTGTCACTATCCACTGACCTATCCGCAGAAATAGCCATTCTCGCCACTGAGGTCAACACAAAGATCGAGTCCGTTAAAGACGACTTGGCAAAACATGACACCCGTCTGAATAGCTTGGAAGGCGGTGCAAATACTTACTCCGACAAAGTGGTGACACAGGAAGAGCAAATCACCCGGCTTTCATCAGATGTCAAACTAACTTCCAAGGTCGAAGACCTCGAGAATAGCCTGGGGAACGGTCGCATTTTTGGCGTGAGAGAGGAACTCGAGACCTTAAGTGGATTGCAGCCTACCCTCTCCATAGCTAAATTGCAATAGGAAATTCCAGATCTTGATTACACCCCCACCCTTGACCGTGCGCACAGAAGCCTACACTCTGCACTGAAGAATGGGGAGCTGCCCAGACCCATCGTAGTTAAATTCCACTACCTTCAGAAGGAGGATGTCTTCCGAGTGGCTCCCATCTCCTACGACAGCCAGAATATTCACATTTACCCGGACTACACGGCGGCAGTCATGAAGAAGAGGTCAGCCTTCAACGAGGTGAGGGGGCTCCTACACTGCTGTCTGGGCACCAAGTTCGGCATTCTTTACCCAGCTGTACTGAAGATCACTATTCCTCCGGCGAGCAGAAGACATTTTTAGACCCAACCAGGGCCAAAGAATACATTGTCGCGCACCGACATCCACAGGAGGACAGGCGACATACGACAAACTAGCCATTGTAGGCCCATACTCTGCTCCTGCGCTAGCCATGCTAACGTGACAAAGGACCAACTAGTGAACTCATATCGTGATTAGAAACGTGCCTCCACCCTGCTGCCAAAAAGGACGATTATTCTTCCAGTAACTTAACGTTATGAACAATGATGGTATGTATAGGGTGACATGTTCTCACAAGGACAATATAGTTTGAATAGTATTTTATTTACAGTACATTGCACAATTAGCTTTTACCAACTAGCTGCAGCTGTACAGCCTTGGTGCTAGGTGGCGCGTTACTAATAAGCCTTGTCGCTACCTAAGGCTAGCCACTGAGCTCTCTTTCCATGCCTTAATAGGATACCCTAATAACATACTGTGAGCATGTTTAATACGTGTTCCCAAAGGACCACGTGTATTATTCTTTACTATTTGACTGGTTGGTCTGCCCTGGTGCTTAGTGGCAGCTGGCACGAGAGCGCAGGTTGTATAGCCGAGCGAACACTGCAGGACGGGTATTAATTACCAAGCGTTTGCCAGTCATTTTTCGATGTTCTGGCTTGTTAGGATGTTCAACCGAGGGGTACATTTATACAAGTGTTGAATTATACTGGGTTTCTTTTCCTATTTACTTATTTCAATGTTTTTTATAAATATTTTTTTTCCTTTAGTCATCTCAAGTGGATGGGGTTGGTGGGGAGAACATACAGTATACCTCCTTTTTTATATATTGTTTTACTATCCTTCAAATATGCATATTTTATTACTCTGACCTTTCAGCACACTGGCCATGTGATCATACTAATATTAATTTCTAATTACTATGACTATGCCTAATTCACATACTCTAGGTTCCACTTGCTTTATCAACTGGAACTTAAAAGAAATTAACCATATGGTCAAGCGTAGCCGAGTGTTTGCTCATTTTAAGTCTTTAAGTCTGGACATAGTTTTTCTCCAAGAGACCCACCTCCGGTCCAGTGACCATGATATACTAAAGAGAGGATGGGTAGACCAAATATTTCACTCCAACTTTGGTGCTAAGGCCAGAGGGGTAGCCATCCTTATCAGAAAAGGCACCCCGTTTGTCTCCTCCAAAGTAATTTCAGATACTAATGTCATATATATTATAGTGATGGGGAAATTGTTTTGCACACAGGTTATTCTGGCTAACTTCTATGGTCCTAATTGGGATGACGCTAATTTTTTCTCTGACCTCATGGCAACACTTCCCGACCTTATCTCTCATCACTTGAAACTGAGCCAAGATTTCAATTATGTATTGCATCCAAGTCTAGACATATCTAGACCGAAGCCCAACAATGTAATTTCAAAATCAGACGCAATAATCAACTCATTTCTAGAATCCTATAATTTGTCTGATCCATGGAGGAGGAGCATTCCCACTGCTGAACAATACTCATTTTTTTCTCCAGTCCACCACTCATAGTCAAGCATTGGCTTTTTCCTGCTTGACAATATCATTCTTCCTTTTGTAACTAATAACCAATATCACAGCATCTTTATCTCAGACCATAGACCTGTCCAGCTAGATATCCGCTTTCCGGACAGTACTGTGTCAACGCGCGCAGTGACTTGACCCACTACTACTATCCTGGAGTGCGTTTAAAAAATACATATCATAGGGCGGCGCACAATTGGCCCAGTATCGTCAAGGTTAGGTAGGGTTTGGCCGGCAGGAATATCCTTGTCTCATCGCGCACTAGCGACTCCTGTGGCGGGCCGGGCGCAGTGCACGCTGACCAGGTCGCCAGGTGTACGGTGTTTCTTCCGACACATTGGTGCGGCTGGCTTCCGGGTTGGATGTGCATTGTGTCAAGAAGCAGTGCGGCTTGGTTGTGTTGTGTTTCGGAGGACGCATGGCTCTCGACCTTCGCCTCTCCCGAGTCCGTACGGGAGTTCCAGCGATGAGACAAGACTGTAACTACTACCAATTGGATGCCACGAAATTGAGGAGAAAAAAGGGGTAAAAAATAAATAAAAATAAAAATATAAATTCATATTGATGTCTTTTTACAGATCAACTGCACCCCTGACGCGTCTCACTCTAGTGTGTGGGAGTCGGTAAAAGCATATCTAAGGAGGCCAAATTATTTCATACACAGCGTATGACAACAAACAGCGCACTAAACGCTTATCGGAGCTATCTCAACTCATTCTAGATGTGGACAACAGATATGCCTCTTCAACTCCTGAACTCTACAAAGAGAGACTGTTACACCAATCGGAATTTGACCATCTCTACACTAAACAAACGGAGTAGCTTCTGTTTAAGTCGAGGCATTATGAACACGGAGAGAAAGCTGGCAAGTTGTTATCTCACCAGCTTCGACAATCCGCTGCCAGCAGCACCATACCTGAAATCTGTGTTGCAGCTGATTCAACTTCAACCAATCCCAAAGAAATCAACAATCATTTTAAGCAATTCTACTCTACTCTTTACACTTCAGAGGCTCTTCCTGACACATCTCGTATGCATGCATTTCTAGACAATCTGGACATCCCCTGTCTCAATTCAGAACAAACCAACATGGATGCCTCAATAAGTGATAATGAAGCTACTCTGGCAATCAAGTCCATGCAGAGCGGTAAAGCTCCTGGGCCTGATGGCTTCTCTAATGAATTTTATAAAGAATTCTCCTCTAAACTATCCCCTATACTTAGCTCAATGTACAATGAAATCCTTTCTAGTCAGAAACGACCACAGACACTTACCCAGGTGACTATTTGATAAGATGGCGCCGAAGAGGATGGCTGACGTTTTACATGCTCCAAACCAACTCTGCCATTTTGTTAGTTTTTTTGCATTGTTTGTAATTTATTTTTAAACTTATTTTGTACATAATGTTGCTGTTACCGTCTCTTATGACCGAAAATAACTTCTGGACATCAGAACAGCGACTACTCACAGCAAACTGGAAGAAGCTTTTACCTTTAATGAGTCCGACGAGAAGGATATACCGCTTTCCCGGGAACAGGCCCAAATTCCCGTAATTCCCGTAATTCGCGTGAAGAAAAGGTGGGGGAAAAGGGGGCGCAGGTCGGGCTGCCTTCTGAGAATCCGTAGGCGAGCGAGTAAACTCCCACTGCCATCCGTCCTGCTGTCTAACGTGCAATCATTGGGAAATAAAATGTATGGCCTACGATTAAGATTATCCTACCAACGGGACATTTAAAACTGTAATATCTTATGTTTCACCGAGTCGTGGCTGAACGACGACACGGATAATATAGAGTTGGCGGGATTTTCCATGCACCAGCTACGTCTGGTAAGACAGCTACGTCTGGTAAGACGAGGGGTGGGGGTGTGTGTCAATTTGTCTATAACAGCTTGTGCGCGATGTCTAATATTAAAGAAGTCTTCAGGTATTGCTCGCCTGAGGTAGACTACCTTATGGTAAGCTGTAGACCACACTATCTACCAAGATAGTTTTCATCTATATTATTCATAGCCATCTATTTACCACCACAGACGGATGCTGGCACTAAGACCACACTCAACCAACTCTATAAGGCCATAAGCAAACAAGAAAATCCTCATCCAGAAGCTGCGCTTCTAGTGGCCGGGGACTTTAATGCAGGCAAACTTAAATCAGTTTTACCACATTTTTACCAGCATGTCACATGTGCAACCAGATGAAAAAAAAATTCTAGACCGCCTTTACCCCACACACAGAGATGCATACAAAGCTCTCCCCCGCCCTCCATTTGGCAAATCTGACCATAATTTTATCCTCCTGATTCCTGCTTACAAGCAAAAACTAAAGCAGGAAGTACCAGTGACTCGCTCAATACGGAAGTGGTCAGATGACACGGATGCTACGCTACAGGACTGTTTTGCTAGCACAGACTGGAATATGTTCCAGGATTCATCCAATGTCATTGAGGAGTATATCACCTCAGTTATCGGCTTCATCAATAAGTGCATCAACGACGTCGTCCCCACAGTTACTGTACGTACATATCCTAACCAGAAGCCATGGATTACAGGCAACATCTGCATCGAGCTAAAGGCTAGAGCTGCCGCTTTCAAGGAGCGGGACACTAATCCGTACACTTATAAGAAATCCCGCTATGGCCTCAGACGAACCATCAAACAAGCAAAGTGTCAATACAGGGTTAAGATTGAATCCTACTACACCGGCTCTGACGCTCGTCGGATGCACAGTGATGCAAGCCTACTAGACGGAGCTAAATGCCTTTTATGCTTGCCTACACTGAAGGCAAGCAACACTGAAGCATGCACGAGAGCACTAGCTGTTTTGGATGACTGTGTGATAACGCTCTCGGTAGCCGATGTGAGCATTCACAAAGCCGAGGGGCCAGACGGATTACCAGGATGTATACTCAAAGCATGAACGGACCAACTGGCAAGTGTCTTCACTGACATTTTCAACCTCTCCCTGACCGAGTCTGTAATACCTACATGTTTCAAGCAGACCACCATAGTCCATGTGCCCAAGAAAGCGAAGGTAACCTGGCTAAATGATTACCGCCCCGTAGCACTCACCTAGGTAGCCATGAAGTGCTTTGAAAGGCTGGTCATGGCTCACGTCAACAGCATCCTCCCGGACATCCTAGACCCACTCCAATTCGCATACCGCCCCAACAGAGCCATAGATGACACCATCTCAATCGCACTCCACACTGCCCTTTCCTACCTGGACTAAAGGAAGACCTATGTGAGAATGCTGTTCATTGACTACAGCTCAGTGTTCAACACCATAGTGCCCACGAAGCTCATCACTAAGCTAAAGACCCTGGGACTAAATACCTCACTCTGCAACTGGATCCTGGACTTCCTGACGGGCCGCCCCCAGGTGGTAAGGGTAGGCATCAACACGTCTGCCACGCTGATCCTCAACACTGGGGCCCCTCAGGGGTGTGTACTTAGTCCCCTCCTGTACTCCCTGTTCACCCACGACTGCGTGGTCAAACATGACTCCAACACCATCATTAAGTTTGCTGACGACAAACAGTGGCGGGCCTGATCAATGATGAGACAGACTATAGAGAGAAGGTCATAGAACTGGCAGTGTGGTGCCAGGACAACATCCTCTCCCTCAATGTGAGCAAGACAAAGGAGCTGATCGTGGATTACAGGAAAATTAACATTGACGGGGTTGTAGTGTAGCTGGTCGAGAGTTTCAAGTTCCTTGGTGTCCACATTACCAAGAACTATCATGGTCCAAACACACCAAGACAGTCGTGAAGAGGGCATGACAAAATCTATTCCCCCTCAGGATACTGAAAAGATTTGGCATGAGTCCCCAGATCCTCAAAAAGTTCTACAGCTGTACCATCGAGAGCATCCTGACCGGTTGCATCACCGCCTGGTATGGCAACTGCTCGGCATCTGACCATAAGGCGCTACAGAGGGTAATGCGTACGGCCCAGTACATCACTGGGGCCAAGCTTCCTGCCATCCAGGACCTATATAATAGGCGGTATAATAGACTCCAGTCACCCAAGTCATAGACTGTTTTCTCTGCAACCGCACGGCAAGCGGTGCCGGAGCGCCAAGTCTTGGAACAAAAGGCTCCTTAACAGCTTCTACCCCAAAGCCATAAGACTACTGAACAATTAATCAAATGCCCCCCCCCCCCCCCCCCCCATTTGTTTTGTACACTGCTGCGACTCGCTGTTTATTATCTATGCATAGTCACTTCACCCCTACCTACATGTTACCTCAACTCACCTGTACCCCCGCACACTGACTCGGTACCCCCTGTATATAGTCTCGTTATTGTTATTATATTGTGTTTTTATTATTTTTTACTTGAGTTTATTTGGTAAATATTTTCTTAACTCTTCTTGAACTGCACCTTTGGTTAAGGGCTTGTAAGTAAGCATTTCACGGTAAGGTCTACACTTGTTGTATTCGGCGCATGTGACAAATAAAGTTTGATTTGATTTGGGTTTTGCTTAAAAAGTACAAGAATCACCTAGACTGTGGCTCATACCGCCCTATAAGCCTTTTGTGCTGTGATTATAAAATTCTCTCTGAGGTCCTCTCATGCCGTTTAGAGACAGTGATGCCTAATATAATTAACTCTGACCAAAGCGGATTTATCTCAGGTAGGCAATCTTTCTAATATATGCGCCGGCTATTTAATGTTCTTTATTCTGCCCACTCAACTCAACAGCCAGAAGTTGTCATCTCTCTTGATGCTGAAAAGGTTTTCGACCGGGTTGAGTGGGGATATCTATTTACAGTACTAGAGAGATTTGGGTTTGGCCCATTTCCTTTCCTGGATTCATATTTTGTACTCGTCCCCAGTGGCTTCTGTTCGCACCAAGAATGTTACCTCCAGCTACTTCCCTCTTCACAGGGGGGCCAGGCAGGGTTGCTGTTTATCCCCTTTCCTATTTGATATGGCTATTGAGCCTTTTGCTATTTCCCAGCGGGCGGAGGAGAGGATTAAGGGAATACTAAGGGGCGACATAACTCACAAGGTGTCTTCATATGCAGGCAATCTTCTTTTATACATCTCTAACCCTGTGGAGTCTTTACCCGATCTCTTGGACATGCGACAAGGTTTTGGGACATTCTCTGGTTATTAGTGAAACCTAAAAAAATTGTGCTCCTCCCCATTAATCAGTTGGCAGAAGGAATTGGGTATGCCAACTTCCCATTTAAGGTGGCGTATCAGGTCTTTACTTATTTGGGGATAAAGGTCACACGCTCATTTAAGGCTCTGTTTAAACACTCCTGAAGCGTACTAAGCAGGATTTCATAAGGTGGTCGTCTCTTCCCATTTCACTAGCAGGTCGCATTAATTATGTTAAGATGATGGAACTACCTAAGTTTTTGTACTTATTCCAAATTATTCCCATTTTTCTGCCAAAGTTGATGTTTAAACAACTGGACAGCTACATTTCCAACTTCATTTGGAATAAGTCAAATCCATGAATGAGAAATGTATATCTAGAGAGATCAAAGCCTGCAGGGCCTTCCCATTTTTTTTACACTACTACTGGTCAGCAAATACAGTTGAAGTCGGAAGTTTACATACACCTTAGCCAAGTACTTTTAAACTCAGTTTTTCACAATTCCTGACATTTAATCCTAGTAAAAATTCCTTGTTTTAGGTCAGTTACAAGCACCACTTTATTTTGACAATGTGAAATGTCAGAATAATAGTAGAGAGAATGATTTATTTCAGCTTTTATTTCATCACATTCCCAGTGGGTCAGAAGTTTACATACACTCAATTATTATTTGGTAGCATTGCCTTTAAATTGTTTAACTTGGGTCAAACGTTTTGGGTAGCCTTCCACAAGCTTCCCACAATAAGTTGGATGAATTTTGGCCCATTCTTCCTGACAGAGCTGTTGTAACTGAGTCAGGTTTGTAGGCCTCCTTGCTCGCACACTTTTTCAGTTCTGCCCACAGATTTTCTCCAATGCCTTGACGTTGTTCTCCTTAAGCCATTTTGCCACAACTTTGGAAGTATGCTTGGGGTCATTGTCCATTTGGAAGACCGTTTGCAACCAAGCTTTAACTTCCTGACTGATGTCTTGAGATGTTGCTTCAATAAATCCACATAATTTTCCTCCCTCATGATGCCATCTATTTTGTGAAGTGCACCAGTATCTCCTGCAGCAAAGCACCCCACAACATGATGCTGCCACCCCCATGCTTCACAGTTGGGATGGTGTTCTTTGGCTTGCAAGCCTCCCCCTGTCACGTTCCTGACCTGTTTTCCATTGTTTTTGTATGTGTTGAGTTGGTCAGGGCGTGAGTTGGGGTGGGCATTCTATGTTATGTGTTTCTATGTTGGGTTAAATGTGTTGCTTGATATGGTTCTCAATTAGAGGCAGGTGTTTGACGTTTCCTCTGATTGAGAACCATATTAAGGTAGGCTGTTCTCACTGTTTGTTTGTGGGTGATTGTCTTCCGTGTTTGTGTTCGTCACCACACGGGACTGTTTCGTTTGTTTAGTCTGTTCCCGTTCGTGCGTTCTTCGTGTTATGTAAGTTCTCATGTTCAGGTCTGTTTAACGTCGTTTGTTGTTTTGTAGTTTGTTCAAGTGTATTTTCGTCTTCATTATTATTATTAAAATCATCATGTCTACATACCTCGCTGCGTGTTGGTCCGATCCATGCGACGTCGACAGCCGTTACAGAATCACCCACCTAACAAGGACCAAGCAGCGTGAAAAGCAACAGCAGCGATCGCAGGATTTCTGGACATGGGAGGAAATACTGGACGGTAAAGGTCCATGGGCTCAACCTGGAGAATATCGCCGCCCTCGTGAAGAGCTGGAGGCAGCTAAAGCCGAGAGGCGGCGGTATGAGGAGGCAGCACGGAAGCAGGAGAAGGAGCTGGGCTACACTACGTGGGAGGAGATCGACAGGTGGGCGATCGACCCAAGGAGAGTGCCGGAGCCCGCCTGGGATTCTCTGGCACAGTGTGAGGAGGGATTCCGGCGAATGGAGGCAGCACGACGACGCGGTAGGAAGCCTGTTAGTCAAGCCCAAAAATTTCTTGGGGGGGGGGGGGCTAAAGGGTAGTGTGGCGAAGTCAGGTAGGAGACCTGCGCCAACTTCCCGATCTTACCGTGGAGAGCGAGAGTACGGGCAGACACCGTGTTATGCGGTAGAGCGCACGGTGTCTCCTGTACGTGTGCTTAGCCCGGTGCGGGTTATTCCACCTCCCCGCACTGGCAGGGCTAGATTGAGTATTGAGCCGGATGTCATGAAGCCGACCCAACGCATCTGGCCACCAGTGCGTCTCCTCGGGCCGGCATACATGGCACCAGCCTTACGCATGGTGTCCCCGGTTCGCCTACATAGCCCAGTGCGGGTTATTCCACCTCCCCGCACTGGTCGGGCTACGGGGAGCATACAACCAGGTAAGGTTGGGCAGGCTCAGTGCTCAAGGGAGCCAGTACGCCTGCATGGTCCGGTATATCCGGCGCCACCTCCCCGCCCCAGCCCAGTACCACCAGTGCTTACACCACGCACCAGGCTTCCTGTGCGTCTCCAGAGCCCTGTTCCTCCTCCACGCACTAGCCCTGTGGTGCGTGTCTCCAGCCCATTACCACCAGTACCGGCACCACGCACCAAGCCTCCTGTGCATCTCCAGAGCCCTGTTCCTCCTCCACGCACTAGCCCTATGGTGCGTGTCTCCAGCCCATTACCACCAGTGCCTACACCACGCACCAAGCCTCCTGTGCGCCTCCAGAGTCCTGTGCGTCCTGTTGCTGCTCCCCGCACTAGCCTGAAGGTGCGTGTCCTTAGCCCGGTACCTCCAGTTCCGGCACCACGCACCAGGCCTACAGTGCGTCTCAGCCGGCCAGAGTCTGCCGTCTGCCCAGCGGCGCCTGAACTGCCCGTCTGCCCAACGCCGTCTGAACTGCCCGTCTGCCCAACGCCGTCTGAACTGCCCGTCTGCCCAACGGCGCCTGAACTGCCCGTCTGCCCAACGCCGTCTGAACTGTCCGTCTGCCAAGCGCCGCATGAACTGCCCGTCTGTACTGAGCCTTCAAAGCCGCCCGTCTGTCATGAGCCTTCAGAGCCATCTGCCAGACAGGAGCCGCTAGAGCCGTCCGCCAGACAGGAGCCGCTAGAGCCGTCCGCCAGACAGGAGCAGCCAGAGCCTTCCGCCAGACAGGAGCAGCCAGAGCCTTCCGCCAGACAGGAGCAGCCAGAGCCTTCCGCCAGACAGGAGCAGCCAGAGCCTTCCGCCAGACAGGAGCAGCCAGAGCCTTCCGCCAGACAGGAGCAGCCAGAGCCTTCCGCCAGACAGGAGCAGCCAGAGCCTTCCGCCAGCCATGAGCAGCCAGAGCCGCCAGCCAGCCATGAGCAGCCAGAGCCGCCAGCCAGCCATGAGCAGCCAGAGCCGCCAGCCAGCCATGAGCAGCCATGAGCCGCCAGCCAGCCATGAGCAGCCAGAGCCGCCAGCCAGCCATGAGCAGCCAGAGCCGCCAGCCAGCCATGAGCAGCCAGAGCCGCCAGCCAGCCATGAGCAGCCAGAGCCGCCAGCCAGCCATGAGCAGCCAGAGCCGCCAGCCAGCCATGAGCAGCCAGAGCCGCCAGCCAGCCATGAGCAGCCAGAGCCGCCAGCCAGCCATGAGCAGCCAGAGCCGCCAGCCAGCCATGAGCAGCCAGAGCCGCCAGCCAGCCATGAGCAGCCAGAGCCGCCAGCCAGCCATGAGCAGCCAGACCCGCCAGCCAGCCATGAGCAGCCAGAGCCGCCAGCCAGCCATGAGCAGCCAGAGCCGCCAGCCAGCCATGAGCAGCCAGAGCCGCCAGCCAGCCATGAGCAGCCAGAGCCGCCAGCCAGCCATGAGCAGCCAGAGCCGCCAGCCAGCCATGAGCAGCCAGAGCCAGCCAGCCAGGATCCGCCAGAGCCAGCCAGCCAGGATCCGCCAGCCAGCCAGGATCCGCCAGCCAGCCAGGATCCGCCAGCCAGCCAGGATCCGCCACTCAGTCCGGAGCTGCCACTCAGTCCGGAGCTGCCACTCAGTCCGGAGCTGCCCCTCAGGCCGGAGCTGCCCCTTAGTCCGGTGCTGCCCCTTAATCCAGTGGGGTTAATTTGGAGGGTGGCCATTGGGAGGAGGCTACGGAAGCGGGGATTGACTATGGTGGGGTGGGGACCACGTCCGGAGCCGGAGCCGCCACCGTGGACAGATGCCCACCCAGACCCTCCCCTAGACTGTGGTTGTGCGCCCGGAGTTCGCACCTTGAGGGGGGGGGTTCTGTCACGTTCCTGACCTGTTTTCCATTGTTTTTGTATGTGTTGAGTTGGTCAGGGCGTGAGTTGGGGTGGGCATTCTATGTTATGTGTTTCTATGTTGGGTTAAATGTGTTGCCTGATATGGTTCTCAATTAGAGGCAGGTGTTTGACGTTTCCTCTGATTGAGAACCATATTAAGGTAGGCTGTTCTCACTGTTTGTTTGTGGGTGATTGTCTTCCGTGTTTGTGTTCGTCACCACACGGGACTGTTTCGTTTGTTTAGTCTGTTCCCGTTCGTGCGTTCTTCGTGTTATGTAAGTTCTCATGTTCAGGTCTGTTTAACGTCGTTTGTTGTTTTGTAGTTTGTTCAAGTGTATTTTCGTCTTCATTATTATTATTAAAATCATCATGTCTACATACCTCGCTGCGTGTTGGTCCGATCCATGCTCCTCCTCGTCTGAGGAGGAGAACGACGTCGACAGCCGTTACACCCCCTTTTTCCTCCAAAAATAACGATGGTCATTATGGCCAAACAGTTCTATTTTTGTTTCATCAGACCAGAGGATATTTCTCCAAAAAGTACGATCTTTGTCCCCATGTGCAGTTGCAAACTGTCGTCTGGCTTTTTTATGGCGGTTTTGGAGCAGTAGCTTCTTCCTTGCTGAGCGGCTGTTAAGGTTATGTCGATATAGGACTCGTTTTACTGTGGATATAGATACTTTTGTACCTGTTTCCTCCAGCATCTTCACAAGGTCCTTTGCTGTTGTTCTGGGATTGACTTGCACTTTTCGCACCAAAGTATGTTAATCTCTAGGAGACAGAACGCATCTCCTTCCTGAGCGGTATGACAGCTGCGTGGTCCCATGATGTTTATACTTGCGTACTATTGTTTGTACAGATGAACGTGGTGCCTTCAGTCGTTTGGAAATTGCTCCCAAGGATGAACCAGACTTGTGGAGGTCTACAATTTTTTTTCTGAGATCTTGGCTGATTTCTTTCGATTTTCCCATGATGTCAAGCAAAGAGGCACAGAGTTTGAAAGTAAGCCTTGAAATACATCCACAGGTACACTTCCAAATGACTCAAATTATGTCAATTAGCCTATTAGAAGCTTCTAAAGCCATGACATCATTTTCTGGAATTTTCCAAGCTGTTTAAAGGCACAGTCAGCTTAGTGTATGTAAACTTCTGACCCACTGGAATTGTGATACAGTGAATTAAAAGTGAAATAATCTGTCTGTAAACAATTGTTGGAAAAATTACTTGTGTCATGCACAATGTAGATGTCCTAACCGACTTGCCAAAACTATAGTTTGTTAACAAGAAATTTGTGGAGTGGTTGAAAAACTAGTTTTAATGACTCCAACCTCAGTGTATGTAAACTTCCGACTTCAACTGTATGTCTAAATGTGTTTATTGGGTTTCCACATTTGAAAACAAGGATGGTCCATCTTGGGCCATTATGGAGCTACAGTCAAGCATTCCAACTTCTCCTGTCTCTGTCACGCCCTGACCATAGTTTGCTTTGTATGTTTATATGTTTTGTTTGGTCAGGGTGTGATCTGAGTGGGCATTCTATGTTGTATGTCTAGTTTGTCTGTTTCTGTGTTTGGCCTGATATGGTTCTCAATCAGAGGCAGGTGTTAGTCGTTGTCTCTGATTGGGAACCATATTTAGCTAGCCTGTTTTGTCGTTGTGGGTGATTGTCTATGTGTAGTGTTTGTGTCAGCATGATTGGTATTTAGCTTCACGGTTGTTTCTTTGTTATTTTGTAGTGTTCAGTTTTTTCCATTAAAATGACGAACACTTGCTGCGTATTGGTCTTCCAATCCTGCAAACTTCTCCTCCTCAGATGAGGAGGACGAAGACAGCCGTGACAGTCTCGCTCCTGTGCTCCCCACTGCTCATGAACCTTGGCACCCATGTTTTGAATGCCATTGTCAAGAACTCCCTTAAAATCTGGTCCCAATTCCGAAATCACTTTAGCCTTAAACAAGCAAGCGGCTTCTTTCCATTGACATCTAATCATCTCTTCCTAGCGTCACAGATTGACACAGCATTCCAGTTCTGGCATAGGAACGGCCTGGTGTTTTCTTGTGACCTATTTGTTGACAACACATTCGTCTCATTTGATACTCTGAGGGTTGACCATAATATTCCCAATACAAATTTTTTAGATATCTGCAAACTCACAGCTTTTCCCTTCATTTCCACTCTAGCCCACTAAGTGTCCAGTCGAGAGGTGCTTTGATCTTAAAATAGGGGGGCGTTATTTTCACTTTGTAAAAAATCGTGCCCAAATTAAACTGCCTCGTACTCAATTCTTGCTCGTACAATATGCATATTATTATTACTATTGGATAGAAAACACTCTCTAGTTTCTAAAACCGTTTGAATTATATCTGTGAGTAAAACAGAACTCATTTTGCAGCAAACTTCCTATCAGGAAGTGAAAAATCTGAAATCGAGGCTCTGTTCCAGGGCCTTCCTATTAATTTGCCTGAAATCTATGGATCTACATGCACTGCATACGCCTTCCACTAGATGTCAACAGGCAGTGAGAGGTGGAATGGGGTGTCTAGCTTGATCTGAGGCCGAACAAGAGCTTTTGGAATGACGTGTCTGGAATTTTCATTGTCTTGGAAGGCGCGAGAAGGAACCCCAGATTGCGTTCTGAAAAGCTTTCGGTATAGACGTTAGATATCTCCGGCTCTGATTTTATTTGATATATGTGATAAAAACATCATAAAGTAGTTATTTTAAACCGAGTTATCAGTTTATTGAACGTTTATTGCGATTTTCGGAATTTTCTTTTCTTTGCGTTATGTGAAGTTGGGCACGTTTGCGCCACATGGCTAGCTTTGGCTGCTAATTCGACAGGAGAAGAGGACATTCTACAACCAAACAACGATTATTCTGGACAAAGGACTCCTTGGTAAAGATTCTGATGGAAGCTCAGCAAAAAGTAAGAACAATTTATGATGTTATTTCGTATTTCTGTTAAATGTTTTGTCATATTTTCCGCCCTTATTTTGGGCGCTGTCTCGCTATAACGTAAGCTCTATGTCGTACTAAAGTTATTTTTAAAAATCTAACACAGCGGTTGCATTAAGAACTAGTGTATCTTTCATTTGCTGTACAACATGTATTTTTTTGTAAAGTTTATGATGAGTTATTTGATTAGATTAGGTGACTGTCCAAGATTTCTCCGGACAATTTTGTGCATTTTGACTACGTATTCATATTGTAAAACCACGATTTGTACCGCTAAATATGCACATTTTCGAACAAAACATATATGTATTGTGTAACATGATGTTATAGGACTGTCATCTGATGAAGTTTGTCAAGGTTAGTGAATTATTTTATATCTTTTGCTGGTTTTTTGCGATCGCTACCTTTGCGGTGAATGAATGCGGTTGTGTGGTTGGCTATTGTAGTAAGCTAATATAATGCTATATTGTGTTTTCGCTGTAAAACACTTAAAAAATCGGAAATATTGGCTGGATTCACAAGATGTTTGTCTTTCATTTGCTGTACACCATGTATTTTTCATAAATGTTTTATGATGAGTATTTAGGTATTTCACGTTGCTCTCTGTAATCGTTCTAGCTGCTTTGGTGATATTTGTGATTGTAGCTGCAATGTAAAACTATGATTTATACCTGAAATATGCACATTTTTCGAACAAAACATAGATTTATTGTATAACATGTTATAAGACTGTCATCTGATGAAGTTGTTTCTTGGTTAGTGACTAATTATATCTTTATTTGGTCGAATTTGTGATAGCTACCTATGCGGTAAAAAAATTGTGAAAATATGCGGTTGAGTCTTTTGCTATTGTGGTTAGCTAATAGAAATACATATTGTGTTTTCGCTGTAAAACATTTAAAAAATCGGAAATGATGGCTGGATTCACAAGATGTGTATCTTTCATTTGGTGTCTTGGACTTGTGATTTCATGATATTTATATGCTAGTATTTACTTGTGGCGCTATGCTAGGCTATGCTAGTCAGCTTTTTTACTGATGAGGATGCTCCCGGATCCGGGATTGTGACCAAGTAGAAGTCTTAACCCGTATCTGAAGGGCACAATCTCCAGATTATTCAACATAATATAGAACATTAATCCACCTTCCTTGGCAAATACAAAATCTGCGTGGGAATAAGACATGGGTGTTCACTACCATTTTTTAAGTACTTCCCCTAGACCAGAATGCTACCACACATCAGGTGCTAGCTTGCCGCCTTGTCCTCTTTTACTGGAAGTCTGCAAAGCCGCCCACTTTTATGCAGTGGGTTAAGGAGGTGATGTCATCTCTGCCTCCTGAGAAGGTTAGGTACGCTGTGCTTGTGTCCCGACAAAAGTTTGACTTAACCTGGTCCCCATTAATACAATATGTGGAGAGCCTGTCCTTTTACTTAGTGTAACTTGCATATTTTGGTAAGCAGTCATGTCTGTTCTAGTGGCCATTTGTGCTGAAAATAATTTGTATTTAACTTTTTACGTTTTTGTTTCTATTACTGTTTTTCTGTTTGTTTCTGTCCTATTTAATTTACTTTAATAGCATATCCTTGTATGATTCCTTGGTTGGTGGGTGGGTGGGTGGATTGGAGGGAAGGTGGATTGGAGGGGTGGGTGGTTGGTCGGGAAGGAGAGATTGGAGGGCGGGAAGGAGAGATGGATGGATGGGAGTATGAGTGGTTGGGGTGGTGCTGTTTTTGTTCTCATATTTGAAAATCTATAAATAAAGTAAAACAATGAAAAAATAACAGAAATAGGCCTATGATCTTTCTCATTCATACGCAACCTACTGAATCCTACTGTAGCCTACTGTAACCTACTGAATCCTACTGTAACCTACTGAAGCCTACAGTAACCTACTGTAATCTACTGTAACCTACTGTAACCTACTGAAGCCTACTGTAATCTACCGTAGCCTACTGTAACCCACTGTAATCTACTATAACCCACTGTAATCTACTGTAACCTACTGTAGCCTACTGTGATCTACTGTAGTCTACTGTAACCTACTGAAGCCTGTTGTAACCTACTGTAATCTACTGCAGGGTACTGTAGCCGAATGTAACCTACTGTATCCTACTATAGCTTACTGTAACCCACTGTAATCTACTATAGCCTACTATAGCCTTCTGTAACCTACTGTAATCTACTGTAACCTACTGTAGCCTACTGTAACCTACTGTAGCCTACTGTAGTCTACTTGCATGACCCGAAGAGCTAAAATCACTTGTAGCAAAGTCACTTATGTCCCTAATCCATGACACACCAATAAGAATTCCCATTTGGAAGTTCCCTGATTATAAATTCATATTTAATGTCATAATTATCATTTTTAAATGTTTACGATCCACATATGCTAGAGATCTATAGACAAGTGTGATGTGTTCCCTGACCTCTTGTCACGCCCTGGCCTTAGTTATCTTTGTTTTTCTTTATTATTTTAGTTAGGTCAGGGTGTGACATGGGGGATGTTTGTGTTTTTGTCTCGTCTAGGGTGTTTGTATTGTCTAGGGGGTGTTTGTAGAGTTCATGGGGTTGTGTTCAGTGTAGGTGTTTATGTAAGTCTATGGTTGCCTAGATTGGTTCTCAATTAGAGACAGCTGTCTATCGTTGTCTCTGATTGGGAGCCATATTTAGGCAGCCATAGTCATTAGGTAGGTTGTGGGTAATTGTCTATGTGTAAGTTGCCAGTGTCTGCACTTATTTGTTTTGTATAGCTTCACGTTTGTTGTTTTGTTAGTTTGTAAAAGTGTTTGTTTCGTCTTCATTAAAAAGGAAGATGTATTGTTATTACGCTGCGCCTTGGTCCTCCTCTCTTTCTCCTAACGACGATCGTGACACCTCTATTATCAAAGCAAATTACTTTATCAAAATTCCTCCCCTTTTTACAAATATTTCTCCTATTACAGCTGTGGTTATTCATTCACATACAAATAAATTATTCTATAGCTTCCAGTCCAAATATCATATACATCTAAAACCCCATGGATAGATTTCCCCACTGTATATTTGGCCCCACTGTATATAAGTTCTGTCTGTGTTAATCCTGTTGACCAAATATAGGTCACTTGTGTCTATGTCGAAGATGTTGTTGAGTTCAATTTAATTTATACTTTGACCTCTTTCAGGTAACCTCAAGATGCTTGACTCACTACAGCTGCTTTTAAAGAACTTCCCAGTTATTTGTGTTCTGCATTCCAAATGTACTGCACTTTTGAATGTCTAGTTGGACATATCTAATAGTGTCTAATAAAAACACAGCAATGTATGCAAAGCATGCATCTGTTTGAAGGTTACTGTGTGTGTGTGGTGCAGTTTCTCTTGATGTCCACTATTCTCCATCTCACATCAGGCCTTGTGGGTGTCTGATGGTGTCTCAAGGTTGTCTGATGGTGTCTCGAGGGTGTCTGAGGGTCCAACCCCCCCAGAAAAAAGTATCCATAACTGTTATAGAGGTCTACCGTCCTCCCTCGGCTAACCTTTGTACTCTCGAGGAGTTAACTAGTTTGTCTTCTTTTATTAAATCAGAAGTTATTATCCTGAGTGACCTAAACAATGATTGAGAAATTTAGGCTTCAGACAATCTAAAAGACATGTGTGATGATCTAAACCTAACCCAGCTGGTGACTAAGACTACACGGCCCAACCCTAAAGATCCTTCAAAGTCAACTCTGATCTTATTTTAACGAATACAGATAAATATGTTTCTACTGGTGTCTTCGCACAAGACATAAGGGACTATTGCCCAGTTGTTTGTGTTAGAGATGTGAAACTACAAAAATCCAAGTCTCATGCCATCACAAAGAGGAACTTTAAAAACTTTAGTGAACATGTTTTTTTTTTTGTTTTGTTTTTTTTTACAATTTCTTCCACACCGAAGATATCATCCACTAATAGAGGGTTAGTAAATGCCCAGTGCACTACTTTTGTGAAAAAATGTGAACTAAATGTATTTGAGTCTGTTAATTATACACACACACAAGCATGAACCTTTCACCCAGAAGCATGCTCCAAACAGAACAACAGCCTTACCCCTGGTGTGCAGGATAGAACACTTTGCTCTGTCTCCAGTTAAGCTAAGAGGAACCAGTTAGTTTCTGTCAGCTCTTGGCTGAGCGCCCAGACATCATGGGGTCATGCTACACACACACAACAGTTACAACAGCCCTATACTAATGCACACACACTTTTCTATCTTATATGATTTAGTTTATTTGACAATCTCAATGCCTAGGCTTAAAGAATGATATTTTAGTACACAAGCATTAGTCAGGTTTAACAGAAAATTCCCTCACATTCCCCACTTAAGAAACTAAGTTTATTCTAAACTTTCAGTTAAACCCTTACAGCGTTAAAAATAATCATACAAACAATAAAGTTAAAATAAAAGAAAGAGCAATAAAACCCCTCTAGTGCTCGCCACTGCCATACATGGTAAATAACCTAAACAACCCATACATGGTAAATAACCTAAACAACCCGTACATGGTAAATAACCTAAACAACCCGTACATGGTAAATAACCTAAACAACCCATACATGGTAAATAACCTAAACAACCCATACATGGTAAATAACCTAAACAACCCGTACATGGTAAATAACCTAAACAACCCGTACGTGGTAAATAACCTAAACAACCCATACGTGGTAAATAACCTAAACAACCCATACGTGGTAAATAACCTAAACAACCCATACGTGGTAAATAACCTAAACAACCCATACGTGGTAAATAACCTAAACAACCCATACGTGGTAAATAACCTAAACAACCCATACGTGGTAAATAACCTAAACAACCCGTACATGGTAAATAACCTAAACAACCCGTACATGGTAAATAACCTAAACAACCCGTACATGGTAAATAACCTAAACAACCCGTACATGGTAAATAACCTAAACAACCCGTACATGGTAAATAACCTAAACAACCCGTACATGGTAAATAACCTAAACAACCCGTACATGGTAAATAACCTAAACAACCCGTACGTGGTAAATAACCTAAACAACCCATACGTGGTAAATAACCTAAACAACCCGTACGTGGTAAATAACCTAAACAACCCGTACGTGGTAAATAACCTAAACAACCCATACGTGGTAAATAACCTAAACAACCCATACGTGGTAAATAACCCATACGTGGTAAATAATCCCTTTCTGCCATCAGCACAGTCTTCTCTACATCAAATAGTTTTTACACACAAGTTTCATTAAAACACACAGGACAATCGTCACGCTGGCACCGGGCACAATGATAAGGGTCAGCATGGTGGAAATGACCATCGACTCTGGGACCACGTCTTCCCTTTGAACACCATCTGCAGTTGTCCCTCTTAGGACTACGTTTACAGACCAAATGAGCCATCAGGTCAATTTGAGCCCTGTGCTCAGGGTTTGGATCATTATCATCCTCAACGTAGCCTGGAATTGGGAATGGGTCAGGGAAATCAGACATGTACCCATCAGTGCTTTCCTGATCATTGTCAGGTTCCTCACCTTCCTCACCTTCCTCATCATCAGACTCCGCTTGGGCTCAGCCCTTCAATAATGGTGTGGTTACTGTATTTGGTCCTAGAGCTGTACCAACCCATCGCACCAGAACAGCTTTAATGCATGTTATTACTATAGTGCAAGCACAAAACATGAGGCATAAAACAATCCCAACCGGAAGGAGAATTTGAAGGAGCATAGTACCACATGGGCCTAATGTATTGTGGAACCATGATTTTGTCGAAGTACCCGCACTCTCAGAGGGGGCAAATGAGTGCACCAATGCCTCAAGCCTTCTTGCATGGCAAGAATAGTCTCAACGGCTTTGCAGCACAATTTCTTAACACAAGTTATAATCAGAATTATTGTAATAAAAAAAATAACTTTGCCATAAATCAACCAATTAAATATTGTAGCTCCCATAACACCAAATAATGACTGAACCCATCCAAACAGATTCAAATCCCCACTGAGCTCTTTCAGATTTTCCACTACAATAGTGAAGTTACCCTCACCCTGGGGTATGAATGTACAGCAATGGTCACCTATCATATGGCACACTCTTGTGCAAACATTCTGTCCCCATATGTACTTAGCCTACGGCTACAAATACATTTTGCACAATTAATCATTCTATCTAATTCATAACACGTTAGTCACTACTGCTAGTCCACTTACATAGTTATAAACATACTAAAACATGCTCAGGTCAATTGTACTGTATCATCCAGAAAGCCATATGTATTGATGTGCTTTAACATTAGAATTCTGATAACATGGTAAAATAGAACCTCTACTATCAATGTTATTTATCTCAAATGTAGTGCTCCACATTGAGTCTATCACTCAAATTCAAGACCCTCAATTTAGCACACACCAATACAGTTAGATTATACATTTACAAACGGGATCATATATAGACAGTTTGTACTACTTATTACTTTTTATCATTACACCCCCCGTTTATCCCCGTCTTACACTGTCGTGAGTGGCATGTTAATGACAGATCGGTATCTCAATGCATTCTTAGCCTAAATAACTATACATTTAGCAGTGTGTAAACCTCCTCAATCAACCTGATACCCCAAAACAACAATTTTAGACAAGTAAATAAATGATGACAGTTGACCAATCCCATAACCCCGAGAAAGGCCAGATCAGAACAACAATTCAGTTCAGTTTATATCTGATTCAGGAAATCCTGACAAATGATCTACTATATGACATATTATTACTTCGGACCAATATTATTAATACAAATCTCTAAAACAAATGTCAAAGTGAATAACAACACATTCTGTTGAAACAATTTTTCCAAATTGGTTATGCTCCCCTTATCACACTGTCATCCTCATCGCAGTCATAGGATCAGGAAATTACCCGATCATCCAGCAGACCCAATCTGGTGAGATTTATCTAAACAAAACAGAACAAACAATGCAACAATACACTCCTTCATATATCACTCTATACATCCCTACATATCACTCAAGGTGTGTAAACTTCAATCCAAAAACCTCAAAACACTGGTAATTCCCCCATTTTGACACGACTCACCATAGTGACTAACGTGTAAAAAACAACAAGAAATAAACAAATTAAACAAATTAAAATAACAAAATCGAATTAGAATCACTACCCATAATAACTTCATAAAGAAAAATAATTATACCCATAACTTGATTCAAGGAATAGAAAAATAGACTAGAGACAGGACTATCCATCTCGTGGTCCGAATCACACATATAACTATTAATTATAAACTTCTCCGTAAATATTAGTATTATAAATGACCTTGAAATCAGTATTACAAATTACCTTAAATCATCAACCAACCATCTCTTGGCTTTCCAGTGAGGGCGATCAAACCACACTAGAAAGTCAGGACAGAGGTCAGAGGTCATTCAAACCCTTCAAATAAGTGTTTCTTTCTGTAATAGATTAATTATTTAAAAACAGTCAAACATTTCATACATGTCAAACATTTCATACATGTCAAACATTTCATACATATCAAACATTTCATACATGTCAAACATTTCATGTCATACATTTCATACATGTCAAACATTTCATACATGTCAAACATTTCATACATGTCAAACATTTCATACATGTCATACATTTCATACATGTCAAACATTTCATACATGTCAAACATTTCATACATGTCAAACATTTCATACATGTCAAACATTTCATACATGTCATACATTTCATACATGTCATACATTTCATACATCTCATACATGTCATACATTTCGTATCCAAGGTTACAGTTTCTTCAGTACATTCCTTATCAAAAGAATACACATGTTCAATTAAAACTCAGAAAATAAAACTTCAGAAAATGTCATTTGTGTACCCCTTTCAAGATACCTCGGCTCTAACCCGTGAAAAACCCACAGAAAACAAATAAAATAACCCCACACAATAAATCAGACATGATATTGAAACACTAACAAACATTCATGTTGTAGGGTAAAAACAAACAACATTTTCATTGCCTTATTTAATGTGGGAGCTCCCTTAACATGCATATTGTAGTGGACTTCCATCAGTCCTGGAAGATAGAATCCTACTGAAAACACATCAGATAATACTGTGTCCCATTATGAGGAATAGACACCTTCTAAAGTAAACAGTACCAGAGCCCCTTTCTGGTAATCCTGTCATTTTAACCTGTTGCATTGATTTAGTCAAAATATAAAACCTGTTTTAACAAATCAGCTCAATACTCATCAGCTCAATATTCAGTACTAAAACATTCACTTCAGATACTTTCCACTGTTCCATGTAATGGAAACAGAGTATCGTTTTAAATGACATTACCTTCCTGCTCAAATTCACTGGTGTTACCTAAACTACAAAACTGAGCAATAATAATCAGAAACTGTCAAAGAATGTTTCTGATTCAACTATTCAGACCTCTGCTTCATTGCGTCCCTTACAGCCTGATATAGCCCAGCGAGCACGACTCGCTTTCACCTACGGAATTAAACATGGCATTATTAGAGTCTATCCAAAAACCACTAATAACATATTTACATTCACATTATTAGAAGGCATTGTTTTAATTTAAATCCATCCTAACAATATTACTCTATATTTTTAATACCAACCTCTGCTGGATATTCCCTTTCTGCTTCATACTTATTAAACCTCTATTATTATAAGATTAACATGTAATGTGCCAAATCCACAAAATACATCAGCCAATTCCTAAGGGAAAATATACATTTCGATGGGATTTAAAATAGTTCACAATACATGAGCCTCTTTCTGCCCACAACTTCAATTCAGTCAGTAACATGGACCCAATGCTATTGAAATTACGAGTAAATTCCGCAAATAACCCAATTATAATGGTTTGTAGTCTTGACATCTGGCACATAATAACGACACAATTACCAGAAAATAGCCTTAACGTTCATCCAAGTGTTTCTTTCCAAAGATTTCACGTGCAAAGGGGATTTAGCAGTCAACGACTTGAATGAGCGCAGTTGCACTTGGCCAAATCAATTCCTGTAATTAATTCAGTAATTATATATTTACTCTGACACGTCGCGACCCACTATTAACAGGTTCGGGTCGCGACCCATACAGTAAGAAAGGCTGACCTAGATGGGCAGAGAGTTCATGCAGAGGGAGAAGGCATTAAGTGTCCCAATTGTCCCAATGCATTTTAACATCGGTGGGGCCTGAATGCAGGTGGCCAAAGAGATCCTGGACAAAGGTGAGATTGTCTATCACTTTCAAAAGATCTGACAATGTAAAGCTGAAGGATTGTAGCCTAGTCTACATCATACACTTCTCCTTGTGTCATTACCATGTGATGGGATATAAGGTGCTACAGTACATTGTCCTGGATCCACTTTATAGAATATTACTAGTGTTTGATAGCATTATTGTTTTACCTACCATGTTTGTTAGCTAATTCTCAAGGTCAATGTTTGAATTTAAGTATATACAGTACCAGTCGAAAGATTGGACACACATACCCATTCAAGGGTTTTTCTTTATTTTTACTATTTTCTACATTGTAGAATAATAATGAAGACATTAAAACTATGAAATAACACATATGGAATCATGTAGTAACCAAAAAAGTGTTAAACAAATCAAAATATATTTTATATTTGAGATTCTTCAAAGTAGCCACCTTTTGCCTTGATGACAGCTTTGCATGGGGGGTCAATGAATATGTTGTAAAAGCGTTACAGTGAAAATGGTTAACTTTGTTAAAGCAAGGCCCCTGAACTATTATGTATTTTCTGCACTATGCAATGATATGGGCAGCGACCATGTAACGCCTTTACAACATACAGAAGTGCACTGGTTATCAAAGGGCAAAGTTTTTGAGCTTAAAGATTTCTTTACTGTCCATAATTTTCACTTGTCTGACTGCTTGCATGATGCCAAGTTTCTCACACAACTGGCCTATCTGGGTGATGTTTTTTCTCACCTGAATGATCTGAATCTAGGATTACAGGGACTCTCGGCAACTTCAATGTGCAGGACAAAATTGAGGCTATGATTAAGAAGTTGGAGCTCTTCTCTGTCTGCATTAACAAGGTCAACACACAGGTCTTTCAGTCATTGTATGATTTTTTTGTGTGCAAATGAACTCAAGCTTACAGACAATGTCAAATGTGATATAGCGAAGCACCTGAGTGAGTTGGGTGCGCAATTACACAGGTACTTTCCCGAAACGGATGACACAAACAACTGGATTCGTTATCCCTTTCATGCCCTGCCTCCAGTCCACTTACCGATATCTGAACAAGAGAGCCTCATCAAAAGCCCTGGGTAAAGCCAATTGTAGCAACCTTAACCTAATAACTAGCGACCTCATCAAGGGGTTTGGAACCCCCCGGATATGTTACAGTATAGGCTTATTAACACCCATAGATAAAAAAGAAAAAAAAAGAATATGACTGAAAAATGCTTCATGAGCATAGTTCAACTGTCACACCCCACCGTAACCCAAATAGAAGCTTATTTGAATACATTGTTTTTAAACAATGTAAATGTAAACAAACACCATATAGCTTCAAATAAATAGAATGCTGAACTCATGGATGGTTAGTCATTGCATCCATCTTTGTTCATGAATTTAAGAGTGTTTATATTTCTCCACCACTATCCCTCAACTGTTTAACAAAACAGAGGTGGGGTAACCACTTTGTGCTTGTTGTTTGAATTGCAGATTGCCCCTTTAAACTAGACTACAGGAAATAATACCACAGAGACCTAGAGTGGTCCTCCAGCTCAGTTGGTACAGCATGGTGCTTAGCTCTTGCAATGCCATGATAGCGGGTTTGAGTCCCGGGACCACACATAAGTTGCTATGCATAAAAGCATTTGCCAAGTGTAATATATTTTTATGATATATTAGCATGATTTGTACAAGGGGTGGAATTTTCTTCTGGATATAATTATTTGAAAACAAATTTAGCTGACCTGGACATTTGTAAACAGTAGGCTGTAATCAGCAATAGTTGGTTTATTTAGTGTTTTTTAACAAACACTTGGCTTAACAAACACTCTGTTGCCAACAAAAATACATTATTAACCCTCGGATGACACCTAGTGGACAGAAAAAGCAGCTCAAGCACCACTACTAACATAATGACAACCTATCTGAAGACAGGCTATTCCTTTCCTATTTTACAGACATGCCCAATATGAGCAAAGCACCTTGTCATGAGTAATTAGGCTACGTATTCCAATGTCTGACCCAATCATTTCTGGGTGGGTTAGACCTAGGCTGTAGCATAATGTAGGTGCAAGGATGGAGTTTCTTTGGCAGCTGAGTGCAGTGATGATCTGGCATCGTAGGGCACCTGAAAAAAGAGTGTGGAAGGAAGTGTGATTTTTTTTTAACGTAAACCATAGGATACTTTCCAGAAATCCACTCTGACATAAATGAGCTGTGATGCTCTAAATAATAATTTTTGCCAGATATAGAAAGATAACATACAAGCATATGCTACATCACAATCTCTAATGTAGGCCTACGGTAAGTTATGTAAATAGCAAAGTATAATAACAGCATATAGCACATCACCCCAATTACAACAATTGCAGTTACAGTGCAGGAGTTCAACTAGGATTCGTAGGCTGTCCAGTGCTCTGCGTGAGGTCATTTGCAGTTCAACTAGGATTCGTAGGCTGTCCAGTGCTCTACGTGAGGTCATTTTCAGTTCAACTAGGATTCGTAGGCTGTCCAGTGCTCTACGTGAGGTCATTTGCAGTTCAACTAGGATTCGTAGGCTGTCCAGTGCTCTACGTGAGGTCATTTGCAGTTCAACTAGGATTCGTAGGCTGTCCAGTGCTCTACGTGAGGTCATTTGCAGTTCAACTAGGATTCGTAGGCTGTCCAGTGCTCTACGTGAGGTCATTTGCAGTTCAACTAGGATTCGTAGGCTGTCCAGTGCTCTACGTGAGGTCATTTGCAGTTCAACTAGGATTCGTAGGCTGTCCAGTGCTCTACGTGAGGTCATTTGCAGTTCAACTAGGATTCGTAGGCTGTCCAGTGCTCTACGTGAGGTCATTTGCAGTTCAACTAGGATTCGTAGGCTGTCCAGTGCTCTACGTGAGGTCATTTGCAGTTCAACTAGGATTCGTAGGCTGTCCAGTGCTCTACGTGAGGTCATTTGCAGTTCAACTAGGATTCGTAGGCTGTCCAGTGCTCTACGTGAGGTCATTTGCAGTTCAACTGTTCTCTTTTTAGCAGATCTAACATAATTACACTGGATAAAAACAGGTTGTTTGGATGCTGGCTGATAGCAGTTATTCACGATAATTCCTGCATAATGACTGTTGGGCAGGCCTTCCCTGGGAGGAAGAGCAGCTCTGTCTTGTCGAGGATGAGCTTGAGGTGGTGGGCCGAAATCCAAGCAGAGATATTTGCCAGGCACACAGAGATGTGTGTCGCAACATGGGTGTCAGAAAGGGGGAAGAAGAAAAGTAGTTAAGTGTCAGAGGCGAGGGTCTAGCTCCGAGCTGTGGGGGACACCAGTAGTGAGAGTATGTGGTGCAGATACAGATCCTCTCCACATCACCTGGTAGGAGCGGCCTGCCAGGTAGGATGCAACCCAAGAGTGTGCAAAGCCTGAGACGCCCTGAGAAGGGGTAGAGGAGGATCTAATGGTTTATGGTGTCGAAGGCAGTGGATGGATCTAGGAGGATGAGAACAGAGGAGAGAGAGTCAGCTTTGGCAGTGCAGAGAGCCTCTATGACACCGAGAAGAGCAATCTCGGTTGAGTGACCCGTCTTGAAGCCTGACTGGTTAGGGTCAAGAATAACGTTCTGAGAGAGATAGCGAGAGAGTTGGTCACAGACAGCACGCTCAAGTGTTTTGGAAAGAAAAGAAAGAAAGGATACCGGTCTGTAGCTTTTGATGTCAGAGGGTTCAAGTGTTGGTTTCTTGAGGAGGGGAGCGACTCAGGCAATTTCGAAGTCAGAGGGGACGCAGACAGTGGTCATGGATGAGTTGATGAGGGAAATGAGGAATGGGAAAGGGTCTCCAGAGATGGTCTGGAGGAGGGGAAGGGGTCGAGCGTCAGGTTGTCGGGTTGCCGGACCTCACTAGTCAGGGGATTTCATCTGGAGAGAGACCATTATCTGTCTGGCATCTGTAAGCTTAAGCCTTACACATACAGACATTGATGCAGGGCTGTAGATGTAATCAATCTGTAGATGTAAATAAATGTACAATATTCTGGTTATATTTTGAGAACCACATAATATTGTTCAGAATTGACTGGTGAATATGAAAGTGTTAAACTGCTGATGAACAACTTCAGGTGTCTTGTGTTTCTGTCTGCTCCTGGGCCAAGCAGACCTGAACACCATTACTATTTTATAGTGACTATTTCCATAATCTCTCAGTTCACTTGGTGACCATATCCAAAGTTGTAAATATTACCCTTCAATTACTTTTATGGTAGGTAAATAACAGGGTCAAACACCATACAAAGGGGTTCTTGGTCTGGTCAGATTGACCCATAGCTAAGAACTAAGAATAAAAAAGAGTTGCTGACCTTTTCATTCCCGAGTTTCACCCGTGGCCCCAACACAGTCCTATACTGCACCTCTCTGCAACCAATAAATGCCCCTCCTTCACATGCCTCTGCAATGAATTCAAATTGACCATTAAACCGGAGCCTTTGATTCATATTTTCAATATCAAACTTCCTATCTCCCTTAAGCTGGCTGTCTCTCTCTCTCAATTCAATTAATTTTCAATTTAAGGCCTTTATTGGCAAGGGAAACATACAGTTGAGATCGGAAGTTTACATACACTTAGGATGGAGTCACTAAAGCTCCTTTTTCAACCACTCCACAAATTTCTTGTTAACAAACTATAGTTTTGGCAAGTCGGTTAGGATATCTACTTTGTGCATGACACAAGTAATTTTCCCAACAATTGTTTACAGACAGATTATTTCACTTATAATTCACTGTATCACATTCCAGTGGGTCAGAAGTTTACATACACTAAGTTGACTGTGCCTTTAAACAGCTTGGAAAATTCCAGAAAATAATGTCATGGCTTTAGAAGCTTCTGATAGGCTAATTGACACAATTTGAGTCATTTGGAGGTGTACCTGTGGATGTATTTCAAGGCCTACCTTCAAACTCAGTGCCTCTTTGCTTGACATCATGGGAAAATCAAAAGAAATCAGCCAAGAAATCAGCAAAAAAAATTGTCCAAACACCTGTAGGTACCACGTTCATCTGTACAAACAATAGTACGCAAGTATAAACACCATGGGACCATGTAGCCGTCATACTGCTCAGGAAGGAGAGGCATTCTGTCTCCTAGAGATGAACGTACTTTGGTGCAAAAAGTGCAAGTCAATCCCAGAACAACAGCAAAGGACCTTGTGAAGATGCTGGAGGAAACAGGTACAAAAGTATCTATATCCACAGTAAAACGAGTCCTATATTGACATAACCTGAAAGGCCGCTCAGCAAGGAAGAAGCCACTGCTCCAAAACCGCCATAAAAAATACAGACTACGGTTTGCAACTGCACATGGGGACAAAGATCGTACTTTTGGAGAAATGTCCTCTGGTCTGATGAAACAAAAATAGAACTGTTTGGCCATAATGGCCATTGTTATGTTTGGAGGAAAAAGGGGGAGGCTTGCAAGCCAATGAACACCATCCCAACTGTGAAGCACGGGGGTGGCAGCATCATGTTGTGGGGGTGCTTTGCTGCAGGAGATACTGGTGCACTTCACAAAATAGATGGCATCATGAGGGCTGAAAATGTTATTTATTGAACAACATCAAGACATCAGTCAGGAAGTTAAAGCTTGGTCGCAAACGGTCTTCCAAATGGAAGCATACTTCCAAAGTTGTGGCAAAATGGCTTAAGGAGAACAAAGTCAAGGTATTGGAGTGGCCATCGCAAAGCCCTGACCTCAATCCTATAGAAAATTTGTGGGCAGAACTGAAAAAGTGTGTGCGAGCAAGGATGCCCACAAACCTGACTCAGTTACACCAGACCTGTCAGGAATGGGCCAAAATTCACCCAACTGATTGTGGGAAGCTCGTGGAAGGCTACCCGAAACATTTGACCCAAGTTAAACAATTTAAAGGCAATGCTACCAAATACTAATTGAGTGCATGTAAACTTCTGACCCACTGGGAATGTGATGAAATAAATAAAAGCTGAAATAAATCATTCTCTCTACTATTATTCTGACATTTCACATTCTTAAAATAAAGTGGTGCTCGTAACCGACCTAAAACAAGGAATTTTTACTTGGATTAAATGTCAGGAATTGTAAAAAACTGAGTTTAAAAGTACTTGGCTAAGGTGTATGTAAACTTCCGACTTCAACTGTATGTTAACATTACCAAAGCAAGTGAAGGAGATAATAAACAAAACTGAAGTAAAAAATACTAATGTACAGTAAACATTACACTCACGACAGTTCAAAAAGAGTAATGTCATTTTCAGTTCAAATTTCAAATGTCATTATGTCTATATACAGTGTTGTAACGATGTGCAAATAGTTAAAGTACACAAGGGAAAATAAATAATCAATAATATGGGTTGTATTTACAATGGTGTTTGTTCTTCACTGGTTGCCGTTTGCTTGTTGCAACAGGTCACAAATCTTGCTGCTGTGATTGCACACTGGGGTATTTCACCCAATAGATATGGGAGTTTATCAAAATTGGATTTGTTTTTGAATTCTCTCTCTCCCTTACAGCTGTCTCTCTCCCGCCCTCTTACATCTCTCACTCTCTCTCTCTCTCTCTCTCTCTCTCTCTCTCTCTCTCTCTCTCTCTCTCTCTCTCTCTCTCTCTCTCTCTCTCTCTCTCTTACAGCTGTCTTTCTCTCTGTCTCTCTCTCACTTACAGCTGTCTCTCTCTCGCTCTGTCTCTCTCTCTCTGTCTCTCACCCACCCACCCACCTGGCTCTCTGTCCCTTACAGCTCAGCTGAGTTATGACCCAGGAGTGCACCTCACCGTTTGGTGGCGTGTAATTTGAATACAGATTAGCTGGCCCCAGTGTTCCAGTGCTTTGCCATTACCATTACTGGGGACAGTAATTTGACTAATGAACACACAGGTTATCGCAAGGTCATCACCTTCGCTGCTCAAGTGGGGTGGGGTGGGGGGGGGTGGAGGCGGCCGCACTGGGCGGCCCACTTTTGGTGGCAGGGCGACGACGTCTTTCGATAGCATAATTAGTTCCTTTAATTAAGAGTTTAGACAGCTTATTGAATAAATCCTCTTGTAATTAAGCAGCCAATCTCCTATTCCGATCATTCATGAGTTGTTTCCCACTCCCTCCCACTTCCTTTTTCCATTTGAATGTTTCCTAAATTCCTTCTCTTGTGCTGTAAGTGGTATACATTCTTCTGAGTGTTGCCTACCACCCAGATCCATGCTTGTGTATACCTTTAGCACCCTACCTTTGCTTTATTTCCACCTAAACACAGAAAGTCAACACATTGCTGATAATATTGTACTGCATTTTTGTGTCTAGATTGAATCTAATGTAGAGCCAAGTAGTGCAGAGTGTTTTATTTTGGGCTATTAATACAACCCAAGCCTCTTAGGTTAGGTCTCTTCAGACTTCCTGTTGCTCAACCATAATGACATGTTGGAACGCTGCTGATAGTAAAGTAGGTCCAAATCTTCACAGGTAGTCATCATCTTATCAGCTCATGATGTTAACATTACTGATCATAATGTCAAAGGGTTAGGGGTATCTGTCAAGAGAGACCTTGGCTGACTGCTTCCATCTGTCTGGTTCCTGGGGCCAATGCTGTGCGGCGCGGCCTGTTTAATGGATGCCCAGTCAACAGAGTCCTCCTCCCTTTCTCCACAACCTCACTCCACCAGGTATATCTTTCAGAATATTTTCTGCATTTTATTGCGCTTAGCACACCTCCTGACTCCTGTGATCTTTTAATCCCCTGAGCCATTACTTCTGCAGTGTTGCTGAACCTCCCAGGTCTCCTATACTAGCTACCCCTCACCCTGCCTGCCTTCCTCCCCTCACGTCATTATTTACCCCCCTGCTCCGTCTGGATGGAGGTGGCTGTCTGGCTGATGTCCCAATGTATTTGTCACTTTCACACGAGGAGGTCAAACGGCAGGCCTGTCTTTTTTTCAGCTTTTTCATTCTCTTTTAAGTAAAACATTAACATCTTCCATTCCTTTAGAGAAAAAATCATTAAAATATTTTAACAGTGGCAATCTAGGCATCTTTATCTTTTGATATCCTTTCTATCCTCCTCACCTACAGATAACAGCTTGTTATCTACTCCAAAATCCACCCCACATAATTAAATAGAAATGATCAACTGATAGTTATAAAAAAAAAAAACTTGGCATCCTTGAAGTGTCTGCCCTTCAGTGCCAGTGAGGTGAGCTGTCAGTCCCTGTGTGCTTGCTCTGTGTTGTCTATCTGATGGTATGGTCTTATGCTTTAGGTCAGACTGGACTCACCAGTGACAATTCAGTTAGAGGACAAAATGGGCATTATCAGGTGCCAAACTAATTGCTCATTAGAAATGGTGCCTGGAAAAGTACATTGTGTTGAGATTACTGCTGAGTCTATGATGAATCATTAGAAAGATGCATTTGATTGACAGTTGATCTTCGATTGACAATTTATCAAGATCCTTGAAATTATGCGCTTAGTTGTCATTCAGTGACTAACAACCAAACCATATGGGATGTTTGTACCTGAGAAACTCATTTGAAAATAAATGTGTGATTATTATTGCAATAAAAATCATAATCACTTATCAATTTGGAATGATCAAAACACTGACCTCAAACGTATTTCTGCATAATTAAGATGATACACACAGCAAGTCACCTTAAACTATAGTCATTTAAACTCTTTTACAGAGGGTGACTTGTAGGCTACCTGAGGGAAGTTACTCACAGAGCAGCTTAAGATGAGGAGACTGTGCATTCATAAGAATTATGTCCCTTTTATTGCACACTGTAAAATGCACAGCTGATTTATCTAACAGTCCTCTCACTGCATCGGAAACTCATTTCAATCAGAAATGGCAGAACTTGATTTAAGAATTCATTCTTTAATGGGCTAGCCTTGGTCAAATTTAAACATATTCAATTAATCAGCAAAACATTCAATATGCCCTGTCTTAAACCCAGTTAAGCAAACAAAGGCCTTTTAATATACATTTTCCAGGAGATTTCTTTATTGATTTGGTGCAAAATGATTTGTGTGATACATTCTAGTGGATCAATAAAGGGCGAATCAATATCTTATATAGAAAAATCATCGCATCAAAGATGAAGTGCCAACGAACTGTAAAAAGCCAAACTTTTAACGTTTACAACTAGTGATGTCCTGAGGCATAGCTACTCAACTAGTGATGTCCTGAGGCATAGCTACTCAACTAGTGATGTCCTGAGGCATAGCTACTCAACTAGTGATGTCCTGAGGCATAGCTACTCAACTAGTGATGTCCTGAGGCATAGCTACTCAACTAGTGATGTCCTGAGGCATAGCTACTCAACTAGTGATGTCCTGAGGCATAGCTACTCAACTAGTGATGTCCTGAGGCATAGCTACTCAACTAGTGATATCCTGAGGCATAGCTACTCAACTAGTGATGTCCTGAGGCATAGCTACTCAACTAGTGATATCCTGAGGCATAGCTACTCAACTAGTGATGTCCTGAGGCATAGCTACTCAACTAGTGATGTCCTGAGGCATAGCTACTCAACTAGTGATGTCCTGAGGCATAGCTACTCAACTAGTGATGTCCTGAGGCATAGCTACTCAACTAGTGATATCCTGAGGCATAGCTACTCAACTAGTGATATCCTGAGGCATAGCTACTCAACTAGTGATGTCCTGAGGCATAGCTACTCAACTAGTGATATCCTGAGGCATAGCTACTCAACTAGTGATGTCCTGAGGCATAGCTACTCAACTAGTGATGTCCTGAGGCATAGCTACTCAACTAGTGATGTCCTGAGGCATAGCTACTCAACTAGTGATGTCCTGAGGCATAGCTACTCTGCTGATCTGCTGAAACACAGGAGATCTTTACATAACAAACTTGTCCTTATTTCGACCACAGCAAATAATTATCTGCAAAATTGTGTAGAACTAAATATACCATGAAAATGTACAAATATGGCTCAATTTTCAAAGTTGATTGTGTGTGGATCGTGACAGCGACTGCTTCCATTTTCATAACTAGGAAAGAAGCTTAATGTGACTGCAGAAGTAGGCAGTCATTGTCTGACCTGGTGGAGATTCTGGAACTGTCCAAGATCCTGAAGGACATCATCAAGCAAGACATCTCTATACATGTCCTTCATAGGAGTGACTTTAAATGGTCTTGCCATATTGTTTCCATAAGAATAACTCCATCTTAAATCTTTCTAAATTGTAATATACCTGGGTAAAGGGAAAAGACTGGGAACATTGCAATGCAAATACTGTACATTCAATGACTTTTTAGACATTTAAACAAATGGCAGCACAACCTCAGAATTAGATTTAACCAAAGGGAGCCTTCCCCAACCAGCTGAAGTGCACTTGCTTGGCTGGCTACAGGAGGCTAAAGCAATGTCAACTCCAAGAGGATGATAAATTGCGTTTGTTTAAGACATCATTACATTGTACTTTTTTTTATGGAGGTCAGTATTTAATAACAGTTGAGGTTGATGGAGGAACGCAGGCGGCCTCACCGGACGTCCCTACTGGTCAGCGGGGGTGACGGGCCATGACTACAAACATGAGGATATTACAGAGGCTGGACTGCTCCGGGATGTTGTCGTAATCTCACACAATCTGCTGCCTGCTCTTGTGTGTAATATCCTGCTGAAAACTTTCACTGAGGGAGACCAGGGAGGGAGGGGGAAAAAGCCCTGCACAAATCGGAGGGTAGTTGTTTTAAATTACAGGCAAACGGTTCTCGAAGTGAACAACTTCTTCACCCAAGCACTTTATAAAGTTGTCAGGATTATTTGCTCCCCAGCACAAATGAATGCAGCCGTCAATGTTTGACCTGGTGTTACCTGAGACGTATGCACTGTAAAGGTTGCAGGGCAAAAGCTTTCTTGTTTCTGGCAAGTATAGTAGGCTATTCCTTTATTAGAAAAATAATCCAATGCAAAACACAATGTCTTGCATTCGGGCTATTTTTCAGAACCTTATGCATCCATGTATTGCCAAGCCCCAGAAAGACACAGTCAAACCTGTATGGACATGCCCAAGCTTTAGGCTGTAGCCTATGTGGACACTATAAGGCTTAGAATTCCTTGACACTACAGCATCTATAGATCAGGGTAACCTACTCCTTGACACTACAGCATCTATAGACCAGGGTAACCTACCCCATGACACTACAGCATCTATAGATCAGGGTAACCTACCCCATGACACTACAGCATCTACAGATCAGGGTAACCTACTCCTTGACACTACAGCATCTATAGATCAGGGTAACCTACCCCTTGACACTACAGAATCTATAGATCAGGGTAACCTACCCCATGACACTAAAGCAAATGTACAGATGAAGACCACAGACCCAAACATTCCTTGTATAGTGTCAAGATCAGCAGGTCTAATACAGGAATCCCCCATGGTACCCCCTACCAATACCCCTGTCCCCTTAGCAGGGCTCCATCACTGCTGAACCAGTCTGACTCTTGCCCTCTTCTGTTGAGCCTATATTCCCCAGGCTGAGTGGTGTGATGAAGATATAACCGAGTCATCAACCTTTGGGGAATGATGTGACCTGTGTGATATCCTGGTAGTGACTCCTGCACAAAGTCCCTGGTATGATGGCCATCTTCCACCGTACAGAATAAAGCAGAAGCTATTGAGTTGTTAGGAGAGCGATTGGCTGGGTTTTACAACAGGAAAGTGATTCCCCTGAGCTGTCAGGATACATCAGTGGCTTTACTATCTGAAGACCTTAACTGGAGACAGACCTTGACTGGTCAAGGGTTCCTCACCAATGAAAAATTATCTTTGAATTGTTTTATTTTTTTTATATAACTTTAAGTGGATATCTTAATTATTATTGTATTTTTATTTAATGCCTTTAGATTACACATTTCACAGTTTACAGAAGTCAGAGGAAACAAAATAAATATACATTTAACACCCCCCCCAGACTATTAAAAAAAAGAATGAACCTAAAAAACAAGTACAACAGAAATAAACTGGTTGTGTCCGAATACCATACTAGAGCACTACATAACAGCATACTATGTACTTATCATTGCATACCATTTAGCACGTACTGTTTAGTAAAAAGTATGCAGTATGCCACGGCCACAATGCAGTACCTGAATGCAGCTCCTGAATGGCTCAGTAGGTGGGCATGGGCCAAGTGAGGGTGGATTTTTCCAAATTCAACAGACATGCATCCATTAATCAGCCTGATAATAGAGCCCCACAGTAGAAGTGTCATTATACCTAGCGGTCAAACAAGGAAATGGTTCCAATAATTTTTCCAGCACACATTTTTCCAATAGGGAATTTTAGAAACACTTAAAATAAGGGCTGTGTTTCATGTAGGCTTACCCTGGTGTGACATTATGATAACCATGTAAATCTCTCTAGGAGGACAAGGTGACTTTTATCAATATATTTGGCTCTATTTACTCTGACTCGAAAATGCTAATTAGCATCAAAGTAGACATCACGCAAGACTACAAGTCCCTGCAAGCTCCTGCACATCATCTCTAGCTGACACCTTTGCTAACAGGTATTGTGTCAATTTAAAACTTGCGCAAGACAGTTCACAGAATTGTCCATTTAAAGAAATGTAGACAATTTATTCATTACTAACATTTTGCTAACATTAGATAGTTAATCCAGAGATTCTTACCTTTGCCTCGATTCGGCAGTCTCATCAAGATCATTATGGCGTTTGTAGTTCTTTATGATAGCCATATTAGAAGCTAATTAGCATTTCATTTTAGGGGGGGGAATATATTGATAAAAGTCACCTTGTCCTAGAGAAACTTACACAGTTAGCAAAACGTCACGCCCGGGTAAGCCTACATGAAACACATCCTTTTTTTTGTGTTTCTAAAATCCCCTATGGGAAAAATGAATGGTGGAAAAACGATTGGAACCATTCCCATGTTTGACCGCTAGGTTTAATGACTCATACTGTGGTACTTCATAGAGCTCATTTTCCATTTCCATGAATTTCTCTAAACTCTGAATAGAATAGGAATGGAGTTATAGGTCTACTCAGGCTGGTTATAGGCAGACTATCGCATTCCACATATACCATACCAAAGATGTAGCTTACGTTGCAATACTTGTGATCATTTCAAGGAGAAATGAACCTACTACATTTGAACACCACCGCAGAAGTTGACCAATTAATTAGCCTAATTTTGTTTGGCTACTTGAAGATAACTTTTTCCAATGCATTGTGGAAAGTGTGCATTGAATTCTACTAGATGAAGAGCTGAGATGAGTATAAAATTGTGGCATTTAAACCATACTCGATTTTCGAAAATTCCCATACTATAACACATTCTATTTTGGCATACTGAGAATCCATGATTGTTTCCCGCTATTCGTTGATTTCGGTAACACATCCCCGTATCTAATGATCAGCTGTTGTCAAAGCCAAAATGAGTATGATATCTGGGCATTTAAAGTATGCTAGAGTTTCAAAATGTAGCATGTAGCATACAACTCCCGATCGGCGCAGCAGTCTAAGGCACTGCATCTCAGTGCAAGAGGCATCACTACAGTCCCTGGTTCGAATCCAGGCTGTATCACATCCTGCCATGATGGGGAGTCCCATAGGGCGCCGCACAATTGGCCCAGCGTCGTCCGGGTTTGGCTGGGGTAGGCCGTCATTGTAAATATGATTTTTTTCTTAACTGACTTGCCAAGTTAAATTAAAAATATTATTAAACTATATATTTTTCGCACTCACACAGCTTACTATTTAGGACGCAAGCATTGGGTATTCGGACACGGCCACTGACTAACGATCAGCATATTAAAAGGCAATACAATTAGAAATATCATTGTTGAGCCCACGAAATGATCAAAAATATTTCAAAAAAATCAAATAAAAGACACTTAGTTTACATACTGTGTACATAAATGTACAATAGCAAACCATTCACTACAGTATGACTCTTATTGCGAACCGTTCACTACAGTATGACTCTTATTGCTACATTCTTGATTCTGTCCCAGTCTGATAAAGGAATTTTCTAGTGTGCTATGTATTATATGATGAAATCATATTTCACAATGTGTTGAACTGAGGAGGTCTTTACTTGAGCATCCAAGATAATACCCAACTATCTCTATTGGTGTTGAAAATGTGTCTGGAAATATTATCATTCAGAGTTTTCTACACAACGTTTGATACAATGCTATTCAAAAGCATGCCAGATGTGTCTAGGAGTGTGTTTTGATTTAGATGCCATCTCCAATATTCTCCCAAGTGTCATCTAATGGATACATCACTTTGCTCCCTGAAAGACTGCCCTGTCTGTCCTCCAGCAGACCAGCATGTCTGAGACACATCATCCACAAGAACAAAATAATAAAATGTAATGGATACCTTGTATCGTCTGCAACTCACCTGAAATAAGTCACATGTCGACTCTGTAGAGGATAATAAATAGTTAGTATTTTAAATCATATTAACTCAATTACAACTATATATTTTATTATTGCTTCCCCCACATTTATCACAGGGCATTTATTGCTGTTGTGACTGAGGTTATGTCAAGCCACAAGGTGGTGAGACTAAGGCACTTCATTAAACTGCCTCCATCGCTGGGTACTCAATCCCAATACACAAGAGACTGTGTGATTTTATCAAAAGCCCTGGAAATTGAAGCCATCACTATAAGGTGTCTGGGAATTAAAGCAGGCCTAGCTGGAGACATAGACATCCTGCAACATACAGATCTTGAATTCCTTTAGAGGACATTATGCAGTAAAGAAGGAGCATTCTATCTGTAAAGATACTGTTAGAGTTTGGAAAAATGTGCTCTGAGTAATGTCTGGACCACAGAAGCATAGAGGAACTGCTCCAGGATATTAAGTGTTCCTGTCCCCACTTTGTCGATGTGTTTGGGTTCTCTGTAAGGTACGCTTGATTTTGTAAATTTTTGGTCCCTAGCAACTTCTACTTTCGGCATGTATCTAGTAAAAGGGCATTTTCTAGAATGTGTAATTAACATATGACCTATCAAACCTCAACTTTAAATAAAGATAACACTTACAATGTAAAAGACTGTTTTAAAACTTGTTGACCTTTTCTCAGGTCAACTGACATTCCTCAGGTCAACTGTCTTTCCTCAGGTCAGCTGTCAGGTCAACTGTCTTTCCTCAGGTCAACTGAAGGGTCAACTGCATTTTCTCAGGTCAATTGTCAGGTCAACTGTCTTTTCTCAGGTCAGCTGTCAGGTCAACTGTCTTTCCTCAGATCAACTGTCAGGTCAACTGTCTTTCCTCAGATCAACTGTCAGGTCAACTGTCTTTCCTCAGGTTAACTGTCAGGTCAACTGTCTTTCCTCAGGTCAACTGTCTTTCCTCAGGTCAACTGTCAGGTTAACTGTCTTTCCTCAGGTCAACTGTCAGGTCAACTGTCTTTCCTCAGATCAACTGTCAGGTCAATGGCCTTTCCTCAGGTAAACTGTCTTTTCTCAGATCAACTGTCAGGTCAACGGTATTACCTCAGATCAACTGTCAAGTCAACTGTCTTTCCTCAGGTCAACTGTCTTTCCTCAGATCAACTGTCAGGTCAACTGTCTTTCTTAATGTCAACTGTCTTTTCTCAGATCAACTGTCAGGTCAACTGTCTTTCCTCAGGTCAACTGTCTTTCCTCAGATCAACTGTCAGGTCAACGGTCTTACCTCAGGTGAACTGTCTTTCCTCAGGTCAACTATCTTTCCTCAGATCAACTGTCGGGTCAACGGTCTTTCCTCAGGTCAACTATCTCTCCTCAGATCAACTGTCAGGTCAACTGTCTTTCCTCAGGTCAACTGTCAGGTCAACTGTCTTTCCTCAGATCAACTGTCAGGTCAACGGTCTTTCCTCAGGTCAACTGTCTTTCCTCAGATCAGCTGTCAGGTCAACTGTCTTTCCTCAGATCAACTGTCAGGTCAACTGTCTTTCCTCAGATCAACTGTCAGGTCAACTGTCTTTCCTCAGATAAACTGTCAGGTCAACTGTCTTTCCTCATGTCAACTGTCTTTCCTCAGATCAACTGTCTTTCCTCAGGTCAACTGTCAGGTCAACTGTCTTCCCTCATGTCAACTGTCTTTCTTCAGGTCAACTGTCTTTCCTCAGGTCAGCTGTCAGGTCAACTGTTTTTTCTCAGCTCAGCTGTCAGGTCAACTGTTTTTCCTCAGGTCAACTGTCAGGTCAACTGTCTTTTCTCAGGTCAGCTGTCAGGTCAACTGTCTTTTTTCAGGTCAGCTGTCAGGTCAACTGTTTTTTTCTCAGGTCAGCTGTCAGGTCAACTGTCTTTCCTCAGGTCAGCTGTCAGGTCAACTGTCTTTCCTCAGGTCAACTGAAGGGTCAACTGTCTTTCCTCAGGTCAACTGTCAGGTCAACTGTCTTTCCTCAGGTTAACTGTCAGGTCAACTGTCTTTCCTCAGGTCAACTGTCAGGTTAACTGTCTTTCCTCAGATCAACTGTCAGGTCAATGGCCTTTCCTCAGGTAAGCTGTCTTTTCTCAGATCAACTGTCAGGTCAACGGTATTACCTCAGATCAACTGTCAAGTCAACTGTCTTTCCTCAGGTCAACTGTCTTTCCTCAGATCAACTGTCAGGTCAACTGTCTTTCTTAATGTCAACTGTCTTTTCTCAGATCAACTGTCAGGTCAACTGTCTTTCCTCAGGTCAACTGTCAGGTCAACTGTCTTTTCTCAGTTCAGCTGTCAGGTCAACTGTTTTTTCTCAGGTCAGCTGTCAGGTCAACTGTCTTTCCTCAGGTCAGCTGTCAGGTCAACTGTCTTTCCTCAGGTCAACTGAAGGGTCAACTGTCTTTCCTCAGGTCAACTGTCAGGTCAACTGTCTTTCCTCAGGTTAACTGTCAGGTCAACTGTCTTTCCTCAGGTCAACTGTCAGGTTAACTGTCTTTCCTCAGATCAACTGTCAGGTCAATGGCCTTTCCTCAGGTAAACTGTCTTTTCTCAGATCAACTGTCAGGTCAACGGTATTACCTCAGATCAACTGTCAAGTCAACTGTCTTTCCTCAGGTCAACTGTCTTTCCTCAGATCAACTGTCAGGTCAACTGTCTTTCTTAATGTCAACTGTCTTTTCTCAGATCAACTGTCAGGTCAACTGTCTTTCCTCAGGTCAACTGTCTTTCCTCAGGTCAACTATCTTTCCTCAGATCAACTGTCAGGTCAACGGTCTTTCCTCAGGTCAACTATCTCTCCTCAGATCAACTGTCAGGTCAACGGTATTTCCTCAGGTCAACTATCTCTCCTCAGATCAACTGTCAGGTCAACTGTCTTTCCTCAGATCAACTGTCAGGTCAACGGTCTTTCCTCAGGTCAACTGTCTTTCCTCAGATCAGCTGTCAGGTCAACTGTCTTTCCTCAGATCAACTGTCAGGTCAACTGTCTTTCCTCAGATCAACTGTCAGGTCAACTGTCTTTCCTCATGTCAACTGTCTTTCCTCAGATCAGCTGTCAGGTCAACTGTATTTCCTCAGATCAACTGTCAGGTCAACTGTCTTTCCTCAGATCAACTGTCAGGTCAACTGTCTTTCCTCAGATCTACTGTCAGGTCAACTGTCTTTCCTCATGTCAACTGTCTTTCCTCAGATCAACGGTCTTTCCTCAGGTCAACTATCTCTCCTCAGATCAACTGTCAGGTCAACTGTCTTTCCTCAGGTCAACTGTCAGGTCAACTGTCTTTCCTCAGATCAACTGTCAGGTCAACGGTCTTTCCTCAGGTCAACTGTCTTTCCTCAGATCAGCTGTCAGGTCAACTGTCTTTCCTCAGATCAACTGTCAGGTCAACTGTCTTTCCTCAGATCAACTGTCAGGTCAACTGTCTTTCCTCAGATCAACTGTCAGGTCAACTGTCTTTCCTCATATCAACTGTCTTTCCTCAGATCAACTGTCTTTCCTCAGGTCAACTGTCAGGTCAACTGTCTTCCCTCATGTCAACTGTCTTTCTTCAGGTCAACTGTCTTTCCTCAGGTCAGCTGTCAGGTCAACTGTTTTTTCTCAGGTCAGCTGTCAGGTCAACTGTCTTTCCTCAGGTCAGCTGTCAGGTCAACTGTCTTTCCTCAGGTCAACTGAAGGGTCAACTGTCTTTCCTCAGGTCAACTGTCAGGTCAACTGTCTTTCCTCAGGTTAATTGTCAGGTCAACTGTCTTTCCTCAGGTCAACTGTCAGGTTAACTGTCTTTCCTCAGATCAACTGTCAGGTCAATGGCCTTTCCTCAGGTAAGCTGTCTTTTCTCAGATCAACTGTCAGGTCAACGGTATTACCTCAGATCAACTGTCAAGTCAACTGTCTTTCCTCAGGTCAACTGTCTTTCCTCAGATCAACTGTCAGGTCAACTGTCTTTCTTAATGTCAACTGTCTTTTCTCAGATCAACTGTCAGGTCAACTGTCTTTCCTCAGGTCAACTGTCAGGTCAACTGTCTTTTCTCAGTTCAGCTGTCAGGTCAACTGTTTTTTCTCAGGTCAGCTGTCAGGTCAACTGTCTTTCCTCAGGTCAGCTGTCAGGTCAACTGTCTTTCCTCAGGTCAACTGAAGGGTCAACTGTCTTTCCTCAGGTCAACTGTCAGGTCAACTGTCTTTCCTCAGGTTAACTGTCAGGTCAACTGTCTTTCCTCAGGTCAACTGTCAGGTTAACTGTCTTTCCTCAGATCAACTGTCAGGTCAATGGCCTTTCCTCAGGTAAACTGTCTTTTCTCAGATCAACTGTCAGGTCAACGGTATTACCTCAGATCAACTGTCAAGTCAACTGTCTTTCCTCAGGTCAACTGTCTTTCCTCAGATCAACTGTCAGGTCAACTGTCTTTCTTAATGTCAACTGTCTTTTCTCAGATCAACTGTCAGGTCAACTGTCTTTCCTCAGGTCAACTGTCTTTCCTCAGGTCAACTATCTTTCCTCAGATCAACTGTCAGGTCAACGGTCTTTCCTCAGGTCAACTATCTCTCCTCAGATCAACTGTCAGGTCAACGGTATTTCCTCAGGTCAACTATCTCTCCTCAGATCAACTGTCAGGTCAACTGTCTTTCCTCAGATCAACTGTCAGGTCAACGGTCTTTCCTCAGGTCAACTGTCTTTCCTCAGATCAGCTGTCAGGTCAACTGTCTTTCCTCAGATCAACTGTCAGGTCAACTGTCTTTCCTCAGATCAACTGTCAGGTCAACTGTCTTTCCTCAGATCAACTGTCAGGTCAACTGTCTTTCCTCAGATCAACTGTCAGGTCAACTGTCTTTCCTCATGTCAACTGTCTTTCCTCAGATCAACTGTCTTTCCTCAGGTCAACTGTCAGGTCAACTGTCTTCCCTCATGTCAACTGTCTTTCTTCAGGTCAACTGTTTTTTCTCAGCTCAGCTGTCAGGTCAACTGTTTTTCCTCAGGTCAGCTGTCAGGTCAACTGTCTTTTCTCAGGTCAGCTGTCAGGTCAACTGTTTTTCCTCAGGTCAGCTGTCAGGTCAACTGTCTTTTCTCAGGTCAGCTGTCAGGTCAACTGTCTTTTCTCAGGTCAGCTGTCAGGTCAACTGTTTTTTCTCAGGTCAGCTGTCAGGTCAACTGTTTTTCCTCAGGTCAACTGTCAGGTCAAATGTCTTATATCCTTGAGAAAAATGAAGTTGTAAATGTGGTAAGATGTTATATTTCAGAAAGTAGTAGTAAACACAACAACAGCAGCATCTGTGTATTCCCTCATGTCTGTTTGGTGAGCTTTATGTAGGGATATCAGCAAGGTCATGACAAATTAAATAATGAGAAGAGGATCCCTTATATGGCTGCTTCGATGCCTCATAATGCTTCACTTGTCTTAGCTGGGAAGGTTACACAGTATTCTCATTGATTTAACTACCGCACCCAAATGAACACAGCCATATAGAACACACATGCAAATTGAGATCAAGCAGCTGATACATAAAACCACCAAGCAGAAAACAAATACTACCTCCGGTGCTCAGCTCGGCGGCTCTCCCACAACATAGTCCCCTTTACGGAACAATGGCATGGGAACATTTTCCTATATGGCAATATCATATTCCCCCTTATCCATGTGAAGAATGTCCAAAACATAAATGCATGTTTGAAAAAATACATTGGAATATTCCGATTTATGATTTGATTATTAATTGTGTGGTTTAACTTATTCATATTTTATATGGTGGAAAAATAATAACCTAATTAGTTTAATTTGTCTTTGTCAAATGATGATACACTGTCCATACAATTAGGATAGATATTATATATTTGACCTGTGTTTTATGTATTGTATGACATCACATGTTATGAATGTTTTTGCATATGTGCCAAGATGTTTAAAACTATTCCAGCATGGTTAGAGACCTTTCTGGAGGTGAATTGTTATCCAGCACCTCATATTGTCCCTGGAATTTAATTGTCCCATCACGTCTCCCCCCACTTAAAAACGGTTAATTTGATCAATACTTAATTTTTTTCACCTGCCTCTTTTTTTCTTCTGCTGAGCGGTGATAAGCAGGCGAGGGGGCAGCGGGAGGAGTGAATTGTCCGTATTTTTATTTTTTTGCTCTCCTCGGGGCTCTGCCATTCGGAGTGATTTAATTTATACCACAGTAGTGGCTCTGCAATTACCCTGTCTATTGCCGTCGACAGTATCTCACTATCTTTTAAATGGATCCAGCTTGACTCGTCCAGCCAGGCAAACAGTACAAATGATGCCATTCCTCATGCTGCGAGTGCTAAAGAGATAAGTTCCTTAAAGAGCCGCTCATTTATCAGCTGATACAAGGAGGATACTTACAAGCCCACACTGTTGTTTAGGCGTTTTGACAGTCTGCACCCCCCCCCCCCCCTCTTTTTTTGTAATCATGCCGTTGGGGTTGTCAGTAATTGATCTGATTTGTTTGGTGAGGCAGGGGACCCTTTGGTCAAGGGGACCCCATTTGGCCCATTGTTGTCCCTGACTCATGTCAATAATGTGCACAAGGGCTCAAACAAATAAGCCACTTGACTTCTGTATTTGAGGAATACAGACTGCAATCTCATGAACCTGTGAGTCATTACATGATGTGAATGTTGTGTGGTGTGTAGATACAGTTAACCCTTTACATTACGTCTTAATCTTCTGGCTGGAAACCATGTGAATAACACACAGAATTGCCTCCGATAGATAAAGCTACGTTTGTTTATCAGTCTTTCTTAGTTTGCCGTTTTTCAGAATGATACCATTAGTCTGTCCAATGTTGTGTTTATGTCAGTCCTATGGTGTGTTTACTGCATTCTAAAGCAGGGGCCCCCAACTACATTCCGCTGGGGGACAATTTTACCTTGAGTGGCTGGTCGGGGGGGGGCAGAACATAGTTATAAATAATTTGTACATTGCATATTGACTGCACATTTTTTATTGTTTTATTTAACCTTTATTTAAGAACAAAGTCTTATTTACAATGATGGCCTACCTCCCCGGCCAAACCCTCCCCTAATGACGCTGGGCCAGTTGTGCACCGCCTTATGTGACTCCAGATCACGGCCGGTTGTGACACAGCCTGGGAACGAACCAGTGTCTGTAGTGATGCCTCTAACACTGCAAAACAGTGCATTAGACTGCTGCGCCACTCAGGAGCCCCAAACAGATATAGAATCCCAAACAGATATAGTATTTGACAAAAATAAGATTATTTCAAACCTTAATTACATTTGGATAAGATCACATATGCCTCTCTGTTTATTGGTAGGAATACTTGGGAGCAGATTTCCTAAATTCAAATATGTTATGTCCAACAACAAAAATTCAGAATATATATATATATATTTTGGGGGGGAGGGGGGCTCAGAACATGGGGGCCAAATAAAATCAGGGAAATCTTGTTCTAAAGTATAGTCTATTTAGTTATTTGGTGCTACATCTGTTCTATAGTGTGCATAGTCTGTTTCACGTAGTGTAGATTGTCTTATAGTGTGCTTAATCATTTTGTACTTGGTATTCCCTCGTGTCCAATCACTGATGGTCCAATTCCAAACCTCTTGCACCTGAATATTATCCAGAATCATTTCTTTAAGAGTCCATGACCTGCATTAAAAAGTACATAGACTTCTAAAGCACTCAGATACCTCATTTAAGAAGCATTTTAAACAAGAGGTCCAAGTGGCCATTAACAACTCCTCATTAACTTGACTATTACACTAATTAATTAATGTGAGAAATTTCACAACCAGTTAGCAGCCAGATGGCTTACCTTCCAGAGGAAAGAATGGTCCTAATGTAGGAGAGTTACTTAAACGCTACAAAGGAACATGTTCATTTTCACATATTTTTTTGTTTAAGTACTAACATTTAAGTTCCCAAGAGAGGCAAAAATCACCTGCTGGATTCTAGCTTGCTTGACTTAAAAGTAATCTAATTGTGTAAGAACCATCTCTTGTATGACAAATCTTGGTGGTGGTGTTGACATTTTTAGGTCTCAATTTTGTCTCGAAGTCCACAGTTGTATTGATTCAAACTATACTGAACAAAAATATAAATGCAACATGTAAAGTGTTGGTCCCATGTTTCATGAGCTGAAATAAAAGATCCCCAAAATGTTCCATATGAACAAAAAGCTTATTTCTCTCAACTGTTGTTCACAAATTTGTTTACATCCCTGTTAGTGAGCATTTCTCCTTTGCCAAGGTAATCCATCCACCTGACAGGTGTGGCATATCAAGAAGCATATCATGATCATTACACAGGTGTACCTTGTGCTGGGGACAATAAAAGGCCAATAAAATGTGCAGTTTTGTCACACAACACAATGCCAACCGTAGACCACGTGTAACCCCGCCAGCCCAGGACCTCACATCTGGCGGGATTGCCTGAGACCAGCCACCTGGACATCTGATGAAACTGAGGAATATTTCTGTCTGTAATAAAGCCCTTTTGTGGGCAAAAACTCAGTCTGATTGGCTGGGCCTTGCTCCCAAGTGGGTAGACCTGGCTCCCAATTTATTTAAATTGACTGATTTCCTTATATGAACTGTTTCTCAGTAAAATTGTTGAAATTGTTGCATGTTGACATTATATTTTTGTTCAGTACAAAGGCTGTTGATGTAAATTGCCTCTGTAACAAAATAGTCCTGAAACGCTTCTTTTGGCATTAGGTTCCTCTTACTACTAAGCCCCAAAGGGGGGGGGGGGGGGGGGGTGGGGGGGGGGGGAGAGAGATAGAGCACTGTTATTTATTCAGTGTGTCATTAAAGAGGATGAGCTGCCACATACATCCACGGCCATAAGAAAACATTGTGGAGAGGTCATGAGTTAGGTGAAGACTCACCATGTTGAAATAGAGCCAATGCTTCTCTCATCTGGAGCTGTAATCTAAATGACCTGTAATGTCCTGGTGCAGGCAGATCCTCCCATCACCTCTGTCATCCTGATGTGATGTGCTGCATGAACCCGTCACCTAGAGCCAGGTCCACCTTCAACACCTTGCTGCACCTCCACAGACTCCACACGCACACTACACCACAGTCAGCCCACCACACCACACAAAGGGACAGTATGTCTCGTGGAGCCCAGCACTGCTAATGCTATGGAGTTAATCCTTGGTTCATGGCTAACCGTTTCGTCCACCTAAACAGTTCTGTTGTATGATTAGAACATGCTTGAATAAAGGTTGGGACAGACCTGCATTTTGAATTCTGCATTTTATCTTAACATAACATCATTGTTCTACTTTCCCAGGGATTTAGTTTTGTAGTAGACCAAGCTCAAGGCTCAAGCAGCCTCCAATACCAACATGTTAGATCTGAGCTAACTTAATGAGAAATGTTCCTTTTAGGATGGATCTATATGTGTAACAACTGGTCTGTTCACACTCGAGTTGTATAGGTCACTCCTATATTATTCCGGGCCAAAATCTATGCTTAAAAACTATATTGTTTTATTTTTTCCCACCATGTACTTCAGCCCCAACAGTATCCTTCCACTGGCATCCCAGCCTGTGTGTCCTGTCTGTGACAGGCGGGCAGCGCCCCTGATGTGGAACTGGTCTGTATTCCATCTCAAATTAAACTGTGCCCAGACCATTTAATCCACAGATTAGGATATTTCTCATCGATAGCCTTTGATTCGACTTGTCGTAGGAAGTGGCCGTGCTTGTTCCCTATCCATTCAACATGCTTTAATATCTCTGTGAGAGTGAAAAGTGAACCCTGTACCCGTCCGTCAGGGCACAGCCGGAATGGTCCTTCTCTATTATAGTTAATTGAGTTTGTCCCTCCATGTCATCGAATGGGCTTTCTTATCGGGGCCGGCAGGGATCTGAGAGTAGACTAGCTCTCTGCTGCAATCCCATGGTGTTAATCTTCCACGTCACTCTCCTCTCAGCAAACAGCACCCAGAACTGAGGAAGGGATTCGCTACACCCCACTGTTCTCCTGTCCCAAAACAATGGTTCTTGAAATGGGTGGTCTTTTCAAATATTAGCTTTCCTATGTAAATATTAAGGTCATTATGTTGAGTTTGGTGTGTCATCTTGGTTTTTGTTCATTGTGTATGTGTGTATATGATGTGTGTGTATATAATGTGTGTTGTGTGTGTATATGTGTGTGTGTATGATGTGTGTTGTGTGTATGATGTGTGTATATAATGTGTGTGTAAACAATGTGTGTGTAGTGTATATAATGTGTGTATATAACGTGTGTGTTGCTCATTTTCGTCTGTTAGCCCCATGGCCCCTTGCATGATCCTGCAGCCAGCGTTCTGGCTCCCGTCCCCTCAGCCCTGCTGCCAGCGTTCTGGCTCCCCTCCCCTCAGCCCTGCTGCCAGCATTCGGGCTCCCCTGCCCTCAGCCCTGCTGCTAGCGTTCGGGCTCCCCTCCCCTCAGCCCTGCTGCCAGCATTCTGGCTCCCCTCCCCTCAGCCCTGCTGCCAGCATTCTGTTCTGGCTCCCCTACCCTCAGTCCTGCTGCCAGCATTCTGTTCTGGCTCCCCTCTCCTCAGTCCTGCTGCCAGCATTCTGTTCTGGCTCCCCTCTCCTCAGTCCTGCTGCCAGCATTCTGTTCTGGCTCCCCTCTCCTCAGCCCTGCTGCCAGCGTTCTGTTCTGGCTCCCCTCTCCTCAGTCCTGCTGCCAGCATTCTGTTCTGGCTCCCCTCTCCTCAGCCCTGCTGCCAGCATTCTGTTCTGGCTCCCCTCTCCTCAGTCCTGCTGCCAGCATTCTGTTCTGGCTCCCCTCTCCTCAGCCCTGCTGCCAGCATTCTGTTCTGGCTCCCCTCTCCTCAGCCCTGCTGCCAGCATTCTGTTCTGGCTCCCCTCTCCTCAGTCCTGCTGCCAGCATTCTGTTCTGGCTCCCCTCTCCTCAGTCCTGCTGCCAGCATTCTGTTCTGGCTCCCCTCTCCTCAGCCCTGCTGCCAGCATTCTGTTCTGGCTCCCCTACCCTCAGTCCTGCTGCCAGCATTCTGTTCTGGCTCCCCTCTCCTCAGCCCTGCTGCCAGCATTCTGTTCTGGCTCCCCTCTCCTCAGTCCTGCTGCCAGCATTCTGTTCTGGCTCCCCTCTCCTCAGTCCTGCTGCCAGCATTCTGTTCTGGCTCCCCTCTCCTCAGCCCTGCTGCCAGCATTCTGTTCTGGCTCCCCTACCCTCAGTCCTGCTGCCAGCATTCTGTTCTGGCTCCCCTCTCCTCAGTCCTGCTGCCAGCATTCTGTTCTGTTCTCCCCTCCCCTCCAGCATCATGGCCCCATGATGATTTGCATGGCGTGTTTGTCTTAGCTAATCACAGCTTCTCCTCCAACAAGACTGGCAACATCAGAACATGGCTGTTTGTCTAATTAAGGTGCTAATTGAATTAAATGGCTCCGGTAATGAGCAGACGAGTAGCATAAAAAGCAAAGAGTCAGATCGAGCTAATTAACAAAAGCGGCACGGCTTAATTATACACACTAAAAATGCATGCAGCACTGCCCCCCCCCTATATTGTTAATTGGTGCAAGGGGGAAATGTATGATAATTGGCTCAATAATAGTTGTGAGAATAAGGGAAGAGACAAGCTCCAAGCTGAAGGAGTAATTACATAAAACGACAGACAATCACAGCCTACCATTAAATAATAGGCAGGATATTTCACTCCTATTGCCCAACACTTTATGGAATATTATTGATCCACTTGTTCTGTGCTGTGGTAATATAATCTCCTCTCTAGAGGCCAAGTGTCCATACAGGCAGCTTGTTCCATTATTTCCCTATTATCAAATAGGAGGCAATGTCTGATAGATAATGCTGAGATAAAAAAATAATCATGAACCAAATATTTATACTTTAACCTGTTCTAACCTAGCAGGCAATCTGCATAGGATTTCCTGACATCATTATTAGGAATAGTTTTGTACATTTTAGCTCCTACTGTATATAGTGTTTCCAAGCCTCTCTGGTTGTATTTTCCATATTGTGTGTAGTGTAAGGCCAGAGAAAAGGATTTATATGAATAGCTGGAGAGATCAGGTAAATTCATAGGAGGGCCTGCATCCCAATAGGGACAGTTGATCCACGTGTCAGCAGTAACTCTCCCAGCCAGGAATGGTATGCTGTGTTCTACAGCCAGCCTCGGAGGGCTCCTGCAATAATGCCCTTTTGTGTTTCCTATCCACCAGATTAAATTACTAATCCTCTCACAGTAAAGGAGCCTGGCTCATTTACAAATGCAATTAGAATTTCAGATAGTCTCTCAATCTTCCACTCATTTGGATCCCAATTGAACCTATTTTTCTTTCTTTAGTGGTATTTTTCTCTCCCTTTTTTCTCTCCCTTTCTCTCACTCTCTCACTCTCTTACCCTCCCTCCTTCCCTCTCTCACTACTGATTAAGTGATTAGAGGTTATGAGTACTGTTGGAGATTAGTCAAGCAGGGAGAGTGTAAATTGGCAAGGATGTTTTATCAGTGCATGTCACAATATATGAAAGCAGATGTGCGTTCTCGGCCCTGCTCTCCCACATTACTGTTATAGAATAATTGAGATATTTTTTATTCCTCGCAGATTACCACTTTCACTGATCACGCTGTCACATCAAACTGAGCACTTCATTCGCCTTGTATGCATGCCAGATCTATTTTGCCTTCATAATCGGCTGATATTACCGCTGCACAAAGAAGATAAAGACATCAGCCTGATAGATAGCCAAAAGATTAAATGGGATCTTTATGACTTCTTTGATCATCAGTTTTGACTGCATGATAAAATGAGTCAAGTTGGGTACTGATTTGTTCTTTATTGGAACCAAACATTAGCCTGGGGCAGCGAACCTTGGGGCTGACGCTTCTCATTTAAGGTGGAACCAGACAGACCCTTTGGGCTGTCAGACTGAATTCAACCACATGTCCCTTAAGAGACGCAAATAGTAAATAACATCAGCAGCTTTGTGGCTTTTCTATATGCATTTCCTCTTCTTCCAATATTCTTCCTAAACTACAACATACGAAACCAAAATGAGAAAATGTCTGTCTGTCTGCGAATGGAACAAATACTAAGAATGAGTGAATTCAAGAGCTTTATCAGATAACTAGGGGGTTAAATAGGATCCGTTAAATACTCGCTCAATACCTATCCTTATGTTTATGTCAGATACTTTAATGCCAGTGAATATTCTGACACCCCCTCCCATACATATTAAGCCAGTACTTTTATCATTTGTTATGTTTTGTTGATATTTGTTGTATTGATATACACTATGCTGTTATTAAATCAGGAAATCTGGAAAAATAGCTTGGTTTGAAATGGAATAATTTTCACTGCACGCGTTCACACACGTATAGAAATTGAATAATTTTCACTAGACGCATTCGCCCGTATACACACGCATGTGCACACAAATATGCACATGTACAGACACAAACCCATTCTTTGCAGTCCACCTTAAAACGTGAAGATTAAATGAGAGATTTTGCTATGCAGATCAAGGCTTGGGCACTTGCGCTGACAGATACTAATGTCTAAATCAGCGTCCCAGACCAGGCCGGGCCGTCGCTCGTGTTCACTGTAGAAATGTCACCTGTTCCCATCCAACGATTTGCATAATGCAAAGCTTCTCACTCGTAAAATACAGATTAAGATGGGAAGGAGAGAGCCATTCGTAAAGCACAGAGCCATTTCAGGCCTGTAGCCCCTGTGATTAACTCACTCAGGACTGCGGCTGCTGAAATGTTAACGCAACAGTATTAATTACGTGCCGACACACCGCGGCCATGCTGTAATGACCTTTGCTCATTCAAGTGCATGGCTGAATGTTCCATAACCAAGGTGTTATATAGTGTGGTGCTCAACACGAACTTCTGCCTCACTTCTATTGTGTTGGGCTGGCTCTAAGACACCTAGCTAATGGGGTTGGGCTGGCTCTAAGACACCTAGCTAATGGGGTTGGGCTGGCTCTAAGACACCTAGCTAATGGGGTTGGGCTGACTCTAAGACACCTAGCTAATGGGGTTGGGCTGGCTCTAAGACACCTAGCTAATGGGGTTGGGCTGGCTCTAAGACACCTAGCTAATGGGGTTGGGATGACTCTAAGACACCTAGCTAATGGGGTTGGGTTGGCTCTAAGGCACCAAGCTAATGGGGTTGGGCTGGCTCTAAGACACCTAGCTAATGAGATTGGGCTGGCTCTAAAATGACTAGCTAATTGGGTTGGGCTGGCTCTAAGACACCTAGCTAATGGGGTTGGGCTGACTCTAAGACACCTAGCTAATGGGGTTGGGCTGGTTCTAAGACACCTAGCTAATGGGGTTGGGTTGGCTCTAAGACACCTAGCTAATGAGATTGGGCTGGCTCTAAAATGACTAGCTAATTGGGTTGGGCTGGCTCTAAGACACCTAGCTAATGGGGTTGGGCTGGCTCTAAGACACCTAGCTAATGGGGTTGGGCTGGCTCTAAGACACCTAGCTAATGGGGTTGGGCTGGCTCTAAGACACCTAGCTAATGGGGTTGGGTTGGCTCTAAGACACCTAGCTAATGGGGTTGGGTTGGATCTAAGACACCTAGCTAATGGGGTTGGGCTGGCTGTAAGGCACCTAGCTAATGGGCAGTAGTGGGAATGCTTGGTCCTTTCATGAAAAGTTTGGTAAATGTATTATCTACCAGTGGTGGTTCGTGCAGTTCAAGATTAGGGAGGATTACTTTTTTTTTATGAGCAAGGCCTTATTTCTATTACAGGATATTGGTTGACTGTCATTGATATTTCATTCACCCAGCTCAAAGGAACATTGATAGGTTTAGGCTACTAAATTTTCCCTGTACCCATCATGAGGTTGCTACAACCTAGCCACAAATTAAAGTTTATAACGCAGGTGCACAAGTCTGGAGACAATGTGGAGTAATCAAGGTGACAGACAGATGCTGTGTCTAGACTTAACTGTTCATGCAGCTTTAGTATTCTGACCATAGAGTTCTGTTCATGGAATTCCGAATGCGTCATGCATCTACACCTACATTTAAATGTGTCTACCGTATCCACAGTGTGTCTGGATTCCCTTTCCGACACTATATTCAAATGCAAGTATGCATTCTGCAAACGGTGGAACAGGCTAAATCTGATAATAACACAACTACAACTTGAGGGCAGTAGCGAACTACTGTAGCTAACTAGCCAGCGAACCCCTGTAACTAACCAGCAAGCTAGCTAGCAAAGCTAAAGTGATTGCAAACAGGTTAGCATAACTCTAGCCAAACAAAAAACGAATTTCCCGATAAGCTAGCTGGCCAGCATTTATGAAGCCAGCAAACACGTTCTTTACACATTAAAAACGTATTTCTCTCTCCCCTAAAACACACATTTTCTGAAGACTTGTGGGCGAGTGCTGATGGCATCAGCCACTGTATACGTGGATGATGTCGCCCACTGGCTGATCACCTCCTGAAGTGGTCAGCCAGATCGGAACACAATCTGAACACAATCCGACCACAATGCGACTTTTTTGCGTCTAGACCTGTATTTTCAATGCGTTCTTTGTATTCTGATAGCAGAAGTCATATGTACAGTAAGTAGGCCTAAGTGTCAAGTGTAGCCAGTGACACATTCAATACCACCTTGCACATTCTTGCCTGCATCTAGCTGATCTGGGGTGTAATCATTATTACAAACAGTTGCAAAATGTTCCGTTTTGGAACTAAAACAAGTTTATATTGGACATATTCAGGTAGGTCCCTCCCTATTTCGTTCTGTTTGCTTCCGTTTAAAAAACATTTTACAACAGAATCGGCGCAATAAATACACCCCTGATCACCCGCCCACACAGTTCACTTTGATAGTAGCCACATACAGCATCATAATTTTGCTGTTTGGATAGTTGGATTCCTTCTTGCATCTACTCGCTCTCCTCTTCTCACCTTTTCCCTTCGCTTTTGGACTTCTGTGCACAACACAACAGCTGTCTGTGGCCAGGCACAAAAACGTATCCAAGCCAAACCTTCATACCATAACCGCTACACAGCCTACATTGTTGTTACCATATTAACATTATAGTCTACAAACTAAAACTAACGCGTTAGTAAACCCACAATCAAATCCATGTGTACAATCACGGCAACCTTGAAGAGTTGCCGTGTTGGATAGCCTTAGCCAACTAGCGAACATAAATAGCATTCCTCTCTGTTTGATTCAGGTTGTTGAGTAGGCTAAATTAGCTGCATTAGCTAAGTAAGTGAAAGATAAACTAAGAAGAAAAATACTTTGAAATATAGCTAGCTCTCTCTCTCTCTCTGCTGCTTCTCCTTAATTTTAGAAGAAACTAATTTGTTCGAAACTGTTAAACTATTGTCTTTCTCTCCCTTTGAGTCAACTACTCAGCACACTTTATGCACTGCAATGCTAGCTAGCTGTAGCATATGCTTTCAGTACTATGTTAATTCTCTGATCCTTAAATTGGACAAGAAGTTAGTTCACACTGCAAGAGCTCTTAGGTTGAAGGACGTCCTTCGGAAGTCATCATAATTACTATGTAAGTCTATGGAAGGGGGCGAGAACTATGAAGTCAATGTACCCGGAGGAGGACAGAAAATGGCTGTCCTCCGGCTACACCATGGTGCCATCCGACAGAGTGCTGTTAAATTTCAGGTTACTTGCAGAGCTACTACTAACGAAAACACAATCTCACCGTTAGTCCAGGCAAATGAATAAGGCATATTACTGATTAGATGGTGTCAGATCTGATCACAGTGTGAACGTTAGGTCATTTTCATGCATCACACTCAAAAAGGCAATGGCCCTCATTGGTCTTCTTGACGGCCTAACAAAGGCCTCGTACTGGACTCCCACAGCCCCCACGCTGTGCACCTAACATGGAGGATCACAGGGAAAGAGGGTCTAAGTGGAGACATATTAGGGTTAGTGCACATGGTAAGTACTCCTGGCAGTGCATGAGTTAACGAGCAGGATGGGATGGCGAGGGGGGTGGGGGCTGTAGGTGACTAACTCTGCATTAAGTGACATCTGACCGCAGACTTCTGGAATAGTTGGCTTATTAAAGAACGGGTAAGTACGCCCGTCGTCGTCCGTCCCCTGCCACGGCATGCTGGGATTGCCTTGCGGCAGGCCGATAACAGTGGCTGGCTGATAAAGTCGAATGGTAATGGCTTTTTACTAATGAGAAAAGTGCCGCTGATTATGATGAATAGCCTTGGACCAACAGGCTAAGCTGCTACACAGGCCTCCAGTTGTTAGTCTGGGTGATTTTTGCATTTCATTACGCCCCAGTGATGTACAGCCTGCCTCCTCTCCTCTCTCCACCATGTTTAACTCCACAGTGCACTCACTATCCCCCCCGCCTCAACTCAATCTGTCTATTGGGTGTGTCACATATTCTGGAAAATTGAAGATTTCTCAAATGGCCAATCCTGAAGCTTCCAGTGTAGTATATTTTCACTTAACTGTTCAAACTTATCCAGCAGAGGTTGTATCTGCAACTTCCATTAAAGTTACACAGAATGAGAGACAATCATTGGCATTTCCAAAATCAATTCCCCAAAAGTTTTGGAATGAGTCAAGTGGCAAAATTTCTAATACAAAAGCTATTGTTGATTTATGCAGTAGTTTGACACTTTAGATACCATTAATTTTAAACAGACATTTACGATGTGGTACATTTTTCATTTGTCAGGGGTTTCCACTACCCCCCTTTAGTAATTAAGCATTTATATTAAAGGTTCTACCATATTAATATCATTTAACCCACTGTCACCCCTCCTTTTCCCTGCCCTCTTGGAGTTTGCGTTTTAACCATTTACCATGATATAACAAATGGCACTTTTCAAAAATGTGATAAATCAATTAATAATTTGCAACCGTACACTAATTTATCACTGCAACACGTCACAATACCTTTTTAATCTTTAGTGATTAGCAGTTCCACTGGCATGTAGTATTTGTTTGGCTTATTAAAAAAAAGATTTCACCATCCAAAGTTAGATTCCTCAAGTACTGTAAAAAAACATTCTCATACTGAGAAAGTCAGGTGCCTTGGTGTCAAAGGCATGTGCCCCCTCAGATTTGTCATATTTAAACAATTTCAGATTTTAAATGAATTACTAAACTTCATTTTTAAGAACACATTTTATCTGTCAGCTGTATTTTGCGGAGGGGGCACACTGAGTTGACCAGGTTGTCGCTAGTAAGTGGTTCCTTCCAAGGTGCATGGAGCAAGGAGATGCCTATTCAGGATGTTAGATACTCTAGTGCATGCAATATTGTCAGTGGAGGAGGAGAGAGAGTGTAGAGTGACACACACAGTGTTTGATTTGATTTTAGCTTCCGGTAAATGGCAGGAAGAATGTTTGTAAATGGATTTAATCAAGCTATGTAGGTTATTGATTCTTCTTGATGAATATATGGAATTAAAATGTTTTTCTCTGTAATACTAGTTACTTAGCAATTTAATGAAGTTGGAAATTCATAGAAGGTGAATTCAGACATTTTCCACTGTGAAATTCATAGACAGCTATGCATGCAAAGATTGACAGACGTTAAGATTGTTATTTTCAAAAGACAAATGACAATAAATAGATACACAATTCATGAATTGCTTTAATTCTTGGGTTATGATCACATACACCAGTGTGGCGGTTGTGCAAACACCTAAGGCATAACAGTCTTTAAGGTCCGATGCAGCCGCTTTTTTCATTTCATTTCTGGGTAAGAATTAAGTACCTTAATGTGATTGTTTTCAATTAAAATAGTCAAAAAGAAACAAATATAGCTTCTTAACAAAGAGCAATAACTTAAGGAAGAATTTTGCTTGGACTGTCTGGGAGTGGTCTGAGTGGGGAGGGGAAACTAGCCGTTATTGGCAGAGAGGTTGAGGTTTTTGGTCAATTAACTAATTTACCACCTGCTGATGTCACATGCAGGCCAAAATTCCATCCCATCAAACAGGCTTAAATTCCAGGCAGTCTTTTCAAACAGCTTTTGCACTAGAAGGGCATTATCTGTAACGTGTCCGTTACGGGAAGCAAGTACAGGGAGTGAATAACGGAACATGGAACAAAACAAGAGTAGCGTACAGACATTAAACACAAGAACAGAAACAATAACGCCTGGGGAAAGAACCAAAGGGAGTGGCAGATATAGGGGAGGTAATCAGGAAGGTGATGGAGTCCAGGTGAGTCTCATGAGGCACAGGTGCGCGTAACAATGGTGGCAGGTGTGCATAATAATGAGTAAACTGGCGACGTTGAGCGCCGGAGAGTGGGAGCAGTAGTAAATGTGACATTATCATAATTTTAACAATTTCACAGTATTATTCCAAATGTATATAAAACACAGGAAAATAATGTTTGCTTATCTAAGCAAAGAGGTATGCTTAGATAACCTATGCAGGAATAAAACACATATTATTTGACATAGAATTAGGCATAATGATTATGGCTCTAGATGCAGGAAAAAGCTGTTTTAGATGTTTGAAAGTGCAAAATTCTCCAACTTTTTGAATTCACCCCGATCCATCTTCACGTACTTTGTGCCCCCTCTAAAAAAAATGGGTACATGATGCCCCTGGTCAGGTGATATCCTAAAAATACAACTCACCCAGGAAATAAGTGATCAACGATATCTTTGAGCCATGGTAGCAGCGCTTGACTCCTGTTCCTTAGTGGAACAGTTTTCACTTTTCAGTTGTTCAAGACAAGATTCTTGCCCAATATATTTAACCTTGTGTAGGTAGATATCCCCTATCACACAGTCTACAGAGGTACATATCCCCTATCACACAGTCTACAGAGGTAGATATCCCCTATTACACAATCTACAGAGGTACATATCCCCTATCACACAGTCTACAGAGGTAGATATCCCCTATTACACAATCTACAGAGGTACATATCCCCTATCACACAGTCTACAGAGGTAGATATCCCCTATTACACAATCTACAGAGGTAGATATCCCCATCACACAGTCTACAGAGGTACATATCCCCATCACACAGTCTACAGAGGTAGATATCCCCTATTACACAATCTACAGAGGGAGATATTCCCTACCACACAGTCTACAGAGGTAGATATCCCCTATCACACAGTCTACAGAGGTAGATATTCCCTACCACACAGTCTACAGAGGTAGATATCCCCTATTACACAATCTACAGAGGTAGATATCCCCTATTACACAATCTACAGAGGTAGATATCCCCATCACACAGTCTACAGAGGTAGATATCCCCTATTACACAATCTACAGAGGTAGATATCCCCTATTACACAGTCTACAGAGGTAGATATCCCCATCACACAGTCTACAGAGGTAGATATCCCCTATTACACAATCTACAGAGGGAGATATCCCCTATTACACAATCTACAGAGGTAGATATCCCCTATCACACAGTCTACAGAGGTAGATATCCCCTATTACACAATCTACAGAGGGAGATATCCCCCACCACACAATCTACAGAGGGAGATATTCCCTACCACACAGTCTACAGAGGTAGATATCCCCATCACACAGTCTACAGAGGTAGATATCCCCTATCACACAGTCTACAGAGGTAGATATCCCCTATTACACAGTCTACAGAGGTAGATATTCCCTACCACACAGTCTACAGAGGTAGATATCCCCTATTACACAGTCTACAGAGGTAGATATTCCCTACCACACAGTCTACAGAGGTAGATATCCCCTATTACACAATCTACAGAGGTAGATATTCCCTACCACACAGTCTACAGAGGTAGATATCCCCTATTACACAGTCTACAGAGGTAGATATCCCCTATTACACAATCTACAGATGTAGATATCCCCTATTACACAATCTACAGAGGTAGATATCCCCTATTACACAATCTACAGAGGTAGATATCCCCTATTACACAATCTACAGAGGTAGATATTCCCTACCACACAGTCTACAGAGGTAGATATTCCCTACCACACAGTCTACAGAGGTAGATATCCCCTATTACACAATCTACAGAGGTAGATATTCCCTACCACACAGTCTACAGAGGTAGATATCCCCTATTACACAATCTACAGAGGTAGATATCCCCATCACACAGTCTACAGAGGTACATATCCCCATCACACAGTCTACAGAGGTAGATATCCCCTATTACACAGTCTACAGAGGTAGATATCCCCTATCACACAGTCTACAGAGGTAGATATCCCCTATCACACAGTCTACAGAGGTAGATATTCCCTACCACACAGTCTACAGAGGTAGATATCCCCTATTACACAGTCTACAGAGGTAGATATCCCCTATTACACAGTCTACAGAGGTACATATCCCCTATCACACAGTCTACAGAGGTACATATCCCCTATCACACAGTCTACAGAGGTAGATATCCCCTATTACACAATCTACAGAGGTAGATATCCCCTATTACACAATCTACAGAGGTAGATATCCCCTATTACACAATCTACAGAGGTAGATATCCCCTATTACACAATCTACAGAGGTAGATATTCCCTACCACACAGTCTACAGAGGTAGATATTCCCTACCACACAGTCTACAGAGGTAGATATCCCCTATTACACAATCTACAGAGGTAGATATTCCCTACCACACAGTCTACAGAGGTAGATATCCCCTATTACACAATCTACAGAGGTAGATATCCCCATCACACAGTCTACAGAGGTACATATCCCCATCACACAGTCTACAGAGGTAGATATCCCCTATTACACAGTCTACAGAGGTAGATATCCCCTATCACACAGTCTACAGAGGTAGATATCCCCTATCACACAGTCTACAGAGGTAGATATCCCCTATTACACAGTCTACAGAGGTAGATATCCCCTATTACACAGTCTACAGAGGTACATATCCCCTATCACACAGTCTACAGAGGTAGATATCCCCTATTACACAATCTACAGAGGTAGATATCCCCTATTACACAGTCTACAGAGGTAGATATCCCCTATTACACAGTCTACAGAGGTAGATATCCCCATCACACAGTCTACAGAGGTAGATATCCCCTATCACACAGTCTACAGAGGTAGATATCCCCTATTACACGATCTACAGAGGTAGATATCCCCTATTACACAATCTACAGAGGTAGATATCCCCATCACACAGTCTACAGAGGTAGATATCCCCAATTACACGATCTACAGAGGTAGATATCCCCATTACACAGTCTACAGAGGTAGATATCCCCTATCACACAGTCTACAGAGGTAGATATCCCCTATTACACGATCTACAGAGGTAGATATCCCCTATTACACAATCTACAGAGGTAGATATCCCCATCACACAGTCTACAGAGGTAGATATCCCCATTACACAGTCTACAGAGGTAGATATCCCCTATCACACAGTCTACAGAGGTAGATATCCCCTATTACACGATCTACAGAGGTAGATATCCCCTATTACACAATCTACAGAGGTAGATATCCCCTATTACACGATCTACAGAGGTAGATATCCCCTATTACACAGTCTACAGAGGTAGATATCCCCATTACACAGTCTACAGAGGTAGATATCCCCATCACACAGTCTACAGAGGTAGATATCCCCTATTACACGATCTACAGAGGTAGATATCCCCATCACACAGTCTACAGAGGTAGATATCCCCTATTACACGATCTACAGAGGTAGATATCCCCTATTACACAATCTACAGAGGGAGATATCCCCATCACACAGTCTACAGAGGTAGATATCCCCTATTACACAATCTACAGAGGGAGATATTCCCTACCACACAGTCTACAGAGGTAGATATCCCCTATTACACGATCTACAGAGGTAGATATCCCCTATTACACGATCTACAGAGGTAGATATCCCTTATTACACGATCTACAGAGGTAGTTATTCCCCATAGGCTAGCTATATGTATGTGGGTGTGTGTAGGCTAGTTATATGCATGTGGGTGTGTGTAGGCTAGCTATATGTATGTGGGTGTGTGTAGGCTAGTTATATGCATGTGGGTGTGTGTAGGCTAGCTATATGCATGTGGGTGTGTGTAGGCTAGCTATATGTATGTGGCTAGCTATATGTATGTGGGTGTGTGTAGGCTACCTATATGTATGTGGGTGTGTGTAGGCTAGCTATATGTATGTGGCTAGCTATATGTATGTGGGTGTGTGTAGGCTAGCTATATGTATGTGGGTGTGTGTAGGCTACCTATATGTATGTGGGTGTGTGTAGGCTACCTATATGTATGTGGGTGTGTGTAGGCTAGCTATATGTATGTGGGTGTGTGTAGGCTAGCTATATGTATGTGGCTAGCTATATGTATGTGGCTAGCTATATGTATGTGGGTGTGTGTAGGCTAGCTATATGTATGTGGGGGTGTGTAGGCTAGTTATATGCATGTGGGTGTGTGTAGGCTAGCTATATGTATGTGGGTGTGTGTAGGCTAGCTATATGTGGGTGGCTAGCTATATGTATGTGGCTAGCTATATGTATGTTGGTGTGTGTAGGCTAGTTATATGCATGTGGGTGGGTGTAGGCTAGCTATATGTATGTGGGTGTGTGTAGGCTAGCTATATGTATGTGGGGGTGTGTAGGCTAGTTATATGCATGTGGGTGTGTGTAGGCTAGCTATATGTATGTGGGTGTGTGTAGGCTAGCTATATGTGGGTGGCTAGCTATATGTATGTGGGTGTGTGTAGGCTAGTTATATGCATGTGGGTGTGTGTAGGCTAGCTATATGTATGTGGGTGTGTGTAGGCTAGCTATATGTATGTGGGTGTGTGTAGGCTAACTATATGTATGTGGGTGTGTGTAGGCTAGCTATATGTATGTGGCTAGCTATATGTATGTGGGTGTGTGTAGGCTAGTTATATGCATGTGGGTGGGTGTAGGCTAGCTATATGTATGTGGGTGTGTGTAGGCTAGCTATATGTATGTGGGTGTGTGTAGGCTAGCTATATGTATGTGGGTGTGTGTAGGCTAGCTATATGTATGTGGGTGTGTGTAGGCTAGCTATATGTATGTTAAGCCATCATAGTGTGAGGAGAGGGGTCAGGGGAGAGGGCAAAGCTCATAACCATCCCTGAAAGAGGGAGAATAATAGGATCACTGATGTGGAACGGACCACTGAGCAGCTTACTTATGTAAATACTGGCGAAACGTTGAAATCCATTATCCAACTCATTTACATAAGCAGTTTCAAATAGGGTGCCTGTAACCCTGGCTCCTCCAGCCCCACCCATCCTGACACACACATACGCACATGCACACACATGCAAACACACTCAGACACACATAGACACGCACATACACGTACACACACACACACACATATGTACGTTGCGGTCATGAGTTCCTAATGGTCATTGTTATCAAGGTTCTGACTTCCTCTCAGCGATCTGACTTCCTCTCAGCGCTCTGACTTCCTCTCAGCGCTCTGACTTCCTCTCAGTGCTCTGATTTCCTCTCAGCGCTCTTACTTCCTCTCAGCGCTCTGACTTCCTCTCAGCGCTCTGACTTCCACTCAGCTCTCTGACTTCCTCTCAGCGCTCTGACTTCCTCTCAGCGCTCTGACTTCCTTTCAGCGCTCTGACTTCCTCTCAGCGCTCTGATTTCCTTTCACTGCTCTGATCTCCCTATCACCCTGAGCAGAAGCTCAACAATATTAGCCAATCATTTTTGATAGATGAAGCATGGAAATTAGTGGCAGAGTTAAAGTGATAACTGGAACCACACAGTAACATCCCATTATGGCAGGCTTAATTGATGAGCTCATTAAGATCATTATTAGAGAAATTGATTTCAAATAGGCACTTTAATCTGGGCCGTGCTGAAAAGGTGAAGAAACACTCAACAATGCAAATTGAAGGACCTCGCGTACATAATGGAGCAAGTAATTTCATAGATTTTGTTTAATTAATAATTTGAGATTGCGCAAGTTTCCTCCTATATGTAGGCTTGAACATTCATGTACCCAATCATCCCGCCAACAGCTTAGTCCCATTAATGGCTGCTCATTGTGTGGGTCTGCCTGTAATTCATTAATTAACCCTGATCTTAGACATTCAATTACTCATGTAGGATGGATCATTTAAGGGTCTACACAGTGGTTCTCCATTGTGGCTGCAAGGGAGGGATTTGGTTTTGTTTAATTCGCTCTGATCTTCAACTGATTTAAATTAAATGTTTGTTGAACTGATTAGAGTCCAAGAGCTGTTTTTAATCAAGTAGTGTTTATATTTTTTCCTTTTCAACTCTCCATTTTATCTAGCTGATACACTGTGGTTTTTGTATAAACAGTCTCAGACATTATCATACAGATCCCATTTTACAATAGCTTTACGTTTTATTACTCTGTTAAAGGGTGGGCACTGTCCATAAACTACTTTATTGAAGAAAGTATAGTCTCATTCAGATTGAATGTTTATCTTGCGTGCTGTGGCTGTCTGTAGGTTATTGCAATGTTATTCAAATACTGCCACTCTCAAACTATTAGTTAAACATTTGGATTAAACATATACAGTATCTTTTGATAATCCTGTAATGTGAAAGTCCACCTCCGAAAGAGTTTATGGTATCTTAAACCTGGGTATTGTGCAGTGATGTGGTGGGTAACTCTAGTCACTGTTCGTGGTAAAGTAGCCTAAAGTAACACTCCCTATACTTTCAATGAATTTTTTCACAAAAGGTGGTTAAATGCCCGCTTAATAAAAAAGGTGTAAACAGTGTTTACATTATGCTTACCTCTGGTCTTGTGCACGTTATTGTTGGTTACTCTAAGTTGAGTGATTTATGATAGTTTGAAACCAACCCCTTGACTTTTTAAAAGAGTGCGCCACAATGACTAAAATATAAACTAAATGTTTCCTAAATCACAGACTAGTGTAAGTACTTCATACAGGCTTATGCAGAAACCTACAGTACACACTTAAATCACACACAGGTTCAATGACCACCATTTGCCACCCTTGGGGAACTCATAAGGAACTCGTAAGGGACTCGTAAGGGACTCGCAAGGGACTCGCAAGGGACTCGTAAGGAACTCATAAAGGACAGATGATCTGTAGTAGTTACAGTAGAGCAGGTACTTCAACTCTTTAAAGGAAAAGAGGAATGAAATGTCTGTCACCCAGAGGCAACAATAAGGAGTGGGTCTCTGAGTCGAGTGGGGTGGGAGCCTTAGTGAGAGCTTCACTGGGGTTTTTCAGAGTCCGACGCCAAATCTTGTGTGGCCCCCCCTGTCTGAGCCACAGGAAGTCCATCTTCAACTCTCACCCCCTGGTTGATTTGATGTGTTAAAATTGGTTCCAGGGTGCATTGATATTTCAGCGATCCATATTGTGCTTTGAGCAAGGATTACACGTTTAGAGGCAGCAGATATTTCCCCGGCATAAAGGTGGTTTCAGCTTGGTGGAGCCCTTATCAGTGGAGAGGAGACTCCGGCGCATTCAGAACCCTAAAATCCCATTTAATTGAATTTCTTTTTAGACATACAAGCTTAGAGGGGTTTTGGCATTCACTTTAACTCTGCCTCTGGGTGTTTAAATTCCTCTCGCTACAAAAGACCATTCCACAAAGGAACTTGCAAATACCATATTTATCTAGTTATTTTTTTCTACTCTTGGTCTACTCCTTTTCCATGGCAGTTATTACATAATTTCAATGAATACTTGCCGGAAATGGGGGTTATCTTCCTAAAATATATATTTATTTCAAGTGCTGATTTACTGTGTTGAAAAAAAAACGGTATTGGAGAGAGGCTATTCAAGCCACGGTGGCTACTTTGCCGACAGGCAGCACATCATGAACGATCCCTATAAACGATGCTATCTCCGCCAGCTGATGGATTTAATGCATTGGCAGGAGGGCTTTTTGAAAGCGGAGAGCTCCTGTGAATGAATGACTCTTACAGATGTAGAGTGGGGCCTCAACAAGGCTCAGATCGTGTCTGTAAGAGGCAGTTTATTCAGACCAGAAATGCTATTCATAATCTGTATCTCACGTTCACATGCTGAGGGCAGAGTATCATTTTTCGTGTTAAGGCAAAGATAACAAATCATGCAAAGGGCTTTCTTCTAAAAGGAGACACAAGCAGCATTTTAACCCATATTGTCCAATTTAACAACATTTGGAACCATTGAAAGAAACAACAAAGAATGCAACGTATATTCAATGTAATCCTCCATTGATATAGCAAAACATCCAATTAGGAAATATAACATCATTATACCCCCCCACCAGTAGATTTGGGTGCATGCTGTTGATGTTTTTTCCCCTTCCTTCACTGTGATGGTATTTGTCTTGCTGAGTGACTTCCTCTTTAATGAAACCCTCGAATGCTTTAGTGCCGGGTGGGATTTAAGCACCCTGCAGACGGCTATGATTCAAAAACTTGGTTCTGCATCAGCTCTGAGCGTTATCTGAAGGCTCTTCACGCACAGTTGCCTAAATGCCAGTTTAATGGCCCACTGTAAAGGCTACTTATTTAGTATCAGTATCCAAGGGAATATAGCTAATGATAAGAAGGGGGGATGGGGGGTGGCTGAGTGCATGCACGGAAAGCGGATGAAGATGTTGGGTGGACAAAGTGAGTCTCAGCGTCATCCACATTGTTTAGGCAGGAGTCATCCTGAATGGCCTTCTAGTCCTTGGCTCAAAACAGCACAGGAGAAACTGGTGTAAGGGTGTCTAAAGATTTCTCCAAGTATAGGCAATTTAGTTTATGCAATTTTTATTTGGAAGTCGTGTTAAAAATAATGGGGAGCTTCATCACCAGTCCATTGTTTTAAGTCACATACAGTAGGTAACAGTACCTACCTGTCCAACCAACAAGCTTCCTAGAGCACCAACCTGTCCATCCCTTAGCAACTGGCATATTTAACTTCAGGTCAAGGACGGTGACAGCTCTTGCCCCAGGCCTGTGAATTGAACATGCTTTCCCAATGTCACGCAGTGTAAGGAGCGAGCGCCCCCCTGTATCTAAACACATTCCTAATGTCAGTGGGCCAGAGGCTCTGAGAGAAGGGTAATGGATGTCCAGGCATAGTGTTATGTAGTGCAGCGCTGCAGCCCGCTCTCTCCAGTCCATTCCTTCCCTCTCTCTCTCCCCTGGAACAGACTAACCAGCTACACACACACACACACACACACACACACACACACACACACACACACACACACACACACACACACACACACACACACACACACACACACACACACACACACACACACACACACACACACACACACGCACGCACGCAGAGAGAGAGAGAGTCTCTCAGGCCATCTGATCGGAGCTTGATGTAATTCCTCACCTTGGCTAGAACGAAACCCAAACTCTATGAATTATTACAATCCCAGTCAATCTTGGCAAGCCAGTAGTGGGCCATGGAGTGTGAAGGCCTTTCTCTGGTGTTTAAGTTACCATGGAAGATGAAATAGTCACAGCGCCACCGTGGCCCGCCAGCTCCCCTTATCATGGGTATCTTCTATCTTCAAATAATGTTTGGTCTTTTTACTTGCTATCACAGTTGTATAAATGGAAAAAAGGAATCTAATTTCTCTCTATGGCTTTTTTACGCTCTATTTTTTAGGGTGGGTGGGGTGGGGTTCGGGGGGCGGGTGATGAAAACAGCACCATCATTGGGTGGCACTGAGCCACTGAGCAAGAGCAGGACAAGGAGTCATTTCTTTACCTCTGCATCTGGAACCTAAGAAAACCCCAATGAAGCTTTCTGCTATGGGATACTTGATGCTCACAAAAAAAATATGAAATCATATTTCACCATTTAAAGTGGTACTATACTGTAGGAGGTTTTTGTGATATTATCCAGTGTGCTGTATGGTTGAAGTGTTGGAATATTGGTTGCAGAGCTTTGGCTGTCTACTGATTCATACTGAGGTAAAAGGCTGTTTAACTGAACCAGTGTTGAAGACACAACACTTTGCGTGAAGTAGTTGTGAGGAAGTTGATCAGGATATACGTAACTGAGGGAGCTCTTTCTTTCATTCAGCCTATTGCCCTAAGCACCATCACCTGGCAGTGGTACTCTCTGACTGGACAGAATACATGTTGGAGAAGGGTTGGGGAGCCATTTGCCAATGATAGTTCCATGGTGATTGTCTTGTCTCAATGTTTTGTTTGGTGATTTAGAGTTGGCTTACAGATTGCCTCCTACTAAGAAGCACATACACAGCATTATGGTCTGCATTTGGAGCATGTGACAAATAACATTATATTTTATTTGATACTTCATATAGAATAATCTCAAATTGGATCTGGTCTGTGAATTTTTTTAATGATCTAAAAGGCACATTCCTTTTGAGGAAAATTATTCTGAAGTTATGATACAGAAATAACAGGGTATCATCAGGCCTTGGGGACCTCTGTGTGTGTGCCTCTCTGTGTAAGCCCTGATCTTCTGTAGTAATAACAGTCCACACAGCCTCACAGCCTAATCCTGTCCCAGACATCCACACCATAATAATAGAACACATTCAGTTGTGGAGGGGAGGCAGGACACTACATTTTGCTGGAATTTCATGGCACGGAAAGAAATCAGAAGCGCTAACTGGTGTGTGTGTGTGTGTGTGTGTGTGTGTGTGTGTGTGTGTGTGTGTGTGTGTGTGTGTGTGTGTGTGTGTGTGTGTGTGTGTGTGTGTGTGTGTGTGTGTCACTGTATCTGTTTCTAGCTCCTCTATCTCCTAACTTGGTTCTTCAATATTGTTGTCTAAATTACCAAATGTGTATTTTATATGGCTTTCTATTTTACACAGGCATCAGTGTTATGTGTTCCCATGTTTGCTGACATTGTACTTTTAGGGCTATATGAAAATAATGTACTGTGCATTCATTTAGCTGCAGGGGACATGTATTGAACGCAATGTAAAAGTTTTTCTTGCTTGCAACAGAATATTCACATAACGTTAACCAAGTATAGATTCATCCTGAGGGAACCATTCCCAATCACAGTGCAGCAACTTCAGTGATTTCAGAAAAGGAGTAAAGGTTAGAAATTGATTCATTGATTTTCTGTTTTAAGAGGGACAGTGAGTGACTACAGACACTTAGATCAAAGTCAGCAGGTGAATCTAAAACAATCACAAGACATTTTCATACAGTATGTCCTGAATAATGCACATAGAGTCAAATATGCTGTTTTATTCATACATTTCATTTATTTTTCTACCAAGTAGGTTCATTGAAAAGCAGTTGCCCCTTTTCAATAAGTTGATACTAGCACTTAAAAATACGATTAATGAATAAAAGCTACAGAACCAAACCAATCTCTTCCTTGAATAGTCTTAGAAATAGACCATGTCCTTTTATCTGTTAGATGCACTCTCAAACTTTTGTATAATTTCAGCCAGTAGTTTTGAAAGTGGTGCTCACGAGTCAAAACGGGTCCCTGTTTTTGTGTACTATGTCATCCAATTGTGTACTATGTTATCCAATTATGTACGGCATCCCATTTCGTGTAATATGTTGCGAATTTGTTGGGCTTAAGATCCCGGAGTGCATCTTTAATAGATCCTGCTATTTAATGTAATAGAGACCAAATAAAGACGTGTGGCTTTAATCAGCTAGCCCTCGTCCTAATGGTCCCACCCACCATCAGTTGGAATTTCTCCCATCAACTTTTTTCTCTGAGTGTCGTTGAGAGCCCAAGTCTATCTAACCCATTAACAGTCCACTTAGCTGGAGCCTTAAATATTTGCTGTTAATACACCATTTTGGAAATCATAGCATTAAAAGATCTTTAGCCTCCTGTAAGGTAAGCGGTGGTGGTGCTGTGGGTGCACATTGAGCAGAAATGGTCTGCTGTGTCTGTCACTGAATGTCTGACAGTCATCCTGGCTACCTGTCTGTCTGCAAGACCACCAGGGTTTGTCCCTCCACTATTAAATGGTCAAATGCACACCTGCCATAGTCACATCACACTGATCACAGTCACGCCATGAATTGGGTGAAGTGCACAGGGAGGATGAACTGTGATGTTGTTGATACTGCAGGGGAAAATGACAGTGGGTTAACCTTAAATTCTTCAACAGTCTCTGTGGACATAAATATGAATATGGGGGTGCATAGATTTCTCAGACACTTGCACTAAGTACTCACCTCCTCCCATCACATTTCCAAATGACCCGTGATATCTGTTCCTTTATGCTTGGCGTCCACGCTGCCTCTTATCTCCATATAGAGTCTTGGTCAATAAGCAATTAGTATTTTATGACAAAGTGTGAGCGCCAACATCAAGCTAGCTTGGCAGGTTGCCATCAGAGATGATTTTTATGGCAGAATTCAAGTCATGTCCTGCAGACCCAAGTCAATGTTTATGACCGTGGAAATTACATGCCCTCTAAATGTCCATAAAGAATTATTTAACATGAGATAGGTAATTAGGCTTGTGTTTACTCACTAACAAAGACCTATTGTGTAAATACAAGTTCACACTGTTCTTTTTTTCTGTTGTTTGTCTGTATGGAAATTGTTTTAGTGTACAGGAGGAGTTTAACATCCCACCTAATATAAGTGGTTCAGAAAAGATAAGATGCAGCCTCAAACATAAGTGTCAGTCGACCCCAAGTCAGGCACAGCAAATATCTGCATTATAACAGGATTCATCAGGTTTCTCAGTGTTATTGTGTTGGCATTACCCCACACATTAGTTTTGGTATAAAACACCTTATTTTCCCCCTGTCCTTGTTGCCTAGCCCTAGGGCAGGTGTAGAGAGAGCGGTGCGCAGCAGGTTGCAGTGGCTGGCCCATCTAATTTTCCCTCTGTGGAGCTGCAGTCCGGGCCTCCCGGCAGCTTAATAGCAGTGACAGCAGAGGAATAATTCACAAGTGGAGCTAATCAAAGGTGAAAAGGGAGAATCAGTAAACGTCGTATCCTTTTGCCACTTTCATCAATCCAGCTAACTGAATTTGAACTAAAGCTGAGCAAATTTTCCGGGGAGGGGAATTAATATGTAACACATCTGAGGTCTGGCTGGAGCCTGCGGAATTGGAAAAGTCTGCATTATATCAGGGGGAGATTATTGGAAAGACAATTGGGGCCGTCTGTGTAATCAGAAAACAGTGAGGTGTGTCTATCTTATGATGACACTGTGACCTAGTGGGCTTGCACAGAAGGAAATATTTTCTCCCCTTTCCAATTCAATCACCTGGGCTATCCGCCCTGCTGCGTGATGCTGTTTGCCCTGCACATGACAGTATCAATTCAATTACCCTGAAAATGGATACATATTCAGGGTATAAGGGACTGGGCCAATGCAGGAGGGGAAGAGGGAAGACAAAGAAATGCCCATTTACCCCGTAATAACTTTCATTTGGAGTCGGTTTGAAAACAATTCGGCTCTGAATTTGTCCCTGTCAGATCACATTATCCGCAAATGAAGTTTACAAAATATCAATTCAATTTCTATAACAGGAACCCGTCGCAAAACACAAAGGGGGCCTGAATTGACCATATCATAACATCTGAGGGGCCCCTGGTGGCTTTCAAATATTTTCAGTCAGAGGCAATCAAAAGCAGAACGGCCCATGCTAATCCGTTCAATTTCATCCTTTATACCGGTGTCTTTTCCCCACGTGAAAACACACACACACACACACACACACACACACACACACACACACACACACACACACACACACACACACACACACACACACACACACACACACACACACACACACACACACACACACACACACACACACACACACACACACACACACAGTCCCTCACTGCCCTGGAGTCAAGCAGAGCACCTAGATACCACTCTGCCAACATGGGAGAAACTCATCTATCTGAACGTTTTTAAGATACACTTTTTGGGGTGAACCGTTACTGTTCTATGATAAATGCTCAAAATGCAAACATTATCTGAGTTACATAATACATTTCATATAAAGTTATGAACACATTTTTTTAAATGTCACTGAAAGTTCAGACCATCTGGCATTTGACCCTACCTGTGATGGTCATGAAGTCGTAGCTTCAGTAGAGATGGGCTGCAGTCCCATCATGGCAGTAGTCAGTATGATCCATCATGGCAGTATTCAGTATGATCCCCAGCTCTCTCTGGGTTTCCCTGTTTCCTCCTCCTTCCTTGGTGATTAAGCATTCTGACTGTGTCCCTGTTTAGCCTGCTGATTCCACCGGTCGTCACGTCTCTCCCTGGGCGAGGCCTCATTATCTTCCTTTAGTTGTTGATATTGTTCTTATTTACAGCCCTGTTTTCTCCGCTGTCATGTCTCCAGCAGGTCGCTAATGTGACCGAGATGGAACGGGGAGCATAATTGCAAATTAAATATCTGAAACTTCCTTGATGTGTCTCGGTGGGAAGCAATAAGTGTGTCAGCCTCTTACTGATGTCAAAACGGCTTTTTGCTTCATGAAATTATTCACAGATACAGCGCTACATTTTGCTGTAATTACCGTCGTCTCGGTGGCACTCGCAAAGGGCAAACAACGGCCAGTGGAAACAGGGGGAGTTAAAAATGCTGTTTAACAAATCAATTTGAGCATGCTTACCTTGTAAAACTGTGCGATTGTTCCACTCACTCCTGATCCAGACCCCATAGAGCGTTCATCTATTAAATGCTTAACAAGCCCCTTTACAGAGCAGCAGTGTGGAAATGTGTAATTCGAACAATAACAAAGACTTGACCATTTTTTATTGATTCACTGGTTTCTTCTGCTCTAGCCTACAGCAAACACACTCCAGCAAATACACTTCAGCAAACACACTACAGCAAATACACTCCAGAAAACACACTACAGCAAACACACTCCAGAAAACACACTACAGCAAATACACTCCAGAAAACACACTACAGCAAATACACTCCAGCAAACAGACTACAGCAAACACACTCCAGCAAACACACTACAGAAAACACACTACAGCAAACACACTCCAGAAAACACACTCCAGAAAACACACTACAGCAAACACACTCCAGAAAACACACTTCAGCAAACAGACTACAGCAAACACACTCCAGCAAATACACTTCAGCAAACAGACTACAGCAAACACACTCCAGAAAACACACTACAGCAAATACACTCCAGCAAACACACTCCAGAAAACAGACTACAGCAAACACACTCCAGAAAACACACTACAGCAAATACACTCCAGCAAACACACTCCAGCAAATACACTACAGCAAATACACTCCAGAAAACACACTACAGCAAACACACTCCAGAAAACACACTACAGCAAACACACTCCAGAAAACACACTACAGCAAACACACTCCAGAAAACACACTACAGCAAACACACTCCAGAAAACACACTCCAACAAATACACTCCAGAAAACACACTACAGCAAACACACTCCAGAAAACACACTACAGCGAACACACTCCAGAAAACACACTACAGCAAACACACTCCAGAAAACACACTACAGAAAACACACTCCAAAAAACACACTACAGCAAACACACTCCAGAAAACACACTACAGCAAACACACTCCAGAAAACACACTACAGCAAACACACTCCAGAAAACACACTCCAACAAATACACTCCAGAAAACACACTCCAGCAAATACACTCCAGCAAACACACTACAGCAAACAAACTCCAGAAAATACATTCCAGAAAACACACTTCAGCAAACACACTCCAGAAAACACACTGTTTTTTATTCCGTTTTTTTCAATATGAACTTTAACCTTTTACTGCAGTGGGCTAAATCAGGGTCACAAACAGTGTTTCTTGGTAGTCTTATAAAAAAAGACACCTGTACCATGTCAGATATAGAGTTGAAATGTATTCAATTTTGAGTTTGCATATGACACTTTATATACATCACGGAAGACTGAAATATAATACAATCATTTGACATAGAAACACCAGATTTACGGCAAAAAAAGCTATGTTTATTAATGATGAAATTATAAAAAATATGAATAAAATTCCACCCATGAAGCCACTAGAGTATGATTTGATCATTTGACTGCAGGAAAGGGATATGTACAGGGGTTAAGTTTAGATTTTAGAGGCAATGGGAATGTTCCCAAAGTTCTTTACCTAGCTTTTGATGGAATTGTTTCTCTTCAATATATATGTTTTGCCTGTATTTGATGCTGAGAATAATGAAGTAGTCAACAACAACCTGGCTCGAATATGGTTTTTGTCTCCTTCTTCCACCCAAATGGCTTAAAGCGGCAATCTGCTGTTGCTACATCCATTTTTGGACTTATGAATGAATGATATGTACCCATTGCCCCAGACAGGGCTTTTAGGTGACCAGTGGTGTGGATACTGGTGTCTTGTAAGAGGAAGGAGAGATTAAGGAGAGCCGCGGTTCTGGGACCACCGCCAATGTAGAGAAAGGGAGATTTGACCTGAGAAGCATTTGCATGTTAAGTGCAGTCAATCTGAATTGATCACAGCCAAATTAAATCCAATGGGTTTCAATATTTTCCCTGTTTACACATTAGCCTCCTACCTGCCACATATGGATGTATTGAATTCAGATTAGTAGCCTAAGCATGGACTCAGACAAAGGGAACTTATCTTTAATTAAAATCATGCAGTAGGACCTTAAGTCCTATTCTGTTACGGTTGGGGAATGAAAACTCGCAGGGCTAAATGAACGTTGCTGTATGCCTCCCCAAAGTGTCACTTCACCATTGGAGGTGGGGATAGATGGGGTCCATAGTCTACAACCCAATACAACCCAATACAACCCAATAGCGTAGTGTTGGTAGACAGCTACAGTATGATGCTGGTGAGACAAGCGTATCATGTCACAAGTTGTTGAAATTAACAATATCATTGAAAACAGAAACATGCACAAAACTCCTCCTCCTAAGGTTGAGAATCAGTGAATTGAGAAATGTATTCTCTGGGTGGGTCGAGTGGCGGGATGCTGGGATGAAACGGTGATCAGTGGAGAACATGTAAATGTAGCATAGACTCCTGTCATGTCACCACTACCAGTCTGCTGTCATCTGGAGAGATGTTCAGCTGATGCACATCACATCATTTACCAGTGTTACTGGAGGAGGAGAATATCTACCAATATTTACACGCTAAATATCTAAACCTCCGATCCTGTTAGATGGAACATTGTGTTATTTCTATAGTTTATGGGAAAGCTTGGATGAACGAATGAATCCTCACTCAGTCTGCCATTTGCCATGATAACCTAATTGTGATTATGTGTACTGATCTAAGAAACTAGTTCTGTTCATTCCTACCAGCTGTAACAGTAAAACCCTCTTCCTCCCTTAAATCTCTGACAGCAATTACCTCTAAAGAGAAACACGGAAAGAAGTGTTCAACACTATTCAGCTCTTTCATGTAGCTTATTGGCATGTCTGTACATAGGATAATTTCCTAAATTTAGCCTCAAATGAGCTTCTATTGCCCTGGTGGATTTATTGACAAATGGGGACTTGCTTCCCTGCTCTGGATAATTGAAGAAGCTCCTACTAATTAGACAGAAAAAATCTGCGATCTGGCACGGATCTTTCCCACTGAAAAGATAATTAATTGTGAGTAGATTTGGCGCCTGCCATGGCTGCCTGCCTAGTGTTCACCCATGAGGAGGCTCTAGTGGGGTGGGGTGTGGAGGGGGGGGGGGGGGGGTAGCTAGCTAGCTAACTGGAGCGGGACATAGCCCAGTCACACTAATTCCACCATGCCGCCTTCTCTGAAGCGACGCAAGGAAGCAGCATAATCAGCAGACACTGATTACCGACAAGTAATTAACAACGCCAACCAAACAGAGAGATTGAATTTATAATAATTATATAATCAACATGGTGATGATCTTGTAAGAGAATCCTATTGCAGTGGAAAGGTTAATGACTTCCCATCGCACAACATCACAGAGTTAGTGGTGGCTGGGGCCTTGGGTTTGTTTTAACTGCCAAACAGATAATTCATTAACATCATAACAGTCATGCAGGTGCCATGAAATATTGAAACATTTCACTTTCCATTCTATTAAACTAATTAGCTACATACTACTCTTCCGCTTCAGTCAGAACTGCAGTAGGTAGTAGGGCTTTCCTGTTACTTCAGTTGTTTAGTTGGCTAAGATTAAACTGTTGTCTATTGATTTATCACTTAGTTACTGATAACTCATTTAATTACTCAACAGTGTAATTGTATTATTGTGTAATAGGTAGTATGCAATCCGATCTCCCCCTCAAATTCTGGTGAAGATCACTAATATTCATAAATCGAAGAAGTATAGGCGAACCCTGAGCCCTAACCACAGCAGCGTCTCAGTGTCTCTGTGATATTACCTGATTATGAGAGTATTACATCAGCTAAATCCTCTGCACCAATAATGCCATCTTGAGAAAGCTAAATTAAGTGATTTCTCCTTTTGATAAAGGAATAAAATGAATTAGGCTTCACGCTATCAAAGCCCTCCCCATTGCAAGAGCTGACGGATCATCTTGATTGTAGTTAGTCACTAATCTAGCTCAGAATTAAAGGTTAAAATCAGTAGTTATTATGTTGCAGTTGTAAAATCCACAAACCATGGAGACACAGACCATGGAGACACAGACCATGGACACAGATCACGGAGACACAGACCATGGATACAGACCATGGATACAGACCATGGAGATACAGACCATGGACACAGACCATGGAGACACAGATCACGGAAACACAGACCATGGACATAGACCATGGAGAGGCAGACCATGGATACAGACCATGGATACAGACCATGGATGCAGACCATGGAGATATAGACCATAGACACAGACCATGAATTGACAGACCATGGATACAGACCATGGACACATACCATGAATTTACAGACCATGGATACAGACCATGGACACATACCATGTAGACAGAACATGGAGACACAGACCATGGAGACAGACAATGGATTTAGGGGGGAAAGGGGGATACCTAGTCAGTTGTACAACTGAAAGCCTTCAACTGAAATGTGTCTTCTGCATTTAACCTGAATCAGAGAGGTGCAGGGGGATGCCTCAATCGACATCCACGGCGCCCGGGGAACAGTGGGTTAACTGCCTTGCTCAGGGGCAGAACAACAGATTTTGACCTTGTCAGCTCAGGGATTCGATCCAGCAACTTTTCGGCTACTGGCCCAACGCTCTAACCATGGAGACACTGACCATGGAGACAGACCATGGATTTACAGACCATGGATACAGACCATGGAGACTGACCATGGAGACAGACCATGGACACAGACCATGCATTTACAGACCATGGATACAGACCATGGATACAGACCATGGATACAGACCATGGAGACACTGACCATGGAGACAGACCATGGACACACACCATGGATTTACAGACCATGAAGACAGACCATGGAGACAGACCATGGATACAGACCATGGATACAGACCATGGACACAGACCATTAATTTACAGACCATTGAGACAGACCATGGAGACACAGACCATGGAGACACAGACCATGGAGACACAGACCATGGATACAGACCATGGAAACAGACCATGGATACACAGACCATGGAGACACAGACCATGGAGACAGACCATGGAAACAGACCATGGATACAGACCATGGAGACACAGACCATGGAGACAGACCATGGATACAGACCATGGAGACACAGACCATGGAGACACAGACCATGGATACAGACCCTGGATACAGACCATGGAGACAGACCATGGATACAGACCATGGTGACACAGACCATGGATACAGACCATGGAGACACAGACCATGGAGACAGACCATGGATACAGACCATGGAGACACAGACAATGGATACAGACCATGGAGACACAGACCATGGAGACAGACCCTGGATACAGACCATGGAGACAGACCATGGATACAGACCATGGAGACACAGACCATGGAGACAGACCATGGATACAGACCATGGAGACACAGACCATGGAGACAGACCATGGATATCTACACTATAATGTGTGAGTAGTGGGAGAAGCAGTTCCCTTTGTGTTGTAGATAAGTGTATATGAGAGACACGGGGCCAAACAGAACTAATTAGGAGGATTATATGGAATTAGAATGTGAGGCGGAAGCAGCAGGATTGTAATGTAAAAAAAATCAATCAATAAGGGGGAGATGGTGAAAACCAGCCCTCTTAACATTAACAATTACTGTGATTAACAATGATACTCACAACTCATTTTTCATTACAGAGGAGAGGAGATAAGCTTGTTTATATAGACTAGCTTTTCAACCAATGAGTAATTTATCATGGCGAGGCCCATGAAAGCACATAACAGCCCACAGCAATTAAAATCTTCTCTATGACCTTGTGACAACCAAGGACCTGAGAGTCTCCAGGAAACTGCCTGCTGTTCTATCTTCATGGAAAGAGAGGAGGCAGTAGGATAGTAAAACACTTCCTGCTAGATATTCCTGCACACATAGACACTAAGGAATGAATGTACCACTTGGAAATACTGCATTCACTATACCTGGATATGATGTTTATCTGATCAGACAAATATCATTCACTATACCTGGATATGATGTTTATCTGATCAGACAAATATCATTCACTATACCTGGATATGATGTTTATCTGATCAGACAAATATCATTCACTATACCTGGATATGATGTTTATCTGATCAGACAAATATCATTCACTATACCTGGATATGACGTTGATCTGATCAGACAAATATGAGCATTATTGCACCCTGAAAGACGGACCGGTGTGAAAATGGAAACAAAGGGATGTGCGTTACTACAGTTATGTGGTTGGGTTTCTGAGTGGGATCTATGCACCTGAGTCTATACACCTGTCACCTGAGTCTAGACCTGTCTAAACACCTGAGTCTGTAGTCTATACACCTGAGTCTATACACCTGAGTCACCTGAGTCTAGACCTGTCTAAACACCTGAGTCTGTAGTCTATACACCTGAGTCTATACACCTGAGTCACCTGAGTCTAGACCTGTCTAAACACATGAGTCTAAAGTCTTTACACCTGAGTCTGTAGTCTATGCACCTGAGTCTATAGTCTTTACACCTGAGTCTGTAGTCTATACACCTGAGTCTATAGAGTCTATACATTTGAGTCTAGAGATTCTATACGCATGAGTCTAGAGAGTCTATACACCTGAGTCTAGAGATTCTATACGCATGAGTCTATAGTCTTTACACCTGAGTCTGTAGTCTATGCACCTGAGTCTAGAGAGTCTATACACCTGAGTCTAGAGAGTCTATACACCTGAGTCTAGAGAGCTGAGTCTATAGAGTCTAGACACCTGAATCTATAGTCTATACACCTGGGTCTATAGTCTATACACCTAGGTCTATACACCTGAGTCTAGAGAGTCTATACTCCAGAGTATATATAATCTATGCACTTAAGTCTAGAGAGCTGACTCTATAGAGTCTATACACCTGAGTCTATAGTCTATACACCTGAGTCTAGAGAGTCTATACACCTGAGTTCATAGAGTCTACACCTCAGTCTACAGAGCTGAGTCTATAGAGTATATACACCTGAGTCTATACACTTGAGTCTATAGAGTCTACACATGAGTCTATAGAGTCTACACCTGATTCTAGAGAGCTGAGTCTAGAGAGTCTATACACCTGAGTCTATAGACTATATGCACCTGAGTCTAGAGAGCTGAGTCTATAGAGTCTACATCTGAGTCTAGAGAGCTGAGTCTATAGTCTACACCTGAGTCTAGAGAGCTGAGTCTGTAGAGTCTATACACCTGAATCTAGAGAGCTGAGTCTATAGAGTCTACATCTGAGTCCATACACCTGAGTCTAAAGATTATATACACCTGAGTCTAGAGAGTCTATGCACCTGAGTCTATAGTTTATACCCTGAGTCTATACACCTGAGTCTAGAGAGTCTATATACTGGAGTATATAGTCTATAAACCTGAGTCTAGAGAGTCTATACACCTGAGTCTATATACCTGAGTCCATCGTCTATACACCTGTGTCTAGAGAGTCTATTAACCTGAGTGTATATCAAATCAAATCAAATCAAATTGTATTGGTCACATACACATGGTTAGCAGACGTTAATGTGAGTGTAGCGAAATGCTTGTGCTTCTAGTTCCGACAGTGCAGTAATATCTAACAAGTAATCTAACAATTCTACACAACTACCTAATGTACACAAATATAAAGGGATGGAATAAGAATATGTACATATGAATATGTGGATGAGCGATGGCCGAGCGGCATAGGCAAGATGCAATAGATGGTAAAAGATACAGTATATACATATGAGATGAGTAATGTAATATATGTAAACATTATTAAAGTGACATTGTTTAAAGTGACTAGTGATCCATTTATTAAAGTGGTTAATGATTTGAGTCTGTAAGTAGGCAGCAGCCTCTCTGAGTTAGTGATTGCTGTTTAACAGTCTGATGGCCTTGAGATAGAAGCTGTTTTTCAGTCTCTTGGTCCCTGCTTTGATGCACTTGTACTGACCTCGCCTTCTGGATGATAGCGGGGTGAACAGGCAGTGGCTCGGGTGGTTGTTGTCCTTGATGATCTTTTTGGCCTTCCTGTGACATCGGGTGGTGTAGGTGTCCTGCAGGGCAGGTAGTTTGCCCCCGGTGATGCGTTGTGCAGACCTCACTACCCTCTGGAGAGCCTTACGATTGTGGGCGGAGCAGTTGCCGTACCAGGCAGTGATACAGCCCGACAGGATGCTCTCGATTGTGCATCTGTAAAAGTTTGTGAGTGTGTTGGTGACAAGCCAAATTTCTTCAGCCTCCTGAGGTTGAAGAGGCACTGTTGCGCCTTCTTCACAACGCTGTCTGTGTGGGTGGACCATTTCAGTTTGTCCGTGATGTGTAAGCCGAGGAACTTAAAACTTTCCACCTTCTCCACTACTGTCCCATCGATGTGGATAGGGGAGTGCTCCCTCTGCTGTTTCCTGAAGTCCACAGTCATCTCCTTTGTTTTGTTGACGTTGAGTGAGAGGTTATTTTCCTGACACCACACTCCAAGGGCCCTCACCTCCTCCCTGTAGGCCATCTCGTCGTTGTTGGTAATCAAGCCTACCACTGTAGTGTCGTCTGCAAACTTGATGATTGTGTTGGAGGCGTGCATGGCCACACAGTCATGGGTGAACAGTGAGTACAGGAGAGGGCTGAGAACGCACCCTTGTGGGGCCCCAGTGTTGAGGATCAGTGGGGGGGGATGTTGTTTCCTACCCTCACCACCTGGGGGCAGCCCGTCAGAATGTCCAGGACCCAGTTGTACAGGGCGGGGTCGAGACCCAGGGTCTCGAGCTTAATGACGAGTTTGGAGGGTACTATGGTGTTAAATGCTGAGCTGTAATCGATGAACAGCATTCCTACATACAGTGGGGAGAACAAGTATTTGATACACTGCCGATTTTGAAGGTTTTCCTACTAAAAAAGCATGTAGAGGTCTGTAATTTTTATCATAGGTACACTTCAACTGTGAGAGACGGAATCCAGAAAATCACATTGTATGATTTTTAAGTAATTCATTTGCATTTTATTGCATGACATAAGTATTTGATACATCAGAAAAGCAGAACTTAACATTTGGTACAGAAACCTTTGTTTGCAATTACAGAGATCATACGTTTCCTGTAGTTCTTGACCAGGTTTGCACACACTGCAGCAGGTATTTTGGCCCACTCCTCCATACAGACCTTCTCCAGATCCTTCAGGTTTCGGGGCTGTCGCTGGGCAATACGGACTTTCAGCTCCTTCCAAAGATTTTCTATTGGGTTCAGGTCTCCAGGACCTTGAGATGCTTCTTACGGAGCCACTCCTTAGTTGCCCTGGCTGTGTGTTTTGGGTCGTTGTCATGCTGGAAGACCCAGCCACGACCCATCTTCAATGCTCTTACTGAGGGAAGGAGGTTGTTGGCCAAGATCTCGCGATACATGGCCCCATCCATCCTCCCCTCAATACGGTGCAGTCGTCCTGTCCCCTTTGCAGAAAAGCATCCCCAAAGAATGATGTTTCCGCCTCCATGCTTCACGGTTGGGATGGTGTTCTTGGGGTTGTACTCATCCTTCTTCTTCCTCCAAACACGGCGAGTGGAGTTTAGACCAAAAAGCTCTATTTTTGTCTCATCAGACCACATAACCTTCTCCCATTCCTCCTCTGGATCATCCAGATGGTCATTGGCAAACTTCAGACGGGCCTGGACATGCGCTGGCTTGAGCAGGGGGACCTTGCGTGCGCTGCAGGATTTTAATCCATGACGGCGTAGTGTGTTACTAATGGTTTTCTTTGAGACTGTGGTCCCAGCTCTCTTCAGGTCATTGACCAGGTCCTGCCGTGTAGTTCTGGGCTGATCCCTCACCTTCCTCATGATCATTGATGCCCCACGAGGTGAGATCTTGCATGGAGCCCCAGACCGAGGGTGATTGACCGTCATGTTGAACTTCTTCAATTTTCTAATATTTGCGCCAACAGTTGTTGCCTTCTCACCAAGCTGCTTGCCTATTGTCCTGTAGCCCATCCCAGCCTTGTACAGGTCTACAATTTTATCCCTGATGTCCTTACACAGCTCTCTGGTCTTGGACATTGTGGAGAGGTTGGAGTCTGTTTGATTGAGTGTGTGGACAGGTGTCTTTTATACAGGTAACGAGTTCAAACAGGTGCAGTTGGATGGTAATGAGTGGAGAACAGGAGGGCTTCTTAAAGAAAAACTAACAGGTCTGTGAGAGCCGGAATTCTTACTGGTTGGTAGGTGATCAAATACTTATGTCATGCAATAAAATGCAAATTAATTACTTAAAAATCATACAATGTGATTTTCTGGATTTTTGTTTTAGATTCCGTCTCTCACAGTTGAAGTGTACCTATGATAAAAAAGTATAGACCTCTACATGCTTTGTAAGTAGGAAAACCTGCAAAATCGGAAGTGTATCAAATACTTGTTCTCCCCACTGTAGGTATTCATCTTATCCAGATGGGTTAGGGCAGTGTGCAGTGTGATTGCGATTGTGTCGTCTGTGGACCTATTGGGGCGGTAAGCAAATTGGAGTGGGTCTAGGGTGTCAGGTAGGGTGGAGTTGATATGATCCTTGAATAGTCTCTCAAAGCACTTCATGATGACGGATATGAGTGCTACGGGGCGATAGTCATTTAGCTCAGTTACCTTAGCTTTCTTGGGAACAGGAACAAGGGTGGCCCTCTTGAAGCGTGTGGGAACAGCAGACTGGGATAGGGATTGATTGAATATGTCCGTAAACATACCAGCCAGCTGGTCTGCGCATGCTCTGAGGACGTGGCTAGGGATGCCGTCTGGGCCGGCAGCCTTGCGAGGGTTAACACGTTTAAATGTTTTACTCACGTTGGCTGCGGTGAAGGAGAGCCCGCAGGTTATGGTAGCGGGCCGTGTCAGTGGCACTGTATTGTCCTCAAAAGTTTGTCAGGGTTTTAGGTGACAAGCCAAATTTCTTCAGCCTCCTGAGGTTGAAGAGGCGCTTCTGCGCCTTCTTCACCACACTGTCTGTGTGGGTGGACCATTTCAGTTTGTCCGTGATGTGTACGCCGAGGAACTTAAAACTTTTAACCTTCTCCACTACTGTCCCGTCAATGTGGATAGAGGGGGTGCTCTCTCGGCTGTTTCCTGAAGTCCACGATCATCTCCTTTGTTTTGTTGACGTTGAGTGAGAGGTTGTTTTCCTGACACCACACTCCGAGTGCCCTCACCTCCTCCCTGTAGGCTGTCTCGTCGTTGTTGGTAATCAAGCCCACTACTGTTGTGTCATCTGCAAACTTGATGACTGAGTTGGAGGTGTACATGGCCACGCAGTCATGGGTGAACAGGGAGTGCAGGAGGGGGCTGAGCACGCACCCTTGTGGGGATCAGCGAAGTGGAGATATTGTTTCCTAACTTCACCACCTGGAGTGTCCCGTCAGCATGTCCAGGACCCAATTGCACATGGCAGGGTTGAGACCCAGGGCCTCAAGCTTAATGATGAGCTTGGAGGGTACTATGGTGTTGAATGCTGAGCTGTAGTCAATGAACAGCATTCTAACATAGGTATTCCTCTTGTGCAGATGGGATAGGGCAGTGTGCAATGTGATGGCAATTGCATCGTCTGTGGACCTATTGGGGCGGTATGCAAACCGAAGTGTGTCTAGGGTGGCAGGTAAGGTGGAGGTGATATGATCCTTGACTAGTCTCTCAAAGCACTTCATGATGACAGAAGTGAGTGCTACGGGGCGATAGTCATTTATTTCAGTTATCTTTGCCTTCTTGGTCTATAGTCTATACATCTGAGTCTATAAACCTGAGTCTATACACCTGTGTCTATAGTCTATACACATGTCTATAGTCTATACACTTGAGTCTATAGTCTATACACCTGAGTATATAGATTCAAAATACCTGAGTCTATACAGCTCCTGCACATAGCATCGCATGAAAGAGCTTAGAATATTGTTTTATCATGGTATGAGGTCATAGACCACCATGTGAAAACTGTAGTCTTCTCAAGTTGATTATTGGAGCTTGTTTAATGACATCATACACCATTGCATTAGATAGAACAAGTGTCCCATTACAACTTAATTGTTCATTTGGAAACCTTTTTACCAAATGATGATTGACTCCTTCACTTTTAAACATCAGAAATGATAATGCAGTGTTTTATAATCAGTCAATTAGAAATAAATAACATGTTAACAGAGCGAGAGCCCAGGCACAAAGGCCTAGCCTTCCCTACTTTAGATTTCATTACAGGCAGTCTCCACCGGAAAAGTAATGAGCCATAAAATGTAATTCAGAAATGATATTACCAAAAAATTATAGAGCGAGATAGCAGCCACAAAGGGGCCAGCAGCCACAAAGGGTCCAGCAACCAGAATGGGGCCAGCAGCCACAAAGGGGCCAGCAGCTACAAAGGGACCAAACCCCAGGAGCTCGTTGTACAGTCTGGCTTGATGCACTTCTATTGATCTCACTACAATCACTTAATATCACAGAGGATAAGGCTTCCTGCTCTTCCTTCCCCTCTCTCCCCCCTCCCTCCCATTCTCTCTCTCTCTCTCTCTCTCTCTCTCTCTCTCTCTCTCACGCTCTCTCTTTTCTCTCTCTCTCTCTCTCTCTCTCTCTCTCTCTCTCTCTCTCTCTCTCTCTCTCTCTCTCTCTCTCTCTCTCTCTCTCTCTCTCTCCCTCTCTTGCAAACATGCTCAGATACTTACAGTGCTGAATTGACCAATGCATCTCTGTGTAATTACAGGGATTTCCTTATCTCCCCCTATTTGCTGAAGCCATCCTGCAGAAGAAAATGGGCCCTAAGACGTACTCCTATTAGAGGTCCCATGTTAAAAAGAAAAAGAGGGAGAGTAGCATATTGTAGTCTAATATTCACATCTCAGATTCTACTGTAATATATTATTCAATGCTATTACATTGTAACCTCTTTCAGAGATACAAAAGCGTATGTTCTGTCATACCTTACTCTTTTCCAAAGTATAAAGCTTATGCTTATTATGCTCATGTTAAATGCAGAATGTTCTAAAATGTATCTTCGAAAAATGTGTTATAATTCAGATGATAAAAGGAAATATTATGAAACCCATAGTGAAAGTACATTTTGATGTCCTCTTTTTTGTGCTATGTTATCCATTGTAGCAGAAATGGTCATTTTCTCTCTTTACAAGTGTTTTTAGTTGTATTTGGAGCGGCTGGACAGTTAAACCCACTTTCTGAAAGCATTTAGGAGCAATCGCTGTTTGAGATAAATCTCCTGAAACAGAAGACACATGAGAGGCCGGGTTACTTTAGAACAACTTTGGAGTCAACAGCAATTTCAGATTAATTTCACAGATTAACGCTTCAGAACATGTGTAGAAAATAAGAAACCAGGGTTAACGTCGTCATCCACTGGAGCCTGTCAGCATTTAGGCTGCTTTGTGTGAGATTGCGCAAGCATATTAACCCTATGCTTACATACAGTATCTGTGAAATCATGCATGCCAAGAGCGACATCAGGGTGCTAGTGTGTAGCAGCGGACACTCTTTTCAGTCAACATTGCAGTAGGAGAAAAATGTTCAGCACATTCTCTATTCTTCTGACTTAACTGGTTATAATATTCACTACCATGTTCTGATGATTTTGGTTTCCTTTCACATTAGTGTCACAGTGGTCACAGTTGTAGTGTGTAACACCCACATACCCTGCAAACACTTAATGCACTGAAAATAAATAGATTGATAAAACCCTGAGTCTAAAGGAGGGGGGGGGGGGGGGGGGGGGGGGGGGCGCTGGGGGGCTAAACTCCTGTGATGACTTGGGGGAGGCGTATTCATTTCTGCGTTTCAGGGAGGCGTGGGGAGGGAGGCGGAGGCTGACCCCTGGAAATGAGACGGATGCAGTGGGGCCCTGCTATCGCCAGGCAGCCGGCCACCAGCTCCCCTTATCAGCAGAGTGGTCTCATTTGTTATTTCTGCTAGAGATATCCTCCCCCCACCCCCAGCTCCCCCCTCCCCCATATACTGCCCTACTCCCTCCACCGACCAGCCACAGAGCCCCAGGCAGGACTAATGAAAGACTCCTTGCAGGAAGGTGGCTGTCGCGACCCTAAACAGATTAGGCGAAAGACAGTCATTTCTACTACATACTGTATGTCATTTCATAATTGATTCAGAGAAGTTGTATCCATAATAAGGCTGACACCTGAGAAATATGGGGACCATTAAAAAGGTGTGTGTCACTGATTAGGATTATTATCCCTGTAAGGGCGCTTGGAATCCTCATTTTTGTGGGATATTGTTACTTGGTTTTCCCTTTTCTGTTCTTTGACTTGCAAAATGAAAATTTGCCAACCCAGGAAGGCAATAGCAAATCAGTTACCAGTAGGAATCTGTGCTCATTCATTTAAAATACATTTTGGATTGTCTATAATTCCCAGAATGAAAGGGCTGCAGCAGCCATGTATGCAAATATTTGGCGTAGTCCACTAACAGCTGGATAGGTAATCCAGGGTAAGTACCTAACTCAAGTACAACACTCATTACATCACCGGGGATTTGAACCAGTAACCTTTTGGTTAATACTACATTCCCACTATAATACTCATATGTTCTAATTACACTGCTAACAGGATTAGTGCTAATAGCACTTAACACATAATGATTCATTGTCTTAATGCCCAGACCAACTCTACTCTCATTTTTCCTAAGCAGGTGGCGCTCTCCCTATTCTCCCTTTTCCTGTATAAAGTCCCCCCCTCCCACATGCCTGAGGGGAAGTGTTTCAGAAGCAAATTTCCCAAATTAAGTCGACAAAAATGAACACATTTACAAGTCTATTAATTGATAACAGCTAATGAATGGAAAGATAAAACCTATATGGTCTGTCACAAACATTGTGTACTGACAACCCAGGCCGGTGGCCTGAGGGGTATTGTGTTTGACCTTACTATGACCTGGCTGAAAACCTTGTCACTGCAAAATAAATTACTTAGAGTAGATGAACATGTTAACAATCACTTCTGAATCTTACGGAAAGCCTATATCTGTCCAGAATGTTCATTTGATAAATTACAGTGAGGGTTATTTGGGGGGGAATAGAAGATTCCCACCCACTGCCTCAAATGAATAAAACAGCCAAAAAGAGGATGATATTAGAGAGCATAACAATGACTTTCAGATTGTAGTAGCGCCGTATGTAGCGCCGTATTCATAAAATGTAGATGAGGTAGAACAAAAGTTCATTTGTCAGGTTCTCTGTGTGTAGGTATTCTGCACTCCCATTCAACTGAAATGCATTAAATCTCTACCCCTCGCCTCAAGTGGAACGGTGTTTAAATTTATTCACTCAAATGATGACCTCTCTGTACAAAGAGGAATCCTAAAATGGACCGATCCCAGTCTGTACCATCCACATCTACTGTACTCTACTCCCCCATGATCCCAGTTAATAACAAGATCCTTGTTAATAATATGATCAGAGTTAATAACAGGATCCCAGTTAATAACAGGCTCCCAGTTAATAACATGATCCCAGTTAATAACATGATCCCAGGTAATAACATGATACCAGCTAATAACAGGATCCCAGTTGATAACATGATCACAGTTAATAACATGATCCTGGTTAATAACATGATCCCGTTAATAACATGATCCCAGTTAATAACATGATCAAAGTTAATAATATGATCCCCAGTTAATAACACAATCCCCGTTAATAACACGATCCCGTTAATAACATGATCCCAGTTAATAACATGATCCAGTTAATAACATGATCCCAGTTTATAACATGATCACAGTTAATAACACGATCACAGTTAATAACACGATCACAGTTAATAATGATCACAGTTAATAACATGATCACAGTTAATAACACGATCACAGTTAATAACACGATCACAGTTAATAATGATCACAGTTAATAACATGATCACAGTTAATAACACGATCACAGTTAATAACACGATCACAGTTAATAATGATCACAGTTAATAACATGATCACAGTTTATAACATGCTCACAGTTAATAACCTAGAATAAGAGGCACTTCTAAAAGGCAAAATAAAACTCTGAAATGATCAATGGCTACCCTTCTAAGATAGTATAGATGTCAATTGGATAATTATTTTCAAGGCTTTCAAAACTGCCAAAGAGATCTAAATAACATGAAATATTCGGTCAGAATTTTAAAGCTGGAATCCATAGCGGTGAAACTGCCAAGTCCGTTAGCGATAGTACAACAACGAAGACATTACTTGAAACAATGGACACTGTTTTTTCCCCTCTGACGTCATTGCACACGCAATACAACAACAGAATATGAACAACATTGTTTTTTACCACGATGCTGGATACTAATTTCTTCAAAACAAAAACAATAACAAATGCGCCTGGAGCAGCCAGTGCTACTGGTTTACATATTGTGAATCTCAGCTTTAAGATAAACATCTATGTTTCTGATTAGCTTTCTTTTTGAATCATTGAATAGTTCTTTTGGAAATGTGCTGCTTGGTGTGACATGGTTTATATAGGCCTAGAGCCCTAGTCTGTTGATTTTGCTTAAATACGAAAGAGCAAAACAAACCTGGTTAAACTTGTACAACAGAACTTTCACTTGTCTCCGTATCCTGTAAGGGTTCTCCAACAGGCCAGTGTTTCCACTGTCTGCCCTCTGTAGTGCTGCTTAGTTCCTCTGATACATCCAAGCTACTACTCTCAGATTCTGACCATGAAAGAAAGCCTTCCACAAAGGAAAGGAAGAAATATATATTGAGTAGTGTCTTTTGTGTGGCCAAAGCATTTATCTTCAAATCTTAATAAACCTGGCCATCCTTTAGTCCAAATAAGTCCATTTCTACCTTTTCTCTTTCTCTGCACTAAAGGCAAAGCTCCTGGTTTAATTATGACATATTGATTTTGTAGTAATCCTTGTTTGGCTTAATGACATCTTTTGTTGGCCCTAATTCTGTCTTCCATTGTCTGCCCTCAGAAGCACTTAGATTTTGTCATCACCTTTTTGTGCAGCTTGAAATATATAATCTTTCTTTGGTCATCGTCAACGTCAATGGTTCCCCTCTAAATCAGACCCTGTCGCCATTTGTCTTCTGTTTCCGAAAGCTTTTGCATTGATGCCAAAGCAATCCATTTCCTAAATGATGTAATTATCTGCTAGTCTTTTTTGCACATTTAAAGTTGAGGGTTTATTTTAGATCAATTCAGACCACTTTGAGTGCAAATTGCACAATTGCATTGCCTTCAGATTTCTCACAAATCCAATTGGGATTAGGGCCTTTGGAGTGGAATGCCTAATGAAGCTTCGGCGAAGGATTGGTTGTCCTTCACATGTTGACTGTGAAAGAAGCTACAGTTGCACCGCAATTAGAGGGAGAATAAGTTGCAAATTGTCACCTTGGAGACGTGGCTGCCTTGTATGCCTGCAGCCAGCTGGGTCTTGGCTCAAGGTGGCTATGCGAAAGGCAATTAGTTTATTGAAAGATTTGACAGATAAACACATTTCTCCTGTCATCGCTGACTGGGCTCTTTCTGAACAAGTGATTCAATATTCCCTTGCACCATCATTAGAGCTGGTATTTGCACTGTAAGACTTAAGACCTCTATAGCTGTAGTAGTGGTAGGAGAAGACTTAAGACCTCAATAGCTGTAGTAGCGGTAGGAGAAGACTTAAGACCTCTATAGCTGTAGTAGTGGTAGGAGAAGACTTAAGACCTCAATAGCTGTAGTAGTGGTAGGAGAAGACTTAAGACCGCAATAGCTGTAGTAGTGGTAGGAGAAGACTTAAGACCTCAATAGCTGTAGTAGCGGTAGGAGAAGACTTAAGACCGCAATAGCTGTAGTAGTGGTAGGAGAAGACTTAAGACCTCAATAGTGGAAGTAGCGGTAGGAGAAGACTTAAGACCTCAATAGTGGAAGTAGCGGTAGGAGAAGACTTAAGACCTCAATAGCTGTAGTAGCGTTAGGAGAAGTACATTCTCTCCGTATGCTCTCACTGATAAAGTCACAAGCCCATCTCCACTTTAAAAGGTCTGGCCTCCTGTTTCTAGGCTGTGCGGCCCCATAAGAACTATGGTGTTACTAGTGTTACTCAACCTTCTCAAATGGAGAAAACTGAACAGACAAAGATCGGAAACCTATTGCAGAAATCGAACGGACTACATTGGGTTTAAAGGAGTCCCTCACCCAAATCCCTCTTTGACCCCACTACTCTCCCTTTCTGTTTCTGCTCCTGCCTCTGTTTATGTCCAGTCCCTATTCCCAGACTGATGGGGCCGGGCGCTGGTGTGCCTCTGGTCTCTGAGGGAGTGTCAGCCTCTAGCAGGGGGGACGCAGACTGCCTGGCTGGCTGCCTGACTGGCTGGCTTGTTGGTTGACTGACTGGCTGACTGGCCGCTTGGCTGACTGGCTAGCTGGCTGGCGTCTCCATGGGGAGGGCTTAGGGAGGAGAGGGCTGGAGGCCACTAAATCAGTGCACGCTTGTCAACATCCTCGGGCCGCAGGAATTACTCAAGTGAAAATAACAAATGACTGTCATTGCAGAGCCAAAAACCTGTGATTATAATTATCACATCCCCAGTGACCTTGCATAAACTTTACTCTCTCTCCAATGGAGCATTTAAATAGCCTGTATCTACTGCCAGGGGAACCAGGAGTCTCGGGCCAGGGCCAAACCAGAGGATCACTGACTGTGTGAGGGATTGCACATGCTAGACAAGTGCACTCGTGTGTTCGTGTGTGTATGTGTGTGTGTGAGAGAGAATGTGTTTGTGTGTGAGAGAGTATGTGTTTGTGTGTGAGAGAGTATGTGTTTGTGTGTGAGAGAGTATGTGTTTGTGTGTGATTGAGGGAGAGAAGGAATGAGGGAGCTGGTTTTAGAGATACTATCTAGATAAAGAGAGGAAAAACTTGACACTCAAGCCTTTTCAAATAATGTTTCTACTGAAGAACATTATTTGTTTTTGTCACTGGAGGTTTCTTACCATAACCAGAGGAAAACAAACACATTGACAGCTCTCAGCTCTCCTCTTAGCACATCTACAATATCACGTCATAGGACCACACTCATTAAACCCCAATCTACATGACTCAGTTCAGAAACCAGGCCAAAGAGACAAAGCCCTCATTATTGTTTTTGTCAACGTGAATATTCTGCCATGATGGCACCAAAGCGTGCCCAACATGACACCTCGATGTGACAGAGAGCTGATGGCCTCTGCCTGTCTATGGTGAGGAGTTATATATAGGGAATAGGGTACCATTTGGGACGCAACCCTGTCCTGTCCTGTTCTGCTACATCAGGGCCCATCAGGGTCCATCCTTCCCAAAACACTAATTGGAAGGGATTCCATCCCTTCTCTGGCACTCACAATTATTATGCATAGCTGGATGATTAGCCTTGATTAGCATTGTAGCAGCCATGTTCCCTGGGCAGGCACACTATTACTTGGCAGTGCAGGAGATCAGCACTGAGCACCCTCATTCTCCTCATCAACAGTTTTATAATCCGTTGTGCTTAGTGAGTTGCTCACTGATTCGCAGCTAGGGCTGGAAAATGCTTCTAATAACAAGAGTATGTCAAACACATAATGATAAAAAACTGTACTTTTGTTAGGATTTCAAAAATATTCTTTGTACACTCTGTATCCATTACATTCTGCAACATTACATTCTGCACCATTCAATTTGGCACCATTACATACTGTATCCATTACAATTTGCACCATTACATTCTGTATCCATTACATTCTGTATCCATTATAATCCGCATCATTACCTTCTGTGTGCATTACATTCGGCACCATTACATTCTGAATCCATTACAAGGTGCAACAGAAAATTCTGAATACATTACATTCTGCAACAGAAAATTCTGAACCATTACATTCTGCACCATTACATTCTGCACTATTATATTCTGCGACATTACATTTTGCATCCATTACATTCTGAAACCATTGCAATCTGTATCCATTAAATTCTGCACCATTACATTCTGTATGCATTACTTTCTGCACCAGTACATTCTGCACCAGTACATTCGGTACGAGTGTACTCTGTACCATTACATTCAATACCATTACATTGTACCATTACATTGTATCCAATACATTCTGTATCCATTACATTCTGTATCCAATATATTCTGTATCCATTACATTATGCACCATTACATTCTGCAACATTAAATTCTGCACTATAATATTTTGTCAATTACACTCTGTATCCATTACATTCTGTATCCATTACAATCTGTATCCATTACAATCTGTAAGCATTACATTCTGCATCATTACATTCTAAACCATTACGATCTGTATCCATTACATTCTGTACCATTACATACTGTATCCATTACATTCTGCACCATTACATTCTGTATCCATTACATTCGGCACCATTACTTTCTGAATCCATTGCAATATGTATCGAATACATTCTGTGTCCATTACATTCTGTATCCAAAATATTCTGTATCCATTACATTATGTACCATTACATTCTGCAACATTAAATTCTGCACTATTACATTTTTTGTCAATTACACTCTGTATCCATTACATTCTGTATCCATTACAATCTGTAAGCATTACATTCTCCATCATTACATTCTAAACCATTACTATCTGTATACATTACTTTATGAACCATTACATTCTGTATCCATTACATTTGGCACCATTACATTCTGTGTCCATTACATTCTGTATCCATCACATTCTGCACCACTACATTCTGCACCGTTACATTCTGCAACATTACATTCTGAACCATTACATTCTATATCCATTATGTTCTGCACCATTACGGTCTGCACCATTACATTCTTTATCAATTACATTATGCACCATTACATCCTGCACCATTACGTTCTGTATCCATTACATTATGCACCAGTATATTCTGCATCATTACACTCCGTAAACATTACATTCTGCAAAATTATTTTCTGTATCCATTACATTCTGCACCATTACATTCTGTATCCATTACATTCTGCACCACTACATTCTGCACCATTATATTCTGCGACATCACATTTTGTACCTTCTGTATCCATTACATTCTGTTTCCAATATATTCTGTATCCATTACATTCTGCACCATTACATTATGTATCCAATACATTCTGTATCCATTACATTCTGTTTCCAATATATTCTGTATCCATTACATTCTGCACCATTACATTCTGCAACATTACATTCTGCACTATTACATTTTTTATCAATTACATTATGTATCTATTACATTCTGTATCTATTACATTCTGTATCCATTACATTCTGTACCATTACATTCTGTATCCATTACAATCTGCACCATTACATTCTGTATCCATTACATTCGGCACCATTACTTTCTGAATCCATTACAATGTTTATCCATTACATTCTGCAACAGAAAATTCTGAACCAGTATATTCTGAACCATTACATGCTGTATCTATTACAATCTGTATTTATTCCATTCCGCACCATTACATTCTGCACCATTACAACCCGTATCCATTACATTCAGAAAAAATGCTTTCTTTATCCATTACATTCTGCAACATTATATTCTGTATCCATTACATTCTGCACCATTAAACTATGTATTGTGGCGTACAGCAGGTCAGCCACCAGGGGGAGACTCGTCGAGGCCTGGTAACAGATGGAGTATACATCACGAGGCGGTGGCTCCATCTGCTGGATGTGCCAGGTCTCGACGGGCTCTCCGGACAGGATAAATTGGGGCTGATTGGGAGCTGGTGAGTAATCAAGGGCGGATTGGCCAAGGCCGCAGTGGGATGGCCAAGGCCGCAGTGGGCAAGTCTGCTGGCACCGTTCCTCTCTGGGAATGCCCAAAAGGCGTATTGGGACCTGAACAGGCGGATAACTACGATGGACTCAAGCGGGAGATACTCAGCCGCTACGGGTACAGCCTGGCCCATCAGGCTCAACGGTTCCCCGACTGGAGGTTCGTACCCGAGCACAGATGAGCGACCTACTGCGCATCACCAGGGCATGGCTCCTCACCGACGAAATCCACACTCTCCATCCTCGACAAAGTGGTCCTGGATCACTTCTTACGGCAGCTACCCCATGACATGAAGAGGGCAGCAAGTTTATGCGCACCCCAGACCTTGGAGGGCCTCCTGGAAACAGTGGAGACCCAGAAGAACACTCGGGCACTGCTGAGTGGGAGCCGGGAAGAGTCGGCGACCCGTCCGAAGGAAGGACAGCCCCACCGCAATGTACCCAGAACCGACAGTCGGCAGGGCCAAAGGACCGCAAACCCGTGGAGAGACGGCGGGGGTAGGGCCAACCCGACACCGATGACCCCAGGTAGATGGAGACCAAAGGAGGTGTTTTCAGTGTGGCGCACATTGCCTGGAATTGCCCGGCTCGAGAGGAGTCGATGCCATCAGCTAGCCCCGGAGGCGAGGTGGGTCACGTCGTGAACTATGTCACCTCCTGTTGGGCGCACCACGAGTCAACTGCACCCATGGTCCCGGTGAAGGTTGACGGACACTACACGGAAGCGCTATTAGACTCCGGAAGCATGGTTACGCTCGTAACCACGAGCCTGCTGTACCAGGAGACTGAATGGGGTAGGGAGATGTCAATTTCCTGTGTTCACGGGGACACAAAACGGTATCCCACCGTATGGACCAACATCGTGACGCCACAAGGGAGCTGTCAGATGATGGTGGGTGCAGTACCAGAGCTTCCGGTACCTCTCCTAGTGGGAAGGGATTGTCCACTGTTCGCGGCCCTATGGAGGAAGAAAGTACGAGCTGGCCGAAGAAGAGAGCGAGGACGACCCATCGCCTATACGGCCCGGAAGCCACCGGTTAACCAACCTGACTCTACGGGTCCGGAGTCTGAGGGGGAGCCGGAACCCGAACCCCCTGGGGAACCACTGGAAGAGGAGCCCAGCCTCCCCCTCCTCGATTTCAAGGTGCCAGTCGAGACCCCCGTGGGGAGTCAACTGAGGGGACAATTTGGGACGGCCCAGTGGAAGGATCTGAATTTGAAAGCTGCAGCCGCCCAAGTGATAGCAGTGGATGGACAGCTACTTCTGGGGGTGAGTGACTGGCGATACCCCCATTTCCAAATTAAGAATAACCTTTTGTATCAGGTTTCGCGCCAACAGGGGGAACTTTGAGAGGTATTGTTGCTGCCCCGACGGTAAATAGGAACCGTTCTACAGTTGGCCAACACCCGCCTGTTGGGGGCACACCTGGAAATGGAGAAGAACCGGAAACGGATCGTCGCCCGGTTCCACTGGCACGGGATGAGGAGGGCCGTGGAAGACTACTGTCGCAGCTGCCCGGAGTGTCAACTCACTGCCCCGAAAGCACACTTCCGAAACCCTCTGGTCCCCCTGCCAATAATCGGGGTGCCCTTTGAACGCATCGCCATGGACATAGTGGGACTCCTGGTAAAGACTGCACGAGGACACAGGTACATCTTGGTAATAGTGGACTATGCCACCCGGTATCCCGAGGCCATTCCCCTACGGGCGGCGGTGTCCAAGGGAATCGCCCGGGAGCTGTTCCACCTCTTTAGCCGGGTGGGCATCCCGAACGAGAAACCCCGTACCTTGCTCTGTCAGGATATGTCCCGCTTCATGAAAGAGTTATGTGCCCTCCTGCAGATCAAGCAGATCCGGACATCCGTTTTTCACCCGCAGACGGATGGGCTCGTCGAGCGCTTTAATAAAACGCTCAAACAGATGCTGCGGAAGGTCATCGAGCAGGACGGGAAAAACTAGGACCAGCTACTACCCCACCTAATGTTCTCAATCCGAGAAGTACCCTAATCCTCCACTGTGTTTTCTCCGTTCGAACTCCTCTATGGGAGGAGGCCACACGGCCTACTGGACCTCGCCAAGGAGGTGTGGGAAGCCCAACCGACCCCCTTTATGTAGTGTGGTAGAGCATGTGGAGACGATGCGGGAGCGGATGACAGCCATATGGCCAGTCGTGAGGGAACATATGGAGAAGGCCCAACGCGCCCAAGCCCAGGTCTACAATCGGGGAGCCCAGCCCCGAGAATTCCAGGTGGGAGACAGGGTGTTTGTCTTGATCCCCACGGCCAAAAGAAAGTTCCTGGCAACATGGCACGGACCATACGAGGTGATCGAGAAGCTGGGACCTGTCAATTACCGCGTACGACAACCGGGGAGACGGAAACCCCAACAGATTTACCACGTGAACCTGTTGAAGAAGTGGCACGAGAGGACAGCCTTGGCCGTGTTATGGTCGGAACCCAGGACGCCAACTGTACCAGTGGAGGTCCCGAGCAATGAGGACCTCGACCCGGCCCAGAAGCAAGAGCTCAGGGAGCTCGTCGATCGGAACACGGCGCTGTTCTCCGAGAAGCCGGGCCGCACGACCCTCATTGAACACCACATCCGTACCCGGCCCGGGGAAACGGTACGAAAGAGGCCATATCGGATTCCGGAGGCCCGAAGGGAGGCCGTGAAAGAGGAAGTGGAGGCTATGCTGAGGATCGGGGTCGTGGAAGAGTCCCACAGTGCATGGTGCAGCCCCATTGTGTTGGTGCCCAAACCGGACGGTAGCCTCCGTTTCTGTAACGATTTCCGGGGGGTGAACGACATCAGCTTGTTCGACGCATATCCCATGCCGAGGGTGGACGAGGTCATCGACCGTTTGGGAAAGGGACGGCGTTTTCGACACTAGACACGTTGTATCAGTACCGGGTGCTCCCGTTCGGTCTCCACGGAGCCCCGCCCACATTCCAGCGGCTGATGAACAGAGTGCTTTGACCCCACCAGCAGTACGCAGCGACATATCTGGACAGCCAAAGTTGGGAAGAGCACCTGATGCGCCTCCAGGCGGTGCTGGACGCGCTCAGACAAGCCGGGTTGACCGCAAACCCCAAGAAATGGGCTAGGGTTTGAGGAGGCGGAGTACCTGGGGTATTTGATCGGACGGGGGAACGTCAAGCCCCAGGAGAGGAAGGTTCACGCGGTGCGTGACTGGCGAGTTCCACGCACCAAGACACAGTTCAAGTCCTTCCTGGGACTGGCAGGATACTATAGCCAGTTTATTCCCAACTTTGCGGCTATAGCTTCCCCCCTCACCGATCTAACCAGGGCCTGCCTCCCAAAAACAGTGAAATGGACGGACGAGACAGAAGCGGCGTTCAACAGTCTGAAGGAAGCGCTGTGCTCCCATTCGATTCTCTTAACACCCGATTTCCAGGTGCCGAGGGTGGTCCAGACGGACGCATGTGATACGGGACTAGGGGCCGTTCTGTCCCAGGTACGCGAGGTTGGAGGAGCACCCCATCATGTACATCAGCCGAAAGCTGATGCCTAGGGAAAATAAATAGCAGGTCAGCCACCAGGGGGAGACTCGTCGAGGGCTGGTAACAGATGGAGTATACATCACGAGGCGGTGGCCATTATCCATTACATTCTGTTTCCAAGATATTCTGTATCCGTTACATTCTGCACCATTACATTCTGCACCATTTTATTCTGCAACATGAAATACTGCACTGTGGCTCCATCTGGCGGTGACTCCATCTGCTGGATGTGCCAGGTCTCGACGAGCTCTCCGGACAGGACTAATTGGGGCTGATTGGGAGCTGGTGAGTAATCAAGGGCGGATTGCTCACCAGCTGTGCGAGGCCCATAAAGCTGCCAGAAGGGCAGCACACAGGGAGAGGACTAGGGGAAGTGAGGTGACTTCCATGTGGTTGGATACGGTTACCCGAGCTAAGCCGAGGGAGTTGAGTTTGTGTGCCCGACAGGATACAGGAAGACCCGAAGCCCAGGACAAGGTATCCCGGAGAGGATTACGATCTAAACCATTACGATCTGTATACATTACATTCTGAACCATTACATACTGTATCCATTACATTCTGCACCATTAGATTCTGTATCCATTAAATTCAGTATCCATAACATTATTTATCATTACATTCGGTACCCATTACATTTGGCACCATTACATGCTGTACCATTTCACTCTGTATCTATTACATTCTGTATCCAGTATATTCTGCACCAGTACATTCTGCACCAATACATTCTGAACCATGACATTCTGTATCCATTACATTATGCACCAGTACATTCTGCATCATTACACTCCGTATCTATTACATTCTGCATCATTAAATTCTTTATCCAATACATTCTGCACCATTAAATTCTGCACCAATACATTCTGTATCCATTACATTCTGCACCATTATATTCTCTACCATTACATTCTACACCATTAAATTCTGCACCATTGTATTCTGCGACATTACATTTAGTATCCATTACATTCTGTATCCATTACAATCTGCATCCATTACATTCTGCACCATTACATTCTGTATCCATTACAATCTGCATCCATAACATTCTGCATCACTACGTTCTGTATCCTCTACAATCTGCACCATTACAATCTGCATCCATTACATTCTGCACCATTACATTCTTCACCATTAAATTCTTTGACATTACATTTTGTGTCCATTACATTCTCCACCATTACATTCTGCACCATTATATTCTGCGACATTACAGTTTGTATCCATTACATTCTGCACCATTACATTCTGCACCAATACATTCTGTATCCATTACATTCTCCACCATTACATTCTGCACCGTTATATTCTGCGACATTACAGTTTGTATCCATTACATTCTGCACCATTAAATTCTGCACCATTATATGCTGTACCCATTACATTCTGTATGCATTACTTTCTGCACCATTACATTCTGCACCAGTACATTCTGTACAATTGTACTCTGTACCATTACATTCTGCACCACTACATTATGTATCCAATACATTCTGTATCCGTTACATTCTGTATCCATTACATTCTGTATCCATTACATTCTGCACCACTACATTATGTATCCAATACATTCTGTATCCATTACATTCTGCACCACTACATTATGTATCCAATACATTCTGTATCCAATACATTCTGTATCCATTACATTCTGCACCACTACATTATGTATCCAATACATTCTGTATCCGTTACATTCTGTATCCAATACATTCTGTATCCATTACATTCTGCACCATTACATTCTGCAACATTAAATTCTGCACTAAAACATTTTGTATCATTTACATTATGTATCCATTACATTCTGTATCCATTACAATCTGTAAGCATTACATTCAGTATCCATAACATTATTTATCATTACATTCTGTACCCATTACTTTTGGCACCATTACATGCTGTACCATTTCACTCTGTATCTATTACATTCTGTATCCAGTATATTCTGCACCAGTACATTCTGCACCAATACATTCTGAACCATGACATTCTTTATCCATTACATTATGCACCAGTACATTCTGCATCATTACACTCCGTATCTATTACATTCTGCATCATTAAATTCTTTATCCATTACATTCTGCACCAGTACATTCTGCATCCATTACGTTCGGTCTCCATTACATTCTGAACCACTACATTCTGCACCATTGCATTCTTTATCCATTACATTCTCCGCCATTACTTTCTGCATCATTACATTCTGCACCATTACATTCTGCACCCGAACATTCTGAAACGTTACAATCTGCACCATTACAATCTGCATCCATTACATTCTGCACCATTACATTCTTCACCATTAAATTCTTTGACATTACATTTTGTGTCCATTACATTCTGCACCATTACATTCTGCACCAATACATTCTGTATCCATTACGTTCTCCACCATTACATTCTGCACCATTATATTCTGCGACATTACAGTTTGTATCCATTACATTCTGCACCATTACTTTCTGCATCATTACATTCTGCACCGGAACATTCTGCAACGTTACATTCCGCGCCATTACATTCCGTATCTATTACTTTCTGCACCATGACATTCTGCACATTACATTCTGCACATTACATTCTGTATCCATAACAATATGTATCTATTACATTCTGCATCTTTACAGTCTGCACCATTACATTCTGCATCATTACAGGCTGCACCATTACAATCTGCATCATTACATTCTGCGTCATTACATTCTATATCCATTACATTCTGTGTCCATTACATTCTGCACATTCAATTCATTATCCATCACATTCTGAACCACTAAACTCTGCACCATTACATTCTGTATCCATTACATTCTGTGTCCATTACATTCTGTATCCATTGCATTCTGCACCATTACATTTTTCACCATTGCATTTTGCACCATTACATTCTGTATCCATTACATTCTGTGTCCATTACATTCTGTGTCCATTACATTCTGTGTCCATTACATTCTATATCCATTACATTCTGTGTCCATTACATTCTGCACATTCAATTCTTTATCCATCACATTCTCAACCACTAAATTCTGCACCATTACATTCTGTATCCATTACATTCTGTGTCCATTACATTCTGTATCCATTGCATTCTGCACCATTAGATTTTGCACCATTGCATTTTGCACCATTGCATTCTGCATCATTACATTCTGTGTCCATTACATTCTGTATCCGTTACATTCTGCACCATTACATTTTGCACCATTGCATTCTGCACCATTACATTCTGTATCCGTTACATTCTGTATCCGTTACATTCTGCTCCATTACATTCTGCACCATTACATTCTGTATCCGTTACATTCTGTATCCGTTACATTCTGCTCCATTACATTCTGCTCCATTACATTCTGTATCCATTTGCATGTAGAATCGGATTTTACTGGATATTTCAGATACAGTAATGTGATTATCGTGTGATTTTCTTCGATAATATTATAGTCAACAACCTTCAGTGTCTGACATACAGTAGCACAACATTACCAGTAGCCACTAGAGGGCACTAATCATTTTGACCCATCCCTCTATTTACTACTAAATACATATCTCTAAAAGTGTCAGAAACTGAGATGCTGTCTAACATAGGTGGAGATGACAGGGAGTTGTTCAATTTTAAGCCTCGAGTTATGTTGATTCAAAGTCAAGGCTGTCATTATTTTCAGAAGGATAGTTATTTATTTTGTTTTGGTCATGCCCCATGTCTCTTGATTGAGTCCTACTCACACAGTTCACAAGCAAGAGTTACATTTGAATCAATGAGGACAAAGGTTTAAAGAGAGCATGTAGAAATCACTCCCACAAACCCATGGCTAATGTGTTGGTGAGAGAGCTACATATCGATGAGAAGCCAAACCACACAGGCAGTAGGATTCCCTGCAGCCGTTCTCTATGTCCCCATGTTACTCTAGAATGAGCTGTGACTTCATAAACATATTACCTACTCTTAACTTTCATATACTGCAGTAGGGATATATTTTAATAATGTCATATGCTGATGTCATGGTCTCTCTCAATGGTCTCTCTTTCAGGACGAACACACACACACACACACACACACACACACACACACACACACACACACACACACACACACACACACACACACACACACACACACACAGACACAGACACAGACACAGACACAGACACAGACACAGACACAGACACAGACACACAGACACAGACACAGACACAGACACAGACAGATAGACAAGCTGCTGTCTGCCCACCCTCATCCTCCTCCCTCTCCACACACCCCCTTCCTGGCCCCTGAGAAGTCAGACTGGACCACATTAATCTACCTAATCATGATTCCTGCTCCACAGGATAATGTATTAAAACATTGTGTAAGACATTCTGGTATCGCCTGTGATCAATATGAAACATGGTACATGGTATTAATTTCCCTGCCTGTGACATAACTGTGACCTGGACAGCAGTTGGAATCCTGAGGCGTGAGCCGCAGTAGCCGGGATCTCTGGGAGACGGTGTCTCATGAAACAAACACGCATATCCACATGCACACGCACACGCACACACACATATAACACCGAATGACTAGAATGATTAGATATCTATATCACAGAAATGTATGATTAGAATATAGTGGTAATTTAAGTTTCCGAAGCCATTTCATAGGTTTTGTGTCGAGGTAGTAACAGGAAACAGAATCAACAGTTTTAACTGTAATAGTATAGCTACTATTTAACTCTGTCAAAACCAATTACAAATTAATGGAACGTATGTCTCAAAAGGCTACACAGTTTGTTTATGTGATGTGTTATTAATATGTATTTTCAAATGTTTATTTGTGAGTGTGTATACTGTATGTCTATATTTTCGTGTTTGTATTTGTGTGTGTGTGTGTGTGTGTGTGTGTGTGTGTGTGTGTGTGTGTGTGTGTGTGTGTGTGTGTGTGTGTGTGTGTGTGTGTGTCATGTATGTGTGTGAGTCACTCTTTCAGAGGGCTCATATGAGTGTGAGCCAGAGGGAGTTGGGGGTCAAGTGATTTGCTCTGGGGTCAACTGACTGCGGCTACTCTAAGTCCCAACCATTAGCCTGTATCCCATAGAGAGTCCTCCATGGCCCTCTCCCTCAGATCAGACGGCTCATTGTTAATACGATATGAAGACCCTCAAATTTGTTTGTTGTAGATGCTCCCCCATTTTAATGGGGATGTATCATCTGCCCAAGCAGCCAGCGTTTTGACCTCTTTATTGTGATTGGGGGCCTTTTTTCCCTCAATGGATTTTCTATCCACTTGTGTTTTTCTCGCTTAGACTGAAGGATTGATGAGCTCGCTGAGCGTGAGCTATGAGGAAAATGAGCATTTTGCTTATGTTTACCAATGCATGCAAAATATAACGATTATCTTCTCAGCTTTTTTATTTCAGCTGTCACCTCAGAGAAGAAGGCTACAGTGATACACACCGTTTGTGCTCCCTCCAGGGGAGTCATGAGGGGACACAAAGTATGTGAGGAGGGCTAAGGCCCTCCGTCCGGAAGTTGGAGAATTTGTATTTTTCCTGAGCTACAGTCATTATACTTACTTCTATGTAAAAAATATGTATATTTTTCTGAATATCTAATCATTCCTCATCAGTCTGTATCCTCCTGACTGTTAGTTCTTTTTTAAAGAAACGAAATATGCTTCTCTGCATCCCCGCTCAAATCTGGGTAAAAGATTGAAAGGAATGTGAGTCTTATTCAGTGCATTTAAATGCTTGCTTCGCCAACCTTACCAGCAGGCATGCCAGCTATGCTATACTACATACAGTTGAAGTCGGAAGATTACATACACCTTAGCCAACTACTTTTTTTCACAATTTCTGACATTTAATCCTAGTAAAAATTCCCTGTTTTAGGTCAGTTACAAGCAGTTTTAAGAATGTGAAATGTCAGAATAATAGTAGAGAGAATGATTTATTTCAGCTTTTATTTCTTTCATCACATTCCCAGTGGATCAGAAGTTAACATGCACTCAATTAGTATTTGGTAGCATTGCCTTTAACTTGTTTAACTTGGGTCAAACATTTCGGGTAGCCTTCCACAAGCTTCCCACAATCAGTTGGGTGAATTTTGGCCCATTCCTCCTGACAGAGCTGGTGTAACTGAGTCAGGTTTGTAGGCCTCCTTGCTCACACACGCTTTTTCAGTTCTGCCCACAAATGTTCTATAGGATTGAGGTCAAGGCTTTGTGATGGCCACTCCAATACCTTGACTTTGTTGTCCTTAAGCCATTTTGCCACAACTTTGGAAGTATGCTTCCATTTGGAAGACCCATTTGCGACCAAACTTCCTGACTGATGTCTTGAGATGTTGCTTCAATACATCCACATAATTTTCCTCCCTCATGATGCCATCTATTTTGTGAAGTGTACCAGTATCTCCTGCAGCAAAGCACCCCCACAACATGATGCTGCCACCCTCGTGCTTCACGGTTGGGATGGTGTTCATTGGCTTGCAAGCCTCCCCCTTTTTCCTCCAATCATAACGATGGCCATTATGGCCAAACAGTTCTATTTTTGTTTCATCAGACCAGAGGACATTTCTCCAAAAGTACGATCTTTGTCCCCATGTGCAGTTGCAAACAGTCGTCTGGCTTTTTTATGGCGGTTTTGGAGCAGTGGCTTCTTCCTTGCTGAGCGGCCTTTCAGGTTATGTCTTTATAGGACTCGTTTTACTGTGGATATAGATACTTTTGTACCTGTTTCCTCCAGCATCTTCACAAGGTCCTTTGCTGTTGTTCTGGGATAGACTTGCACATTTCGCACCAAAGTATGTTAATCTCTAGGAGACAGAACACGTCTCCTTCCTGAGCGGTATGACAGCTGCGTGGTCCCATGGTGTTTATACTTGCGTGCTACTGTTTGTACAGATGAACGTGGTACCTACAGGCGTTTGGAAATTGCTCCCAAGGATGAACCAGACTTGTGGAGGTCTACAGTTTTCTTCCTGAGGTCTTGGCTGATTTCTTTTGATTTTCCCATGATGTCAAGCAAAGAGGCAGTGAGTTTGAAGGTAGGCCTTGAAATACATCCACAGGTACACCTCCAATTGACTCAAATGATGTCAATTAGCCTATCAGAAGCTTCTAAAGCCATGACATAATTTTCTGAAATTTTCCAAGCTGTTTAAAGGCACAGTCAACTTAGTGTATGTAAACTTCTGACCCACTGGAATTGTGATACAGTGAATTATAAGTGAAATAATCTGTCTGTAAACAATTGTTGGAAAAATTACTAGATTAGTAGATGTCCTACCCGACTTGCCAAAACTATAGTTTGTTGACAAGACATTTATGGAGTGGTTGAAAAATGAGTTTTAATGACTCCAACCTAAGTGTATGTAAACTTCCGATTTCAACTGTATATGGATACCTGCTCGTCGAACATCTCATTACAAATTCATCACCATTAATATGGAGTTGGTCCCACTTTTGCTGGTCCCACTTTTGCTCCTCCACCAAACTTTACAGTTGGCACTATGCATTCTGGCAGGTAGAGTTCTCCTGACATCCACCAAACCCAGATGGTGAGGTGTGATTTATCACTCCAGAGAACGTGTTTCCACTGCTCCAGAGTCCAATGGCAGCGAGCTTTACACCACTCCAGCCGACGCTTGGCATTGTGCATGGTAATCTCAGGCTTGTGTGCGGCTGCTTGGCCATGGAAAACCATTTCATGAAGCACCTGACGAACAGTTCTTGTACTAACGTTGCTTCCAGAGACAGTTTGGATCTCGGTAGTGAGTGTTGCAACAAAGGACAGGCAATTTTTACACGCTATGCGCTTCAGCCCTCGGCGGTTCCGTTCTGTGAGCTTGTGTGGCCTACCACTTCGCGGTTGAGCCACTGTTGCACATAGACGTTTCCACTTCACAATAACGGCACTGACAGTTTACCGGGACAGCTCTAGCAGGGCAGAAATTTGACGAACTAACTTGTTGGAAAGGTGGCAATCCTATGAAGGTAACACAATGAAAGTCTCTGAGCTCTTCAGTAAGGCCATTCTACTGCCAATGTTTGTCTATGGAGGTTGCATGTCTGTGTGCTCGATTTTATACACCTGTCAGCAACGGCTGCGGCTGAAATAGCCGAATCCACTAATTTGAAGGGGTGTCCCCATACTTTTGTGTATATAATGTAGTTAGACAAGCTAGCTACTTTAACTTGATTTATAGGTTCCCTCCATAGGTGAGTAGGACCTACATTTTATGTAATATAATATACTGTAATGAAATGTAATATACTGTAATGTAATGTAATGTAATATACTGTAATGTAATGTACTGTAATGTAATATACTGTAATGTAATGTAATATACTGTAATGTAATGTAATGTAATATACTGTAATGTAATGTACTGTAATATAATATACTGTAATGTAATGTACTGTAATATAATATACTGTAATGTAATGTAATGTAATGAACTGTAATGTACTGTAATTGCTCAAATTTAGATAATGTCAGATGTACACTTTTTTCCAGAATTTTTGCTACTAATAATTATAACAATAATAACAGTTAATGAATAGTATGTGTCTTGTAATCATAAGCAATTTGCAAAACTATGACTTCAATGAAAATAAATACCCCCACATGCGCGCACTCGCACGCACGCACTCACACACACACACACGCACGCACGCACGCACGCACGCACGCACGCACGCACACTCACGCACACACACACACACACACACACACACACTTACACATCGGCAGACACAAACAGCCCAGTGCTATATTACAAATACATAAATCATAATGTTTCAACAAAAGCAGAATTTCATTTTCCCTCTCAGCTGTTATCTTGGTTGGGTGGTATATAGCATGCATTGGCCTAGTAATTTATTACTCTTGCTGAATGGATAATGGCAGGCCCTAGTCTATCACCCAAAGCTTTGTTAGAGCCCTAAATGCATTCTGAGGATCTATAGTGGCCCAAATCTCTTCAAATCTCTAGTACTTACTTATACAACGTGGGTCATTATTAAATGCCACAACAAAATGTTATATTTTAGAGATATGACATTCCACGTTTCAATTATCTAATCTAACGGTTATTCTGATAAAGATCACAACAATTAGAATTACTTTTTTTCTAATTTAGGTTATAGAAGTCCCAACAATCAGAAAACATTGTTTGTCTGATCATGAGAGAAAATGAAATATGTCAAAAGTAGCATTGAAGAACTCTACACAGTAGAATGGAAGAAGTCAATGAATTTGACCAAAACCATTAGTTAAATCTCTTGTATTTTGTTTTAACTCTGCATTATAATTGTGTCAAGAGTTAAGAGTTAAGAGTAATTGTTATTCACTGGATACATATTACAATAAAACAATTTGGATAGCATCCAATGTATTTGACATTGAATTCAGTATGTCTTGGGTCGGGGGTCAGCCAAGCAGAGGATTGGCTAGATGTACTGTCATTAGGATGAAGTCCAATAATGCATATTGGCATTCTGCTTTTGAATTAGTCCATTAATGTTTGATAACTGATGGATTTCAGAATTGCACCAATTTCATATGTGACATTGATTGCCTCATAGCAATCCTGTATGTTGATGATATAGCTGTTTAGTTTGCATTGTCCTTCTGATAACATTATACCTGTATATCTAATATGTTTTGCCTTTTTTAAATACTCTGTTCAGAACAATCGATGGTTATGATGTGTTCTAAGGCTCATAACATTTTTGTTCATGAGATACTCATCTTTGTTATCCTATCCTGTGAGCATTGTGGTGTATTCACAGCGTGTGTTCCACTATGAGCCATGGTGTGTCTCTGGGTAGTCTAAATTTGAGGAGCTCAGAGCAGGCCCAGGAGGAGGATGATCACAGGGTAAGGCCAGGCCAGAGGTCCCTGCTGCAGCCACTGAGCAGGCCCAGGAGGAGGATGATCACAGGGTAAGGCCAGGCCAGAGGTCCCTGCTGCAGCCACTGAGCAGGCCCAGGAGGAGGATGATCACAGGGTAAGGCCAGGCCAGAGGTCCCTGCTGCAGCCACTGAGCAGGCCCAGGAGGAGGATGATCACAGGGTAAGGCCAGGCCAGAGGTCCCTGCTGCAGCCACTGAGCAGGCCGAGGAGGAGGATGATCACAGGGTAAGGCCAGGCCAGAGGTCCCTGCTGCAGCCACTGAGCAGGCCCAGGAGGAGGATGATCACAGGGTAAGGCCAGGCCAGAGGTCCCTGCTGCAGCCACTGACCATGCCAATGAACTGGAAGCCTGGGATTTCTGTCATGTCTCCCTTTACAGTTCAGCAGCTACGCTAAAAGAAACCAGCCAAGCATGGCCTTTTATAGCAATATTGGAATAAAATGGCTGCGAGATTAAACTTTCATCCACTAAAAGAAAAAAAGCTATTACATTGCTTTTCTTTTGTTGGTAATTTCAATGTGACATGCTCTGTATAGGGTTTTAAATTCCAAAGGTTGGCAATGTGGAGAAGAAATCTTTTTAAATGCAGATACGTAATTAATTCTTCATGTTTAGTGAATTAAACATATCTTGGAACGCAGACCATTGGGCAAAGGTTGTAATTTCATTATGTAGTAGATAAAAGGAGGAGTGTGACCCCCTCCCCTCCTGCCCTACACCATCACAAAACCTCACCACCCAGGCCATTTCATTTTGGAGGGAGAAAATGTAAAGTCTGTATGTTAATAGAAAACAATAAGGACTACTTACTTATTCTCTGAGGCACTGTCTGCAGTCAGCATTCTACGCCGTACCAGAGGAGTTAACTCAATGCTTTGGAAACAAAGGGAGAGGACAGGGGTGTGTGGTGGCACTTATATTTCAAAGAGCATCTTATTAACCCCACATCTACACCGCTGTGTTCCTCTTCTGCACCTAGATAGGTACACACTGAGTAGAGGAGGCAGACTGGGAACAGCCTGGGACATTATATATTCATGTTATATTCAGGTTGTAATCATGTTATTAAAAGAACAAGAGGAGATTGAATGGGGAGAAAAACCCATTACAATAATTATTGCAGCATATCTTATGGAGGTGTACCATGAGCATTGTACTGTGTCCTTCGTGAGTTAATAAAGAGCAAATGAAAGTGTGAGGGTTTTCCCCGTCTACAAGGCTAATATGTTGTAATTGACTCGGCAATTTTCTAATTGTGATTGCCATTCTAATTTTACTCTTGACTGTGCAACTAACAGTGTATAGTAATTAAAATGAATTGCTTATGTCGCACCTGTATGATTCAACCAACCTTGCACTTGAACCATAAGTTAGCAATCAGTACCCTGTATTTTGTGTAGTTTTGGAGTTCAGTATTTGATTGTGAAAGAACAAAGTTACATACATAGGAAAAATAATCAAAAATAGGGGTAGGGGTACTGTAAAGCCGTCGGCTACTGTAAAAATATAACACGTTTTGCATGCCATTTCTGCCCCATGCAACATTGTACAAGACGAATCAACTTAAAATAGACAGTGTGATATAATCATTGATGTATACTGAATTAAAGTGGCAACTAGTTAGACCTGTTCAGAATGAACTATTTGTAACCCTCAAAATGTCAATATTATACGTTCAGCGTACAAAAAAAGAATGCACTTGTCTTTTCCTACTAGCAGTGACTTTGCTGATATTTTTATTTAACTAGGCTTACAAATGACGGCCTAGGAACAGTGGGTTAACTACCTTGTTCAGGGGCAGAACAACAGATTTGTCAGCTCAGGGATTCGATCTAGCAACCTTTCAGTTACTGGCCCAAAACTCTAACCACTAGGCTACCTGCCACCTACTTTGTTGAGGGAAAATGTACAGTACTTGCTATAATTGTGATATGTTGTGGTCTCAACTAGCTATCATAAGATGAATGTACTAATGTAAGTGGCTCTGGATAAGACCGTCTGCTAAATTACTCAAATGTAAATGTGACAGCTGTTTGACCCTACACAAGAGAACGATTCATAAACCTGATATAGCAGAAAACTCACTGAGCCTTCCACTGTCTAAAAGAGCAAAGCTGCTTTTCTTTTCTTCATTCTGCAAAGGCTTGTGGGCGTTTTGCACCGGACTGCTGTGTTCTTCAATAATGAAAAAGGTTCCTCTCTTGATTTTAAGTGTTTGACCGAAGTGGGGTAGACACATTCTAATTTTCAGAAAATGGTTCCATTACCTTTTTTTCCGGAGTGTTGACTCATTTTGTCTGGTTCTGTGTTCTTGGCCCTCGAGTACAGACAAATGTGTGTCGTTTACAACCCAACTCTCGTAATTAGCTGATAGACATCGTCTGAGATAGCTGTAGGGCTACAGTATTAGGACAGGGCAGGACATTCATCTTTCCAAAATTAAAATCTGTGCCACCACGTTTAGGATTGAGGCCACCACGGTGCCGAGCCACCTGACCGCCAGTTTTGATAAAACTGTTTAAGGAGAGGGGAGATTTAGATAAATTGCCCGTGGCCGTACTATAAGCACAGTGGAGAGTGGGAGAGGGTGGGGGTTTGGAGGGGGTCTGTTAAGCACAAACACATGGATACAAGCAGGCTGTTTACATGAACCCTGTGGGGGGGGGAGGGGTCAAGACCACACCACGATAACCTGCGGTTATTGATGTCAGGGACCACAAAGCTACACTATCTGAATGTGGTGCATATCCCCCTGGTTGGTTGGTTGCAATGATGCATGATACTATAAGTGCATGGGGTTGAATTCCTTGTGCTTCCTCTCTGTGGCTGACTATGGATGGTGTGGTGGTGGTGGTGGTGGTGGTGGTGGGGGTGGGGGTGGTGGTGGGGGTGGGGTGGTGTAATGCTGGGGGTGGGGGTGATGTGGTGGTGGTGTGGGGATGGTGGTGTTGTGGGGGTGGTGGTGTGGTGTGGTGGTGTGGTGGTGTCGGGATGGTCGTTGTGAAGTGGTGATGGTGTGGTGTGGTGACGTGTGGTGGTGTGGTTACATGTGTGTGGTGGTCTGGTTAGATGTGTGTGGTGGTGTGGTTGGTGGTGGTGGTGTGGTGGTGTGGTGTTGGGGGTGGTGTTGTGTGTGTGGTGGTGTTGGTGGTGTGGTGGTGGTGATATGGTGGTGGTGTGGTGTTGGTGGTGGTGTTGTGGTGGTGGTGGTGATATGGGGGTGGTATGGTGTTGTGGTGGTGTTGTGGTGGTGGTGTTGTGCTGGTGGTGATATGGTGGTGGTGTGGTGTTGGTGTTGGTGGTGGTGTTGTGGTGGTGGTGTGGTTATGCGTGTGTGTGTGTGTGTGTGGTTGTGTGGTGTGGTGGTTGTGGTTGTGGTGTGGTGACGTGGTTATGTGTGTGGTGTGTTGGTGTGGTTATGTGTGTGTGGTCAAATAAATAAAAATATTTGTCACATGCGACGAAACAACAGGTGTAGACCTTATAGTGAAATGCTTAATTACAAGCCCTTTACTTAACCAAAAAATGCAGTTTTAAGAAAATACATTAAAAAAAGTAAGAGATAAGAATAACAAATAATTAAAGAGCATCAGTAAATAACAATAGCGGAGCTATATACAGGGGGTACCGGTACATAGTCAATGTCAATGTGCGGGGGCACCAGTGTCGAGGTAATTGAGGTAATATGTACACTACCGTTCAAAAGTTTGGAGTCACTTAGAAATGTCTTTGTTTTTGAAAGAAAAGCACATTTTTTGTCAATTTTTGTCCATTTGTCCATTTTGTCCATTCTTTAATCAGAACAGTTTTCAGCTGTGCTAACATAATTGCAAAATAGTTTTCTAATGATCAATTAGCCTTTTAAAATGATCAACTTGGATTAGCTAACACAACATGCCATTGGAACACAGGAGTGATGGTTGCTGATAGTGGGCCTCTGTATGCCTATGTAGATATTCCATAAAAAATCTGCCGTTTCCAGCTATAATAGTCATTTACAACATTAACAATGTCTACACCGTATGTCTGATCAATTTGATGTTCTTTTAATGGACAAAAAATTTGCTTTTCTTCCAAAAACAAGGACATTTCTATGTGACCCTAATGCAAATAGTCTGGTATAGAGGTCCTGGATGGCAGGAAGCTTGGCCCCGGTGATGTACTGGGCCGCACGCACTACCCTCTGTAGCGCCTTGCGGTCGGAGGCCGAGCAGTTGCCATACCAGGCAGTGATGCAACCCGTCAGGATGCTCTCGATGGTGCAGCTGTAGAACCTTTTGAGGATCTGAGGACCCATGCCAAATATTTTTAGTCTCCTGAGGGGCAATAGGTTTTGTCATGCCCTCTTCACGACTGTCTTGGTGTGCTTGGACCATGTTAGTTTGTTGGTGATGTGGACGCCAAGGAACTTGAAACTCTCAACCTCCTCCAACCTGCTGGTGGTGTGTTGTGGTGTGTGGTTTGTGGCTTGGCTGTGTAGCAGTGTATAATTTCACTCCTGTGAGGATAGATGCAGTTCTGCTGAGAGTTAGCGTCCACAGCTGAAGAACCCCTGTACTCAGTCACTCAGGACAAAGCCGTGAAGCCTTTCACCCATGGTCTGACACATGAAGTGTGTGTGACCAATATACATGTCACTCAAACTGGATGACAATCTGACTGTAGCTTACAATGGGCTCCCTGATCCCCACTCACCTAGCTGGAACTACTCCCTTAAGCCGCTTAAACTCTAGTCTATCACACCTGTCATCAGCACTGAATGTCATTACCCCTCCCAGGCTGCTGGAGTCATTACCCCTCCCAGGCTGCTGGAGTCATTACCCATCCCAGCCTGCTGGAGTCATTACCCTTCCCAGCCCGCTGGAGTCATTACCTCTCCCAGCCTGATGAAGTCATTACCCCTCATGGCCTGCTGAAGTCATTACCTCTCCCAGCCTGATGGAGTCATTATCTCTCCCAGCCTGATGGGGTCATTATCTCTCCCAACTTGCTGGAGTCATTACCCCTCCCAGCCCACTGGAGTCATTACCTCTCCCAGCCTGATGGAGTCATTATCTCTCCCAACTTGCTGGAGTCATTACACCTCCCAGTCTGCTGGAGTCATTATCCCTCCCAGCCTGATGGAGTCATTATCTCTCCCAACTTGCTGGAGTCATTACACCTCCCAGTCTGCTGGAGTCATTACCTCTCCCAGCCTGATGGAGTCATTACCTCTCCCAACTTGCTGGAGTCATTACACCTCCCAGTCTGCTGGAGTCATTACCTCTCCCAGCCTGATGGAGTCATTACCTCTCCAAACTTGCTGGAGTCATTATACCTCCCAGTCTGCTGGAGTCATTACCCCTCCCAGCCTGATGGAGTCATTACACCTCCCAGTCTGCTGGAGTCATTACCTCTCCCAGCCTGATGGAGTCATTACACCTCCCAGTCTGCTGGAGTCATTACCCCTCCCAGCCCGCTGGAGTCATTACCTCTCCCAGCCTGATGGAGTCATTACACCTCCCAGTCTGCTGGAGTCATTACCCCTCCCAGGCTGCTGAAGTTATTACCTCTCCCAGCCTGATGGAGTCATTATACCTCCCAGTCTGCTGAAGTTATTACCTCTCCCAGCCTGATGGAGTCATTACACCTCCCAGTCTGCTGGAGTCATTACCTCTCCCAGCCTGATGGAGTCATTACACCTCCCAGTCTGCTGGAGTCATTACCCCTCCCAGCCCGCTGGAGTCATTACCTCTCCCAGCCTGATGGAGTCATTACACCTCCCAGTCTGCTGGAGTTATTACCCCTCCCCGGCTGCTGAAGTAATGGATCACATGTATATCTCTTGACCATGTTGACGATGTTTACTTTCATATTTTGGTTTAATAATGTCTATCCATTAATATGACAGGTAAATATTCAGGCACAACAGTAGTGGTTACACTTGGCTAAGGCCCAAGTCTAGTTGCTCAACTCTGACTCAAAATGATGTCACCCACTGCGACTCTCCATGCTACACTGCCTCCCCCTCCCTTTCTCAGACCACACAGTGAGGGAGTGGGTCTCAACATCCATCTATGTCTGCCTTCCAACCCTTCCAACCCTCCATTGTGCTCAACACAGCCAACACACCCAACTATCCACAATTCTACAAAACAAGTATGGAGGATATTCTACCAAACACTCCTTGCTAATCTCCCCAATAGGCCGCCGTGAAATTGACATTTGAGAGTAATTGTGCACCAACAACTATCCAATTCTGCAAATTGCATTTCGGATCGGAGGGGCATAATACAGCTGGAATGTGTTCATTCGTTCCTGTGGGCCACAGCTGATCGGTGTGGCTTGGACGCCGCTGCCTAAAGGCTAAAGGAGGCAGATAACCGGCTGTCCCGGCCAGCAGAGAGATAGAGAGGAGCAGGCTCATCTGAATGTCTTATCTGGGATGGACAGAGCTGGAACAGCACCCTGCGAATGTGACTGTCCCCACACCTAGTGACCTCTCCTCTCCTCTTGTCCCATAAATAACCAATTACCCAGCCAAACATCTGTCAGGGGCTATGATCAAATCATTTAGCTGGAGTGATGGGGCCTTATTACAGGTCAATGTCACTCTGTTCAGCATGGTGGTTAGGGGTTAGGGTTACGGTTAGGCATGGTGGTTAGGGATTAGGGTTACGGTTAGGCATGGTGGTTAGAGGTTAGGGTTACGGTTAGGCATGGTGGTTAGGGGTTAGGGTTACGGTTAGGCATGGTGGTTAGGGGTTAGGGTTACGGTTAGGCATGGTGGTTAGAGGTTAGGGTTACGGTTAGGCATGGTGGTTAGAGGTTAGGGTTACGGTTAGGCATGGTGGTTAGGGGTTAGGGGTTACGGTTAGGCATGGTGGTTAGGGGTTAGGGTTACGGTTAGGCATGGTGGTTAGGGGTTAGGGTTACGGTTAGGCATGGTGGTTAGAGGTTAGGGTTACGGTTAGGCATGGTGGTTAGGGGTTAGGGTTACGGCTAGGCATGGTGGTTAGGGGTTAGGGTTACGGTTAGGCATGGTGGTTAGAGGTTAGGGTTACGGTTAGGCATGGTGGTTAGGGGTTAGGGTTACGGTTAGGCATGGTGGTTAGGGGTTAGGGTTACGGTTAGGCATGGTGGTTAGGGGTTAGGGTTACGGTTAGGAATGGTGGTTAGGGGTTAGGGGTTACGGTTAGGCATGGTGGTTAGGGGTTAGGGTTACGGTTAGGCATGGTGGTTAGGGGTTAGGGTTACGGTTAGGCATGGTGGTTAGAGGTTAGGGTTACGGTTAGGCATGGTGGTTAGGGGTTAGGGTTACGGCTAGGCATGGTGGTTAGGGGTTAGGGTTACGGTTAGGCATGGTGGTTAGAGGTTAGGGTTACGGTTAGGCATGGTGGTTAGGGGTTAGGGTTACGGTTAGGCATGGTGGTTAGGGGTTAGGGTTACGGTTAGGCATGGTGGTTAGGGGTTAGGGTTATGGTTAGGAATGGTGGTTAGGGGTTAGGGTTACGGTTAGGCATGGTGGTTAGAGGTTAGGGTTACGGTTAGGCATGGTGGTTAGGGGTTAGGGTTACGGTTAGGCATGGTGGTTAGGGGTTAGGGTTACGGTTAGGCATGGTGGTTAGGGGTTAGGGTTACGGTTAGGCATGGTGGTTAGGGGTTAGGGTTACGGTTAGGCATGGTGGTTAGGGGTTAGGGTTACGGTTAGGAATGGTGGTTAGGGGTTAGGGTTACGGTTAGGCATGGTGGTTAGGGGTTAGGGTTACGGTTAGGCATGGTGGTTAGGGGTTAGGGTTACGGTTAGGCATGGTGGTTAGGGGTTAGGGTTACGGTTAGGCATGGTGGTTAGGGGTTAGGGTTACGGTTAGGCATGGTGGTTAGGGGTTAGGGTTACGGTTAGGCATGGTGGTTAGGGGTTAGGGTTACGGTTAGGCATGGTGGTTAGGGGTTAGGGTTACGGTTAGGCATGGTGGTTAGAGGTTAGGGTTACGGTTAGGAATGGTGGTTAGGGGTTAGGGTTACGGTTAGGCATGGTGGTTAGGGGTTAGGGTTGCGGTTAGGCATGGTGGTTAGGGGTTAGGGTTACGGTTAGGAATGGTGGTTAGGGGTTAGGGTTACGGTTAGGCATGGTGGTTAGGGGTTAGGGTTACGGTTAGACATGGTGGTTAGGGGTTAGGGTTACGGTTAGGAATGGTGGTTAGGGGTTAGGGTTACGGTTAGGCATGGTGGTTAGGGGTTAGGGTTGCGGTTAGGCATGGTGGTTAGGGGTTAGGGTTACGGTTAGGAATGGTGGTTAGGGGTTAGGGTTACGGTTAGGCATGGTGGTTAGGGGTTAGGGTTACGGTTAGGCATGGTGGTTAGGGGTTAGGGTTACGGTTAGGAATGGTGGTTAGGGGTTAGGGTTACGGTTAGGAATGGTGGTTAGGGGTTAGGGTTACGGTTAGGCATGGTGGTTAGGGGTTAGGGTTGCGGTTAGGCATGGTGGTTAGGGGTTAGGGTTGCGGTTAGGCATGGTGGCTGACTCAAACTGAAGGACAGTGCTTCAAGTTTTTTAGGTTTTTATTTAACCTCTATTTTAAAAGGGATGACATTGAGACCTAGGTTTCTTTTTAAAATGCGCCCTGTATATACAACATAAATAAACACATTATACCATTTTTTTAATATACAGTTGAAGTCGGAAGTTTACATACACCTTAGCCAAATACATTTAAACTCAGTTTTTCACAATTCCTGACATTTAATCAGAGTAAAAATTCCCTGTCTTAGGTCAGTTAGGATCACCACTTTATTTTAAGAATGTGAAATGTCAGAATAATAGTAGAGAGAATGATTTATTTCAGATTTTATTTCTTTCATCACATTCCCAGTGGATCAGAAGTTTACATACACTCAATTAGTATTTGGTAGCATTGCCTTTAAATTGTTTAACTTGGGTCAAACGTTTCAGGTAGCCTTCCACAAGCTTCCCATAAACAGTTGGGTGAATTTTGGCCCATTCCTCCTGACAGAGCTAGTGTAACCGTGTCAGGTTTGTAGGCCTCCTTGCTCACACATGCTTTTTCAGTTCTGCCAACAAATGTTCTGTAGGATTGAGGTCAGGGCTTTGTGATGGCCACTCCAATACCTTGACTTTGTTGTCCTTAAGCCTTTTTGCCACAACTTTGGAAGTACGCTTGGGGTCATTGTTCATTTGGAAGACCCATTTGCGACCAAGCCCCGTTTGCGAACAGTGCAGTTGTAAAACGTAGTCTGGCTTTTTTATGGCGGTTTTGGAGCAGTGGCTTCTTCCTTGCTGAGCGGCCTTTCAGGTTATGTCGTTATAGGACTCGTTTTACTGTGGATATAGATACTTTTGTACCTGTTTCCTCCAGCATCTTCACAAGGTCCTTTGCTGTTGTTCTGGGATAGACTTGCACTTTTCGCACCAAAGTACGTTCATCTCTAGGAGACAGAACACGTCTCCTTCCTGAGCGGTATGACGGCTGCGTGGTCCCATGGTGTTTATACTCGTGTGCTACTGTTTGTACAGATGAACGTGGTACCTTCAGGCGTTTGGAAATTGCTCCAAGGGATGAACCAGACTTGTGGAGGTCTACAATTTTTTTTCTGAGGTCTTGGCTGATTTCTTTTGATTTTCCCATGATGTCAAGCAAAGAGGCAGTGAGTTTGAAGGTAGGCCTTGAAATACATCCACAGGTACACCTTCAATTGACTCAAATTATGTCAATTAGACTATCAGAAGCTTCTAAAGCCATGACATCATTTTCTGGCAGTTTAAAGGCACAGTCAACTTAGTGTATGTAAACTTCTGACCCACTGGAATTGTGATACAGTGAATTATAAGTGAAATAATCTGTCTGTAGACAATGCACAAAGTAGATGTCCTAACTGACTTGTTACTTTTATCTCTAATTTTTATCTGTATTTTTCGGCGCACGTGACAAATAAACTTTGATTTGATTGTATATGACTTGCCAAATCTATAGTTTGTTAACAAGAAATTTGTGGAGTGGTTGAAAAACGAGTTTTAATGACTCCAACCTAAGTGTATGTAAACTTTGACTTCAACTGTATATATACAGTAACAATCAAAAGTTTGACACACCTACTCATTCAAGGGATTTTCTTTATTTTTACTATTTTCTACTTTGTAGAATAATAGTGAAGACATCAAAACTATGAAATAGCACATATGGAATCATGTAGTAACCAAAAAGTGTTAAACAAATCAAAATATATTTGAGATTTGAGATTATTCAGAGTATCCACCCTTTGCCTCCACAAAGCTTTGCACACTCTTGGCATTCTCTCAACCAGCTTCACCTGGAATGCTTTTCCAACAGTCTTGAAGGAGTTCCCACATATGCTGAGCACTTGTTGGCTGCTTGTCCTTCACTCTGAGGTCCAACTCATCCCAAATCATCTCAATTGAGTTGAGGTCGGGGGATTGTGGAGGCCAGGTCATCTGATGCAGCACTCCATCCCTCTCCTTCTTGGTAAAATAGCCCTTATACAGCCTGGAGGTGTGTTGGGTCATTGTCATTTTGAAAAATAAATGATAGTCCCACTAAGCGCAAATCAGATGGTATGGTGTATCGCTGCAGAATGCTATTGGAGAACCATCTAATGAGTGAACATGATGTTCATCTGAAACAAAATTGCAAAAAGTTTAAAAACAACATGTATTTGGTTTTACTGGTATTAAGCACACATTTTAAATCAGCAAGGGATTCCTGCATAGCTATAAAATCTGACTGTAGATTTGATACAGCCAGATCAACAGTCTGGGCAATTGCATACATAATAATATCATCCGCATATAGATGAAGTCGAACATTTTTAACAGATTGACCAATGGTGTTAATATAATAGTGAAGAGAACAGGTCCCAAAATCGACCCCTGTGGTACACCTTGATGTACTTCAAGAAACTCCATCTATCACGATGGCCTGAATTCTATCACTAAGTTAATCATGAAACCGTGAACAGGCGTCAGAGCTCAGGCCTATCGAGGGCAACTTATTCAATAAAATAGCATGATCAACAGTATCAAAATCTTTTGACAGGTCCACAAACAAAGCAGCACATTTCATTTTAGTGTTTAAAGCAATTGACAAGATCATTAACAACTGAAGTGGTTGCTGGCCTAAACCCTGATTAATTTGCATTCAAAATACATTCCTCAGATAAAAAAGAGCAAAGTTGTACATTTACCAAGGTTTCAAGAATCTTAGCTAGACAAGGAAGCCTTGAAATGGGGTGATAATGAAGATCACTACTATCTCCGTCCTTATGGAGTGGCAGAACAAGATCTGATTTCCATACTTTTGGAATATTTCCTGATAACAATGTTAAATAAAAAATGTGCATTATTGAGCCAACAATGATAGGCACTGTACACTTAAGCAGACCGGGATCCAATTGGTCAGCATCTGTGTATATCTTTTTTTATTATTTTGCTAGCAAAGCATCCAGGACTTCTTTTTCTGTAAATAGATTATAAGAAAATCTTTGACTATTTCTCTGATTATTCAGTAAGTTTCCACTATCAGCATCCAATCTAACATCATTGTGAATAGGCTTATAAGTTCTTTCAAGGAAATAGCCCGCTGAAATAAAATGGGGATTAAATGAATCAATGATGCCATTTTTTTTGTACACATTATAACCCTCAATTTTAATATCAGAGTCCAGAATGTCGAGAATTCATCTGCAAAGTACAGATCTTGATTCAATCCAGTTGAGGAAGTAAGCTCCTATTGTTCAGCTGCATCAACCCAAGTCCTTTACAGTGTTTTAATGTCACATGTAGTCTCCAACTCAAACAGGCTACGTTCAATCGGCGGTTGCAGACTGTTTGATATACAGTGCATTTGGAAAGTATTCAGACCCCTTGACTTTTTCCACATTTTATTACGTTACAGCTTTACTCTAAAATGGATTAAACCGTTTTTTCCCGCGTCAATCTACACACAATACACCATAATGACAAAGCAAAAACAGGTTTTAGAAATGTTAGCAAATGTATTACAAATAAAAAACTGAAATATCACATTTAGGTAAGCATTAAGACCCTTTACTCAGTACTTTGTTGAAGCACCTTTGGCAGGGATTACAGCCTCAAGTCTCCTTGGGTATGACACTACAAGCTTGGCACATTTGTATTTGAGGAGTTTCTCTCATTCTTCTCTGCAGATCCTCTCAAGGTCTGTCAGGTTGGATGGGGACGCTGCACAGCTATTTTCAGGTCTCTCCAAAGGTGTTAGATCGGGTTCAAGTCCAGGCTCTGGCTCTGGAGCTCTGTCAGAGTGACCATCGGGTTCTTGGTCACCTCCCTGACCAAGGCCCTTCTCCCCCGTTTACTCAGTTTGGCCCAGGTGGCCAGCTCTAAGAAGAGTCTTGGTGGTTCCAAACTTCTTCCATTTAAGAATGATGGAGGCCACTGTGTTCTTGGGGACCTTCAATGCTGCAGAAATATTTTGGTACCCTTCCCCAGATCTGCGCCTCGACACAATCCTGTCTCGGAGCTCTACGGACAATTCCTTTAACCTCATGGCTTGGTTTTTGCTTTGACATGCACTGTCAACTGTGGGACCTTATGTAGACAGGTGTGAGACTTTCCAAATCATGTCCAATCAATTGACTTTACCACAGATGGACTACAATCAAGTTGTGGAAATATCTTAAGGATGATCAAAGGGTCTGAATACTTATAAGGTATTTCTGTTTTTTATTTTATATACATTTGCAAAAATGTATAAAAACCTGTTTTCACTTTGTCATTGTGGGGTATTGTGTGTAGACTGATGAGGAAATAATTAAATTTAATACATTTTAGAATAAGGCTGTAACGTAACAAAATATGGAAAAAGGGAAGGGGTCTGAATACTTTATCAATGCACTGTATATTACTCAATAAGCTAATTTCCACATTGGAAATTTGGCCTGCCAATATTAATCCCGAACTGTGCAAAATAGGTACAGCTCCTACATGGGATGAAACGTTCACCGTAGTCTCTGAAGATGGTAGCTGCCAATCTGGAAAAAGTCAGTTTCGTCTATGGCGGAAACTTTGACAAAATGATGTTGAAATCCACACAAATAGAATAGGTTGATGAGGAATCAACTAAAAGTCAATCAATCCACACAGTGTGATAGTTAGTTAGATTGAATCACACAGTTTGTAGGATCACCACAGTTATAGGCAGGAAGCCAGGTCCCAACAACAGACTAGAACCCAGCCAGCACTAGGACCCACAATAAACACAACCAAGGCACAAAACTCACCAGCATAACAACAGCCAGGAGATAGCGGTGACTTACTCAATGTGATTAAATGCTGGGGCCCATCAAAACAGCAATGCAACGGAGGCCGTGTTACCACTATGATAGCCAGGAGAGAAGCACCTTGGGGGGATGTGGTTTCCAGTACAGGCCGGTTGAAGCCAAATAAAATAAAATAAAATTTTATTAGTCACATGCGCCGAATACACAGGTGTAGACCTTACAGTGAAATGCTTACTTACGAGCCCCTAACCAACAATGCAGTTTAAAAAAAATACAGATAAGAATAAGAGATAAAAGTAACAAGTAATTAAAGAGCAGCAGTGAAATAACAATAGGGAGACTATATACAGGGGGGTACCGATACAGAGTCAATGTGCAGGGACACCGGTTATTTGTGGTAGTATGTACATGTAGGTAGAGTTATTAAAGTGACTATGCATAGATGACAACAGAGAGTAGCAGTGGTGTAAAGAGGAGGTGAGAGGGGGTGCACTGCAAATAGTCTGGATAGCCATTTTACTAGATGTTCAGGAGTGTTATGGCTTGGGAGTAGAAGCTGTTTAGAAGCCTCTTGAACCTAGACTTGGCACTCCGACTGGGATCGGGGATTCTGCCTGTGGTATGATCGGGGATCCTGCCTGTGGTATGATCGGTGATCCTGCCTGTGGTATGATCGGGGATCCTGCCTGTGGTATGATTGGGGATCCTGCCTGTGGTATGATTGGGGATCCTCCCTGTGGTATGATTGGGGATCCTCCCTGTGGTATGATCGGGGATCCTCCCTGTGGTATGATCGGGGATCCTGCCTGTGGTATGATCGGGGATCCTGCCTGTGGTATGAATGGGGATCCTCCCTGTGGAATAATCGGGGATCCTGCCTGTGGTATGATCGGGGATCATGCCTGTGGTATGATCAGGGATTCTGCCTGTGGTATGATCGGTGATCCTGCCTGTGGTATGATCGGGGATCCTGTCTGTGGTATGAACAGGGATCCTGCCTGTGGTATGATCAGTGATTCTGCCTGTGGTATGATCGGGGATCCTGCCTGTGGTATGATCGGGGATCTTGCCTGTAGCATAATCGGGGATCCTACCTGTGGTATAATCGGGGATCCTGCCTGTGGTATGAATGGGGATCCTCCCTGTGGCAAAATCGGGGATCCTGCCTGTGGTATAATCAGAGATCCTCCCTGTGGCATAATCGGGGATCCTGCCTGTGGTATGATCGGGGATCCTGCCTGTGGTATGATCGGGGATCCTGCCTGTGGTATGATCGGGGATCCTGCCTGTGGTATGATCGGTGATCCTGCCTGTGGTATGATCAGTGATCCTGCCTGTGGTATAATCGGGGATCCTGCCTGTGGTACGATCGGGGATCCTGCCTGTGGTATGATCGGGGATCCTGCCTGTGGTATGATCGGGGATCCTGCATAACAGAGAGGCTTTGTTGCTCTAACTTTAACTACATAGAGGATACCAAGACAATCAATTTTCTCTCTAAGATTGCAGGAGAGTCACTCTTGCATCCATGTTGTATATGGTGAGAATTGCATTTCAAGTAAAGCTAGCATGACACCAATTTTTATTGTTAGGAGTGAAATTATTGAAGTTCTAATGGAAAAACCCCAGCCATTAGGTATCCACAGTCTTACCAATTCAGCTAATCTCAAGAGTAAACACTCTCCCAGCCGTGATCTTTGCTGCCATCTAACCTTGGTCCAGGTGATGATCAGATCCTTATTTAATTGAACGTCCATGGCAGAAACCTTGTCTAGTCATAGGGCAAAGGAATCTTGATATACTCCTCAAGAGGCATCATTGACATGAGGTGTCAGTCACTGAGCTAGAATTGGTTTACGGTGTATCGGTTCATCTTCACCTTTTCAGCTCTACAGCTTCTAACAGCTGGACAGTATGTTGACATCCAAGGTCCAAGCTGCAGCAGAACCACAGATATCTGTATTTGTTGATAACCGTTGGATCATTGTTGGGTTAGAAAACCACGAGTGAAGAGTCCAAGCTGCGGTTTGAGAATTCTAGCATCACCTGTCTTCCTTTTATCCTTACTTCTTGTCTTTTTGCCTTTAAATACAAAAGACAAGGGCCTCCAGCCAATCTCTACCTTATTATGGTAATAATTAGGGGCCTGATTTTTATCGTTGTCCCTACAATCACAGTCCGAGGCAATGGCTAAATAAACAGCCAAAGTCCTTTTGTCCCCATGGGCTGTTCTGTGTAATTAAAATCAATAGGTTCCTCTCAGGGCCTCTTTAACCCACTAAGCTAAGTCTCCTCTATTGTTAAATAGCTTCTCCGCTGCTCTCCTGGTGGCTTCCATCTAGGTACTGTAAAAATATATATTTTGTCTGGAATATGGAATAAAAATGCCTGGTGATTCTGCTCATTTGTGGTTCATCTATTCTAACACAAGTGACATGTTAGAAATTATGGTCTCCATGGTTATCTGTAGACCCGATCATCATGTCAACAAGGTCAGTGTGACCTTGGTGGTGGCTGTCCTCCTTGTTGTTGCTAAAAAGTCACAATACTCCATTCTACTGTACTCAGAGCTACTATGGGCAAAGAGGAAAACCGATGGATATCTTCAGTCCAAGTGTATGTTTTGGCTATATCTTGTTATATTCCATCCATCAGCAATGGATCTTCATCCATCTACATCTCCAAAGTATATCGGCAAATGGGCACATTTATCAAATTAAGTCTGTGTTTTATGGCGGCACCAACCTTAGCAGCAGAAGCTTGTTTCTGGCCTGGCAGGCAGATCACTTTGCAGATCCTCCCGTTGCACAGATGACAGCATTGCACCAACACGCACACAGAGATTCTAATAGGTCTGTGCTTGACATAGTCTGTCGTAATGAATCACAGCACTTTTCCCAGCTTTTCAGACTTAATTTTCTGAAGATTGCTTGCCCATTCGAGAGGAGAGAGACCTGATTCTTGCTCCTCTCCTGGAGCCGCTGGCCGTGATGAGATGTCAGTATTGTTCAGCAGATGCCCTGGCATGGGGGCTTAACTACTAGTGGCTGCTTTTAAGACATTGCCTCGAATTACTTGACTGGCGAAACTAAGCAGCAATTAGACAGCTCGCCCACCAAACGGAAATTAGAAATTTGCTGTTTGGTCTTAAGATAAGGCTGGGTTCTGTTCTCTCCATTGGAAGACTTTCAGGCCTCCCTACCTCTATCAAGACTCAGTCTTCCACTGCCTGCTGTCTCAAACATAATCTCTCTGGGCATTTTCAACAATGAGGCTTTATTGTTTCTGTCCCAGACAATCCCCTTGTAGCTCAGTGACTGTTATTTTAGTGGATTCCTGTTCATGCAGCCATAGCCACGGGAAGTTGTTTGGGGGTGGTGGTGCTGCAATTTTTTTGCGGAAGTAGTTTGGAGGGGGACGCAGAAAAAAAATTCCAGCGCTGAAGACATTTATATTGGTCCACTAATATAGGACTAGTAAAGGCCCAGTGCACTACTTTTGTGAATAATTTTTTACCAAATGTATTTGAGTGTTTAACAGCATTTGTAACTTGAGTCTGATAATTATCTGTACAGAACAGTTAATGTGATCATACTTGTCGAATATAAAAATACTTGCTTGATATGTTTTCCAATTTCTTGAAATACTTTGCAAATGCAACTTATTTCTATGTGAAAACTGAAATGGTCCATTCATTCCTTTTCCATAGACGCTCCTTTCCAGAGCAACTTGCAGTAGCAAGTACATACATTTTCTTACTGGTCTCCCATGGGAATCAACCCCACAACCCTGGCATTGCTTAGGGGTGGCAGGTAGCCTATTGGTTAGAAAGTTGGGCCAGTAACCAAAAGGTTGCTAGATCAAAACCCAGAGCGAACAAGGTAAAAATCTGTCGTTCTGCCTCTGAACAAGGCACTTAACCCACTCTTCCTAGGCTGTTATTGTAAATAAGAAATTGTTCTTAACAGACTTGCCTAGTTAAAAAGAAATAGCAAGCACCATGCTCTACTAACTGAGCCTCATCACATCACAAACCACTTGATACCTCAATGTACTCAATTACACTGTATTGTGCATTGTTTCTCTTCATGGTGAAAGTCTACAGGTACAAATCTAGATGACCAGCCTATGTGCAATACAGTAATGTACCGTACATTAAGTGGTTTGTTAGGATGGTAAATTAATATTGCACAAAAAGTGGCTATTTTCCATATTATTTGATCAAGACATTTATTTTATTTTATGTGGATGTTTTGTGTTTTTGCCCATTACTTTGCATCTTTTGATGACAATTAGAATGACAATCGCAGAGAAAGGGACAGGGCAACAACTCTTACAATTCCAACTATTGAATCCTGCAAGATACTGTTCTTAATTATATATCCATATTTTAAATAAGAGAAATGCTGAAATGGTCCTGAAATGGTCCATTCATTCCTTTTCCATAGACGCTCCTTTCCAGAGCAACTTGCAGTAGCAAGTACATACATTTTCTTACTGGTCTCCCATGGGAATCAACCCCACAACCCCATGGGAATCAACCCCACAACCCCACAACCCACAAATATGGATATATAATTAAGAACAGTATCTTGCAGGATTCAATAGTTGGAATTGTAAGAGTTGTTGTGCAATGGACCATTTCATAAGAGATGCTGAAGACATGTTTTGCCCTTGCTACAGACATCTATTTCGGTCCGCTACTACTAATAAAGGCCCAGTGCACTCGTTTTGTGCAAAAACAATTTTTCTCACATTTTATATTAGTATTTTTTATTAATATTTTTTTCTTCTGATTTTTCAGGGGGTGCTACAGCACCTTCAGCACCCCTACTTCCCGCTCCTATGCATGCAGGCTGAGGATCCCTGGATATTCTGAGAAGCCTTGCACTTCGAGAGCCCTTCAGCAATGATGTTTACTGACAGACGTCTTTATGATTTTGGCTGGATAAACAAATTCCCATGGAAACAGAAAGAACTCTTCTCCTTCTCATCATTGCATCTGTTGGCTGGCAGGATTTAGTTCTGTCCAAGCGTCTCTCGACTAATCACTGATTGGCTAAATGAGAAAAGGGTGAAAAGCGAATATGATCTTTTGTCACATCACATCTCTGTCTGTGTCACTCAGAAATCATAGTGGCGTTAGGGAGCTCTGCTGAGGACCTCATTGCACCTTTTCATCAGTATTAATTTAATGAATCATCACTTTCTTACTCTGGAAATATTCAGCAAGAAGCAAATCCCAGATTTGATCAGACCAGCCACATGTCTGTGAGGGTCTTGTAAGTAGTTTGAAGAATGAGGGACAGGTTCAACCTGTCAGAACCAATTAATTCTCCTTCTGATTCGCCTTCAGATGCATGTTAGTTTCAATCTCACTCTAAATGACCACATTTGCAAAAAGTTATGCATCTCAGTTCAATAAACAAGTTCATTAATATTATTGTTTGATTTAGCCAATTTATTTAGTCTCGCTGATTATCTCCTTCCTCTGGATTCCATGTATGTTATACCTTTCCATTCACTCCAATCCAGCCATTATTATGAGTTGTTCTCCCTTCACCAGCCTCCTGTGGTGTCTCCATACTGACTCTCTCGCTCTTTCACACACACACAGACACACACACACACACACTGGGCAGTTCAGGAAAGCATTGTTATACTGTGTGACACTAACAACGGGACTGTGGATGGGTTGCTGCCTGGATGCAGAGCTCCATCCCTGTACAGTGTCTCTCTGACTGTCCCTGTCTCCCCATGACAAGGTACTGCCATTATGTAACTGTGACAGAATTCTTCCAAGGGCAATTTCAGAAAATATTGAAACAATGTAACAAGTGAAATGTCACTATTCACTAATTATGTTTATGCTAATTGTTAATTAGGCTCTTTATGGGGACGATCTTAATTAACAATGGCTGTGAAACTGTGCGCAGGGCAATATGACCATAAATGAGGCCAGTAATTGCCAACCTCCAGTGATTAACATGGATTTATTGGGCTTTTACTGCATTTGCCCATTCTATGATGGATAGAATACATTCTCTCTATAAATATATTCAAATATAGAAGAGCCCCATGGCATAAGATCATTTATCCTGCAATTAAACCATTTTTTTTTCTGTCTCCAACTGTTCGACAGCACTTTCAGTTTCAAATAACACCCTAACGCATAATCATCATTCCTTTTACTGTGTGTTCAATTACTGTACTCATCCAATCCTGACTCCAGCACTGTCCATTATTTTCTTTATATTGGCCAATATTGGTATCATCCATATGTTTTTGATTGCTTCTGTCTTTGGAGAATATGTTTGGCCATAAAGAAGTGAGTTCAGGAGAGTGGATGCATTGTGTTCGGGAGATGTTCAGTGGAAGAAATCAAATATCAATAATCAATCGTCAATCATAAATAATCAATCATAAATAATCAATAATCAATCATCAATAATCAATCATCAATAAGCAATACCATATCTGTCTTCTAAATTGTTGCTAACACTATTTGCTGTGTTTTTCCTCTGCTCCATATGTTGGTCGCTGAACGTGCTTGGAGCCATGATGTATTATATGGCTTCTGCCCACTGAAAGGATTGCATGGAAGGTTGCATGGAAACCACTGACTATCACAGCGAAGGTATCGATAGTTTTTTTGCTGAGGTGTATTTAGTTGCTCATACACTAGACCAACTCTTAATACTGAACGCTCAATTCATGAGCCAGTACAGATGGATAATTTAACCTTTTGAAAATGTCACACAGAATACATCCGTGACAGACTAACTACCGTTGCCTTGACTGACACTGATATGCAGAACCCAGCGGAGTCAGAATGTTGTATAATTGTTTCAGAGTGGAACATCTTGTATTAATTATCTGTGCTTAAGGACTTGTAATGTTGCTCTTGCCTGATTAAATTTGGCATGAACAAGAGGGCTGATCATTGCATGGGAGATGACAACTCCTCAGCGTCAATGCTTCTGCTCGCATCTGACTGTAAAAAGAATAATCCACCCTAACCTCCCTGGCTGCATGTCTTAGTAGTCACAGACGGTATTGGGTTGTTTTGTGGACTGAATATGACATGTCATCAGAGGTACACTATGTAGGTTTTTGTGCACAAAAAGGGGAACAAACCTATAACAAAGCCTACTTGGTACATGTTTTCCCTAAGCAATGTATCCCTCATTGACTTTTCCATATACTTTGGGAACCTTTAAGCAGGGCACGGACGATACCACTATCACCATAGTATTGTTGAAGGGAAACAAAGCACGAAGCGGATTTAACTTCTTTAGAAAAAAAGTCCAAATGTTGGAAACAAACATCATTATGTTGTCTTCAAGAGTCACATTGATTTATTTTCCCAGCTATAGCACACAATATTTTACATAAAGCAGGTTTTAAAGGAACAAAGAATTAGCTCTACTTCATGTTTTCATTTCTGACATGGAAAAAATATTGCAATACTGGTATAGTCACAGCTGTGTAGCGTTATAGTCTCACTGTGTAGGGTTATAGTCTCCCTGTGTAGGGTTATAGTCTCACTGTGTAGGGTTATAGTCTCACTGTGTAGCGTTATAGTCTCACTGTGTAAGGTTATAGTCTCACTGTGTAGGGTTACAGTCTCACTGTGTAGGGTTATAGTCTCACTGTGTAGCGTTATAGTCTCACTGTGTAGGGTTATAGTCTCTCACTGTTCAGCGTTATAGTCTCACTGTGTAGGGTTATAGTCTCCCTGTGTAGGGTTATAGTCTCACTGTGTAGGGTTATAGTCTCACTGTGTAGCGTTATAGTCTCACTGTGTAAGGTTATAGTCTCACTGTGTAGGGTTACAGTCTCACTGTGTAGGGTTATAGTCTCACTGTGTAGCGTTATAGTCTCACTGTGTAGGGTTATAGTCTCTCACTGTTCAGCGTTATAGTCTCACTGTGTAGGGTTATAGTCTCCCTGTGTAGGGTTATAGTCTCACTGTGTAGGGTTATAGTCTCACTGTGTAGCGTTATAGTCTCACTGTGTAGGGTTATAGTCTCTCACTGTTCAGCGTTATAGTCTCACTGTGTAGGGTTATAGTCTCACTGTGTAGCGTTATAGTCTCACTGTGTAGGGTTATAGTCTCTCACTGTTCAGCGTTATAGTCTCACTGTGTAGGGTTATAGTCTCACTGTGTAGCGTTATAGTCTCACTGTGTAGGGTTATAGTCTCTCACTGTTCAGCGTTATAGTCTCACTGTGTAGGGTTATAGTCTCACTGTGTAGCGTTATAGTCTCACTGTGTAGGGTTATAGTCTCTCACTGTTCAGCGTTATAGTCTCACTGTGTAGGGTTATAGTCTCCCTGTGTAGGGTTATAGTCTCACTGTGTAGGGTTATAGTCTCACTGTGTAGGGTTATAGTCTCACTGTGTAGGGTTATAGTCTCACTGTGTAGCGTTATAGTCTCACTGTGTAGCGTTATAGTCTCACTGTGTAGGGTTATAGTCTCACTGTTCAGCGTTATAGTCTCACTGTGTAGGGTTATAGTCTCACTGTGTAGGGTTATAGTCTCTCACTGTTCAGCGTTATAGTCTCACTGTGTAGCGTTATAGTCTCACTGTGTAGCGTTATAGTCTCACTGTGTAAGGTTATAGTCTCACTGTTCAGCGTTATAGTCTCACTGTGTAGGGTTATAGTCTCACTGTGTAGGGTTATAGTCTCACTGTTCAGGGTTATAGTCTCACTGTTCAGGGTTATAGTCTCACTGTGTAGGGTTATAGTCTCACTGTGTAGGGTTATAGTCTCACTGTGTAGGGTTATAGTCTCTCACTGTTCAGCGTTATAGTCTCACTGTGTAGGGTTATAGTCTCACTGTGTAGGGTTATAGTCTCACTGTGTAGGGTTATAGTCTCACTGTGTAGGGTTATAGTCTCACTGTGTAGCGTTATAGTCTCACTGTTCAGCGTTATAGTCTCACTGTTCAGGGTTATAGTCTCACTGTGTAGGGTTATAGTCTCACTGTGTAGGGTTATAGTCTCACTGTGTAGCGTTATAGTCTCACTGTGTAGGGTTATAGTCTCACTGTGTAGCGTTATAGTCTCACTGTGTAGGGTTATAGTCTCACTGTGTAGCGTTATAGTCTCACTGTGTAGGGTTATAGTCTCACTGTGTAGCGTTATAGTCTCCCTGTGTAGGGTTATAGTCTCTCACTGTTCAGCGTTATAGTCTCACTGTGTAGGGTTATAGTCTCACTGTGTAGCGTTATAGTCTCACTGTGTAGGGTTATAGTCTCACTGTGTAGGGTTATAGTCTCACTGTGTAGGGTTATAGTCTCACTGTGTAGGGTTATAGTCTCACTGTGTAGCGTTATAGTCTCACTGTGTAGGGTTATAGTCTCACTGTGTAGCGTTATAGTCTCACTGTGTAGGGTTATAGTCTCACTGTGTAGCGTTATAGTCTCACTGTGTAGGGTTATAGTCTCACTGTGTAGGGTTATAGTCTCACTGTGTAGGGTTATAGTCTCACTGTGTAGGGTGCACTGTAATTTTCAGACAGGTATGATGAGAGCAAGGGATACATGATAATCCCCCTCTCCCCCCTCTTACGTTTAGTGTGAACTCTCATCAAGTTGAAGTTACATGGACTCATGCCTTGTTGCTGGCCTTGTCTCAGTTGTACTGGTGTGTCTGCTACCCCCAGACTACAGCTGAATAAGCTCCGAATAGTTCATGATTATTGGATATTACTAAAACAACAATCACTGAAAACCATTTCTCCACTTGAATATTCCAGGACTGCCATAATTGCTCCTTTGTATGTGACGCTATACCAAATAAAAATGTATTGATTGATTAGTCGATCTTCATCCGGCGTGAATTTCACCCCCGAGCTCCACACCGTCTGCCTCTTCTCCATTAAAGTGTGTAAGCGGATTTATACCCAGCACTCTATCTGTTAATTAAGCTCATAGGGCCCTGGGTTCCAATGCATTTAAACTACTCTGCCTCTGGCACGTTACCACAATTTAAAGCCTGATCCACAAGTGCAGCGGAAGATACTATATCCCTGTGAGTAAATCCAGCCAATCTAGTCCCAGACGGGTGGAGGTAGAGGGATAGGGGCCCTGGCCACCCTGCACCACAGACAAAATAAACTCTCCCTGTCAGGAGCCAGAGAAAGGTGTGTGGGGGGGGGGGGTCCCTTTAACCCCACTGTCTGATGGGTAATGTTGATCTGTTGTCCAAACAGATGTATTGCATATTGATTGGGCTGCTGGGCAACATAAAAACGAACCTCTCTGACCAGACGAGTCAGGTGGAGGATCTGGAGAGCCCCATTTGAGACGTACTAGAGGGACATTGTTCATGTCCATGTAGGCTCTCAACCTGTCTCCTTTCCCTAATGTGTGTCTAGGGGTGATTCACTGCTTCCTGGAAGTGCATATTTAGATTATTTAAGCATTAAGTAAATGCTCTGTATTTTCTAAACTTTGTATTTTCGTGGCTCTTGTTTTTCCATTTGAATCAAGAAAATTATTGAAAGTTATTTTCAGTAGTAGCTATTCAGCAGTTAGTTATGCTGTTGTAAACTTCATCAGTAGTAGCTATTCAGCAGTCAGTTCTGTTGTAAACTTCATCAGTCGTAGCTATTCAGCAGTCAGTTCTACTGTTGTAAACTTCATCAGTAGTAGCTACTCAGCAGTCAGTTCTACTGTTCTGAACTTCATCAGTAGTAGCTATTCAGCAGTCAGTTCTGTTGTAAACTTCATCAGTAGTAGCTATTCAGCAGTCAGTTCTGTTGTAAACTTCATCAGTAGTAGCTATTCAGCAGTCAGTTCTGTTGTAAACTTCATCAGTAGTAGCTATTCAGCAGTCAGTTCTGTTGTAAACTTCATCAGTAGTAGCTATTCAGCAGTCAGTTCTGTTCTGTTCTAAACTTCATCAGTCGTAGCTACTCAGCAGTCAGTTCTACTGTTGTAAACTTCATCAGTAGTAGCTATTCAGCAGTCAGTTCTGTTCTAAACTTCATCAGTCGTAGCTACTCAGCAGTCAGTTCTACTGTTGTAAACTTCATCAGTCGTAGCTATTCAGCAGTCAGTTCTACTGTTGTAAACTTCATCAGTAGTAGCTATTCAGCAGTCAGTTCTGTTGTAAACTTCATCAGTAGTAGCTATTCAGCAGTCAGTTCTGTTGTAAACTTCATCAGTAGTAGCTATTCAGCAGTCAGTTCTACTGTTGTAAACTTCATCAGTAGTAGTTATTCAGCAGTCAGTTCTGTTGTAAACTTCATCAGTAGTAGTTATTCAGCAGTCAGTTCTACTGTTGTAAACTTCATCAGTAGTAGCTATTCAGCAGTCAGTTCTACTGTTCTAAACTTCATCAGTCGTAGCTATTCAGCAGTCAGTTCTACTGTTGTAAACTTCATCAGTAGTAGCTATTCAGCAGTCAGTTCTACTGTTGTAAACTTCATCAGTAGTAGCTATTCAGCAGTCAATTCTACTGTTCAAACTGGAAAAGTTAAGCAGTAGGCTTGACAGTGTTACTTTTAAGTGTTTGTAGTGGCTACAGTTATTAAGGAGGACTAAACTGTTGCTGAAATAGAGCAAACAGTCTGACTGCTGGTGTGTAACCCCTGCAAATCAGACATGATCTGGCTCCTGGCGGAGTGTCTCACCTCGCGGCAGCCATGGGACGGCCGTAGTGACCCCCAATCAGCCTGCAGGGAACCGTGGAGTCACCCTCTCCTTCACCCAGAACATCACAATACTGACCTACACACTGCAATCCATCACGGCCAATATGTGGAGAGCTATCCCAGTAACAGGGGTGGTGCACCATAAGCTAGTAGTGTCTGTCTAGCTGTGGAGCAAGGATTTAAGAAGATGACTTCAACGTTTAACTTTTCACTGTCTGTCTGTGAGAAAAGCAGTGTTTCTAAAGAATATAGCATCTATACTGTCGGTTATCCATGATTGGTTTAGTAGTACATTAAAATATAAAGCAGTGTTTCTATAGGTTATAGCATTATCTACTGTCTGTTAACCATGATTGGTTTACTAGTACATTAATATATAAAGCAGTGTTTCTATAGCATATAGCATTATCTACTGTCTGTTATCCATGATTGGTTTAGTAGTATATTAAATATAAATCAGTGTTTCTATAGCATATAGCATTATCTACCTTCTGTAATGCAAGATCGGTTTAGTAGTACATTAAAATATAAAGAAGTGTTTCTATAACATATAGCATTATCTACTGTCTGTTATCCATGATTAGTTTAGTGGTGCATTAATATATAAAGCAGTGTTTCAATAGCATATAGCATTATCTACTGTCTGTTAACCATGATTGGTTTAGTAGTATATTAAATATGAAGCAGTGTTTTCTGATGCTCTCTTTGTTCCTCCTGATATCTTAAAGAGGTTTTAGCCCAGTTCATGGAAACATGTTGTGTATTAGGTATATGTGCATTCATTCTTTCCCTCATTTTACTGGTCTTACTGGAAACTTCCCTTTATTGTTTACTCTCCCTCTTTCTTCCCATACCTCTCTCTCCCCCTCCTTTCTCCCCTTACCTCCTCTCCCTCTCTCCTCTCCCTCTCTCCTCTCTAACTGAAGGAGGGAGGTGGTTGTATATTTGTTCCTTCACAGCTCCCCGTCCTTAGATTAGATTTCTCCTTTCTCATTACCAGCCTTAATAGACCCCTCCGATCTCATCCCAGCCTCAGATATTATCTGACCCGTATAATTAATTAATTATAGCCCAAATATTATAGATTATTAAAAATAGCATAACTAATAGTGTAATATCTCAAGCTGTCAAGTTTAATAGTCAACATTGTCTTGGTCGGTCTTATCATTGTGAGACACCCGGTCAGAATATTGATTTCTGGTCATTTTAACTGTCATGTGCCATCGCGATGGGGAATTGTCAGGTTTTTACCACTCAGAGCTCATTTGAAATCGTTAAACTGCTGCCGTCCTGTTCACAGTCGTGGCTGACCCTCCCCCCCAAGCCCTATCCCTGGAACTACATGTCTCTAGAGAAATTGACCAGAAATCAGACAGTGTTTTGAGTTGCTTTTTTATGCAGTGTTTTTACACGATAAGGGACCCAAAGTCCTATTCAATCAAACCCTGAAACCAGGGCTCCAGGATAAAACAATGTTCATCATGCACTGTTTGCACTTGTAGGCGGAACCTTTCTACTGTAACGTATTGTTCTTGAACCAATCAAAATGGTCACTGTATGTCAAAAGTTTTTAGGCTAGCTGCTAGACGCACCAACCCTGGTGACATATTGTGACTATTGTGAGGTGGTGCACTAGTACTTTTCCAACATTTCTACTTTTGTATTTTATTTGAACAGAATTCATTGTGGAGGCCAGGTCATCTGATGCAGCACTCCATCCCTCTCCTTCTTGGTAAAATAGCCCTTACACAGCCAAGAGGTGTGTTGGGTCATTGTCATTTTGAAAAATAAATGATAGTCCCACTAAGCGCAAATCAGATGGTATGGCGTATCGCTGCAGAATGCTATTGGAGAACCATCTAATGAGTGAACATGATGTTCATCTGAAACAAAATTGCAAAAAGTTTAAAAACAACATGTATTTGGTTTTACTGGTATTAAGCACACATTTTAAATCAGCAAGGGATTCCTGCATAGCTATAAAATCTGACTGTAGATTTGACACAGCCAGATCAACAGTCTGGGCAATTGCATACATAATAATATCATCAGCATATAGATGAAGTCGAACATTTTTAACAGATTGACCAATGGTGTTAATATAATAGTGAAGAGAACAGGTCCCAAAATCGACCCCTGTGGTACACCTTGATGTACTTCAAGAAACTCCATCTATCACGATGGCCTGAATTCTATCACTAAGTTAATCATGAAACCGTGAACAGGCGTCAGAGCTCAGGCCTATCGAGGGCAACTTATTCAATAAAATAGCATGATCAACAGTATCAAAATCTTTTGACAGGTCCACAAACAAAGCAGCACATTTCATTTTAGTGTTTAAAGCAATTGACAAGATCATTAACAACTGAAGTGGTTGCTGGCCTAAACCCTGATTAATTTGCATTCAAAATACATTCCTCAGATAAAAAAGAGCAAAGTTGTACATTTACCAAGGTTTCAAGAATCTTAGCTTGACAAGGAAGCCTTGAAATGGGGTGATAATGAAGATCACTACTATCTCCGTCCTTATGGAGTGGCAGAACAAGAGCTGATTTCCATACTTTTGGAATATTTCCTGATAACAACGTTAAATTAAAAATGTGGATTATTGAGCCAACAATGATAGGCACTGTACACTTAAGCAGACCGGGATCCAATTGGTCAGCATCTGTGGATCTCTTTTTTATCTCTGTTATATTTGAGATTCTTCAAATTGCCACCCTTTGCCTTGATGACAGCTTTGCACACTCTTGGCATTCTCTCAACCAGCTTCACCTGGAATGCTTTTCCAACAGTCTTGAAGGAGTTCCCACATATTCTGAGCACTTGTTGGCTGCTTTTCCTTCACTCTGCGGTCCGACTTCTCCCAAACCATCTCAATTTGGTTGAGGTCGGGGGATTGTGGAGGCCAGGTCATCTGATGCAGTACTCCATCACTCGCCTTCTTGGTAAAATAGACTTACACAGTCTAGAGGTGTGATTGGTCATTGTCCTGTTGAAAAACAAATGATAGTCCGACTAAGTGCAAAACAGATGGGAGGGCGTATTGCTGCAGAATGCTGTGGTAGCCATGCTGGTTAAGTGCGCTTTGAATTCTAAATAAATCACTGACAGTGTCACCAGCAAAGCACCCCCACACCATCACACCTCCTCCTCCATGCTTTACGGTGGGAAATACACATGCAAAGATCATCCGTTCTCCAACATCACATCTCACAAAGAACCAAAAATCTCAAATTTGGACTCCAGACCAAAGGTCAAATTTCCACCGGTCTAATGTCCATTGCTCGTGTTTCTTAGCCCAAGCAAGTCTCTTCTTCTTATTGATGTCATTGAACTCTGTGAAGCATTTACTTGGGCTGCAATTTCTGAGGCAGGTAACTCTCATGAACTTATCCTCTGCAGCAGTGGTAACTCTGGGTCTTCCATTCCTGTGGCGGTCCTCATGAGAGCCAGTTTCATCATAGCGCTTGATGGTTTTTGCGACTGCACTTGAAGAAACTTCTGTATTGACTGACCTTCATGTCTTAAAGTAATGATAGATTGTTGTTTCTCTTTGCTTATTTGAGCTGTTCTCGCCAAAATATAGACTTGGTATTTTACTAAATAGGGCTATCTTCTGAATACCCCCCCCCCCCCCCCCCCGCCCCACGTTGTCACAACACAAGCCTTGAATGAGTAGGTGTTCTAAAACGTTTGACCGGTAGTGTAGTACCAGTCAAAAGTTTGGGCACACCTACTCATTCAACTGTTTTTCTTTATTTTTACTATTTTCTCCATTGTAGAATAAGAGTGAAGACATCAAAACTATGAAATAACACATATTGAATCATGTAGTAACCAAAAAAGTGTTCAACAAATCAAAATAGATTTTATATTTGAGATTCTTCAAAGTAGCCACCCTTTGCCTTGATGACAGCTTTGCACACTCTTGGCATTCTCTCAACCAGCTTCATGAGGTAGTCACCTGAAATGCAATTCAATTAACAGGTGTGCCTTGTTAAAAGTTAATTAGTGGAATTTCTTTCTTTCCTTCTTAATGCGTTTGAGCCAATCAGTTGTGTTGTGACAAGGTAGTGGTGGCATAGCCCTATTTGGTAAAAGACCAAGTCCATATTATGGCAAGAACAGCTCAAATAAGCAAAGAGAAATGACAGTCCATCATTACTTTAAGACCTGAAAGTCAGTCAATCCGGACTGAACTTTGAAAGTTTCTTCAAGTGCAGCCTCAAAAACCATCAAGCGCTATGATAAAACTGTCTCTCATGAGGACCACCACAGGAAAGGAAGACCCAGAGCTACCTCTGCTGCAGAGGATAAGTTCATTAGAGTTAACTGCACCTCAGATTTCAGCCCTAATAAAATAAAGAAAAACCTTTGAATGAGTAGGTGTGTCCAAACTTTTGACTGGTACTGTATATATACCCACTATAATTATTCTGCGTCCTATGTACCAAAAAATGGTTTCATCTGTAAAAAATGTTTAAGTTTATAATTGTACTAATTATGATTCATTCATATGATCAGATTAATTTAATAATCTAGAGGCAGAGCAGAGCTCATTAACCTTAATTAAGCTCATTACTGAGTGAGATTCTTTCCCCCTCCATGGTGATTTAAATCTTTGTTGCAGCGCTATCTCTCTTCCATGCAAGTCTCTCACTCTATCATGCCAGTCTCTCACTCTATCATGCCAGTCTCTCACTCTATCATGCCAGTCTCTCTCTCTTCCATGCCAGTCTCTCACTCTATCATGCCAGTCTCTCACTCTATCATGCCAGTCTCTCACTCTATCATGCCAGTCTCTCTCTCTTCCATGCCAGTCTCTCACTCTATCATGCCAGTCTCTCACTCTTCCATGCCAGTCTCTCACTATATCATGCCAGTCTCTCACTCTATCATGCCAGTCTCTCACTCTATCATGCCAGTCTCTCTCTCTTCCATGCCAGTCTCTCACTCTATCATGCCAGTCTCTCTCTCTTCCATGCCAGTCTCTCACTCTATCATGCCAGTCTCTCACTCTATCATGCCAGTCTCTCACTCTATCATGCCAGTCTCTCTCTCTTCCATGCCAGTCTCTCACTCTATCATGCCAGTCTCTCTCTCTTCCATGCCAGTCTCTCACTCTATCATGCCAGTCTCTCTCTCTTTAATGCCAGTCTCTCCCTCTTCCATGCCAGCCTCTCTCTCTTCCATGCCAGTCTCTCTCTCTTCTATACCAGTCTCTCTTCCATGCTAGTCTCTCTCTCTATCATGCCTGTCTCTCTCTCTCCATCATCCCAGTCTCTCTCTCTCTTTTATGCCAGTCTCGCTCTCTTCCATGACAATCTCTCTCTCTATCATGCCAGTCTCTCTCTCTCCATCATGCCAGTCTCTCTCTCTTTTATGCCAGTCTCGCTCTTTTCCTTGCCAGTCTATCTCTCTATCATGTCAGTCTCTCTCTGTATCATGCCAGTCTCTCTCTATCATGCCAGTCTCTCTCTCTTTAATTCCAGTCTCTCCGATACCAGTCTTTCTGTCATGCCAGTCTTTCTCTCTATCATGCCAGTCTCTCTCTTTTACGCCAGTCTCGCTCTCTCCATCATGCCAGTCTCTCTCCATCATGCCAGTCTCTCTCCATCATGCCAGTCTCTCTCCATCATGCCAGTCTCTCTCTATCATGCCAGTCTCTCTATCCTCCATGCCAGCCTCTCTTTCTTCCATGTCATCCTCTCTCTCTTCCAAGCCAGTCACTCTCTCTTCCATGCAAGTCTCTCTCTATCATGCCAGTCTCTCTCTCTTCCATCATGCCAGTCTCTCTCTCTTTTATGCCAGTATTTCTCTCTATCATGCCAGTCTTTCTCTCTATCATGCCAGTCTCTCTCTATCATGCCAGTCACTCTCTCTATCATGCCAGTCTCTCTCCTTCCATCATGCCAGTCTCTCTCCTTCCATCATGTCAGTCTCTCTTTTTTATGCCAGTCTTGCTCTCTTCCATGCCAGTCTCTCTCTCTATCATACCAGTCTGTCTCCTTCCATCATGTCAGTCTCTCTTTTTTATACCAGTCTTGCTCTCTTCCATGCCAGTCTCTCTCTCTATCATGCCAGTCTCTCTCTCCATCATGCCAGTCTCTCTCTTTTATGCCAGTCTCTCTCTTCCATGCCAGTCTCTCTCTGTATCATGCCAGTCTATCTCTCTTTAATGCCAGTCTTGCGCTCTTCCATACCAGTCTTTCTCTCTATCATGCCAGTCTCTCTCTCGTTCATGCCAGTCTCTCTCTCTTTTATGCCAGTCTCTCTGTCTTACATGCCAGTCTCTCTATATATCATGCCAACTCCCACAGGGAGCCATGCCAGTCTTTTTCTGTTCCATGCCAACTCCCACAGGGAGCCATGCCAGTCTCTCTCTTCCATGCCAACTCCAACATGGAGCCATGCCAGTTTCTCTCTCTTGCATGCCAACTCCCACAGAGAGACGTGCCAGGCTCTCTCTCTTCCATGCCAACTCCGACATGGAGCCATGCCAGTCTCTCTCTCTTACATGCCAACTCCCACAGAGAGACGTGCCAGGCTCTCTCTCTTCCATGCCGACTCCCTCACTGGTAGCCTGGGCTCCTCTCAGGATTTCCCCCCTCATGTTTGGTATTGGATGTTGATTGGATGTTGACCATTGCTCTTTCAGTGTCAGATTTTGTATTTTTATTCATTCAGATGGTAAGACAAACGGGTTCAGCCATCTTACCAAAATACTGCTCATATACCAGTCTTAGCATATGGATTATGTGTATTCTGTCATTATGTGGAGTCTCTAACTTATTGAATGCTGCTTATTGTCACAGTGGGCAAGTCAAATAGCATTTGAGCTGCTACATTCAATATGTGATACGAACAACTTCCATCATGTCTGTTACATATTGGGATAGGTGTTATCTCTCTAAATCAAACAGATAAAGTGTGACTTTCTCTCAAATACAAGGAGTGAAATGTTCCAATGTTCCCTACCTCCATGGTCAGTGGTAACAGGGCTTGGGGTAAAATGTATTTTTTTTGTTTTCAAGCATAAATCATGACATACAACGAAATATTGAAAACCTTTAATGAGAACATGAGAACAACATTGCACTGTTTCATATTTTGTGTGGCAAAAATAATTAAATCATAATACAAATCATAAAATGTGTATTATTTTTATGCTCCATTAAATGGCCCTTCTCAACTAAACAACAACATCTGAGCTAAGTGTGTGTGTGTGTGTGTGTGTGTGTGTGTGTGTGTGTGTGTGTGTGTGTGTGTGTGTGTGTGTGTGTGTGTGTGTGTGTGTGTGTGTGTGTGTGTGTGTGTGTGTGTGTGTGTGTAAATGTTGGACATGTTCACTCAGAGTCACAGACATGTTCACTCAGAGTCACAGTTATGGCAGTCTGACCCTTGCAACCATTAGCTAGCTTCAATTTTAGCTACATGTTGAACTTTAGCATTGCTAACTTGCATCAAATATATTTACACACACTGGTTATAAACCTGATATAAGTTTGGTGAATATAACTACAAGGCAGGTGATGCCATCACAAAAACAAATTTGGTTAAAAAAAAACTTTCTTACCTCAAAATCAGACTGTTGTCAATAAATTGTGCAGTCTATCACAGGGTCTTGCTTCTTCATGAATGTTGAGGACTAAACTGAGCATGTGCAGAGTGAGTCACATAATTCTAGCTTGTTCCTGATTGGAGATATTGAGAGTGTTACAACTATCCCATGTTACAACCAGCACCAGTCTCCCCTAATGTTATAATCAAATGTAAATTGATGTTCCTTACACAAAAATCTGATCCTGACCTGGACCTGAACATTTTGCCAGGGACTTCCATAGATGGAAGAGCCCAGCCAGAGCCTGGTGTGTTGCGTGACCCTATTATTAATTCAGCTGTTATTGTAACATTGCAGCGGTTGGGGGTGTCTGTGGAAGGGCCAGACTGGTTTTTCATGTTGACAGATTACTAATTTTGCTGTTGAAGAGAGAGTCTGTTTTCGTGAGATTGAATTTGGGTGATTAACGCGCGGATAATTGACAGGTAACTGTCTGTAATTCACGCGACGTCATGGCCCTTCCATCTTCGAAAGTTCAGTGGCTGAACCGAGTAGGCTATACAAGCTCGCGGGGTGTTGCAAAAGGGAGCTCTTGAAAGACACTATTTACATGCAAATTATCGAGCGTTATACGTCTAAATTTGGAGAATGGACACTGAGGCAACGTGGAAATTGTAATTATGGCACTACCTCCCCTCAATCTGTTTGACGGGACAACAGGACCCGCGGATGCTGCAATATAATTAATTGTGTAGGTTCAAGAGGTTGGACCGCAGGGAAATATTAATGCGTGTCACAGGCCTACGTGGGACTATGAAAATAGCCTAGGTTTTCTGTTAAGGATAAAATAAACGACAAAATATTAAAGTAAAAACAAATGTTTTATAAATTGTTAGATATCAGTGGTGGCTGGCGTGCCACTGATGAAGATAATCTGGGTTAACTCAAGGTGACAGCATTGCGGGCAGCAGTTTAGATGAAACAGTGAATAAGCGCTGTCAAATAGGCCTATATGATGATGATGATTCTGCTTAATCATTATTAAGCTATCGTTTGTTATTCTGTTATCATCAACCTCATTATTAGAAAATCTGTTCAAAGAGATATCAGGGAGAAACGTTTTTTTTTGTATACTACGTGTTTAGGTTAAACAGGCCTATCACCAGACTTTAAAAAAATACAATAACTAAGATATAACTTGTCCTATATTTATCCAATAAAGTGCTCAATTGTGAGCATATTTTGCCATATAAACTTCGAAAACATAAAGAAACGTCAAAGAAAGACTATTCAAACCACTGTTAGGACACAGCATAGATCAGATGAAAGAATATCTAACAGCTGTTCAATTACAGCTTGGCCGCAATACCCTGCACTGGAGTCTGCAGCAGCAGACAGTCTCCTATAGCAGCGGAGTGGAGGGCAGGGCTGGGTCCCAGCCAACTCCCCTGGGCTTGCCCTTTTGATAGGATAATCATGTTCATCCCTACCAAAATTACAGCTGATTGTTTTACCCATTATTTTCCCCAACTTTTAATTTCTACTTTCCAAAGGATCATTGCCCGCGGTAATTGCAAAGAAACTGACCTTGTATGTGTCATCAGCCCCCAGACGAAGGAAATCCAATTTTGTTAGGCTTGGCACACTTCTTTTTCTTTTTTCTCTTTACGATAAAGTCTGTCATAATATAGGCTACTGTTTAAGGAGTGCATAAAATGAAAGTAAATGGAATATTAAGTTCAAGATTAGAATAAACACGTAGTGTTTTAAATCAAAATCCAATTCTTTGGTCTAGGCCCATTATTGTTCTGGCATAATAATGACATCTCAGATTAGAAATCAATATTTCACTGAAAGGGCTATTACTGAGTTTATTCAATGCATAATTGAGTTTTGGAAAGTGCCCTTTAATTTGCATTAAAGATAACGAATCTTTCTCATCTGAACTTTTTCATCTAACAATAATCCCATAATAACAATAAGCCTAATAATAATAATAATAATAATAATAATAATAATAGCCTTCCCTAGACGTTGATTTTTACCGATTTTACATTGTAAACCTTAACTTGCATTGGATCACTCAATACTGAGGAAAAGTTAGATCATGGCATTATTATCTTGGAAATATTTATTAAAACAATAATTCTCACAACCTCAAAGTGGCCCATATAAGCGAGGGAGGAAATAAAAAGAAGCATATTTAGAGCCTTTCCATGCAGTTCAGGAGTTCAGATGAAATTGAGTATATCAGGAACCATATCATCCCTCACTCTCAGTGCGCCACTGTTACCCCTCACGCGCGCAGACGGAGATAATAGGCTATTAGAGCCATGGGATTCATTTGTAGCCAATTACAACCCACAGTTGAATATGAATGCATAAATAAGGCGTAGCTTGTGTCTAAGTTTTGGCTACGACTGACCGAGGGTGGGAGGTGGCGCGAGAGCGAGGTGTGCGTGCATGACATAAACGTTGGAGGGTCCTGAGGGGATGGTTCAAACCCCAAAAAGTAGTTGAGCAAGGGAGACCAACATCCAACAGTCAACCATCACCTCCTGGCTGTCAGCCGTGAGTAACAAAGACCAGAGTAGTGCAGCTGTAGAGGGGGTCTGTCTGGCAACGCAAGCTGTGCAGGAATATTGCACCAGACATTATAGCCTACTTTTCTCAAATTGCATGCGCTAGTATGTCTTCTTCGGTTGTAAGAGAAGCTTAAGTTGATTGTCTTGGTGCTAAAGCTCTGATAGGGAAGTCATGAACAGGGAAAAGGTTCAGGTGGGAGACGTCTCAGTTGCTGCTCCGCTGGCGTCCGGTGTGACTGCCCAAACAGCTGTGATCGTCGTGGCCGCTCCGGAAAGCATGGACAATCACGGCGAGAAGCGGCTCTCTGCCAACGCACTGTCGGTGTTTTCCTGCCCCGGGGGTAGAGACATACTGCAAGCGGACAGTCGAAACAACTCTCCACGTCAAGAGCCGGCTCCGGTAGCAATGCCAATGCTTCACCGGACCACTTCATTTTCGGTTTTGGACATTTTGGACCCAAATAAATTTACGAGCAAAAAGCCAAATCCTAACCGGACAGGCAGCGAATTCGCCTTCGGGACAGAGAACCGTGGAGGTGATGACTCGAATCATGATGTAGAGCAGAAGTCTTATGCAGACGACTATGACACATGTCAAAAATCTACAGGACTAAGTAAGTTTATTTTTGTATCTTTAGTTTTTTGTATATTTGTATTGTATTTTCAAACAGTGTTGTTGTTATGCTGTAGGCCTGTGCATATCTCTGAAAAATCCGATTTGAAATAGACATCTTAGGTAGCCTACATTTGGCTCTTGTTGGCTACACAGATGTCTTAGAAAGTTGCTCAATTGGCCTACTGACATATGTGACATTATTGTAAAACCACGTCAAGCCTATTTGTGTCGATCATAACGAGACAGAGAACTTGATGAGTGTTTGCCTTATAGGCTAGCCCAGGGTTTCCCGAACTCTGTCCTCGGGACCCCAAGGAGTAAAGTTGAGTTTTTTTGCTCTAGCACTACACAGCTGATATACATAATCATCTAATCATCAAGCCTTGATAATCGAATCAGCTGTGTAATGTTAGGGCAAAACAACAAAACGAGCACCCCTTGGGGTCCCGAGGACAGAGTTTGGGAAACGCTGGGTTAGCCTATGTATTTGAAGCTAGAGGGACCTGCAAGTTGTTTCAGATCCAGGAGTTCCTCAGTTTGTATTTTTCACATCTAACTTTGTATTCTATATTCTGGAACGCTTTTTTCGCTCATAAGTTTTAACTCAGAAATAAATATGATCATATCTGAGGTAAAGGTTACAGGATATGTAATGGATATGTAATATTCCATGCATGCACCTAGTCCCTTAGGCTACCCCAGAGAAAAAAGGTTTGTAATAACTAAAGAAAAAACAATTAAAATCCTTCGATTACGTTTAATTTAAGGTGCTTTGCGAGGTTAAAGATGCAGCAGGATAATGGCGAAAATCGCCCCAGAGTGGCATGCAGAACGCGGCTAGGTCGATATCCTATTATCGAATTGAGTATATCTCTTTCAGGCAGCTTGCCTGACTCCTTCAACAACTAAATTATAGGGTCAAAATTCGGATAATTACACGATTAAAACCTATTATACTTATTAGGCTAGATATTGATCCCAGAAAGAAGACACACGATTAAGATTGTCTCTGCTGCTATAAGATAAACACATCACCCCCACTGTCATTTTTCAACTAAAAAAAGGGAACAATTATTTCATTAATTAGATAGGCCTACATTGATCTCCGTAACCACATTAATGGCTATGCATTTAAATAGAACCTAACCTAGTCAGAGGAGAGGACAATGCGGTTATCATGTTGTCCGGGTGATTTGTTATGTACTACCTGGTTAAAAAAGCAGACATACTTAGCAAACCAACTGACAAAAAAACATTGTTCTTAATATTATATAAAAATTATTGAACATGAAGACATGATGTGGATTAGTGAGATATTGTTTATGCTGCCAATATAAACATTAAAACCCTTTCCAACAGGGACATGGGCTATAGCTTAAACGTAAAAGCCAACAGTAGACGATCACACAAACTGGCTTTAGCCAGACCTTGATGGGAAAATGAATATGTATGAGTATTGATTAAATAATTCAAAAGTAGGCTGATGCAAATATTCGTTTTATTTTATGTTCGTATTGCACTGTTTTGTCATAAAATGGGGCTTGTGCGTAAAAGTGGCCTGCATTTGAATGTTGTGGGGTACTCCTGAAAATAATTGGCTTTGTTTATTTAACTTGCATCTCTTAAAAACAAACCAAACAAACCTTAAAGGTTTGACAAACAATATCCTTATTGAACAGTTTAGGCCTAATGTAAATGGCTTGATAGATTAAATACCATGCATCTTCGAGGTCTAAACGATCATTTATCATTCAGGCCATACTTGTAGACTATATGGCTGCGCTGTCATTGGTATGTAGGCTATATTTTCCTACATTCAATCACAATCGTTCTATCCAGACGTCTATTTTTTAGACCACAAAGCATCTATTTTTGCAGGCTTTATTGTGCTGTAGGAAGTAACGCCAAAATATCTCAAATTGTTCCTACATGTCATCATGATACTTAAAAGCTAATTGTCGAATTAATTCTGCTGATCTGTGCATTTGGATATTTGTATTTGTAAAGGCCTATATATTGTAACAATTGTTTGTTGACTAATATTTTGAATACCACTATGCAAACCACCCTCACACAGGCGTGGGCAATTATAGGCTAATTATCCCCTAGGCACTTGCATAAAAACAATGGCTTTGGCACGTCTCTTGATGCTCTGATCAAGGCATAACTGCCGAAACGCATTAGCCTGAGGTGACGTATTGTGTCCCAACAAAAAAAGTGTAATTCCGCCTTTTACCAATGTTCTTGAACTTGGGATTTCATTGGAAGTCATTGTCACATGTTTTTACCCAATAAATTACTGGGAGTTTATATATATATATATATGAGTGTGCGACTCTCTATATTTGTATAGCTTACATATGGCAGAGCACCCAGCTAATAATGCGAGATAGCGCACCTGTTACCCACTCCACAATAACATAAATGGATTTTGAATATCTATTTAATGTTAGAATATATGACCTACTAAATTATATGACATATTTTCCAAAATAATTAAGCTTCCTCAAGTAATTTTCATAAAGGTGTCTGAAAGTAGACCATATCAAACGCAGTTTTCACTATTTCATTGTTAGCCTAACATACAATTGTTAACATGAATTACGTTGTTTGTGTCCTTTTCCATTTTTACGCAGCGTATTATTTAGGTCAAATGTAATAAATACTTACGCGATTGACACGGTATTAGGCTCGGCTACATAAATACACAACATGGACATAAAAACAACATTACACCTCCATCAATCACTTTTTAGGAAGGTGAAAGGATAAAGGTTATCCATTAGCTGGCGTTATTTTTCATCACTTCATATTTTCTTGAGCAAATCCTATGTTAATTAGGCTAGTCAATATAGTCTCTGTCAAGTTATTGAATATTGTCAGTCTAATTGACTTGGACTTAATGTGATTCTTATTTTGAAATGACTCAATGGCATGTGTCTTTTTTTCTTCCTAGAGGAGGGGTTCATGTGTGCCTACAGATCCGACGAATGCGAGAATGATTTCAAAAGAGGCTCCCACTCTGACAGCGAGATGCAGGATGACGTGTGTAGTGAGGAGAGCAGCAGCGCCCTAACTGGAAACGCGGAGGGGGAACTGGGACACCATGATGACGACGACCAGGCGAGCAAGAGCCCAAGAAGTCCTGGTGGACAGCAAACTCAACAGTCAGGGTCGAATGGACAAAGTAATCAAGGAAAGCCGAAGAGAAAGCGCTCTGGCTCCGATTCAAAGTCGGGTAAGCCCCGAAGGGCCCGGACAGCATTCACTTACGAACAACTTGTTGCACTGGAGAACAAATTCAAGTCCACCCGATACCTCTCTGTGTGTGAGAGGCTCAATTTGGCACTGTCACTCAGTTTGACTGAAACTCAAGTCAAAATCTGGTTCCAGAACCGACGGACCAAGTGGAAGAAACAAAACCCTGGCGCAGATACCAGCGCCCCGACGGGCGGGGGCCAGAACGGCCAGAGCAATGGACTAGGGAGCCTGAGTCCACTCAGCTCGTCTCCTCCCATGAGCCATCTGTCAATGCACACGGGCTACCCAGGTCACGGACCAGGCGGGCTAGTCTGCACCACCCAATTACCCTTTCTGCCAAGTCATGCGGTACTGTCACCTTTCATGTTAGGATCTCAGACTTACGGAGCGCCTGCGTTTTACACTTCCCACCTGTAAAGATATGGAGATACGTATAGAGTTTTGCGCCCAAACATCATGTTTTCGGAGGCGTCTAAAATTCACCGATATTATCAAAATAATTGACTCCAATTAGATATGAATTTAATAACCATATTAAACGTATGGTTTTAGAGAACTAAAGACATGCCCTTAACTAAAGACTTCTTAAATGCACTTGATGCTGTAGATGGGAAGAACTCTGAACATTTCATGTTGTTTCGTCAAGGACAAGTGCTCGAAGAAAATCAACCTTTACCAAGGAAAGAAGATTTTGTTGTATTTGACTTTTGATTTCATTTTGATAGTATGTGAATACTCGGGGTCAAAATGTACATACAGATGTTGACAAATATATGTCTAGCTTTTAATTTCGAATGCAGTTCATACATATTAGAGTTGAAAAAATAGGCCTACATGATGTATATAAATATCGTTCATTTACATCTGGAATGGCTTGACATATTGTAATTACTGTGTAACTAAACTGTGAAAGTTTAATATGATTATTTTCATATAAGTTTCCCTATTCATTTATTATATAGGCCTATAGTTAATCTACCTGAGAATATTTGGCTCTAATGAATGCTCATTTCATCTGGACTCGTCTTTTATAGTATAAGACAAAGTAAAATAAAACAATAGGCTATAATTTACAAACGAATAAGCTACTTTAATACGAATATTAAATAGATTAAATCTTCTTTTAGTCGATTTTTTTTCTCTCCCCTTTCCACCAAATTTAAGGACATTTTGGAACTGAACACAGTGTCTTTTCACCCTTTTTTAATGAAATGGTTAACTCCACTTATAAGTTTTTGGGGCAACCGATGTTATTAGGACCTAAGTTGCATTTTCGTCGAAATGAAAGCTATAACTTTTTCTATAACACTCTTGCGCGGAAAAAATATGAGTTTTTGAAAAATACATAGCCCATAGGCTTATTGATGGATCAGCCATAGCTAATATCTATAGCATAACTTATATTAATTGAATTAAATTACCTATAAATTGTCGGTTATTGGCTATTGTACCCGTTGCATAAGCCTATGGTGTTTAGGTATACAATTTTATTCAGCATGTCTCTACTTCGATTTATTGATTTGGGGAATTATTTATAAGAAATTTGACAACGGCTCCCTGACTCGATAATTGATGAGGAAAAACAATCACTGGTAATTTAAACACAAACTTGTTTCACAACATTATAGGCTAGACTGTCTTCTCGGACATACGCTTTCTAAGGGTTTTGACTTTAAAACATTAAGAACATCATGCCACATTCCCAATAACCTAATGTGCTTGTGCGTAAAACACAATTTAGGCTATGGAATATTTGAACGAATTAATAATTAGATGCCTAACAAAATACATTGTATTTCAGCAACTTTTTCAAATGTTTTTGCCGTCTGGGATAAGGAGGTGCATTTGAATAGGCCTAGGGCTACTTTAAAAGTGCAAAAACTATCCAGTCAATCAAATTGTATTTGTCACATCCGCCGAATACAACAGGTGTAGTAGACCTTACTGTGAAATGCTGAATACAACAGGTTTAGTAGACCTTACGGTGAAATGCTGAATACAACAGGTGTAGTAGACCTTACGGTGAAATGCTTACTTACAAGCCCTTGTTTTGAAATGCATGACTCAAGCAGACACTCGCTCCGTCATAAAAAATATGACATTCCAGCCGCAATGGTGCAACTTTTGCGCTATCGATGCAAGTTAGGTCTATTCTAAAGTATAGTTTTGTCGAATTTGTGAGGACGAAAGTGACATGGATACAGCATTTATTTATATTATTTTAGACCTGATGACTACTTCGCTTCAAATAGGAATAGTCTGTCCTCTGTCCCTAACCAGCTCTCCAAAATGGTGATGAAATGGCACATGCCAGCCATGATGGAACGCGATCCTGGAATCGTTCTAGAATTTCACATGCAGGTATGGCCAAACGCAAAAGCATGAAACGACTTAGCCTAATATAGCCTGTGTAGAAAGTCCAAACAAATGTACAGATTGTGGAATTATTTAGTGCATGGGGTGCATTGAAATTGTGACGCACATACCCGACCGTTGCAGAAAGTAGGATAGCCAAACGAAGGGTATTTCTTGTTATCTGGCAGCTGTTTTCATCAAGTCCGAGTCTTGGAGCATTATGTTGGACAAAATGTAATTTTTAAAAGGTTAATTATGTAAATATTATATTCGACACGTTTTGCAGTCAAATCATTAAATTCATTTGTATTTCCCATTGCAGTGGACAGCGCACTGCGCGACATTTGTGCAGAAAAAATAATCTTACTTTCGTTTGAATTGTTTCCTAGGCAATAGTGTAATTATCATCTTAAATAATATTAACGAGAGGATATTGATATCAGTTATTTTATTTAATAATATGACAATTAGCATAGATATATTAGTGAACGTAGACATAAGCTAAACAAAACATCTAAAAGAGTAAAACAATATCTATGAATTTGTAGGTTATTATTATGATTTTTTTACCAGGAAATTCTTGTTTTTAAATGCATGACTCAAGCAGACACTTGCTCGGTCATTAAAAATATGACATTCCAACCGCATGTTGAATCCCTGGGCAACTTTCCAGTGATGTAGGGAGCTAGAAGGGGATTCTTATTTTTAAACATTTTTATAAAGTAGATTTTCAGATGTTATGTAAACAATAATGCAAGAAAATTCGGCTGACAGGCCCAAATAGAAAAAAGGCACAAATTGGGGCTCATCAAATAATATTTGAGCAGCTGGCACCTTGGACTGAATGAGGTAAACTTTTATCCCAGGAATGTTAAATACATTTCAATATTAAAGAACGACAGCTTATGTGCAAACAATTCGTTTAATGTGCTCCCAATGACTAGTAGACAGTACCTTGATGCAATCAAAGCTCAACATTCACTTTTTAATGCCTCCCACCAGACCTGCCCAATTGGTGCCTGCCTGACCCAAAACAGCCAACAGGGCCTGAAGATATCCTTCCTTGCCATCAACATTCACTAATCCAACACAAGCACATTCACTATCATCATCATACTACTACACAACAGAGAAAACATATATATTAAAAAAAAGGAAGATATTTTGTCAGGTGAATATTTAATTATTCATATTGATTCACAGGCTGTATTTCTCTACCAGTCCAGAGAGGTCCGATACAGGGCAGCTATTGGCAACCTATAGAAGTTTCTATAAGCCCTTACAGTGCTTTCAAACTCAGACACAGAACTGTATGGGAGTCAAGAGCAACATTTGTTAAGCTGCCTGTCACAACAGTTAAACATTTGTTAAGCTGCCTGTCACAACAGTTAAACATTTGGTTACCACTTACACATAATAGCATTGATACATTAAGCACTCAATGGTTGTGATAATTACAAAAGAGATATTGGAAAAATAGTTACAGTGCAAAAAGCTGTAAAAAGAGTTCTGCCATTGAAAATCCCAAAGGGGGACTACATTAAGTGTAAATAGCTAACTGGTGACAAAGATTGGCAAAGATTTTTTTTTTTTTTTTTTTACAAAATAGAAAGCATAAATGTGACGCAATTCAACATGATGTTGTTACATGGACATGAGATGTGAATGTAGTAGAAGTCTCCATAGTCATTTCTACCAGTACAGTACATGAGGATTATAAATCCACTGGCCTCCTCAACTTCCTGTTAATTCAGTGCATAATTAAATTGGTTTGCAAACTTTGCGTGTTTCAATTTGTCCATTTTATTCATGACGTCTGTCACTCGCCTCATGGAGCTCCTGAAAAATAAAGTAGGAAATGTTTAGAATTACCGGTGTTTAATAATGGTTACGTCCTATCATGAACACCAGTTATCCTACAGTAAGTGTTAAGGTGAGGTTTGAATAATCATTAGTCCTCTCAAATACACATTGGGAATTTGAAACTATACAGTACACGGACAAGTAAATAGTTACACATGGGACGATTAAGCCAAGTGCAACAAGGTTACAGTATATATTTTTAAATAATACATCTATCGTCTATTAAACACCCAACGTCTAGTGAGTCCAAGGTCATGTATCCATTGTGTTAGAGATGACTTGTGTTGTGGGGTAATACTTCCTCTAAGTTAAACACAAGAGACAGCCACTTGTTGCAGTACTTACGGGTTGAAAACCTTCTTCTCTAGTCTGGAACGTGAAGTGTTAACACCCTTCTTCAGATCACTGAGGTTGGGGTACTTCTTCTTCTTGCCCTTCCCCTTGCCTTTCTTGCCCTTCCCAAAGGTTTTGGAGGACCCCAGGTCCTCCCCAGTGGCAAGCTCTATGTCCCTCATCAGCTCAGGGTCCCGCCAGTCTAAACAATCAAATAAACTTACATTACCAGACCTAAACATGGTGTGTAGTCTGCCAACATCCAATCACACACGGTAGACACTCAGATTCAGAGGGGTTGGATTAAATGCGGAAGACACATTTCAGTTGAATACATTCAGTTGTACAACTAACTAGGTATCCCCCTTTCCCAATCACACACGGTAGACACTCAGACCTAAACATGGTGTGTATCAGCAGACATCCAATCACACGGTAGACCTAAACATGAACATCCATTTACTCCCAACACTTGGATGGACCAGAAGACGAGCATGTCCAAACATTCAAATACAGGACAAATTGAAAAGACAACAAAACACTGAATTATGGTTTTAAATAAAGGACAATGTTAAAATGACTCCTACAGACAACACAGTGTTGAAGACCTGATGAGGCTGTAAGAGACCGAGTCAGAGACATACTGCCAGCCCAAGGGCCCAGACAGACAGTATGTGTTCCAAGGTCCTACAGGAGGATGGTGATGGTATGGAGGATTAATCATGGCTGTGATGGCCCGCTCCAAAGCTACGTCTGACCTTGATGGAATAGGTTAACTGCACCATCAACTCAGCCTCATAACAACAACAAACGAGAAAATAATTGAAAAAATGTTTGGTATTTTGGGTCCAGCGTTAGGGCTCTCCTCAATCACCCCTGAGAGCGACATGTGAGAGCCTGTAAAAAAGGGGCACCAATTTTAGTTACAAATTAATTTGGAGTGGGGGGTGTTCGTCTCCACTGGGGTGGCAGGCAGGGTCGGGTGGGGATGGTGAAAGCCCCCTATTACATGAGCCCTGTGATCCCTCTGTGGTTAAGTCCTGCCTTTTGTGTGCTTTTATTCCTATCCCCAGGATGAGAGGAGAGCGAGAGCCCTTATTAAGTTAAGCTGTCTGAAGCCCCTGCAGCAGGGGCCTTTTCTCTGTCAACAGCCTCGCGTCCACTCCAGCTGTGGCCGTCCACCCACCACAGACACTCCATACACACTCCACACAGACAGAGCCTCGGGAGCCTAGACTGACACTCCACACAGACAGAGCCTCGGGAGCCTGGACTTACACTCCACACAGACAGAGCCTCGGGAGCCTGGACTGACACTCCACAGACAGAGCCTCGAGAGCCTGGACTTACACTCCACACAGACAGAGCCTCGGGAGCCTGGACTTACACTCCACACAGACAGAGCCTCGGGAGCCTGGACTGACACTCCACAGACAGAGCCTCGAGAGCCTGGACTTACACTCCACACAGACAGAGCCTCGGGAGCCTAGACTGACACTCCACAGACAGAGCCTCGAGAGCCTGGACTGACACTCCACAGACAGAGCCTCGAGAGCCTGGACTTACACTCCACACAGACAGAGCCTCGGGAGCCTGGACTGACACTCCACAGACAGAGCCTCGAGAGCCTGGACTTACACTCCACACAGACAGAGCCTCGGGAGCCTGGACTTACACTCCACACAGACAGAGCCTCGGGAGCCTGGACTTACACTCCACACAGACAGAGCCTCGGAAGCCTGGAAAGACACTCCACACAGACAAAGCCTCGGAAGCCTGGAAAGACACTCCACACAGACAGCTGGGAGCCTGGACTGACACTCCACACAGACAGAGCCTCGGGAGCCTGGACTTACACTCCACACAGACAGCTGGGAGCCTAGACTGACACTCCACACAGACAGAGCCTCGGAAGCCTGGACTGACACTCCACACAGACAGCTGGGAGCCTGGAAAGACACTCCACACAGACAGAGCCTCGGGAGCCTGGACTGACACTCCACACAGACAGAGCCTCGGGAGCCTGGACTAACACTCCACATAGACAGCTGGGAGCCTGGAAAGACACTCCACACAGACAGCTGGGAGCCTGGAAAGACACTCCACACAGACAGAGCCTCGGAAGCCTGGAAAGACACTCCACACAGACAAAGCCTCGGAAGCCTGGAAAGACACTCCACACAGACAGCTGGGAGCCTGGACTGACACTCCACACAGACAGAGCCTCGGGAGCCTGGACTTACACTCCACACAGACAGCTGGGAGCCTAGACTGACACTCCACACAGACAGAGCCTCGGAAGCCTGGACTGACACTCCACACAGACAGCTGGGAGCCTGGAAAGACACTCCACACAGACAGAGCCTCGGAAGCCTGGATTGACACTCCACACAGACAGCTGGGAGCCTGGAAAGAAACTCCACACAGACAGAGCCTCGGCAGCCTGGACTGACACTCCACACAGACAGAGCCTCAGGAGCCTGGACTAACACTCCACACAGACAGCTGGGAGCCTGGAAAGACACTCCACACAGACAGCTGGGAGCCTGGAAAGACACTCCACACAGACAGCTGGGAGCCTGGAAAGACACTCCACACAGACAGAGCCTCGGGAGCAGTCCTGACCTGTGCCTACGGACTCTGCTGTTATCCAAAAATAAACATACACTCTTTGAGACTGTGCTTTTTGAACGATTTCTCTGATGTAAATGTAATTTCAGGGGAATAACCTAGGGGTTTTGGAGTGTGGAAAATAGCTGCTATAATAACTGTGTTGAAATAACTCCTCAATACAAGCCTGGAGTATCATTAATCAAATATTCTGGCTAACTTTATTACTAAATCCAGTGTGAGCCATCGTGAGTCACATAGCAAATTAACAAATTGTCATGACTATAATTGGGAACTCTAATTAAAATCTTCTTATACCTTAATGTGCCAAAGACTGATCATGAACTGTAACTGTTTCTCTCAGACATGCAATTTTAACAGCGTTAACTTGATCATCTATCACAGCCTGACCAAACCTATTTTGAGAGTATGGAATGGTTTGACAATGGAGTTAATATTTAGGATAGAATTGGCATCGAAAGATAAAAGTGCTGCAATGTCTACAAGCCAGGGTCTATCTCTCTTTCTGCCTGACAACAGTCAGAGACCCTGACATCGGTTAGTTCATATAGAATCTAAAATACAACCCATGAGTGTGTGGGGCCACACTAAGAAACTATTTGAGGGCATTAAGAGTAAAAATCAATAGTGCCCTATGAGAGTGAGTGGAGTGACCAGGCAGGCAGAGAGGATTGATGGATCTCTGCAGGTCCTTATAGAGCTGGTGTGGGTGGCCTGGCGGGTGGCCTGGTGGGCCGGCATGCTGCTGTGCTGAGCTGAGCCACTGTGGCCATAGAGCCAGAGACACACTGTGTGGCAGCGTCTGGATGAGTCTACAGCGCTGATGGAGTGGGGGATCAATAGTGTAGTTAGTTACAAAAGATGCTATTTCACAAGCCAGTGGCCAGCGGCCGCCCGAGTCAGCTGGCCCCGATACCTGTTTGTTAACAAGTGACTGCAGGCAGAGAAAGCACATCCGACGCCCCGCTGGCAGCAGCCAACACACCCTTAATTGGCTTTTAGTGCGGCCTCCAGGAGAGAGAAAGAGAGAGCCCAGAGCCAGAAACAGCAGTCCATTATCAGGGGTATTGATGATGACTGTGATTCCATCAGTTCATCTTTTCCTGAACTAAAAAGGTCCTCATCCCCGTGCTGTGGAAGAACCCCTGGCTCCCTGACTCTGGTGCCGTCTTGCTCCTGTCCTTTGTGTGATGGGATGGGAGTGATAAACAGTTCTGTGGGAGGCTGGGAGTGATGGATAGTTCTGAGGGAGGCTGGGACTGATGGACAGTTTTGAGGGAGCCTGGGAGTGATGGACAGTTTTGAGGGAGCCTGGGAGTGTTGGACAGTTTTGAGGGAGCCTGGGAGTGACGGACAGTTTTGAGGGAGCCTGGGAGTGATGGATAGTTCTGAGGGAGCCTGGGAGTGATGGATAGTTCTGAGGGAGCCTGGGAGTGATGGACAGTTCTGAGGGAGCCTGGGAGTGATGGACAGTTTTGAGGGAGCCTGGGTCTGGGAGTGATGGAGAGTTCTGGGGCAGGAGTCAGAAGCAGGAAGTGTTTCCATTATCTCTCCTTCTTTACCACAGACTAGACCAGAGAGAGCTGCCACTGCACAGGGCAGATATTGGTAAGACCTTTATGAAAGGGAACCTATCAACGCCATCAGATTTCTTTTAGCATATTACTTTCATTACAGTGTCTGTTGTGAGCTAGTTAATTACACAAAGGGTTTTTTCAGTTGTAGTTTTTTGGAATTGAAGTGTCTAATAGGACCCCTCTTATGTCCCTCACCAGGCTGGTCCTCTCTACGTTTCCACTCCTCTTTCTCCAGCCGCACAACGTCCTCTGGGTTGGTGGGTTTTCCCAGCTCGTCTCGTGGGATGATCAGCCCATGGAAAGGACACTATGGGAATCAGACATTCGTGGCCTCAACAACGATCCTCTACACGTCACTTTCACTCTAATTCTGACTAACTGGAAAGCCTCACTTACTGGTATCTAAACGTATTACCAATAGAATATATACAAAAATAGAAATTACAATGACAATTGTAATACTTTCACCAAAAACTTAAACGCTCACCTTGACTCGGTCCTGGCGTTCACAGAGGGCTCCGTTGGGCATGGGGGTTTTGCACCTGTGCTTGACGGGCTGGAAGCGGCCAGCGAACGTGATGTACCTGGACTTCATCTGGGCAGCCAGCTCCTTATTCTCCACCTCTTCCTCTACCTCGTTGGGAACCCAGAACTGGTGCTGGGAGCTATTCCTAGACACCAGGATAGAGGGAGGGGTGTGAAGAACTGTCCATGTACACGGACCTGCTCTTTACTAATATCAATCTGTAGCAATGTTATAGCTATTAGCTGAGAATTTAGTCAGAATTATTATGGGAGAGTCTCTTTTCAGAACTTATAACACTGTTTATCTCTAATAACAGCTTTACAGTGACTCTGAACATACAATAGTGCTCTCTAGTGGCCATATCAACACCAAATGAAAACTTAGTGAAAAGTTCAGTTCTGTGCAGTAGTTCCATTTTAACGTATACTTAATAAAGCATGTTAGTCATGGAGGAAGTTGGGAGTCTGTATGTACTTGATGATTTTGCCTGCAGTGGGTTGCTCCTCTCCCCAGTAGTAGAGGTCCAGACCGAAGGGGATGACTGGAGCTTTGTCCCTGTCCTCACTGGGGTCACTAGCCTGGTATGTGGGGTCCACATGACCTCCTGCTGCAGAGCTAGAGAGAGATGGAAAACAGCAGTCACAAGTCGTTGAGGCTGTGGTTCTTCTCTTTGGTCGAGACAGACATATTTCCAATTAATGTGGAACGACACAAGGGAGTTGATATAGAACAGTGCAATAAACATCTAGAGCTATGAAGTGAAGCAGGGAGGGGTCACCTGGTGCTAGGTGGCTGGGGTAGGAGGCGCTGCTTGAAGAGGCGGAGTGTGGCGGCTGCACAGGTAGGGTCCTGCTCCTCGTCAGTGGCTCTCTTCCTGGGTCTGGAGAGGGTGTGAGAGGCTCCTGTTGCAGGACACGTCACTGGAGGCTGTACCGGCTTCTTACTGGCCACAGAGGTAGAGGGGGACGGCTCTAAACCTGGAATGACCAGTGTCCATACGTTACATATTACATCAAGAACTTCCAAATACTTTTTATATGTACGGATTTATCAAGCACATTCTACTGCTTTAGTGCTGTGTGCTCACTGCTCAGCTCAGATAGTCTTGTGGAACAGCTACTTATTTTCCTAGCCTCTTGGAAAACATACGACTCTCCTCTTAAACACACTGGCCGTCCGCTGAATGTCTAAATCCCTATCTGGCCCTGAAGCCTGGAGATGTTGCCCACCCTGCTGTAGGTAATGTTAACACAGTTATGAAGTGAAGGCCAGGGCAGGGAGAGGTGGAGGAGATGCTCTGCCGCTGTGCGTTACCTCCTGGGTGGGCAGAGAGGGGCTGTAGAGGGGCTCGATGAGGGTCAGACTGAGCTTAAAGCTGGAAGAGAGATCACAGCTCTGCTCTAAGCCGCACCTGCCCCAGCCCCATACCGGGACAACTTAAACTTATTAAAACAAATAAATAAAAAATGTTTAAAGAGCAGTTGTTACCTCGCAGAGGACAAAGTGGGAGTTACCTTACAGCTACGCATGTAAGCATCTAACCTCATCTTCATCTCCTCTCCTAGTAACAGACCAGATACATTAGAAAATCCATTAGAAAATCCATTACATATACATTAGAAAATTTGGAATTAATAAACATTATTAATGACACAAATGTATGTGTGAAAATAATATACCTAAACAATTCCCCCCAACAAGAAAAAGGGGGAAAAGGACAATAAAAGAGAATATAATGTTGGTCACAGGCACAAGTCTTCTTCCTCATCAGAGCCCATTCCCTGCATGACGTAGGCCTATCCCTGGGTTAATCCAAGAGTCCTCCATCGCTCTGACTTACTGCATCGTTCTGTGCAAAGACCCCATCTGAGGAATTGTGAAATACTACCAAATCCTTTCTTTTTCTGTTCAAATTGACCAAAATGGTAGCTATTTGTCTGAAGCAATAAAGTTGCAGGTGTTAAAGAGATAAATCAATAATAGTACATAGAGAGGTCTAGCAGCAGGGAGACACGGCGCTGGGCTGCCAATGGTGGCTATATTGATTTTCCTGAGTTCAGCAGGCCTTGTAATTAAAATGTAAATTTGAGAAAGAGATAACGTCCTGACAGGACTGCTGGGATAAAGGGATAGATAAAAGAGCAGTGGAGAGAATGGAGAAAAAAGAGGAGTGAGAGAGAAAGAGGACAGAGAGAAAGAAAGGGAAAGGCCAAGCTCATTCTCTCTCTTTGGATCAAAGCTTGGTTTCAAGAGGAAAATAAGAGTTGTTTTCTGAGAAACGGGTTGACGTATTTGATAGATTGGTCTGATAAGTTAAAATGATTTTTTTTGTGCAAATTCACAAAAATGTTCTCTCTATTTTACTTTCTTAAAATATTTTTTCTAATAGAGTAGCTACCTTTAATTTATTTGTATTTTTTACTGTTGATTGCACCAGGGCTACAAATATTATTATTTTTGTCCTAAAACTGAATCTTGTATTTTGACTTGTTCCATTGGACTGGCTTCATGTGTACTAAATCCCTGAGGTATCTGAGAAAACATCTAAAGCAGCCAGGAGAAACATCTACAACGTGCCGTTAAAGTCCTCAAGCCGAAATCAATAGAGATCCAGTCAAAACACGGGTACTAAATACATCACATTTAGTACCACTAAAAACACTACTTTGCCAGATTCATTCTGGGACCAAATCATAATTATTTACCCCCAGGAGGACTGCTTCCAATTTAATGAGGAAATATCCCTTATGTAAGTCACAAAGAATCTTGTGAGTGTGTGTGTGAGTTCACCTCAGCCTGGCTGTGCTAGGAAGCATGCTCTCTCCCTCCCCACTCCCTGTGGTCTAACCCCCCTACAGAGACTAGGGAGCATGCTCTCTCCCTCCCCACTCCCTGTGGTCTAACCCCCCTACAGAGACTAGGGAGCATGCTCTCTCCCTCCCCACTCCCTGTGGTCTAACCCCCCTATAGAGACTAGGGAGCATCCTCTCTCCCTCCCCACTCCCTGTGGTCTAACCCCCCTACAGAGACTAGGGAGCATGCTCTCTCCCTCCCCACTCCCTGTGGTCTAACCCCCCTACAGAGACTAGGGAGCATGCTCTCTCCCTCCCCACTCCCTGTGGTCTAACCTCCCTACAGAGACTAGGGAGCATGCTCTCTCCCTCCCCACTCCCTGTGGTCTACCCCCCCCCTACAGAGAGACTGAGGCTAGGTGGATGTTGTAAATTACAGCACTGGGCTAATAGGAGCTCATTAACAGCATTGCATTGTTAATTTTCCATGGCTTCCACAGATCACTTCATAGATCACTCATCAAAGTAGCCTGCCCGGCCATGCTACAGACTTTGTAGACTGGTTCCTATTCACTTTAAGAACATTAAATAAACCAATCAAGGCATTGGACAACACACAAGGAGGACGGTTTTAGGGCTAATCAGATAACAAATCTAATTAAAGTGACATGGTCAGTTTCGTTTGAAAATGTGATGACGAGGAATTAGGTGGAAAATGTCATGTGAACCCAAAACATGAATTTATTTATATTTAACCTTTATTTAACTAGGCAAGTCAGTTATTATCAGTTTCTTATTTACAATGATGGCCTAGGAACAGTGGGTTAAACTGCCTTGTTCAGGGCAGAATGACAGATTTTTACCTTGTCAGCTCGGGGATTCGATCTAGCAACCTTTCGGTTACTGGCCCAACGCTCCAACCACTAGGCTACCTTAAGGCTGAATCTGAGCACTCAATGTATATTGAAACAAGATGATCACATGTCCAGAAAGGATTCAATTTGAACTTCTTTAGCCAGCAGGTATAAAAGGAGAAATCTTCAGTTCAAACAACAACAAAGCGGTCAGCCCCGAATCTGTTTTGGTAAACAGCTGAGGGATGGAGCTGGAAAAACGTAACCACTCAAATTCATAGACAGAGCTTCGGATGCGAGGACTGACCATCCCTGAGAACAAAATGACAGTTTTAAACATGTTTTGAGGCTATACAGTGTTTGCATTGCTTACAAAAAAAGACAACAAGCTTATATTTTGGGTTCTGATGGAGTATGACAATTGAACTAAGCATGAGGCATTTTTAAGTTATATTCTTCAAGAATCAATTGGTGTATATCACTAATTTGAAAGTAAAAAAATGGATGTAGCAATTGCAGATGGCCCCTTTGTCAACTATTATGACATAGTGTCAGTTGGAGACAAGGCTGTTATAACCCACTTGCATTACAGACAACCTCTGACCTCTGTGCATGGCACGTTTTGTTACAGCCTTGCAACCATATATCAATCTTGAGGCCATTAGCAATTACACAGACTGGGAAAATGAACTTCTGGCTATAGAACTGGAACAAACCGGTTTGCTGTCAGCGATGGAAGACATTTTATAGAACATTGGTCATAAATCATATAAGGGGATTTAGCACAGGTAAATTAGCAATTATGTTACTTACCATTGGTGAGCAGTTTGGATAATTGAGTACAATGCTGAAGTACTTTTGAACATCTGAAGTTAAAACCAGCCAGGAACGTGCCTGAGCCAGGAACGTGCCTGAGTCCTAACCTACGACCTTTACCAACACTGCACACGTTGGGCTTTAAACAATCACTCTACAAACAAACCAGCTTTTAGAGGCATTCTTTGGCACCTTCCTCATGTTTATCTGAACCAATCCAATCAATAGTATGTGATGTGTGTGTGGTGATATCCTGAGGCGAGGGTGAGAGCTTACTGGGATTACTCTTCATTATGCTCTTCTCAGATGCTGTTTGTATGGCTGTGACCCTGTTGTGTATGCACCTGCCCCTGGTCCTCTGCAGCTGAGCAAACTCACCGTACTCCTCCCGTAGATGGTCTGGAATGTGGGGTTCAAAACCCTCCTTCTCCGGAACCTCCTCAAAGTCATCATCGTCGTCATTGCTGCCCTCCGGCGCTTTCATCTAGTGGATGGGAAGAGGGTGTCTTTGTAAGTACAGGGTCAGCTCAACATGGTTGACTGACTATGGAAAGGACCGCTTCACCATTCGGGCTCCCGAGTGGCGCAGGCACTGCATCTAGTGCGGGCACTGCATCTAGTGCGTCACTACAGACACCCTGGAAGAATCCAGGCTGTATCACAACCGGCCGTGATTGGGAGTCCCATAGGGCGGCATACAATTGGCCCAGCATCGTCCGGGTTTGGACGGTGTAGGGCGTCATTGTAAATAAGAATTTGTTCTTAACTGACTTGCCTAGTTAAATAAAGGTTAAAAATAAAATAAACTACTAAATGGCAATGTAGCTAGTTAGACATTTTATTATAAGCTAACAATACATGAGAAAGACTATCCTTACTTGCCTAACATAAAACTAGGCCTCTTCCTAGGACCACAATAATCAAACAGCACCGTCCGTATTCTCCATGCCCCTACATCACTAGAAGTAAACCGAGACTCTCTTCTCTCCCAGTCTTCCTCAAGTCCCCCGTCTTCCTCAAGTCCCCTACCCCCTCTCCTCCCTGCTGTCTCTGTGTTTGTTTGCAGACAGGTTACAGAGGAATTAGGACCTCATCAGCAGTTCCCCGGTTGCTGATTATCACTCAAATGGTATCCCCCACGGCCCTCAGGGTGTTCACAAGATTTACAGCGCCCGAACGGCTAACTCGGCAGTAACGTGGGACGTCTTCACATTTTAATTCAAAGCCTTAATGGAATTTCCACTTGACCACATCCAATTTTTTTCCGCTTCCTTTTGACGTAGTGGTTTATTTGACCACTGTGCCATCTAATTGTCAGTGCGTATAACAGCGCTTGTTTAGTTAATTTTGTCATTGAGGTTAAGGGAGACAGAGAGGGAGATTTACATAGAGTTTCTCCAGGAGGCAACTTAGTTATTTTTCACCAGTAACTGTAATTGATACAATATGATTGACTAAGGTAGTGCTTTTCAAACAGACAACTTAAAAGTTTACAAATGATCTGAAAAGACAACATGTATTAGTTGTAAAGGTATCTAAAGGCTGTTGTTAACCTTTAGATACATTTGCTCAACTACCCACCCTTCCCCAGTTTGCACATAAGCACCTCTCTGTTCTGGCCAATCCACTCACCTAATACCCAAATCTTAGCCTATCCTTTATTCCTGAAAGAAGAGGAAATAAAACTGTTGGAAGCAATAGGCTGTCCAACAGATGGAGCGATAAGTGTACTGTGGCCCTGATTCACAGGTGTGGGAGAGGTGTCTGTGTGCGGAGCTGATAAGGAACCCGAGACAGGCTAGTCAGAGAAAGTCCGGGTCACCAAGCGATATGGAGGGCTCTCACCTCTGAGCCAGCCAGCTGTATTTCCTCAACACAATCGCTTTCGGGAGATCTACTCAACAAGAGCTGAGAGGACTAGGTGGTAACCACCGGCCTAGGTATTAGGCTTCCAGCCATAATCACTACCAAATAAACCCCCCAAGTCTGATTACTCAGGCTGTGTACTTGACTATTTATTACGTCCCACTTCTCAGACAACAGGGCATGAGTTGGATGAAACTAAACTGATGCTGGTATAGATGAGTGGCCACCGTGTCCATGTCTGCCTGTCTGTTAGAAGATGCTGCTGAGAACAAAGAAGGTGGTGTGCATGGTTCAGGACAGGAGGGGAGGTGATGGTCTCCTCCTCTCCTCTGCCTGGAGCCTCTACCTGCACATGCTCATCTATCACCCAGCCTGTACGTTTTGCTATCACTCTAACACTAATCAAAAGAGAAAACTGTCACCGGCGCTGACCTGTGGAACCTCCCAATTACGCTCTTCAGGAATGACAGGGGCACTTAACTCCCCAGGAGAGTAAATGACCACCATCAATCATGGCGGAATAACAATGAGCTGCCTTGGCCGCAAATTATTTTTGGGGTATAGAATCCGAGCAGGGGAATTTATGAAAAGTGAAAAGCAACCCAAGGCTTTTTTCTCTCCTCCTCCTCCTCCCCTCTCTAAGGGAGGCTGTTCTGTTCTGCTCTGCCTGGGGGATGAAGCGAAGCCAGCATCGCCGCTAAACAGAATTTATGCCTTTTAATTTACTCAAAAAGGTAGTTAACCATTCCCTGCGCTACAACGCATAACAGAATGCCATTTAAATATAGGGGTCATTTTCATAAAATATTACCCATAATTCTCATGTCCTTGGTTTGTCTAGGGCACGCCACGTATGAGCCACTGTTTCACGCACGCCTTTCCATTTATTCAGCTTAATTGCTTTCATGATTACCTTTATGTCAAGTAGTACAGGTAGATCAAAGCTTGCTTTTTATTTCTCTTATTGCCCCTCTCATTTTATTTTTCATTACCGCATGTGAGCGGTGTTGAATATGGCAGATTAGGGTCTAAACTGTCTTTGGATGAGGTCTAAATTACTCCCTGTTATCGCTTTCAACAGGGAGACGAGCCACAGTAATGTACCTGCTGCTCAGAGAGTAGCCACAGTAATGTGAGAGAGTAGCCACAGTAATGTGCATGCTGCTCAGAGAGCAGCCACAGTAATGTACCTGCTGCTCAGAGAGCAGCCACAGTAATGTGCATGTTGCTCAGAGAGCAGCCACAGTAATGTACATGCTGCTGAGAGAGCAGCCACAGTAATGTACATGCTGCTCAGAGAGCAGCCACAGTAATGTGCATGCTGCTCAGAGAGCAGCCACAGTAATGTGCATGCTGCTCAGAGAGCAGCCACAGTAATGTACATGCTGCTCAGAGAGCAGCCACAGTAATGTACATGCTGCTCAGAGAGCAGCCACAGTAATGTACATGCTGCTCAGAGAGCAGCCACAGTAATGTGCATGCTGCTCAGAGAGCAGCCACAGTAATGTACATGCTGCTCAGAGAGCAGCCACAGTAATGTACATGCTGCTCAGAGAGCAGCCACAGTAATGTGCATGCTGCTCAGAGAGCAGCCACAGTAATGTGCATGCTGCTCAGAGAGCAGCCACAGTAATGTGCATGTTGCTCAGAGAGCAGCCACAGTAATGTACATGCTGCTGAGAGAGCAGCCACAGTAATGTACATGCTGCTCAGAGAGCAGCCACAGTAATGTGCATGCTGCTCAGAGAGCAGCCACAGTAATGTGCATGCTGCTCAGAGAGCAGCCACAGTAATGTACCTGCTGCTCAGAGAGCAGCCACAGTAATGTGCATGTTGCTCAGAGAGCAGCCACAGTAATGTACATGCTGCTGAGAGAGCAGCCACAGTAATGTACATGCTGCTCAGAGAGTCCCCACAGTAATGTACATGCTGCTCAGAGAGCAGCCACAGTAATGTACCTGCTGCTCAGAGAGCAGCCACAGTAATGTGCATGTTGCTCAGAGAGCAGCCACAGTAATGTGCATGTTGCTCAGAGAGCAGCCACAGTAATGTGCATGCTGCTCAGAGAGCAGCCACAGTAATGTACATGCTGCTCAGAGAGCAGCCACAGTAATGTGCATGTTGCTCAGAGAGCAGCCACAGTAATGTACATGCTGCTCAGAGAGCAGCCACAGTAATGTGCATGCTGCTCAGAGAGGAGCCACAGTAATGTACATGCTGCTCAGAGAGCAGCCACAGTAATGTACATGCTGCTCAGAGAGCAGCCACAGTAATGTGCATGTTGCTCAGAGAGCAGCCACAGTAATGTACATGCTGCTCAGAGAGCAGCCACAGTAATGTACATGCTGCTCAGAGAGCAGCCACAGTAATGTACATGTTGCTCAGAGAGCAGCCACAGTAATGTACATGCTGCTCAGAGAAGAGCCACAGTAATGTACAGCTGAAGTCGGAAGTTTACATACACCTTAGCCAAATACATTTAAACTCAGTTTTTCACAATTCCTGACATTTAATCTGAGTAAAAACTCCCTGTCTTAGGTAAGTTAGGATCACCACTTTATTTTAAGAATGTGAAATGTCAGAATAATAGTAGAGAGAATGATTTATTTCAGCTTTATTTCTTTCATCACATTCCCAGTGGGTTATAAGTTTACATACACTCAATTAGTATCTGGTAGCATTGCCTTTAAATTGTTTAACTTGGGTCAAACGTTTCGGGTAGCCTTCCACAAGCTTCCCACAATAAGTTGGATGAATTTTGTCCCATTCCTCCTGACAGAGCTGGTGTAACTGAGTCAGGTTTGAAGGCCTCCTTGCTTGCACACACTTTTTCATTTCTGCCCACAAATTTTCTATATGATTGAGATCATGGCTTTGTGATGACCACTCCAATACCTTGTCATTGTTGTCCTTAAGCCATTTTGCCACAACTTAGGAAGTATGCTTGGGGTCATTGTCCATTTGGAAGACCCATTTGCGACCAAGCTTTAACTTCCTGACTGATGTCTTGAGATGTTGCTTCAATATATCCACATAATTTCCCTTTCCTCATGTTGCCATCTATATTGTGAAGTGCACCAGTATCTCCTGCAGCAAAGCACCCCCACAACATGATTCTGCCACCCCCGTGCTTCACGGTTGGGATGGTGTTCTTCGGCTTGCAAGCCTCCCCTCTTTCCTCCAAACATAACGGTGGTCATTATGGCCAAACAGTTTGCTTTTTGTTTCATCAGACCAGAGGACATTTCTCCCAAAAGTACGATCTTTGTCCCCATGTGCAGATGCAAATCGTAGTCTGGCTTTTTTATGGCGGTTTTGGAGCAATGGCTTCTTCCTTGCTGAGCGATGTCGATATAGGACTCGTTTTACTGTGGATATAGATACTTTTGAACCTGTTTCCTCCAACAGCTTCACACGGTCCTTTGCTGTTGTTCTGGGATTGATTTGCACTTTTCGCAACAAAGTACGTTCATCTCTAGGAGACAGAACGCGTCTCCTTCCTGAGCGGTATGACAGTAATGTACATGTTACTCAGAGAGGAGCCACAGTAATGTACATTCTGCTCAGAGAGCAGCCACAGTAATGTACATGCTGCTCAGAGAGGAGCCACAGTAATGTACATGCTGCTCAGAGAGGAGCCACAGTAATGTACATGCTGCTCAGAGAGGAGCCACAGTAATGTACATGCTGCTCAGACAGGCGCCACAGTAATGTACATGCTGCTCAGAGAGCAGCCACAGTAATGTACATACTGCTCAGAGAGGAGCCACAGTAATGTACATGCTGCTCAGAGAGCAGCCACAGTAATGTACATGCTGCTCAGAGAGCAGCCACAGTAATGTGCATGTTGCTCAGAGAGCAGCCACAGTAATGTACATGCTGCTCAGAGAGCAGCCACAGTAATGTACATGCTGCTCAGACAGGCGCCACAGTAATGTACATGCTGCTCAGAGAGCAGCCACAGTAATGTACATGCTGCTCAGAGAGCAGCCACAGTAATGTACATGCTGCTCAGACAGGCGCCACAGTAATGTACATGCTGCTCAGAGAGGAGCCACAGTAATGTACACGTTGCTCAGACAGGCGCCACAGTAATGTACACGTTGCTCAGACAGGCGCCACAGTAATGTACACGTTGCTCAGACAGGCCAGCTAGATGGTGGTGAATAAGTGGCTCATCCTTCGCCCTGCACTTAATACAACAGACACTTGCGCTTATGAGACACAAAGACCAATTTAATTGTCCCATAATATTACAACAATATCAGATTAAATAGTAATTAACTCATAATTACTGATATGAGAGAGAGAGAGAGAGATAGAGAGAGAAAGAAAGCAAAAGAGCAGTATGGTTTTGAAATGATACTTGAAGAAATTAAGGATATTTTCCACTGTTTCATAGAATGTGATACTGGTTTCTAATATAATAATGGTTTCTAATATAATAATGGTTTCTAATATAATAATGGATTTGGTAACACTTTAGTTTGTACTCTCTCTCCCTTTCCCTGTTTGGGGGTAGAATCCGCTAAGTTAGAATAGAGTTGTTTAAGCGATCATAATATGTTCATGACACATATTGAAACCTGTTGTGACATATATTGCGTTATTTTATGGCTGGTTATATGACACCTACAGAAGAGTGTAAAAACCTACAAAACCTACCACACAAGGCAAAACATTCCATTACATCATAGCCTACATGTCAACAGTATGTTTATGTTATATAACATTTTCTGAAATTGACCATATTAAATTAACATTGTAATTGCGCACACATTGATGTCAGACATGCGCCTACCCCAATGCTCTGTTGCTGATGACTGGTATGAATGCAGGAGGAGATCTCAGAAGGAGGACAAGACACCCTCTTTTTGACTGATATAAAGGCATGTACATGATAGGCCTATCTGGCTTATATGATTATGATGGTCATAATGCTTCTTGACAGTGCCATAGTGTATTTTTTTTTAAGTCCAAGTAAAGTGACACAGGATGGTCATAATGCTTCATGACAGTGTCATGAAGTGTATTATCTACAAGTTATTTAAAATATGACAACAACAAAGGATTTAAGAAACAAACTTTCAAACGAAAGGAAACTTCTTGACAGGGAAAAAACTAATTTGAATAAATGTGGGTTTTACCCTTTTATGTAGGTGTCATAACCAGCCATAAAATGCAATATATGTCACAAAAGGTGTAAATATATGGGTCATGACAGTGGTAATACCATATTATTACAGGTTATGACAAGTTATGTCAGCTGTTATGACATGGTTATGACCTTGTTATAACGTGTCATGACACAGTGTAAAGTGTTACCACAATGGTAAGGTACGAGACAGCCAAATCCCCCAACCTAATGTTTACCATAGAAATGATCGCTTTAAAAACTCTATTCTGACTTAGCGGATTCCACCCTCAAACTCAGGGAAAAGGAGACAAAGTGCAATCCACAACGCAACACAAACGTTCTACATTACTCCAGGCCCAGGTACAGTCTTTCATTTCCAATAGCTAGCAATTGTGGAAAAGGAGATTGCTATTTTGTTTATACCAGTTGTCTTCTTTAATCCAAAGCAGTTATTTCTCCGTTGATAGATTAAAACACCATGGAATAATATTACCAGCCCACTAGAAATTCCTGGTTGTCAGACATTCTTTTAGTTTTAATTCTGCAGTGATAAAATCAGGACTGCAATCTTGAGATGGCAGCGTTGTAACTCTTATACAGGGGTGTGCATGGGGAGGAGAAACATTTTGCTGACACAAGCCTATCTAAAACATGGGCTCTATCCCTTATCCCCACCTTTGCATTTAAAAACAGACCTTTTTCCTATCCTGTACAACGTATAAGGAAAATCACATTTTCTCCCTCTTACAAAATACTCCAGGACAGTTCCCTTAACTTAAAATAAAAAATATTATCTAACTATACGGATATCTTCCCTTGAATGGTCTACATAGCAAATACAGCAGCTTTAGGCTACAACTGCGGTGTTATTTGTTACTTATTTATTCCTTTGTATTTCAGAGATAATAATTGTATGTCATTCAATCAGGAAAATGGGTGTTCTTTTTTAATTCCAAAAAATATCAAATTATACACATTTCCCTAATTAGGCTAATTTAAAATCTGCAAAGGTGTCCATGATATATTTTAGAGACAGAAGCAGGCGCATTAAATAAGAATATGATCCATTCCTTCCCAGTGCTACTTGGCGTGCCATTCCTTCCCAGTGCTACTTGGCGTGCCATTCCGTCCCAGTGCTACTTGGCGTGCCATTCCCTCCCAGTGCTACTTGGCGTGCCATTCCTTCCCAGCGCTACTTGGCGTGCCATTCCTTCCCAGTGCTACTTGGTGTGCCATTCCTTCCCAGTGCTACTTGGCGTGCCATTCCGTCCCAGTGCTACTTGGCGTGCCATTCCTTCCCAGTGCTACTTGGCGTGCCATTCCTTCCCAGTGCTACTTGGCGTGCCATTCCTTCCCAGTGCTATTTGCCATGTCATTCCTTCCCAGTGCTACTTGGCGTGCCATTCCTTCCCAGTGCTACTTGGCGTGCCATTCCTTCCCAGTGCTATTTGCCATGTCATTCCATCCCAGTGCTACTTGGCGTGCCATTCCGTCCCAGTGCTACTTGGCGTGCCATTCCTTCCCAGTGCTACTTGGCGTGCCATTCCTTCCCAGCGCTACTTGGCGTGCCATTCCTTCCCAGTGCTACTTGGCGTTCCATTCCTTCCCAGTGCTACTTGGCATGCCATTCCTTCCCAGTGCTATTTGCCATGTCATTCCTTCCCAGTGCTACTTGGCGTGCCATTCCTTCCCAGTGCTATTTGCCGTGTCATTCCTTCCCAGCGCTACTTGGCTTGAAACATCCAGGGTGAACTATGGATTGGCCATGTCCAAACCTCCGTCCCTTCCCCCAGTGAAAGGTGTAGGTGAGGTTCTGGTTATATATCCACCACTTACTGGAAAAAACACCCTTCAGGGGGCTAAAGTGCTCCCTGTGCCCTCCAATATATTTTCTATGGTCTAATTAATTGTGTAAGCAATCTCAATGACTTTGTGCCCTGGGAAGCGCCCGCTCCAGTGTACTCCTTAAGTCTGTTATCCTTTAAAAAAAATATCTTAGGAGGCAACGTCAGACAACTCAACTCAACTTCATTTGTCTTTTGGCAAGTTTGATGGCTATGCATTTAAAAACCCATTCAATCTTATAAACCAAAAATGTTATGTACTCAGCTGTGATGGTCCTTCGTTCATCTGCTATTTATATGCTAATATCCACTCTCACTGGAAGGTAATTATTACAGCAAACCAATAACTCAGGTGTATGGGCTGCTGGAGCAAGGCGGCTGGGCCAGGGGAATGCCCGGCCAGGGGAATGGAATTAAGCGCTGCGAGTCGGTCGGTCGGAGGACACACTCAAGACAGCTGGAGGTGAAAAACTCTTTAAGTTGTCCTCCATTGTCTATGCAGACAATGTAATGCCCCTCACTGCCAGGCTGTCCCTTGTGGCTGTAAGACAGCATTCAGTCTCAGAAACACACAAGTCCACAGACAAACAGACAGACACCATCTCCTCAGTATATTACATTATGCATTACTGTGGAGGGAGAATGTGTTCTGTGAAGATTGTAAAGGCTTTAATGCAAGAATCATTTAAACGCATTTACTTTCTTTACATAAGAAAATGTAGCCTGACGCAAAATGTGCTTTGGTCTTGGAAAGCATTTCCAGTCACATAGTGATTGATGTTAATGAGTATTTCCACCATGCATATATAGCCTAGCTACTATTCGATTGGTTCTGTGGTCAAGAGCCATGTCCAAATACTATGTGGTACTTTGTAGCAGCATTTGATAAAAAGAGTTTCTGTCATAAAGTAATGAAGTGAGAAAAGGCCTATTGGGTAAATAAGATTCAACGGGAGGGAGAGGATCTGACATGAAGACAAACAGAAGGGGGACTGAGGGATGCTTTGGGGACGTGGAGAAAGGTACCAGCCAATAGTAAATGGTCCATATTCCAGACCTACTACCGGACTGGGTGTCTGGGGGATACACTAATGAGGGCCCCTTAGGGGCCTCCCCCGGGACCTCATCCTGGAGGGGACCGCCAGGTCACCTGACAGATGAAGTTATATATGTCTACATCCTCCAAACGACACTGTCAGCTTCCCCAATGTCTTTATCCTGAACGTCTGGAACAGGCAGAGTGGGCCAACCAGCGACGTGACACGGGCGCAATCATAGGATGATGAGACTATTACTTAGCCCATCTGATGAATATATTTGAACTATGTCTAGATAAATGCATGCTGAAAGTGGTTCACATTAAATAGGCCCAGTCTCTGAACATCATAAAGATAATGACATTCGGGGATATAACAACAGTTATCCTGCTTACTGATCTCAAATGAGTGATCATGTGCTTGACTGAACCCTGTACAGATCAGTGGTCAGTGTGGATCAGGAGTGCAGAGGGTGAAGACAGACTAGGCCTGCCAAGCCTCTCCGTTAGCTCCCAGACAGAGTGTGGAGTGGTGCTAACATTAATACCAGTCAGTCTGTAGATATTGTACACACGGCCTGATCAGGTGAGGATGAAGCACAGAACAGGCAGGGGGAAAGACTCTCTCTGTTTATCTCCAGTTTCCCAATGTGAAAAACAGAGAGACATCAATTACTGCTCTTCCTCCTGGTCCTGATAAGATGCCTTATCTGGGTAAACAACGCAATATTCATCCCATGCTGCATGTTCAATGTGTGGGGAGGGGGTTGAAAAGGTGCCTGCTTTACAAATACTCCCTTCTTTACCATAAACCTCAGTGACCAATAATTAAAGGTGCTTAAATGAGATCCAGCCAGCTGCAGAGTGCTGGTGTCAGACACATCCACCTCTTCCATTTATCAAATGGGTGCCACTGCCAGCAGACAGAAAGAGAGAGAGGAGGGGTACTGCTGGAAGAAGGATACTGCTAGAAGAAGAGGGATACTGCTGGAGGAAGAGGGATACTGCAGTACAGCAGGCACTCAGTCTGGATGTGGGTTAAGGTTTGGCCCTTTCATTTACAATAGGACTAGGATGGAGAAGTGGGTCCTACATGGAGTATGGATTGCTCAATCAAATATCAAATTGATGTCAAGAGTACATTTTAATTAAAGCAGTTTTCATGGATACGTTTAAAACAAGCATACTTTGCTTTCTGTTGTACTCACTGAAGCCCGATAGAGAATTAACGCAACATATAATTAAAACGTAACATAAATTAACCAAATCCATGATTGGATCTCATAAATGTTTCTGTGTTATGTTATGCAACTGTGAGGAGGTACAATGTAATGTAGTCCTGCAGGCTGAAGCCATACAAATATACTAACTACAAGGCTATTAAGGGTTGAGTTGTTTTGGTAATTACTTTGTTCCTTGACTTCACGTCTATGTTTTTATGTCAGTGGAGTGAGAAGCAGCTAAACTACCATCTTTACCTTTTGGATTTCTCAATTTTACTCCCAATCAGCACGGGTTTATTGAGTCGAAAAAGCAATCACATCCTTGTCAGAGCCCCGATAAAGCGAATACAGTAATGAAATGCTTTTAAGGGTAAAAAGGAAAAACTAATTATGATAAAGGACTTTAAGTTGTTGCTTTATCACACGGCATTGGAAATGTTGTCTGACAGTGATAAACCTTTACAGGTAGCAGTATGGCGCTCTGTCACTGTCACTTCTCCGCGTTCCCTCAAACGCAACGCTCTCGCTCGCTCTCCCTGCCCAGTTAAAAAGGGACATCAGGTGTCATAATGATGAGTCTCATAACTGCTAGGTATGCGTAGTATTCCAGAGAGGGAGAGAAATGGTTCTGTCTATTAATACCTAAAGCCCTGCCTCTCCATTCTCTCTCGCTGTGCTAATCTCAGCCTGATGCGTTCCATTTCAATACCGCTATCATACCTCGCACAAATGTCCAACTATTCATTTTTTTAATACAACTACTGTGGTTCTTCCACTTCCAGGCCCTGAAACTATTTAAAATAAAAGACATTACAGAAGTGCTGAACATGGAATTAGATTTGAGGGACTTTTGCCTTCAGGTGTTAATGGTATTGAGGCCATGGACAACATTGTCAATGATGCCGCTCACTTTTTCCAATGAGAAAATCAATAACAATAACATGTGGGATTTCACAGTTTTCAGAGAAGATCTGAACATAAATATGTAAAAGTGAAGAGGATAAAGATGTCTGTATTAAAAACACAGCAATTGATGCATACTGCATTAGTGCAATCTACTTACTTGTATTTAAAAAATGATTTTACCTGTGGATAATAGAGACCACACACAGATATCTGCACACTGACGTTTGTTAAATGATCCTCAGTACCGTACTGATAGTTGTCAACCCCTCGAGCCAGGCCGTTAACCCACTGTTCCCCGGGAACCGAAAACGTGGATGGCGATTAAGCCACCTCTCTGATTCAGAGGGGTTGGGTTAAATGCAGAAGACACATTTCAGTTGAATGCATTCAGTTGTACAACTGACTAGGTATCCCCCTTTCCCTACTCGTATGGGGAGGCAGGTAGCCTAGTGGTTAGAGCGTTGGACTAGCAACCGAAAGGTTGCAAGATCGAATCCCCGAGCTGACAGAGTAAAAATGTGTCATTCTGCCCCTGAACAAGGCAGTTAACTCACTGTTCCTAGGCCGTCATTGAAAATAAGAATTTGTTCTTAACTGACTTGCCTAGTTAAATAAAAATAAAAAAGTATGGCAAGTGGCAAACTTCTTCCTCTCTGTGGGTAATACGTTGTGAAATAGTGCCCTCTGCTGGTAAAAATATATACTTGCAACCAGGCTGAGAAGTCACATCAACAACTGGACAGTAAAAAGGACGAATGCATGCAAAGAAAAATATGATCTGGATTTCTTGCAAATTACTATATTTCTTGACACCTGCCCTTCTTGCTAAATAATGTTTTCATTGTACTCACCACTCTGCGATGCCTGGCCTTGTAGTCAATGTGCAGGTCTTCATGTTTCTGGAGAGCTCTCTCCAATGACGACTTCAAGTCTATGGCACGTCTGAGGAGCGGTTCTGGCACACCCGCCTTGGTGAAAACCTTGGGAGAAAGTATTCAACTTTTTGCCTGTCCTGGAACATGTACACAGGTCCTAAATAGTATCAACATTACTATCAAGCTGTCCTGGAACATGTACACAGGTCCTAAAGGACCATTATTTTGGTTTATCCATGTTTGATGATAGAGAGCATCTTGGCTGGCTACATCACTGCTTGGTACGGCAACTTCAAAGCTAATGCAAGGCGCTACAGAGGGTGGTGAGTACGGCCCAGTACATCACAGAGGCAGAGCTCCCTGCCATCCAGGACCTCTATACCAGGTGGTGTCAGAGGAAGGGCCAAAAAGTTGTCAAAGACTCCAACCACCCAAGTTCTCTCTGCTACCGCACAGCAAGTGGTACCAGTGCACCAATTATGGAACCACACACTCACACTGACACCCCAACACACACACACACACACACACTTACAAACATAGGCTGCTGCTACTGTCATTTATTATTCCTGTTGCCTAGTCATTTTACCCCTACCTATATGTACATATCTACCTCAATTACCTCGTACCCCTGCACATCGACTAGGTACTGGTACTCCCTGTATATAGCCATGTTATTACCTGGTACTCCCTGTATATAGCCATGTTACTACCTGGTACTCCCTGTATATAGCCATGTTACTACCTGGTTCTCCCTGTATATAGCCTTGTTACTACCTGGTACTCCCTGTATATAGCCATGTTACTACCTGGTTGTCCCTGTATATAGCCTTGTTACTACCTGGTACTCCCTGTATATAGCCATGTTACTACCTGGTACTCCCTGTATATAGCCATGTTACTACCTGGTACTCCCTGTATATAGCCATGTTACTACCTGGTACTCCCTGTATATAGCCATGTTACGACCTGGTACTCCATGTATATAGCCATGTTATTACCTGGTTCTCCCTGTATATAGCCATGTTACTACCTGGTACTCCCTGTATATAGCCATGTTACTACCTGGTACTCCCTGTATATAGCCATGTTACTACCTGGCACTCCCTGTATATAGCCATGTTACTACCTGGCACTCCATGTATATGGCCATGTTACTACCTGGTACTCCCTGTATATAGCCATGTTACTACCTGGTACTCCCTGTATATAGCCATGTTACTACCTGGTACTCCCTGTATATAGCCATATTACTACCTGGTACTCCCTGTATATAGCCATGTTAGTTTTACTCTGTATTGTTATTCACTGGGTATTTATTCCATAGTGTGTCACTATGATTATTTTTTTTGCCCCTTTTTCTACCCAATTTCGTGATACCCAATTGGTAGTTATAGTCTTGTCCCATCGCTGCAACTCCCGTACAGACTCAGGAGCGACGAAGGTCGAGAACCATGCATCCTCCGAAACACGACCCCGCCAAGCCGCAATGTTTCTTGACACACTGCTCACTTAACCCGGAAGCCAGCCGCACCAATGTGTCAGAGGAAACACCGTACACCTGGCGACCGTGTCAGCGTGCATGCGCCCGGCCCGCCACAAGGAGCCGCTAGACAGCGATAGGACAAGGATATCCCGGGCTGGCCAAACCCCCCCCTAACCTGTACGACGCTGGGCCAATTGTGCGCCACCTCATGGGTCTCCCGGTCGCGGCCGGCTGAGAAACTGCCTGGGATCGAACCCGGATTCTTAAGTAAGCATTTCACTGTTAGTCTACACCTGTTGTTTACTAATAAGCATGTGACAAATACAATTTGATTTGAATGATGTGCACAGCCCACTGTTTTTGAAAATCAGTTGAATTTGAAGCCCTACCTGAACCCAGTACTGGACGACAGGCAGGTGTTTAGTGCTGAGCAGTTTGTGCAGGTCCTTCATGGTGTTCACCACTGCTTCATTTTCCTCTGTCTCCTTTAACTTTAAATCTGTGGGGATTGAGGAAAAGTACTGAAAGGTGACATTCCTTCCCTGTCTGGCACATTTTAAAAAAGCAGCACTTCTTATTCAGCGTAGTCTTTTTGAAGTGTTGATTAGAACTCTTTCGAGAATTATGTTAAAGGTTATGTGGGTTCCTATAGATGTAACTGTCCTGTGTGAGTGACTACTCACCTGTGGAGAGGTTAAAGGTTATGTGGGTTCCTATAGATGTACCTGTCCTGTGTGAGTGACTACTCACCTGTGGAGAGGTTAAAGGTTACGTGGGTTCCTATAGGTCTAACTGTCCTGTGTGAGTGACTACTCACCTGTGGAGAGGTTAAAGGTTATATGGGTTCCTATAGATGTAACTGTCCTGTGTGAGTGACTACTCACCTGTGGAGAGGTTAAAGGTTACGTGGGTTCCTATAGGTCTAACTGTCCTGTGTGAGTGACTACTCACCTGTGGAGAGGTTAAAGGTTACGTGGGTTCCTATAGGTCTAATTGTCCTGTGTGAGTGACTACTCACCTGTGGAGAGGTTAAAGGTTATGTGGGTTCCTATAGATGTAACTGTCCTGTGTGAGTGACTACTCACCTGTGGAGAGGTTAAAGGTTACGTGGGTTCCTATAGGTCTAACTGTCCTGTGTGAGTGACTACTCACCTGTGGAGAGGTTAAAGGTTACGTGGGTTCCTATAGATGTGAGTGACTACTCACCTGTGGAGAGGTTCAGGTCCAGGCTGTATTTGTGAGATATGAGTCCTGTGTTGCGTATGAATGCATCTTCTTCCAGAACATCCTCCATATCGCTGTCTTCATCACTAGGATCCTCTTCCTCCTTCTCCTCATTGGTTGTCGTTGCTGTACTTGTCTCTGGATTCTTGGGTTCCCTCTGGAGCTCCAGGTCTTTACTACAACAGGGCTGTTCGTCTAGGTCACTGGAGGTGCTAGTCTTCTCATTAGGCACAGAAGAGACAGAAACGGTTGAATTATTGGCTGGGGTTGAGGTATCTAGGTCACTGAAGTCAAACTCTACAGGCAGAAGCAACTTCATGCAGTTGTTTATCTCTGTAAGACACTCTTCAATCTCTTCTGAGGCATCTGAGAAGAAGCAACAACAACACAGAAAAGTTAGACATTAACTACACTCAATGCATGAAAACCCTGAACCTGGTGTATAAAGGAAGTGATACAATATAATTATTATAATGATAATAAAAACAATAGTAATAATATGTAAGGTGTGCACCTTCCATTTCCTTGGTGGCCTTTTCAACTTTGTCTTTATAAATCCTCTCCAGTCTTTTCTGTCTCTCCTCCTCTCGTTTCCTCTCAGCTAGTGTTCTGGCCTGAACATCATGAAAGTCCACCTGAAAGGAACACAAACAAACAAGATTATTGCAAAACAGCACTTCATTTACTTGTTTTACTGTGACCTTTAAAATTATATAATACGGGTAATCATCCTTCTTACCTTTTTAACCTGCTTGAGAAAGTGGTAGCCCAAGGCCAGTTTCTTATAGGCTTCTCCGTAAGTGGCCTGCCATTCTTGCACAGTTTTGATGGCAATGGTCTTCAGCTTTCGGGCCACCTCTTTGGGTGGTGGCAGAGGCTCATCTGAGTCCGTCTCCACTGTCAGGTCCAGAAACTCCTGGAAGTTGTCCACCAGCAGGACCCTGAAGTGGTGTGAGCGTGTGAAGAGTTCACTGACCATCTGGAAGGCTGACAGGCGGATCTCGGCATGCTCCTGGGCCAGCTGCGTCATGGTCAGGTGGTAGAAGTGCTCAATGTAGTCGTTGGAAACTCTGTTAGAGGAGAAGTTGTGTTTGACAGAATTAAAATTGTACTCATTTGTATGTAAAGTTGAAGCGGAATAAGTAAATTAACTATAGGAAAGAACTTCCTACTTGCATATCTTTTTCACTTCCTTCAGTTTATTTGGATTTAGTTGTGGTTCCCCAGATGTGGTCAACTCTTCCACGAGCTCTGACAACTTATCTCGTTGTGCGTGTTCCATCCTTTTACCTGAAGCGCTGGGAGATAAACCACGAACAGTAACGGTAGTATGCAAATTAGCACAAATGTAAAAAGCAATGTATCTAACTAAGCCAACGGTGACACCCCTGGGTATACTTGAATTAAAGTGGTAGCTAATGGCATTTAAAGAGACTAGATAAAACAAACTAGCTATATGCTAGCTGGCAAATACGTAGGCAAAGACCACTTCACGAGCGAGACACATACTAACTCCAGTACAGTACGTCCACATAGACTCCCTTTCAAAATATTTTATGAAGAATTCACGACAGTCGTATTTAATCATAATTCATAATTGTAAGCTTATGAAAGACATTGCTGGCTGCTACAGTGTCTGGTCTTCTAGCTACTGTAGCAAGGTCTGTAGCAAAGACAGCTAGCTAGCTCCTCCTAAATGCCTGTCATGCTGAGCATGCGTCGCCCAGCCCTAGCCAATCAGCTGCTTCAAACAAAACACAGTGACTTCCGGTCAGGAATTTTCTGCGCCTTCAGTAGGACACAATATCCCGAGAGGATCCCTATGATAGATGCTTCAGGTTGTTTTAGCGTTCATAGCAATGGTTATTAACTGTACTGCAGGAATGGAACGTAAATCACAGAAAATAGATGTAGTGGTGGCAGCTGCAGAGAAGTACTTGCAGGGTTGGGGAGTAACTGATTACATGTTATCCGTTACATGTAAGGGATTACAAAAAAATGGTAACTAATATTTTACGTTACCAGCAAAAACATTATCAGATTAGATGCTTTTGAAAAACTAGATCATTACTTCGAGGATTACTTATAAATTCAGAGGATGTTTGCGAAAAACAATCTTTGTAACTTTTCTGTTTTCTCAATGACATTCAAATCAGCATTGAAAAAAGGCGCAAATTTAAGTTTGTTCCACCTGAGCGAGTCTGACCACAAGTCATTGACCACTATGATGACACACCAAATGTATTTGATGGATCGCGGGAAAAGAGCAGCAATAGGCTTTTGTAGGCTACATTCTGAGCTATGTCTTCCAATGTTGCGACTTCGGTCGGCATCCAAAGACGATCAAATTTGAATAAACGCTTGGTAAGGCTGACAGCAGTGGTGTAGTCTACGGCGATACGGATATCACAAATTATTAGTGGTGGGAAAAGTACTCAATTGTCATACTTGAGTAAAAGTAAATTTACCTTAATAGAAAATGACTCAAGTAAAAGTGAGTCACCCAGTAAAATACTACTTTTGTAAAAGTCTAAAAGTATTTGGTTTTAAATGTACTTAAGTATCAAAAGTAAAAGTATAAATAATTTAAACTTCCTTATATTAAACAAACCAGACGGCACAATTTTCTTGTTTTTATTTTATTTACGGATAGCCAGGGGCACATTCCAACATAATTTACAAACAAAGCATTTGTGTTTAGTGAGTTCGCCAGATCAGAGGCAGTAGGGATGGCCAGGGATGTTCTCTTGATAAGTGTGTGAATTGGACCATTTTCCTGTCAAAATGTAACGAGCACTTTTGGGTGTCAGGGAAAATGCATGGAGTAGAAAGTACATTGTTTTCTTTAGGAATGTAGTGAAGTAAAAGTTTCCAAAAATATAAATAGTTAAGGACAGATATCCTCCAAAACTACTTAAGTAGTACTTTAAAGTATTTTTTAAAAGTACATTACACCACTGCTTATTATTGATATCTACATAGCGCATTGATGTGAATCACACTGCTGCTCTCTCATTTAGCTATTTGCGCCTTACAGATTGTGGTTGTTGTGGATGGCTGTTCACAAATCTAAATGTGTATTTGAACCCAACAATGGTTCAATTCAAGAAGTTTAAGCTGCCTATAGATCATTGTTTTTTTTTAAATGCCCTCTTCAACAGCTGAATAGTGTGGATCCAAGCCTATTGAATAAATGTGGGGCTTTTTTGCTCAATCTAATTTATGCTGATAAAAAAAATTATCCATTGGCATAATGGACACATGCTCAAACTTGCACACTTTTGATTGACTTAAAGTGGCAATCTGTAGTTGCTACATCCATATTTGGACTTATACATTATAAACTGCTCAAAAAAATAAAGGGAACACTTAAACAACACAATGTAACTCCAAGTCAATCACACTTCTGTGAAATCAAACTGTCCACTTAGGAAGCAACACTGATTGACAATAAATTTCACATGCTGTTGTGCAAATGGAATAGACAACAGGTGGAAATTATAGGCAATTAGCAAGACACCCCCAATAAAGGAGTGGTTCTGCAGGTGGTGACCACAGACCACTTCTCAGTTCCTATGCTTCCTGGCTGATGTTTTAGTCACTTTTGAATGCTGGCGGTGCTTTCACTCTAGTGGTAGCATAAGATGGAGTCTACACCCCACACAAGTGGCTCAGGTAGTGCAGCTCATCCAGGATGGCAGTGCAGCTCATCCAGAAGGTTTGCTGTGTCTGTCAGCGTAGTCTCCAGAGCATGGAGGCGCTACCAGGAGACAGGCCAGTACATCAGGAGACGTGGAGGAGGCCGTAGGAGGGCAACAACCCAGCAGCAAGACCGCTACCTCCGCCTTTGTGCAAGGAGGAGCACTGCCAGAGCCCTGCAAAATGACCTCCAGCAGACCACAAATGTGCATGTGTCTGCTCAAACGGTCAGAAACAGACTCCATGAGGGTGGTATGAGGGCCCGACGTCCACAGGTGGGGGTTGTGCTTACAGCCCAACACCGTGCAGGACGTTTGGCATTTGCCAGAGAACACCAAGATTGGCAAATTCGCCACTGGCGCCCTGTGCTCTTCACAGATGAAAGCAGGTTCACTGAGCACATGTGACAGACGTGACAGAGTCTGGAGACACCGTGGAGAACGTTCTGCTGCCTGCAACATCCTCCAGCATGACCGGTTTGGCGGTGGGTCAGTCATGGTGTGGGGTGGCATTTCTTTGGGGGGCCGCACAGCCCTCCATGTGCTCGCCAGAGGTAGCCTGACTGCCATTAGGTACCGAGATGAGATCCTCAGACCCCTTGTGAGACCATATGCTGGTGCGGTTGGCCCTGGGTTCCTCCTAATGCAAGACAATGCTAGACCTCATGTGGCTGGAGTGTGTCAGCAGTTCCTGCAAGAGGAAGGCATTGATGCTATGGACTGGCCCGCCCGTTCCCCAGACCTGAATCCAATTGAGCACATCTGGGACATCATGTCTCGCTCCATCCACCAACGCCACGTTGCACCACAGACTGTCCAGGAGTTGGCAGATGCTTTAGTCCAGGTCTGGGAGGAGATCCCTCAGGAGACCATCCGCCACCTCATCAGGAGCATGCCCAGGCGTTGTAGGGAGGTCATACAGGCACGTGGAGGCCACACACACTACTGAGCCTCATTTTGACTTGTTTTAAGGACATTACATCAAAGTTGGATCAGCCTGTAGTGTGGTTTTCCACTTTAATTTTGAGTGTGACTCCAAATCCAGACCTCCATGGGTTGATAAATTTGATTTCCATTGATAATTTTTGTGTGATTTTGTTGTCAGCACATTCAACTATGTAAAGAAAAAAGTATTTAATAAGAATATTTCATTCATTCAGATCTAGGATGTGTTATTTTAGTGTTCCCTTTATTTTTTTGAGCAGTGTATATATATCCATTGATTATTGAAGAATGTAACTTATAAATGCCTCATGAGTTGAGTTTAACTGTCACACTCCCAGAACCCAAAATATAAGCTTGTTTTTTTCCAAAGTTTGTAAACATTGTAAATGTAACAAACACTGTATAGCCTCATAACATGGTTAAAATAATCATGCTGATATCATGGATGGTCAGTCCTTGCATCCATAGCTCTGTCTATTAATCTGAGAGTGGTTACATTTCTGCCCATCCCTCAGCTTTTTACCAAAACAGAGGCGGGTTGGTGTTTTGTTATTATTATACATGTGGATTTACCTTTTAAACAGCTGCATATTAGTATTGGTATCAAATTGGTATCAAAGTGTCGCCAACTAAAAGGTAAACAATAGGCCTATAGCAAATGCAGCATATGGCATTCATTTTTCACATGTAAATAGCACTTTTCAGTAGTGCTCAAAGCATGCCATTCCATGAGCACACCATTTATTTTTTCAACTTGAATCAATGAGCCCAATCAGTCGACCATGACAACAAAATCATAAACAACAGAGTAGGGCTGGCTAATAAGTCCTTAGTTTTGGGGTCATGCTCAGGTAAAACAATTTGGCTAATCTATACTTCCATATTCCCAAATCCTATTCTTGAAGATCATGGGGTATAACTTTTATTGGAATGACTGGAGTTCTGACTTCAGAAGTTACAGGGTGTGTTGAGTGGCGGTGTCCGTTTGCCTGGTGTAGGACCATAACGGGTTAATATTAGTGGAATATGGTGGAGGATTTTTAATAAGGGTAGGGTAAGTTTCTTCCTCATTTTGTGTCACAAAGTATAATGGATTTATACACCAGTCCAGTTGGTGGCGGTAAAATGCAACATATTGGATGCCATCCGCCACAAAATATCATTGAAGAAAAGAAGGACACACCCAAATACAGTACGTATGAACACAGATTGAACAATGAGACAGATATTTGGCCGGAAGTATAAATGTGAAGCATCCGCTTCGCGTTTACACTCACTACCACATGTGGTAGTAAGTTTTGTAGACTTCACCCTTTGCAAAAGTTTAGGAGTGCAAAGGCGAATTGCACACGCGCCCTTGACAAAGGAGGCGTTCCCTAACGGAAATATGCAGATGTATGCTAGAACGCGCCAATAGGATCTCGCTAGCTCGTGCTTGGCTCTGCCCACCTTGCTTGTTCTGCCCACTATGACTAATTTATTCCCATTGGAAACCATTGGTTTAGTTATAAAAAATATTTGGTATGAAGATAGGCAGAAACTGCTTCTCCAATAGATATCCCCGATCACACTTGTAGGCGATGTGATGGCGACGTTGACTTCGATATACTTGATTTGACGAAAATGAAAACGTGTCAGTTTGTCACTTTCACGTGGTTGGAGTAATACAATGTTCAACTACTTACGATATTGGATCGAGTCTAGGTTTTGCTTTAGATTGAGAGAAAATGGACAAATAAGGAAGAATTTTCCACTTTCTCTCATTGACTTCTCAAAACCGAAACTCTGGCTTGGTCTGTTTAGCAAGCGTTCACGGATGTCTCTCGTGTTGCGCCTCTGGGTTTAGAAGCTCTGTAACACGTGTTGGAACGTTCAGATAGAAATGTGTTATGTAGAACAAACATGCCTCTATACAAGAAATCCTGTAGGCTCTAATTATGGCATTACTATCTGCAACGTTCGAGAACGTTTTGGCAAATAAACATGTTCATCTTCAATCCTTAGTCTATTACTGTCAATGGTTCAACCCGTTGACATCTAAGTTTCCATGTGGTTCGTTAAACATAAGCTGTCAACCCAATTGTCATAAATGACCATTCTTTAATAGTAGGAATATTAATACTATAAGGACAATCTATGTCAGTGTTCCATTCTCAGACTACATATATGCCATGGATCAAACCACTATTCATCACTCACTATCATATTCAGTCTGATAAAGTAGCACACCAATGTTTATGGAGATGTGTTGGGTGGAGAGAAAGAAAGACAGGAACCAATTTGAGTTCTTTTATCAGCAATCGTTTTTGAACAATCAATCTATCCTACCAATATAAACATGCATGCTCAGTTTCTAAATGGTCTCTCCACAATAACAATACTAAACAGTTCAGAAGCAACCAGCCAAGATGAAAAAAAGGTGGGATTGATGGTAGGTACTGAAACATATGGTAAGATTACCCTCTGTAATCTCAAGGAACAATTTGGACCAACTAGCCCCTTGTGAAATCTGCAGCAATTTGTGTTAGTCATACAAAATGTCTTAAAAATCAGCACTAGATCATAAAAAATGAAGAGCAAAAAATATATAATAATTATCCTCTTTAATTACAATGCACAATGTTAATCATTGAAAAATATGAAACTAAAGATAGAATAATTGAGTATTTTGGATTGACTATATCAGAGTTGTATAACTAAATCAATATAAAAAGTGATGAATTAACCCATCCATTTGTGGGTGAGGAAACAATTATGCATCTCCAATCTTCACACACACAAACTAGGAAGACCACTGGTTATTACAAAACACTGGAAAAGATAAGTATTTTGTAAGCTCTATGTTGGACCACTTGTCAAGTCTTCTTCAGGTGGTGAGAAGACCTGGCATGTTCCCAAGACAAATCCACTATGCTCCTCAAAAGTGTACAGAGTATACTGTAGGTCAGTGTACAAGGTTGCCATGAAGTACCTCAAGCAACAATAGTGTGCTTGTTCACACCTGATCAGTGGAAGGTCTATGGAGTTCTTAAAATGTTTCTCATTAACATTTTGAGAGACCTGAATCTGTACACAAATGATCAATTCTCTAGTATTTACAAGATCGAGTGTATCGTCCCAGATCTGCAATCACAGATTTCACAGGGGGGACAAACACAAGATGACCAATTTCAAAGTATTTCTATTTATTCCCCCCCCCCCCCAACATGGCTACATAGAAATGATGTAACTTGTGCGCATCATGAAATTAGTGCCATTATGTCACAAATACCAATGTGGTCAGCCTGTAAATCTGAAGTAAGTCTGGTTTAACTAAGGTAAAGGGCAGAAGCTCCTGTTATGATATTGGAGCAATACAGAGTTTTAACGTGCCACACTACCGATTGGACTCTAGGTTAAAATAAAAGTCAAAACATCAACACTTTAAAAACAAAAGTCTGTTAATTAGTCTAATTTCACAAATCTGCCCAAGGTGATTTGGGACTATTCTCCATAGTGAGAGGCAGTTTTGGCAGGTCGAGGACGAGAGGTCGGTAGGTGGGCTGTGGGGTGATTTCGGCTCAGTCACATGGTGGAGCATTGCCATTGGGGCAGGGGCTAGAGGTTCTGCTGGGGGATCCACTGCACTCAGACTGGACCCGCTGGTCATAGTCAAGGTGTATCCATCACATCACATGATGTACACCTTCTCAGCTTGGGAGAAGCTGAAGACTTCTTTGGTTCTGGGGCAGATCACCTTGTCATCTTGACGAATGGATAGAAGAGACTACAGGAAGGAGAAATGATTAACATGAATAATAACAATTACTCCATTGCCATTGTAAAGATGAAATGTGTGGGATGTAGAGACTCACGTTGTATCCGTAAACATAGCCGTTGGGCAGCATCATGGGTGGGTTGTTCTCATTCATCACCTCCCCAGAGATTTTGCACACCAGACGGGAGTTGGCACAGTGTGCCATGGGTAGGGGCTGGGCCAGTTTGTTCAGGGACTTGCTGCACACGGGGCAGTCAGGGTTTTTAGAGGTGCCATCCTCCTTATAACACTGACTGCGAGCAGAAAGATTAAGGGCTAAAACTGTATCTTTCACTTTACATTCCAGTACTTAACAGCTGGAGGTCTTTGGCAGAACACATTGAGCCAAATATTTTGAAGACCTTGAATTTGATGTGCAGTTTTAGAAAAGTAATTATAGAGACCTGGCCATCACAACCAAAAGGAGACAATGTGCATCACCAAAACAAGCAGATGACAGAGCACCACATGTTACTGGTTGAAACAGCTAAACTAAGGAGCACAGAGCGGTGACCAGAAAAGATACGGAGTTTTGATAGCAGACAGGCCAGCCTGGAGTGTGATGGTAAACACAGAGTTGTTGCCCAGCTGATGTAATCTGTAGTTGTCGTATCTGAACTGTTGGATCAGCATTTTCCAGCGGGCAGGGTCCAGGAGATCCTGTGAGGGTTGACGGACAAAGAGATGATCAGACCTGATCACAGGCCTACAGTATTTGACATACACAAAGGAATATGCACACTACAGGCTAGGGCATTACTATGGTATTACCTTATAAGGGGAGATATGGGTGTCTGAGGGGAACGCCAGCATACCCATCACCTGCCGCACCTCGTCCAGCTGACCCCCCTCTGCTTGGCTGAAGTGCTTCCGCGCATGTCTGTGAAAAACATGGATCATGATTGTTCTCATTTGAACTTTAAATATGTCTCAATGTTAACCTGAATATTTTATTACAGGATGTGCAATGTCAGCAGAAACGGTTTCCTACCTGACGGCGTCCATGCGCTTGTTCTGTCGGATGAGCTCGATAAACTCCTGGATTCGCAGACTAAACTCCAAACAGCTCTGGAAGGAGAAGCATCAATGAGTTAATATGTACATATAATGTACGAGACATCATGATCTACTAACAGACATGGCATAATCTCCTGCCTTACCTTCATCTTGCGGAGGCGTGATTTGTTGTCATGACACCAGGCCAAACAGGTGGCGGTTTCCTGTCGCTCTAGCGACTCCTCCACCTCTTTGGCTGTGAGGAACATCTCAATGTTGACCAGGTCCTGAAGGACAGGGAGAAAGAGGGGTCATGTGAAATAGAGACAGCACAGAAAATATAGTTCTCTAAACAATTACAATACTAGCAGCCATTGGAGATACTACCAAAGTATTTTACTGTAAAGGATAAGAAACTATAAATAGTATCCACGTAATCTTGTATGCATATTGACGAAGAGAAGTGGGACGCACCTCAATGCCACTTTGCCGTGCCAGTTTGACCGCTGTGTTGTAATAGCCACACCGCAGCAAGTGTTCTACCATCATGCGGTCCATTCGTTTCTTCTTCCAGACATTGACGCCCACTGGCTGGTCGCTGCTGTGTTCCTTCAGGTGTTCAATCCTCCGCTTACACAGCTTAGCACTCTCATCCTCTGCCTGGATGGACTCAGCAGCCTATCCAATATTCACATGTTCTATACTTACTGCATGTAGTACTTGAGCTCTGCTCTGCTGGATCCTCTTCATTTTACTGCTTTGATTAACTTATGTTGGTAAATCATTGTTTTGAAATCACTCAATAAACATGTACAAGATTTAACAAGTACTTAAGAAATTTGCAAACGTAAAGTTGGCTGAAATATTGGTAGCTAAACTATCTGGGGTTGATCGAGGAATACTGTAAATAAATAAAAAAATCTCTGCACAGCAACATTTCAATGCTAACTGTTCAGAGGGCAACTACCTTCCTCTTCAGGGCACTGAGCTTCTCCACCACCCCATCCAGAAGGGACACCACAGAATCCACCACTGGGAAACTGCTGAGGGTCTTCTCCAGCTCTGCCACCACCATGGTTACGTGACTCGTCTCCCGGTCAATGTTCTTCTGTGCAGCTCTGAAGCGCTTGTTCAGAGTTTCATATGGTACCTGTACATATGATCAATGCAAAAGCTACATGAGGTGGTTTCAGTCATCCATTTTGACCATTTAGGGTTCATTATTTGGCTGAAGTATCCAAATATTTGATCCATAACCTCTAGTTGAGTGTACAAAACATTATGAACATCTGCTTTTTCCTTGACAGACACGACCAGATGAAAACTACACATATATATATATATATACACAGAAGTATGTGTACATCCCTTCAAATTAGTGGATTCGGCTATCTCAGCCACACCCGTTGCTGACAGGTGTATAAAGTCGAGCACACAGCCATGCAGTCTTCAGGCATACATTCAACGTGGCAGAGTCATACGATACCACCTTTCAAACAAGTCAGTTCGTCAAATTTCTGCCCTGCTAGAGCTGCCTCGGTCAACTGTAAGTGCTGTTATAAATGGGTTTCCATGGCCGAGCAGCCGCACACAAGCCTAAGATCACCATGCACAATGCCAAGAATCAGCTGGAGTGGTGTAAAGCTTGCCGTCATTGGACTCTGGAGCAGTGGAAACGTGATCTCTGGAGTGATGAATAACACTTCACCATCTGGCAGTCCGACATACAAATCTGAGTTTGGCGGATGCCAGGAGAAAGCTACCTGCCCCAATGCATAGTGCCTAGGGCTGTTGCGTTGACCGTATTACAGCCACACTGGCGGTCACGATTCATAAAGGCAGTCAAATTCCACATGACCAATTAGTCACGGTAATTAGGCTTCTCCAAGCTCTGATGCTGCTGGTCATTAGTAGCCTACCAAACTTGCTAACGGCCTGGTACTCAGTACTCTATTGTCCCTCTAATCACCCTGTCATCAATGCAAATGTATTCGAAAATCGAATCAAAACACTTTTGCGCAACATTTCTATAGGCTATGCAATTGCGGGAGAAAACAGAGTGATGGCCGCTAATAAAAAGAGGTTCCCATCAGCTTTCTATAGGCTAGGCCTACTATATTATTTCTCAACTTTCCTAATATTAAGAACATTGCTTATATTTCCAACAGGAGTATAGCCTACCTGGCTGGCATGAAAATAAACCACAGGGAAAAGCATCCTCCATTCTCTATTTAAGTGCATAGATGACAAGTATTTTTTTCCCGCTGCCCGTTTCGATACAGGTGAATAATAATGGTTCATTCTAAATCATAACAAATTTCACACATATATTATTTAGTATATGTAAAGACAAGATTAAATCAAGAATAGTCTAATGGGTGACAATATTAGTCTATCACTTGTGAATTATATATTATCACTTGTGAATGATGCCCAGCATAAGGAACAATGCCTTTTTTTGCAACTTGTTCAAATCATAATCGCACACCTCATGTAGCCTAGCCCACAGGCCTATGTTTTAATAAGGTTTGTATCACAACTAAAGTGGCCAAATAACTTCTTAAAATTAAGCACATTAACCTGCTTTACAAGGGGTGTAGAGCCTAACTGGCATATATAAGCAGCATGTGAGTTTCACATTTGGGGAATATCATTTTCACCATTAAAAATGCACCTTTATAATAAAAGCATTACATGCATAATTGTATTTGCGGTCACTTTTGATAATGGTGTTTTCCGCTAATGGAATATTCGCGCTTATAGCCTACTACCATGTGAAGAAATATCCTAATAGTTTATCAACATTTTAAGCTAAACGTTCTGATCTGTTGCGTTAGCCACATTGCATAAAAACGTTTTTTTTTGATGCTAGTGGTTGTATTCATTTGGGATCTATCGCATCCCACAACTGCCCCAGACTATGTTTGAAATATTTATTTCTTGCACAGAATAGGTCGACTTTAGTACTATGGGGGATAGTAGACTGACATAGGCTAGTGTTTTACTGTTTGTTAGGCCTACTCATCTTGTTGGCTGATAAAGTAAATGAGGACAGTTCTTCCAATATCTTCAATATGCACCTCAGAATTGGATAAGGACGCGCGCAGTTGCGCCCCTGATGTTTCTGTCTTCACTTGCAGCCTGTGAGAAAGACCTGATCACATGACTGAAACACTCAGGGAGAAGGGCACAACGCAGCAATCCAGGCCGCAGAGTATGCTATCTGTTTCTTCTGAAATAGACTACATTTTCTTCATATCATGCGTCTTTAGACCTGTCTAAAATAAATAATGGATTTATTGTGAAGGGGTAGGCTATATTACATGAATTTATTAAGACTTTTTAAAATGGCTTGTAGGCTATGTGTGGAAGCCAGGAGATGCTAAATGTGTTTATGTTAATTAACGGTCAATTACCGTGAGACCGACAGTTATTTGCTTGACAATCACCGGCGGATGAAATTGTGTGACCACCACAGCCCTAATAGTGCCAACTATAAAGGTCTGGGGCTGTTTTTCATGGTTCGGGATAGGCCCCTTAGTTTCAGTGAAGGGAAATCTTAACACTACAGCATACAATGACAATCTAGACGATTCTGTAATTCCAACTTTGTGGCAACAGTTTGGGGAAGGCCCTTTCCTGTTTCAGCATGACAATGCTCCTGTGCACAAAGCGAGGTCCATACAGAAATGGTTTGTCAAGATCGGTGAGGAAGAACTTGACTGGCCTGCACAGACCCTTGACCTCAACCCCATCGAATACCTTTGGGATGAATTGGTACGCCGACAGCGAGCCAGGCCTAATCGCCCAACATCAGTGCCCGATCTCACTAATGCTTTGTAGCTGAATGGAAGCAAATCCCCGCAGCAATGTTCCAACATCTAGTGGAAAGCCTTCCCAGAAGAGTGGAGGCTGTTATAGCCTAAAAGGGGGGACCAATTCCATATTAATGCCCATGGTTGTTTTGGAATGATGTTCGACAAGCAGGTGTCCACATACTTCTGGTCATGTGGTGTATGATCCCTTATTGATGTCACTTGTTAAATCCACTCAACTGTTTCCTGTGTTTATCAAGAATGGTCCACCACCCAAAGGACATCCAGCCAAGTCAACATGGACCAGCATCCCTGTGGAACACTTGACACCTTGTAGAGTCCATGCGCCAACAAATTGAGGGTGTTCTGATATGCAATATTAGGAAGGTGTATAACAGATTCCAACCAACCACCTAAGGCCTTAGTTTTGGGACATCTGGAGTCTATATTGGTTGGACTCCCTGAGTTGTGCATTGTTCTGGTGGCTGGCAATGGAAAATAACCCTACCACAATATAGCCGGCTTCACCAAAGAAGCATTTCCTTTCAACAAAAGCATTTGTATAATCTCTAGGAACTCTATTTACCAGATGTAAAGTGGAATATGTCCCTCGCTATTAAATAAAAGTCTGAATCCAACTTTTGTCCTTACAGCACCATATTCCCGTTGAGTTAGAGGGCTGCAATTAGACCACGCACTTCACGCGAGACTTCCTACAGCTAAATCTGGCGTGGGTCGGACAAAAGTTGGATTCAGACATTTATTTCATAGCACGGGTCAAATTACATCTGGTAAGTAGAGTTCCTAGAGATTATACAAATGCTTTTGTTGAAAGTAAATGTTTCTTTGGTTAAGCCGGATATATTGTGGTAGGGTTATTTTCCGTTGCCACCCACTAGAATGATTCACAACTCAGGGGGTCCAACCAATACACAGACTCCCGACAGTGTGTCCCAAAGCTACTAAGGCCTCAGCTCTGATAATATCAATCATCACAGTCCTATTATGCGAATTAACGTAACAACCACTCAAATGGCGTACAAGTACTCTTACAATCCCAATTTAATTAAACGAGTATTCAGATAAAATGGCGACTAAGAAAGCAAACATACAGCAGCCACATAACAATAAGTGTCGCAGTGTGATATGGCTGCAAATTCGATCTTCTCAGCCATATTGTCGAGGTAGTAATTTGAGGACACTGCGCTTGTTAGCTAGCTTTAAAAAACAACTAGCAATAGCTACTAACTAGTCCACTGACCATAAATACCATAATTATACAGTTCTAAACGATCAACTGACTAGCATTCATGTCGCTTTGGATTTGCGACTAATTTAGTTAGCTTGCATGCTAGCGACATCTGAATATTTTTGGTGACGCTGTACTTCACACAGCTGGTGAGGAACCATCCTTGTCATGGCATGTTGATTTCATAGGGACACAACACTAGCTAACAGCTAGCTATGGTGAATTTGGAAACAAACGTGAATAACTAGTTAGATTGATCTAAGCTAGAAATTTGTTAGCTTTGAAATCTGCGTCAGTGACAGAGGAAACGTATTCACACACGAGCTGGCAATCCAATTCATGTTAACGTTATCACGTGCAGTGTGATGAATTGCTGACTTCACACGCCACGGAATATGGACAGAGAACCAGCTAAAGCTAGCTAGCCGACACGACAGGTATCAGCTGGCTAGCAAGTTAGCATAAGATACGTGGCAAATGTGTATATCTTTTGCTAACCACGTTTGCGAATAACCACCAATCTTCTCGATAATTGACAATCAACTACTGGATTGGGATGTTGTATCTGACCAAGTATTTTCATAACCTCAATCTAACATTTGCCCCGTTGTTTTGAACCAACTTGCCCCTGCCTGACGTCGTTAACGTTAGTTAGCTTGATAGCTAATGGCCAGCCAAATGATCGGAATTAGCGCATAGTTTGACAAATCTGAAGCTCATGCCTGCATCACGATCGGTTAGTCTTGATTTTCACTCAAATAAGCCATTTCAAACCTTCAAAGTGGGATACTCTTGAACCTTCAGCGCCATGGATAGTTGGGCAGCTGTCTCTTGCACCGCCATCTTCATTTGTGCATTTCTAGGATTTTACTTGCAGTGCAAAAAATACGTATGCTCACTACAGCCATCTAGTGTGCTGGTGTCGTCAGTAATACTATTTTGGGGGGGGGATAGTGTGTAGAAAAATGTCTGATAGAGGGTGATACTATCCCAAAAAAGTCTGTTTAATGAAATTGGGCCCAAGCAAGCTTCTTTTTTAAACTTATTTTCGAATACGTGGTTGTACATGCGGCAGGGGTTTTAAGAACAACTGCGAGGTCAGCGAGAGGTGAGAGAGCTATCTGTTGGTGGCTTACAGGAATGACACTGTTGACAAAACACAAGCCTAGTAGGTACAATGTAAGATATCTTGATGTTAAATGGTCATTTCAAAATGCCTTTAAAGTTGCTCAAGATGTATTAAGTAAGTGAAGTCATATATTTTTATTGAATAATGGGCATTACATGACCTGTAAGTCATGAACTGAAGCTCAAATGTTATTTGTCTAACAGTGAAATGCTTTGTAAACAACAGGTGTAGACTAACAGTGAAATGCTTACTTACAGGTCCTTTTCCAACAATGCAGAGTTAAAAATAAAAAACAGAAATACCTTATTTACATAAGTATTCAGACCCTTTGCTATGAGACTCAAAATTGAGCTCAAGTGCATCCTGTTTCCATTGATTATCCTTGAGATGTTTCTACAACTTGATTGTAGTCCATCTGTGGTAAATTCAATTGATTGGACATGATTTGGAAAGTCTCACACCAGTCTATATAAGGTCCCACAGTTGACAGTGCATGTCAGAGAAAAAAACAAGCCATGATGTTGAATAAATTGTCCGTAGAGCACCGAGACAGGATTGTGTGGAGCCACAGATCTGGGGAAGGGTACAAAACAGATTAAGTTTGGAACCACCAAGACTCTTCCTAGAGCTGGCCGCACAGCCAAACCGAGCAAATGGGGGAGAAAGGCCTTGGTCAGGGAGGTGACCAAGAACCCAATGGTCACTCTGACAGAGCTCCAGAGTTCCTCTGTGGAGATGGGAGAACCTTCCAGAAGGACAACCATCTCTGCAGCACTCCACCAATCAGGCCTTTATGGTAGAGTGGCCAGATGAAAGCCACTCCTCAGTAAAAGGCTCGCTTGGAGTTTGCCAAAAGGCACCTAAAGGACTTTCAGACCATGAGAAACAAGATTCTCTGGTTTGATGAAACCAAGACTGAACTCTTTGGCCTGAATGCCAAGCGTCATGTCTGGAGGAAACCTGGCACCATCCCTAAGGTGAAGCATGGTAGTGGCAGCATCATGCTGTGGGAATGTTTTTCAGTAGCAGGAACTGGGAGACTAGTCAGGATTGAGGGAAAGATGAATGGATCAAAGTAGAGCAAGATCCTTGATGAAAACCTGCTCCAGTGCGCTCAGGACCTCAGACTGGGGTGAAGGTTCACCTTCCAACAGGACAACGACCCTAAGCACACAGTCAAGACAACGCAGAAGTGGCTTTGGGACAAGTGTCTGAATGTCCTTGAGTGGCCCAGACAGAGCCTGGACTTGAACCCGATCGAACATCTTTGGAGAGACCTGAAAATAGCTGTGCAGCGCCGCTCCCCATCCAACCTGACAGAGCTTAGAGGATCTGCAGAGAAGAATGGGAGAAACTCCTCAAATACAGGTGTGCCAAGCTTGTAGCGTCATACCCAAGAAGACTCGAGGCTGTAATCGCTGCCGAAGGTGCTTCAACAAAGTACTGAGTAAAGGGTCTGAAAATGTATGTAAATACAATATTTCAGTTCTTTAAAAAAAAATATACATTTGCAAAGAAAACAAAAACTGTTTTTTCTTTGTCATTATGGGGTCTTGTGTGTAGATTGATGAAGGGGAAAAAACAACATAACCAATTTTAGAATAAGGCTGTAACATAACAAAATGTGGAAAAAGTCAAGGGGTCTGAATACTTTCTGAATGCACTGTAAGTATGTGTGGGTAGAGTCCAGTGTAGTGTATGTGCATGAAAGTTAGTGTAAAAAAGGGTCAATGCAGGTAGTCCAGAGTGGCCATTTGATTAGCTATTTAGGAGTCTTATGGCTTGGGGGTAGAAGCTGTACAGGGTCCTGTTGGTTGCAGACTTAGTGCACTGGTACCGCTTGCCATGCGGGAGCAGAGAAAACAGTCTATGGCTTGGGTGGCTGGAGTTTTTGACAATTTTTCCAAGCTGTCCTTCTCAGAACTTATTATCAATGATGATCACAATCCACTCAGACTCAGTTTGTTTGCACTATGCCATTCTTTCTCAGTGATACAATCACATGACAATGGCAACAGATGCTGATGATCAGAAATTATTTATTTTCCAGAGCTAAAAAGAAGACCAAATCTACCTGAACATGTAAGTATATGTAATTGGTTTCAATGGCAAATCTATAAAGATACACATTACTTTAAGCAGTGCACTGTCAATGTCTAAAGATATAAGAATTAACAGTAGACCACCTCCTTATGTATATGATCTATATTTTGAATGTGCATAAAACATCATGAAGAATTCCTTTCGGCAAAAGGTTCTATTGTGTGATCCAACGTGCCATTTGAAAAATATTTCACTCAGCCATTACTGACTCTTGTTCCCCATACACCCTCTCCCTTTTCTCTTTCCCCCTCCCCCTCTCTCCACTGCATGCTCAGATTTATTTTCCTGTAGGAGCCCTCCCCCAAGCCTGTCTAGTTGAGTAATGATCCATATTGTGATTGGCTACTATCCAGAGGCAGCCAACCTTGATTGGCTGTCACATAGCTCCTATGATTGGCCAATGCTCTGCCGCATGTTTTAGCAAGCACAAGCACAGTCTGGATTTGAGACACAGAAGAGGGTGATGCAAGGTTTGTGATCGTCCACCCCCATGTTGTGGTTCCTTTGTGCCGTGTGTGGTTGTCCAGGTCACTAGGTCAGGATACAGGGCAGCGTTGTGTTCACTCAGCGAGGGGGAGTATGCTGAGTGGCACTGAGAGGGGAGGGGCATAGGGGGGAAGTATGGAGATAAGAAGTTGTAGATACTGTAGTATGGTGTTTTTGTGTGTTTATCAGTGGTCTAATACTTTGAACTGTATTGTGATGCCATTCCCAGCCCTCTTTACTGAGAGATAATGTGTGTGTGTGTGTGGGAGATTTTTCGGTGTTATTACTAGGAGTCAGTAGTGCATTTTACACTGATACGCCTGTGCTTTTTCAAGAACAAGGAGCAAAGAATTTTGAAGCAATCAACACTGAGTCCTACACCACAGGTTTCTGATTTTCCACACACCTTTTAAATTCTCCTAATTGAAAAGATAGGTCTGTTGGACCCCCCCCAATTCAATTCATAGTGCTTTATTGACTCTCTCTCTCTCTCTCTCTCTCTCTCTCTCTCTCTCTCTCTCTCTCTCTCTCTCTCAGAAAAGCATAACCAATCCAATTATACATTTGGCTAGTTCCACAAATATAACCAGCATCTGCTATTTACAGTATACCATTCACATAGGTCCGTTGCAACTTAAAAGACGACATTAGACTTGCTGTCAGTTATCAAACTAAATGTGGCCAGTGCTTTGGTTGGCCTGTGCATCTCTCTGGTTGTTGGTGGAATCCGATGTGAAGGTGCAGAACCATTAGCTACGCTGCAGTGAGTGCTGGGGAGATGGCTGCAGTCTGTGCTCAGACCATTGGCTCAGACAGTGTAATCTTTCTCTGGGGCATCTTCCTCTCCCCTCCTTTCCTCTGTCCTTCTCTCTTTACCCTTCACATCTTCTTCTCTCCCCTCTACTGCATGTCTTATTTCATGTACAGTTCTGTGATATAACAGTGGATGCCATATTGTCGTTCAAGATATTTGTGTTTGTGTTTTCTGTGTTCCGTATTCAATGAGTCACTGTTTCATGTGTTATGTGGCGGTTCCAGATTGTATCACACTCTGTGTTTATAGTCAGCTGTTGTTCCATTCTCTCCCAGCTCTGTTCGTGTTTAGATGTTACTTTGCTAAATGATCCACAAAGGAATATTTGTATCTGGGGCTATTTAATTGGCAGATGCAATGTGCCAACATGCCCGTACACTGAACTAAAATAGAAACGCAACAATTACAAAGACTTTACTGAGTTACAGTTCATATGAGGAAATTAGTACATTTTTCACATGACTGGGAATACAGGTTTGCACTGTTGGTCACAGATACCTTACGGCGAGCACGAAGAAGAGCTTCCCAGAGACTGGTTGTGCAAACCTATAGTTTAATCAGCAAACCCATCAGTTTCATCAGGGTGGCTGGTATCAGACGATCCTGCAAATGAAGAAGCCGGAGGTGGAGGTCTTGGGCTGGCATGGTTACATGTGCTCTGCGTTTGTGAGGCCGATAGGACCTACTGCCAAATTCTCTAAAACAACGTTGGAGGCGGCATATGGTAGAGAAATTAACATTAAATTATCTGGCAACAGCTCTGGTGGACATTCCTGCAGTCAGGATGCCAATTGCATGCTCCCTCTAAACTTGAGACATGTGTGGCATTGTGTTGTGTGACACAACTGCCCATTTTAGAGTGGCTTTTTTATTGTCCCCAGCACAAGTTGCAACTGTGTAATGATCATCCTGTTTATTCAGCTTCTTGATATGCCACACCTGTCATGTGGATGGATTATCTTGGCAAAGGAGAAATGCTTACTTACAGGGATGTAACAAATTTGTGCACAACCTTTTGAGAGAAACAAGCTATTTGTGCGTATGAAACATTTCTGGGATATTTTAATTCAGCTCAGATGAGTTATCTAGCCCTATGATACAGCAATGTAGCCTGGATGGGACACATGTTAGAGGACATGCTGTGCTAGATCTGCTGGAATGAAGTCGCAAAACAAAAGTCTCCCACTTAAGTCTTTTCCACTCAAGCACAAGTGGAGATCTGTTTACATTCCAGCATTCACTTGTAAGAAGTTGTGCAGAAAAAAATACTTGCTTTGCAGTGGTCAGGTGAATAGATCTTTAAAAATGGCAACATAAGAACTATCACTGGCCAGGGTGTGAACCAGCATAGAGAGCTTTGGGACACAGTATTTGTTTGATAATAGAATGTGCTATCAAATTAACCTTGTTGTATTTCCAAAAATCCAAAAGTATTTACCTCATTATTTTACCATAGAGACTCAGACTTTTGTGGCTCTGGATAATCACCGGTGACACACTGGAGCTGTCATTTAAATAAGAGTTTTTTGTGTTTGTTTGTCACATGTAGTTACTGACCATCTCAGGAGCATGAATTACAATGACACCTTAGGTACATCATGTACTGTACACACAGTAGAGTCATTAACAGTGAGTCAAGATATCTATGGTTTTAATCATATTTACTAAGAAACCATATAGTAACTTATTTCAAATATGTAATCACAATTGATAATTAAAGATGTGTAGGTTTTATAGTGATTGTTTTAAATCTTAAACACAAACAAGTCAATCATGTCATTATTATGTTATTACACATCTTTGTGTTGATATGCAGCAAATGTACACCATACACTGTAAATTGAAACTCAGCAAAGTTATCATGTATCACATTTTAATTTACACGTTTTATTTGAGGGCGTTTGTTTTTCTTCTGTTGGCTATAGCCTATCTTCTGTTATTGCATAACACTTTACATTTGGCCTTCTTTCGGAAAACAAAAGATACATTTCGTGTGGCCTTAGCTCCACCCCATTTCTTTTCTCATTTTCTTTCAGCCACCTCACTCACGCGGCTGCTTTCTCTCTCTCTCGATCTCCCACTCCCATAAATGCAGTGACACTTGCGTTCTGTGTGCACGCGCGTGTGACAGAGAGCGATAGTCGAAATAGAAAGTGAGGAAGGAAGGGAGAGTGAGGGAGCATAAGGGAAGTAAAAAAAGGGGGAGCATATGTATGTTTGTCACTGAGGGGGAAAAGGAAGAAGAACATTCAAGTATCCGCCATATGCTGTGGATTTATGATGTCTTGCTGAAGTGAATGTCCTTTTTTGGGGAAAAAGATGGGAAGCTCGCATTTGCTGAACAAAGGCTTGCCTTTAGGTAAACATTTACCTTTCCTTTTGTGCATGGGACCAAATGTTAACTGTGATTTGCGTTGTGTGGTGTGGACACAGATCTGTGTGTTCAGTGTGCTGTACAGTATTCTACCTTCCCCTCCCCCCTCTTCCTTCCCTCCTCCCCTCTCTCTCTCTCTCTCTCTTTCTCTCTCCATTATCTTTCATCTCTCCCATTCAGCCACTTACAATACTGTAATAACTTGCTTTCCACTCCCGAATATGTTTCTGTTTAGCTGTTTTGGACCTGGTCAGAGGAGATGTGTGTGTGAGGGGGTTAGAGCCTTTCTGTGTTGATCCAGGGAACGATTTGCCTCCTGTGGTATGAAGGACAGTACCATTTCCCTCTAAAAATGTGAGGCAAGGACACACACAGCACATATTTCCTGTTCATTGTGCAGTGGGGAACGGTATTTCCAGTTCCGGCCTTGACTTGCTTCCTCATTTTCCTTTCAGGGGAGAAGGAAACTTTGATTCTAGAACAGTCTACTAGGGGAATACTTCAGGTTCAGGAAGTACAGAAAACAGCTTTGTAGGTGCTTAGTACTGATGCTGTTATTGTGAATACTTCCATGTTTTCATACTGGTGTCTGTTACTTGGACATTTTGTTTTCTTGTATTCACAACAGCAGCATATTGTCTACATTGGGGGTATTGTCTGATCTTCATGATTGATCTTTGTATGATTATTCATGTCTGGGCTCGTAGGAGTCTTTGATTCTGTGATCAAAGGATCGTGTCTTATCTCATTAAAATTGACACACCAATTCACCCCTGGGGTGCTCAAATTGGCCGAATTACCACAATACAAAGCTCACATATCATTATGGCCATGGAATGTCATGATAGTGGTGATAAAACATGCATTGTTTGTTCATTTTTTTTTAGCATTTTTGTCATCTTTGAAGAACATGACTGAAAAATGTGTTGTAGACCAACCAGACGGGGCTTAGTGATCTGTGTACGTGAGAGAGTGCTTGTGTGATTGTGTTTGCCTGTGTGTGTGTGCACACGTGCGCTTGCGTGTGTATCGGTGTGTGTGTGTGTACTGGTAGCTGATGAGGGAGTGAGCTGAAGGAGAGGGTGTGTCTACACTCCCCTGGCTCATCTGGGAGGGAGATCTCCTGTGGGAACAGCAGTGGGTAGAGACGGTTACGCCATGTTTGTGCCAGATTGGCTCTGATCATAAATCACACAGCTCGAGCTGCTCACAGGTGCACTATTTTCCCTCTCCCTATGGTGGTTACAGTTACAATGCTACCTTTAATATGAATGCAAATATAGATTTTATTGTGCTGTATTGAAATCGAATGGGCTGATTCCTGGCATGCTCACTGTAAAAAAATGGTCTAATAAATAAAATAGAGCTATGTTTGAAGCATTTCACATGTGCATGTTAGAGGACAGCTCTGATATCCTTGTAGAACACAACTGTGGCTTTCTGAGGTGCTGACCTTATTTTCAGGAAGTAGCTTTGACTATGAGCATAGATGACTGTTCACTGTAGCAGACGGAAGAGGGACAATCCTTAGGCCACGAGAGACACTGTTTAGAATATTGGACCCAAGGGTCGTTCCTACTGATTCTCACAAGGTCATATCCTCCACTGGAATGAAAGATATCTTCTTCCAGTTAGAACGGAGTCTGTAAATGTGTCAGTAAAGTGATGATGTGGATCTTTTTCCATTCTCACTATTTCTCCCTGTTGATGTGTTCACATGAATCCCTTATTAGAGCAGGTGGAATACCATGTAGAACTGGTGCTCATATTTGGACTAATTCCAGTGTTAATCCAGAAGACTGAATTGTGTAGTATAGTATACTACATCCCCTTGTTACTGTTATCTTCCAAAACAAGTGGATGTACAGTTAAAACACAGATTATTTGGGACAATAAGTAGCATCAGTGTAGAAAATGTGACATATTCTAACAATTTGATGCACAGAGGATTACCTGTTGCATTATTCTGTGCGTGAACTGTAGTGCAATTGACCCACACAGTTGCTCTTTAAATTGGTTTCTCACTGAAGTGGTTTAGTCATTTTATAGTTGATACGAGCATGGCAGTTGGTTAAATGTCATTTAAAGTTTAGTTACCACTCTCACTGTAATTTGAATGGCTAATTTGATGAATTGCACCATCAGGGGGTGTTTCTCATTTAGTGACTAATTTTCTATGAAAGGCTAGCGTCTGCTCCTGGCTGCTTTTCAGAAACATGCATGAAGATGACCTATGACATTTTAAATGGATTTCCAGTCATGGATGCAATATTGACTTATTAAAAACCGCAAATAATTCTGAAACCCAAATAAAGTAAGAGACCCCTTTTTGGATTTTTGTTTACTCGCATGGGAATCATTAACATACCAACTGGATTTGTGGTGGTTTTAGGTGGAAAATAGTAAGCAAGATCATAAACACAGCTGCAATTTGCCCACACTGCCATGTCATATCACAACCCGTACTGTAGACATACCTCTTTCCAGACTTCCTGTCTGTGAGCGGTCCTTAACAGTAGACTATGATGTCAAATATAGTATGTTTACCCATCCTCTCTGTCTACAGGCATCCGGCCCCCAATTATGAATGGGCCCATGCACCCCCGGCCCCTGGTGGCCCTGCTGGACGGGCGTGACTGCACCATAGAGATGCCCATCCTGAAAGACGTGGCCACTGTGGCCTTCTGTGATGCCCAGTCCACCCAGGAGATCCATGAGAAGGTCCTGCCATGCTCTACATGTTATCTGTCTGCTCAGCTTCATTTACATGCTACCAGTTTCAAGTTAATTCGACTTAAAAAAGACTCCCTGGCCTAAAAACAGTATTTGTTTACCATATTATATGCAAGACCCTGTGCTGTTAAACAAGTTTGTTCAAACACCGTAATCAACAATGTCCTAAAAACAATGACACAAACAACTAATTTACAATGACAGAAATAAGCCTGACAAGTATACATTTTTCAGTTAAAATAAATTGAATCCCCCTAATTAACAGAACAGTACAATAGACTTTTTTGGTATCTTTTTTATTTTAATTTATGTTGCCTTTTGGTAGGCAGCCATTTGTAAATAAGAATGTGTTCTTAATTGACTTGCCTAGTTAAATAAAGGTGAAAAATAATAATAATATAATAAGACTTGATTATATCCAGTGTTTCTCCCACCCAGCGCAACAAAGCAAAATTGAACATCAGAGGAAAATTGGCCATCCATACTTCCTGTAGTGCTGATTCCCAGTGTGTGTTTTCTCCTGCTCTGGTTCTGAATGTATGGCAGGCTGAATCTTTGAGCTCTCCCTGGCCCTGGAGAAACAGATGGCACCCACATTCTCTCCTCATTCCCTTTCACAGGCCCATAACCACCCAGCTCCTTGCCTAATTAAAAGATCCCCTTTCAGTTTAATTGAGCTACATGGTGGCTTTACACAGCGTATAAAGGGAGAAGTGGCAGAGCGTATGGTACTAGCTGCAGTTGGGCTGATCATGAAATGAAACGTCAAACGTGGTGAGAATAGATGGGTTACCACTACAAGAGCCCAATGGAGAGCCCATGTCAAATCAAATTTATTTATATAGCCCTTCTTACATCAGCTGATATATCAAAGTGCTGTATAGAAACCCAGCCTAAAACCCCAAACAGCAAGCAATGCAGGTGTAGAAGCACGGTGGCTAGGAAAAACTCCCTAGAAAGGCCAAAACCTAGGAAGAAACCCAGAGAGGAACCAGGCTATGAGGGGTGACCAGTCCTCTTCTGGCTGTGCCGGGTGGAGATTATAACAGAAATTGGCCAAGATGTTCAAATGTTCATAAATGACCAGCATGGTCAAATAATAGTAGGGCCTGTCAGGGCCTATGGAACAACGACACCGCTATGGTTAATGAATTACTATGCATTCGAAAGACACATTAGTTTAGTTATATTTCTCTTATTGAAGGGTGCTGTATAACTGTCCTCTGATGTACTAAACCTGAGAGCGTTGTGTTGGCAGGTACTGAACGAGGCTGTAGGAGCTCTGATGTACTAAACCTGAGAGTGTTGTGTTGGCAGGTACTGAACGAGGCTGTAGGAGCTCTGATGTACTAAACCTGAGAGTGTTGTGTTGGCAGGTACTGAACGAGGCTGTAGGAGCTCTGATGTACTAAACCTGAGAGTGTTGTGTTGGCAGGTACTGAACGAGGCTGTAGGAGCTCTGATGTACTAAACCTGAGAGTGTTGTGTTGGCAGGTACTGAACGAGGCTGTAGGAGCTCTGGTGTACTAAACCTGAGAGTGTTGTGTTGGCAGGTACTGAACGAGGCTGTAGGAGCTCTGATGTACTAAACCTGAGAGCGTTGTGTTGGCAGGTACTGAACGAGGCTGTAGGAGCTCTGATGTACTAAACCTGAGAGCGTTGTGTTGGCAGGTACTGAACGAGGCTGTAGGAGCTCTGATGTACTAAACCTCATAGCGTTGTGTTGGCAGGTACTGAACGAGGCTGTAGGAGCTCTGATGTACTAAACCTCATAGCGTTGTGTTGGCAGGTACTGAACGAGGCTGTAGGAGCTCTGATGTACTAAACCTGAGAGTGTTGTGTTGGCAGGTACTGAACGAGGCTGTAGGAGCTCTGATGTACTAAACCTGAGAGCGTTGTGTTGGCAGGTACTGAACGAGGCTGTAGGAGCTCTGATGTACTAAACCTGAGAGCGTTGTGTTGGCAGGTACTGAACGAGGCTGTAGGAGCTCTGGTGTACTAAACCTCATAGCGTTGTGTTGGCAGGTACTGAACGAGGCTGTAGGAGCTCTGATGTACTAAACCTCATAGCGTTGTGTTGGCAGGTACTGAACGAGGCTGTAGGAGCTCTGATGTACTAAACCTCATAGCGTTGTGTTGGCAGGTACTGAACGAGGCTGTAGGAGCTCTGATGTACTAAACCTGAGAGTGTTGTGTTGGCAGGTACTGAACGAGGCTGTAGGAGCTCTGATGTACTAAACCTCATAGCGTTGTGTTGGCAGGTACTGAACGAGGCTGTAGGAGCTCTGGTGTACTAAACCTGAGAGCGTTGTGTTGGCAGGTACTGAACGAGGCTGTAGGAGCTCTGATGTACTAAACCTCATAGCGTTGTGTTGGCAGGTACTGAACGAGGCTGTAGGAGCTCTGATGTACTAAACCTCATAGCGTTGTGTTGGCAGGTACTGAACGAGGCTGTAGGAGCTCTGATGTACTAAACCTGAGAGTGTTGTGTTGGCAGGTACTGAACGAGGCTGTAGGAGCTCTGATGTACTAAACCTGAGAGCGTTGTGTTGGCAGGTACTGAACGAGGCTGTAGGAGCTCTGATGTACTAAACCTCATAGTGTTGTGTTGGCAGGTACTAAATGAGGCTGTAGGAGCTCTGATGTACTAAACCTCATAGCGTTGTGTTGGCAGGTACTGAACGAGGCTGTAGGAGCTCTGATGTACTAAACCTCATAGCGTTGTGTTGGCAGGTACTGAACGAGGCTGTAGGAGCTCTGATGTACTAAACCTCATAGCGTTGTGTTGGCAGGTACTGAACGAGGCTGTAGGAGCTCTGATGTACTAAACCTCATAGCGTTGTGTTGGCAGGTACTGAACGAGGCTGTAGGAGCTCTGATGTACTAAACCTGAGAGCGTTGTGTTGGCAGGTACTGAACGAGGCTGTAGGAGCTCTGATGTACTAAACCTGAGAGCGTTGTGTTGGCAGGTACTGAACGAGGCTGTAGGAGCTCTGATGTACTAAACCTGAGAGCGTTGTGTTGGCAGGTACTGAACGAGGCTGTAGGAGCTCTGATGTACTAAACCTCATAGCGTTGTGTTGGCAGGTACTGAACGAGGCTGTAGGAGCTCTGGTGTACTAAACCTGAGAGCGTTGTGTTGGCAGGTACTGAACGAGGCTGTAGGAGCTCTGGTGTACTAAACCTGAGAGCGTTGTGTTGGCAGGTACTGAACGAGGCTGTAGGAGCTCTGATGTACTAAACCTCATAGCGTTGTGTTGGCAGGTACTGAACGAGGCTGTAGGAGCTCTGATGTACTAAACCTGAGAGCGTTGTGTTGGCAGGTACTGAACGAGGCTGTAGGAGCTCTGATGTACTAAACCTGAGAGTGTTGTGTTGGCAGGTACTGAACGAGGCTGTAGGAGCTCTGGTGTACTAAACCTCATAGCGTTGTGTTGGCAGGTACTGAACGAGGCTGTAGGAGCTCTGATGTACTAAACCTGAGAGTGTTGTGTTGGCAGGTACTGAACGAGGCTGTAGGAGCTCTGATGTACTAAACCTGAGAGTGTTGTGTTGGCAGGTACTGAACGAGGCTGTAGGAGCTCTGATGTACTAAACCTCATAGCGTTGTGTTGGCAGGTGCTGAACGAGGCTGTAGGAGCTCTGATGTACTAAACCTAAGAGCGTTGTGTTGGCAGGTACTAAATGAGGCTGTAGGAGCTCTGATGTACTAAACCTCATAGCGTTGTGTTGGCAGGTACTGAACGAGGCTGTAGGAGCTCTGATGTACTAAACCTCATAGCGTTGTGTTGGCAGGTACTGAACGAGGCTGTAGGAGCTCTGATGTACTAAACCTCATAGCGTTGTGTTGGCAGGTACTGAACGAGGCTGTAGGAGCTCTGATGTACTAAACCTCATAGCGTTGTGTTGGCAGGTACTGAACGAGGCTGTAGGAGCTCTGATGTACTAAACCTCATAGCGTTGTGTTGGCAGGTACTGAACGAGGCTGTAGGAGCTCTGATGTACTAAACCTCATAGTGTTGTGTTGGCAGGTACTGAACGAGGCTGTAGGAGCTCTGATGTACTAAACCTGAGAGCGTTGTGTTGGCAGGTACTGAACGAGGCTGTAGGAGCTCTGATGTACTAAACCTGAGAGTGTTGTGTTGGCAGGTACTGAACGAGGCTGTAGGAGCTCTGATGTACTAAACCTCATAGCGTTGTGTTGGCAGGTACTGAACGAGGCTGTAGGAGCTCTGATGTACTAAACCTGAGAGCGTTGTGTTGGCAGGTACTGAACGAGGCTGTAGGAGCTCTGATGTACTAAACCTGAGAGTGTTGTGTTGGCAGGTACTGAACGAGGCTGTAGGAGCTCTGATGTACTAAACCTCATAGCGTTGTGTTGGCAGGTACTGAACGAGGCTGTAGGAGCTCTGATGTACTAAACCTCATAGCGTTGTGTTGGCAGGTACTGAACGAGGCTGTAGGAGCTCTGATGTACTAAACCTGAGAGCGTTGTGTTGGCAGGTACTGAACGAGGCTGTAGGAGCTCTGATGTACTAAACCTCATAGCGTTGTGTTGGCAGGTACTAAATGAGGCTGTAGGAGCTCTGATGTACTAAACCTCATAGCGTTGTGTTGGCAGGTACTGAACGAGGCTGTAGGAGCTCTGGTGTACTAAACCTCATAGCGTTGTGTTGGCAGGTACTGAACGAGGCTGTAGGAGCTCTGATGTACTAAACCTGAGAGCGTTGTGTTGGCAGGTACTGAACGAGGCTGTAGGAGCTCTGATGTACTAAACCTCATAGCGTTGTGTTGGCAGGTACTGAACGAGGCTGTAGGAGCTCTGATGTACTAAACCTGAGAGTGTTGTGTTGGCAGGTACTGAACGAGGCTGTAGGAGCTCTGATGTACTAAACCTGAGAGCGTTGTGTTGGCAGGTACTGAACGAGGCTGTAGGAGCTCTGATGTACTAAACCTCATAGCGTTGTGTTGGCAGGTACTGAACGAGGCTGTAGGAGCTCTGATGTACTAAACCTCATAGCGTTGTGTTGGCAGGTACTGAACGAGGCTGTAGGAGCTCTGATGTACTAAACCTGAGAGTGTTGTGTTGGCAGGTACTGAACGAGGCTGTAGGAGCTCTGATGTACTAAACCTCATAGTGTTGTGTTGGCAGGTACTGAACGAGGCTGTAGGAGCTCTGGTGTACTAAACCTCATAGCGTTGTGTTGGCAGGTACTGAACGAGGCTGTAGGAGCTCTGATGTACTAAACCTGAGAGTGTTGTGTTGGCAGGTACTGAACGAGGCTGTAGGAGCTCTGATGTACTAAACCTGAGAGCGTTGTGTTGGCAGGTACTGAACGAGGCTGTAGGAGCTCTGATGTACTAAACCTGAGAGTGTTGTGTTGGCAGGTACTGAACGAGGCTGTAGGAGCTCTGATGTACTAAACCTGAGAGTGTTGTGTTGGCAGGTACTGAACGAGGCTGTAGGAGCTCTGATGTACTAAACCTCATAGCGTTGTGTTGGCAGGTACTGAACGAGGCTGTAGGAGCTCTGATGTACTAAACCTCATAGCGTTGTGTTGGCAGGTACTGAACGAGGCTGTAGGAGCTCTGATGTACTAAACCTCATAGCGTTGTGTTGGCAGGTACTGAACGAGGCTGTAGGAGCTCTGATGTACTAAACCTGAGAGTGTTGTGTTGGCAGGTACTGAACGAGGCTGTAGGAGCTCTGATGTACTAAACCTGAGAGCGTTGTGTTGGCAGGTACTGAACGAGGCTGTAGGAGCTCTGGTGTACCACACCATCACACTAATGAGGGAGGACCTTGACAAATTCAAGGCACTGCGGATCATTGTCCGCATAGGCAGCGGCTTTGACAACATCGATATCAAGTCGGCTGGAGATTTAGGTGAGATCCTGCTGTGCTCTTTCTCAACTTGATACGGATGTCCACCTAAAGACTTACAGGCTGTGAACTGGTCACTAGGTCAAATCTTCTATTATTTTCTGCATGTTATGATATTCCATTTAAATAAAGTGCAATTGCTCAGATCTACATAATAAAAAAAGTGTTTTTTTGATACAGTACCAGTCAAAAGTTTGGACACATACTCATTCAATAGTTTTTATTTATTTTTATTAGTTTCTACATTGTAGAATAATAGTGAAGACATCAAAACTATGAAATAACACATGAAATCATGTAGTAACCAAAAAAGATTGAGACACCCTTTGCCTTGATGACAGCTTTGCACATGCTTGGCATTCTCTCAACCAGCTTCATGAGGTAGTCACCTGGAATGGATTTCAGTTAACAGGTGTGCCTTGTTAAAAGTACATTTGTGTAATTTCTTTCCTTCTTAATGCATTTCAGCCAATCAGTTGTGTTGTGGCAAGGTAGGGGTGGTATACAGAAGATTATGGCAAGAACAGCTCAAATAAGCAATGAGAAACGACATGAAGATCAGTAAATCCGGAAAATTTCAAGTACTTTGAAAGTTGCTTCAAGTGCAGTTGCAAAAACCGTCAAGTGCTATGATGAAACTGGCTCATGAGGACCGCCACAGGACAGGAAGACCCAGAGTTACCTCTGCTGCAGAGGATAAGTTCCTTAGCCACCAGCCTCAGAAATTGCAGCCCAAATAAATGCTTCACATAGTTCAAGTAACAGACACATCTCAACATTAACTGCTCAGAGGAGACTGTGTGAATCAGGCCTTCGTGGTCGAATTACTGAAAAGAAACCACTACTAAAGGACATCAATAAGAAGAAGACTTGCTTGGACCAAGAAACACGAGCAATGGACATTAAACCGGTGGAAATGTGTCCTTTTGGTCTGATGAGTCCAAATTTGAGATTTTTGGTTCCAACCCCGTGTCTTTGTGAGACGCAGAGTAGGTGAACGGATGATCTCTGCATGTGTGGTTCCCACCGTGAAGCATGGAGGAGGTGGTGTGATGGTGCTTTGCTGGTGACACTGTCTGATTTGTTTAGAATGAATTCAAGGCACACTTAAACAGCATGGCTACCACAGCATTCTGCAGCGATACGCCATCCCATCTGGTTTGCTCTTAGTCCCACTATCAGACCCAAAACACACCTCCAGGCTGTGTAAGGGCTATTTGACCAAAAAGGAGAGTGATGGAGTGCTGCATCAGATGACCTGGCCTCCACAATCACCCAACCTCAACCCAATTGAGATGGTTTGGGAGGAGTTGGACCGCAGAGTGAAGGAAATCAGCCAACAAGTGCTCAACATGTGGGAACTCCTTTTAAGACTGTTGGAAAAGCATTCCAGGTGTTGCTGGTTGAGAGAATGCCAAGTGTATGCAAAGCTGTCATCAAGGCAAAGGGTGGCTCTTTATAATCCCTTCATAAAATAAATATACACTGCTCAAAAAAATAAAGGGAACACTTAAACAACACAATGTAACTCCAAGTCAATCACACTTCTGTGAAATCAAACTGTCCACTTAGGAAGCAACACTGATTGACAATAAATTTAACATGCTGTTGTACAAATGGAATAGACAAAAGGTGGAAATTATAGGCAATTAGCAAGACACCCCCAAAAAAGGAGTGATTCTGCAGGTGGTGACCACAGACCACTTCTCAGTTCCTATGCTTCCTGGCTGATGTTTTGGTCACTTTTGAATGCTGGCGGTGCTCTCACTCTAGTGGTAGCATGAGACGGAGTCTACAACCCACACAAGTGGCTCAGGTAGTGCAGTTCATCCAGGATGGCACATCAATGCGAGCTGTGGCAAAAAGGTTTCCTGTGTCTGTCAGCGTAGTGTCCAGAGCATGGAGGCGCTACCAGGAGACAGGCCAGTACATCAGGAGACGTGGAGGAGGCCGTAGGAGGGCAACAACCCAGCAGCAGGACCGCTACCTCCGCCTTTGTGCAAGGAGGTGCACTGCCAGAGCCCTGCAAAATGACCTCCAGCAGGCCACAAATGTGCATGTGTCTGCTCAAACGGTCAGAAACAGACTCCATGAGGGTGGTATGAGGGCCCGACGTCCACAGGTGGGGGTTGTGCTTACAGCCCAGCACCGTGCAGGACGTTTGGCATTTGCCAGAGAACACCAAGATTGGCAAATTCGCCACTGGCGCCCTGTGCTCTTCACAGATGAAAGCAGGTTCACACTGAGCACATAAGCACATGTGACAGACGTGACAGAGTCTGGAGACGCCGTGGAGAACGTTCTGCTGCCTGCAACATCCTCCAGCATGACCGGTTTGGCGGTGGGTCAGTCATGGTGTGGGGTGGCATTTCTTTGTGGGGCCGCACAGCCCTCCATGTGCTCGCCAGAGGTAGCCTGACTGCCATTAGGTACCGAGATGAGATCCTCAGACCCCTTGTGAGACCATATGCTGACACATGCACATTTGTGGCCTGCTGGAGGTCATTTTGCAGGGCTCTGGCAGTGCACCTCCTTGCACAAAGACGGAGGTAGCGGTCCTGCTGCTGGGTTGTTGCCCTCCTACGGCCTCATCCACGTCTCCTGATGTACTGGCCTGTCTCCTGGTAGCGCCTCCATGCTCTGGACACTACGCTGACAGACACAGCAAACCTTTTTGCCACAGCTCGCATTGATGTGCCATCCTGGATGAACTGCACTACCTGAGCCACTTGTGTGGGTTGTAGACTCCGTCTCATGCTACCACTAGAGTGAGAGCACCGCCAGCATTCAAAAGTGACCAAAACATCAGCCAGGAAGCAGGAACTGAGAAGTGGTCTGTGGTCACCACCTGCAGAATCACTCCTTTTTTGGGGGTATCTTGCTAATTGCCTATAATTTCCACCTTTTGTCTATTCCATTTGCGCAACAGCATGTGAAATTTATTGTCAATAAGTGTTGCTTCCTAAGTGGACAGTTTGATTTCATAGAAGTGTGATTGACTTGGAGTTACATTGTGTTGTTTAAGTGTTCCCTTTATTTTTTTGAGCAGTGTATTTTGATTTGTTTAAAAACTTTTTGGTTTACTACATGATTCCATATGTGTTATTTCATAGTTTTTATATCTTCACTATTATTCTACTGTGTAGAAACTAGTAAAAATAAAGAAAAACACTTGAATGAGTAGGTGTGTTGTAACTTTTGACTGGTACTGTAGGTCTATACCCACCTTACATTAGGAGTAGCTTTTACATTTTACATTTTAAGTCATTTAGCAGACGCTCTTATCCAGAGCGACTTACAAATTGGAAAGTTCATACATATTCAGCTGTTTACATTCGTCCTGTCCTCCAATAGGGATAGCAGTGTGTAACATGCCAGCAGCATCGGTGGAGGAGACAGCGGACTCTACACTGTGTCACATCCTTAACCTGTACAGACGGACCACGTGGCTCCACCAGGCGCTGCGCGAGGGCACCCGGGTCCAGAGTGTGGAGCAGATCAGGGAGGTGGCGTCTGGGGCGGCGCGGATCCGTGGGGAGACACTTGGCATCATCGGCCTCGGTTAGTGTGAGATATTACTGTACAATGTTATATTATAGATGTAGGATCTTAATTTGATCACCCTGTTGCAGGATAATTTTCCTCCAATGCAGGACATTTAAAACTTGTAGTGTATTTGAGGTTTAAAAAGGCTTTCCACGTTGACATTTCAGACTTGATTTTCCCTTACGAAAAATGTATCAACCCCTACAAACATTTCCATTAATTATAATCCACATAATAATTCACATTTCTTGTTGCTGCATGATTATTTTCCTGCTGTAGTAAACTGGCTCAAATTAAGATCCTGCACCTGTACATTGTATTTCACTGGCTGTTAGCTGAAGATAACATTGTCGGTATAATGAATAGGAAATGGTTGTTTAAATATGGGCTTGTTTAGTAGAGTTCGATGGCTTTTCTGTATCCCATTTTGAGCTGTGATTTGTTACAAAACAGGCATAGTGAATGTGTAAGGAATTCATCTTTATTGTATCTCTTTGCTGTAACTATTTACTTGTCTGGTTATTACTCAAATGTCTGTTTTTGTCTGTCCTCAGGTCGTGTTGGTCAGGCTGTAGCACTGAGAGCCAAAGCCTTTGGGTTTAATGTGATATTCTACGACCCGTACCTGTCTGACGGGGTGGAGCGAGCCCTGGGCCTGCAGCGCGTCAACACCCTCCAGGACCTGCTCTTCCACAGCGACTGTGTCACCCTCCACTGCAGCCTCAACGAGCACAACCACCACCTCATCAACGACTTTACCATCAAACAGGTCGGGGCCGTGACACGCACATGCACGTACACAGACAGAAATATATAGACACTCACGCACAGAAGCCTACTGGGTCCATGTCACTGCACTGGGGGATTTAAATCTACTAAGAAGACCAATGTAGCATGTCCTTTACAGTTGTGTCCTGCACGGTCTACATATTTTATATGGTGTGTTGTAGATGCGCCAGGGTGCGTTCCTGGTTAACACGGCCCGAGGGGGGCTGGTGGAGGAGAAAGCCCTGGCACAGGCCCTGAAAGAGGGGAGGATCCGAGGGGCGGCCCTGGACGTCCACGAGACAGAGCCCTTCAGGTGAGCTAACTTTAAATTCTTCTACTGTTTTCATTCTACTGATATTTATATGACACTGTGTTGAAGTGATGTTAACAATAAATTCCCATGTTTCTTCTGTCTCAGTTTCAACCAGGGCCCTCTGAAAGATGCTCCAAACCTCATCTGTACTCCCCACGCTGCCTGGTACAGTGAACAGGCTTCTATTGAGATGAGAGAGGAGGCAGCCAGGGAGATCCGCCGAGCCATTTCAGGTAACACCATTACACTAAGCATGGGTATTCTCGGGTGGATTCTTGTGTCAGGCACCCCTCTCTAATAATAACAACTCCCCAATAAGCACATTGTGCTTCATCGGTGACTGTTTCCTGCTTCCAGGTCGTATTCCAGACAGCCTGAAGAACTGTGTGAATAAAGAGTTCCTAAGCCAGACTAGTCACTGGGCCAGTATGACCCCTGCTGTCAGTCACCCTGAGGTCAATGGGGCATACAGGTAATACAGTGGGGCAAAAAAGTATTTAGTCAGCCACCAATTGTGCAAGTTCTCCCACTTAAAAAGATGAGGCCTGTAATTTTCATCATAGGTACACTTCAACTATGACAGACAAAATGAGGGAAGAAAATCCAGAAAATCACATTGTAGGATTTTTAATGAATTTATTTGCAAATTATGGTGGAAAATAAGTATTTGGTCAATAACAAAAATGAATCTCAATACTTTGTTATATACCCTTTGTTGGCAATGACAGAGGTCAAACGTTTTCTGTAAGTCTTCACAAGGTTTTCACACACTGTTGCTGGTATTTTGGCCCATTCCTCCATGCAGATCTCCTCTAGAGCAGTGATGTTTTGGGGCTGTTGCTGGGCAACACGGACTTTCAACTCCCTCCAAAGATTTTCTATGGGGTTGAGATCTGGAGACTGGCTAGGCCACTCCAGGACCTTGAAATGCTTCTTAGGAAGCCACTCCTTCGTTGCCCGGGCGGTGTGTTTGGGATCATTGTCATGCTGAAAGACCCAGCCACGTTTCATCTTCAATGCCCTTGCTGATGGAAGGAGGTTTTCACTCAAAATCTCACGATACATGGCCCCATTCATTCTTTCCTTTACACGGATCAGTCGTCCTGGTCCCTTTGCAGAAAAACAGCCCCAAAGCATGATGTTTCCACCCCCATGCTTCACAGTAGGTATGGTGTTCTTTGGATGCAACTCAGCATTCTTTGTCCTCCAAACACGACGAGTTGAGTTTTTACCAAAAAGTTCTATTTTGGTTTCATCTGACCATATGACATTCTCCCAATCTTCTTCTGGATCATCCAAATGCTCTCTAGCAAACTTCAGACGGGCCTGGACATGTACTGGCTTAAGCAGGGGGACACATCTGGCACTGCAGGATTTGAGTCCCTGGCGGCGTAGTGTGTTACTGATGGTAGGCTTTGTTACTTTGGTCCCAGCTCTCTGCAGGTCATTCACTAGGTCCCCCCGTGTGGTTCTGGGATTTTTGCTCACCGTTCTTGTGATCATTTTGACCCCACGGGGTGAGATCTTGCGTGGAGCCCCAGATCGAGGGAGATTATCAGTGGTCTTGTATGTCTTCCATTTCCTAATAATTGCTCCCACAGTTGATTTCTTCAAACCAAGCTGCTTACCTATTGCAGATTCAGTCTTCCCAGCCTGGTGCAGGTCTACAATTTTGTTTCTGGTGTCCTTTGACAGCTCTTTGGTCTTGGCCATAGTGGAGTTTGGAGTGTGACTGTTTGAGGTTGTGGACAGGTGTATTTTATACTAATAACAAGTTCAAACAGGTGCCATTAATACAGGTAACGAGTGGAGGACAGATGAGCCTCTTAAAGAAGAAGTTACAGGTCTGTGAGAGCCAGAAATTTTGCTTGTTTGTAGGTGACCAAATACTTATTTTCCACCATAATTTGCAAATAAATTCATTAAAAGTCCTACAATGTGATTTTCTGGATTTCTTTTTCTCATTTTGTCTGTCATAGTTGAAGTGTACCTATGATGAAAATTACAGGCCTCTCTCATCTTTTTAAGTGGGAGAACTTGCACAATTGGTGGCTGACTAAATACTTTTTTGCCCCACTGATACATCCACTGTTGGTACAGAATAACATGTAGATACAGGCACTGTATGCATATTTTGCTACAGGCCAAAATAAAATGTTGGGTGTTATTTGTGGATGCTGGTGACTCATTTTCTGGGCATCCTCCCCTCCCAGATACCCTCCTGGTGTTGTGAGTTTGGCCTCTGGGGGGCTCCCTCCGCCTGTAGAGGGGATCGTTCCTAGTGCCGTGCCCATCGCACATAGCCTGTCCAGCACCGCCCACCCCCCTCGCGCCCCCTCGCCGGGCCAGCCAGGCAAAGCGGAGTTGGACAGAGATCAACACCCCAACGACCAGTTGTAGCCCCGCCCCACAGAGCTCTCTGTCCAACCATAGAACTCTCCTGGTCTTCATCACCCCAAAGAGGAATGGAACTGAAGCATCATGTGTTCTAAACAGCTGCCATGAAACAGACAGACTCACAGAGGTCCATTACAGTTCATCTGGTCCAACCATAGTGGAGTCGGTCGTCTTTTTGAAACTTTTTTTTGTGTAGAAAAAAAATTGAATAATATTGTGGATTCGAAAAGAGAAAAATATCCTTTAAAGCCAATCCTACTGTTTAGACTATAGTTTGTCCAAGTAACGTGGGCGAATGTCTGTTTTTGTGTCCTATGGGTTCTTGTTAAAGCAGAAGTAGTTGATTATAACATGATTGTAACTGTTTGTGTACAGTTTTTAGAAATATGAAAACAATTATTTGTAGTGCAGTCTAAAAGAAAAACAAGGGTGAAAACTAACCAACTGATTTTAAAAAGACAATAGAATATTTGTTTTATATGTTTCCCAACAAGCCCCAAAAGAGGCAGCTTTTGCACAGGTTCTCAGGAAATGGAGTTTCCCTAGTTCTTTTTCTTCTACACCACATAGTGCTTTGTTTTTCTACCCGCCTGCCTCTGGTCAATATTAGCAAAAATACTTTAAGTTCCATTTGTTCTTTCAGTTTAAGGGGCATGTTGTTCTGTAGTCTTCAGCCTCTGTATAAATGTTAAAACTGTGCATTTTGGGAGAGAAGACCCCCCTGTCTTGTGCATACCTGACGTACTGCTTGCCCGTGTCAGTGTGACTTGATTGTAACGTGTCTGAGAAGAGAAGCAGCTCCCAGCTGCACAATTAGTAGCAGACATACATTGCCTCTCTTCTGGTGAAGTAGTAGGTTAGCAATATACAGTATACATACTATATATTATAAATATCATTATTTTTGGTTAATCAATATCCAAAAAGAGATGTTTGTGACTGTATGCATTTGTATGAATTATTTTAAAAATAAATAAAAGTCCCTGTTGAAAGGTTAAATGTTATGTCTTTGTCCGTTGGCATTCTGTCCAAGTTCTGATATGATTAGTCTTGTGTGCCAGGCTTCTAGGCTCTCCTATACAGTGTGATTAGATTACTAAAATTAGATATGACAGGCTTTTTCAAATAGGAGGAAAATGGATGCATTACCAAATACCTCCACTAGATGGGACAGTAGACGCAAGGTTCAAGGCTATTGTAACTGTCTGAATTTCCACTACATTATTCTTATGATTTTCAATAAACAAATTTGGTCTCAAGGATACAGAAATAAAATCATATTCATCTTGCTTAAAAAGGCATGTTACATGAAAACCTCTGATCTTGATGAATTCCATGTGTATCTGTTGGAACGTAGAAAGATATGCACTGAATTATATTGATCAAAAATAGAAACGCAACGTTTTCAAAGACTTTACTGAGTTACAGTTCATATGTGGATCTATTGATTTCACATGACTGGGAATACAGATATGCATCGGTTGGTCACAGACACCATAAAAAAAAAGTAGGGGTGTGACCACCATTTGCCTCATGCGGCTCGCCACAGCTCCTTGGCATAGAGTTAATCAGGCTGTTGATTGTGGTCTGTGGAATGTTGTCCCACTCCTCTTCAATGGCTGTGCGAAGTTGCTGGATATTGACAGGAACTGGAACACGCTGTTGTACAAGTTGATCCAGAGCATCCCAAACATGCTCAATGGGTGACATGTCTGGTGAGTATGCAGGCCATGGAAGAACTGAGACATTTTCTTCCAGGAATTGTGTACAGATTCTTGCGACTTGCAGTGGTGTAAAGTACTTAAGTAAAAATACTTTAAAGTACTACTTAAGTAGTTTTTTTGGTATCTATACTTTACTTTACTATTAATATTTTTGACAACTTTTACTTTTACTTCACTACATTCCTAAAGAAAATAATGTACTTTTTACTTCATACATTTTCCGTGACACTCAAAAGTACTCGCTACATTTTGACGGCATTGCAGGACTGGACAAGGGTCCAATTCACACACCCTGGTCATCCCTTCTGCCTCTGATCTAGCGGACTCACTAAACATAAATGCTTCATTTGTAAATTATGTCTAAATGTTGGTGTGCCCCTGGCTATCCGTAAATAAAAAGAAAAAAGAAAATGGTGCCGTCTGCTATGCTTAATATAAGGAATTTGAAATTATTTATACTTTTACTTTTGATACTTAAGTATATTTTAGGAATTACATTTACTTTTGATACTTAAGTATATTTAAAACTCAATTCTTTTAGGCCTTTACCACAGTAGTATTTTACTGGGTGACTCACTTCTCCTTGAGTCATTTTATGTTAAGGTATCTTTATTTTTAATGAAGTATGACAATTGTGTACTTTTTCCACCACTGGCGACTTGGGGCTGTGCATTATCATGCTGAAACATGAGGTGATGGCGGCGGATGAATGGCACGACAATGGGCCTCAGGATCTCGTCATGGTATCTCTGTTCATTCAAAATGCAATCGATAAAATGCAATTGTGTTTGTTGTCCGTAGCTTATGACAGCCCATACCATAACCACACCCCCACCATGGGGCACTCTGTTCACAACGTTGACATTAGCAAACTTCTCGCCCACACAACGCCATACACATGGTCTGCGGTTGTGAGGCTGGTTTAGACAGACTGCACATTTTTCTAAAATGACAAAGACAATTTATGGTAGAGAAATTAAAATTAAATTAAGTTCTGGTGGACATTCCTGCAGTCAGCATGCCAATTGCACACTCCCTCAAATCAAATCAAATTTATTTATATAGCCCTTCGTACATCAGCTGATATCTCAAAGTGCTGTACAGAAACCCAGCCTAAAACCCCAAACAGCAAGCAATGCAGGTGTAGAAGCACGGTGGCTAGGAAAAACTCCCTAGAAAGGCCAAAACCTAGGAAGAAACCTAGAGAGGAACCAGGCTATGAGGGGTGGCCAGTCCTCTTCTGGCTGTGCCGGGTGGAGATTATAACAGAACATGGCCAAGATGTTCAAATGTTCATAAAGGACCAGCATGGTCAAATAATAATAATCACAGTAGTTGTCGGGGTGCAGCAAGTCAGCACCTCAGGAGTAAATGTCAGTTGGCTTTTCATAGCCGATCATTAAGAGTATCTCTACCGCTCCTGCGGTCTCTAGAGAGTTGAAAACAGCAGGTCTGGGACAGGTAGCACGTCCGGTGAACAGGTCAGGGTTCCATAGCCGCAGGCAGAACAGTTGAAACTGGAGCAGCAGCACAGCCAGGTGGACTGGGGACAGCAAGGAGTCATCATGCCAGGTCGTCCTGAGGCATGGTCCTAGGGCTCAGGTCCTCCGAGAGAGAGAAAGAAAGAGAGAAAGAGAGAATTAGAGAGAGCATACTTAAATTCACACAGGACACCGGATAAGACAGGAGAAGTACTCCAGATATAACAAACTGACCCTAGCCCCCCGACACATAAACTACTGCAGCATAAATACTGGAGGCTGAGACAGGAGGGGTCAGGAGACACTGTGGCCCCATCCGATGTTACCCCCGGACAGGGCCAAACAGGAAGGATATAACCCCACCCACTTTGCCAAAGCACAGCCCCCACACCACTAGAGGGATATCTTCAACCACCAACTTACCATCCTGAGACAAGGCCGAGTATAGCACACAAAGATCTCCGCCACGGCACAACCCAAGGGGGGCGCCAACCCAGACAGGAAGATCACGTCAGTGACTCAACCCACTCAAGTGACGCACCCCTCCTAGGGACGGCATGAAAGAGCACCAGTAAGCCAGTGACTCAGCCCCTGTAGTAGGGTTAGAGGTAGAGAATCGCAGTGGAGACTCAAAACTTAAGACATCTGTGGCATTGTGTTGTGACAAAACGGAACATTTTAGAGTGGCCTTTTATTGCTCCCCAGCACAAGGTGCACTTATGTAATGATTATGCTGTTTATTCAGCTTCTTAATATGACACACCTGTCAGGTGGATGGATTATCTTGGCAAAAGAGAAATGATCCCTAACAGGGATGTAAACAGATTTGTGCACAACCTTTTAGAGAAATAATATTTTTGTGTGTAAACATTCTGGGATCTTTTATTTCTGCTCATGAAACATGGCACCAACAGTTCACATGTTGCGTTTATATTTTTGTTCAATGTATAAGAGGCATGTTGAGTAGCATACTCAATCAACTCAGTTGTTAGATTTTCTTTGAGGCAATACGGTTACTCTTTTTAGCAGGGAATTATATGTGAATGTCAATATAAATTAGAAAGAAATCTGACAAATTTCTCACTTATGGCTAACAATTTACACTACTAACAATCATGGTATATTCTGTAAGACATGGCAACAGTTGCCAGCTACATTATCTAAACTACCCCCCCCCCAACAGACTTGGGTTGGGCTGCTGGCATGGACAACGGAAAGAGCTGTGTGTTTTTTGCACTCTAAATTACAATCCATGGAAAAGGCTGAAGAGCAGCTGGAAGATGTTTCTCTCAGAGCATTAAAAGCAGATGGAGTCCAGGCTTGATTGGTTTCCTACCTTGACGTTCTTCCTCTTTAATGTCAACCCGTCCAACAAACATTTGGCTCCTCTCAACACTTAAATCACAATTTGTTATTTATATGGTGCTTGTAACATATGGATGTGTTCGCTGCCGGCGTGGTAGAACCAGCCTTCACAGATGAATTCAGCGGTGCCTGAGAAGCTGCCTGCGTGGTAGGCCCAGCCTTCACAGATGGATTCAGCAGTGACTGAGAAGCTGCCTGCGTGGTAGGCCCAGCCTTCACAGATGGATTCAGCAGTGACTGAGAAGCTGCCTGCGTGGTAGAACCAGCCTTCACAGATGGATTCAGCAGTGACTGAGAAGCTGCCTGCGTGGTAGGCCCAGCCTTCACAGATGGATTCAGCAGTGACTGAGAAGCTGCCTGCGTGGTAGGCCCAGCCTTCACAAATGAGTTCAAGCGGTGACTGAGACGCTGCCTGACAGGATTCCCAGACTTCCTCCCAGCTCTCTCTGAACAGAGCTGCAGTTGGTTGAGTTGGGGCAGAGCTGCAGTTGGTTGAGTTGGGGCAGAGAGAAAGAGAAATATACAAGACATTAAACGGAAAGTGTTCTCTCCACACTGGGTTATAGATCCATATGCAGTGTTGGGTTTTCGCTTGCCAAAGTGGGTTATGGCGTTATTATGCCCAAAAGGAGCAGGAGAATATGCTCACTTGCAGAGGCATCAAGCCCATAGGGGGCACAGAGGCACGTGCCGCCTCAGACTGTTCCAGTAAACATTTTTCCCCTCCAAATTATTTGCTTTTTTTTTGTCCACTTAGCAAATTTATGAAGTTGGCCTTAGCTAGCCCAGATAGGTTCCCAATCTTGAAACCTCATAACTAAACTAAAAAAAAAGAAACGTCTCTATTTCTGGACCCTGTCTTTCAAAGATAATTCGTAAAAATCCAAATAACTTCACAGATCTTCATTGTAAAGGGTTTAAACACTGTTTCTCATGCTTGTTCAATGAACCATAAACAATTAATGAACATGCACCTGTGGAACTGTCGTTAAGACACTAACAGCTTACAGACGGAAGGCAATTAAGGTCACAGTTATGAAAACTTAGGACACTAAGAGGCCTTTCTACTGACTCTGAAAAACACCAAAAGAAAGATGCCCAGGGTCCCTGCTCATCTGTGTGAACGTGCCTTAGGCATGCTGCAAGGAGACATGAGGACTGCAGATGTGGCCAGGGCAATAGATTGCAATGTCCGTACTGTGAGACGCCTAAGACAGCGCTACAGGGAGACAGGACGGACAGCTGATCGTCATCGCAGTGGCAGACCACGTGTAACAACACCTGCACAGGATCGGTACATCCGAACAGTACACCTGCGGGACAGGTACAGGATGGCAACAACAACTGCCCGAGTTACACCAGGAACGCACAATCCCTCCATCAGTGCTCAGACTGTCCGCAATAGGCTGAGAGAGGATGGACTCAGGGCTTGTAGGCCTGTTGTAAGGCAGGTCCTCACCAGACATCACCGGCAACAACATCGCCTATGGGCACAAACCCATCGTCGCTGGACCAGACAGGACTGGCAAAAAGTGCTCTTCACTGACGAGTTGCGGTTTTGTCTCACCTGGGGTGATGGTCGGATTCACGTTTATCGTCAAAGGAATGAGCGTTACACCGAGGCCTGTACTCTGGAGCGGGATAGATTTGGAGGTGGAGGTCCGTCATGGTCTGGGGCGGTGTGTCACAGCATCATCGGGACTGAGCTTGTTGTCATTGCAGGCAATCTCAGTGCTGTGCGTTACAGGGAAGACATCCTCCTCCCTCAAGTGGTACCCTTCTTGCAGGCTCATTCTGACATGACCCTCCAGCATGACAATGCCACCAGCCATATTGCTCGTTCTGTGCGTGATTTCCTGCAAGACAGGAATGCCAGTGTTCTGCCATGGCCATCGAAGAGACCGGATCTCAATCCCATTGAGCATGTCTGGGACCTGTTGGATCAGAGGGTGAGGGCAAGGGCCATTCCCCCCCAGTAATGTCCGGGAACTTGCAGGTGCCTTGGTGGAAGAGTGGGGTAACATCTCACAGCAAGAACTGGCAAATCTGGTGCAGTCCATGAGGGGGAGATGCACTGCAGTACTCAATGCAGCTGGTGGCCACAGTAGATTCTGACTGTTACTTTTGATTTTGATCCCACTTTGTTCAGGGACACATTATTCCATTTCTGTTAGTCACATGTTTGTGGAAATTGTTCAGTTTATGTCTCAGTTGTTGAATCTTGTTATGTTCATTCAAATATTTACACATATACCAAGAAGCCATTTCAGCCATTTCACTATCAATCAAGTTAGAGTAGCTAGCTTGTCTAACTGTCTTAGCTGGCATGGCTAATGGTAAGGTTGGTAGACTTTGAAAAGCAAGCAATATCTAAATGTACTGAATAAGACTCACATTCCTTTCAATTTTGACCCAGATTTTAGCAGAGTTGCAGAGAATCATATTTAGTTTCTTAAAAAATAAGAAGAAACATCGGTCAGAGGTATGCTTAGCTAGGCAGAAAAATAAACATATTTTTGACATAGAATTAAGCATAATGACTATGTTTTTAGATTGCAGGAAAAAGGTCTTTCAGGTGTTTGAAAAATGATCCAACTTATGGACAGTGGTGTAAAGTACTTAAGTAAAAATACTTTAAAGTACTACTTAAGTAGTTTTTTGGGGTATTTTTACTTTCCTATTTATATTTTACTGACAACTTTTACTTTACTACATTCCTAAATAAAATATGTACTTTTTACTCCCTACATTTTTCCTGACACCAAAAAGTACTCGTTACATTTCGAATGCTCAGGCAGAACAGAATTAGGGTTCATTCACCTATCAATATAACGCATTGTCATCCCTACTGCCTCTGATCTGTCGGTCTCACTCAACACAAATACTGTCACGCCTGCTCCCACTCTCCCTTTCTGGTGCTCGTGTGCTTCATTACGCACACCTGTCACCATCATTACGCGCAGCAGCACTCATTGGACTCACCTGGATTCCTTCCCTTTGTTGATTGCCATGTCTATAACTGTCTGCTCCCGTTTGTTCCCTGTGTCAGCATTATTGTCATTATGTGTTCATGTCCAGACGCTGTCCTGACCTGTTCCATGTCCATTGCTATGTTCACTCCTTGTACCTGTTTCTCGTCTACCAGCGTCGATCCTTATAGAATGCTGACACCACTAAAAGAAGCATCAGGGAGTTTTGGATGGTGACGTCGTGTCCAGGTGCCGTCACCGAGGGAACCGGGGGTGCTTCAGCTAGCTTATCGGGCTTCCACGCCTTAGCTGGCTCGAGAGGTCGTCTTGCCTCCGTGGGCTCGGCAGGCGCCCACCCCACGTCCTGCTTCAGCCGGCCCATCAGGATCCCACGCCACAGCTGGTTTGTCGGGCTCCCACGCCTCAGCGGGATCGTCGGGCTTTCCCATTTCAGCCGGATCGTCAGGCTCCCACGCCTCTGCCCGTTCGTCGTGCTTCTACGCCCCAGCCAGCTTGACCAGCGCCCATGCCTCGGCCAACCCGTCAGGCTCACCCAGGTGGGACGCCGGGTGGCCTCTGGGGGGGGGGGGGGGGGGTACTGTCCCGCTCTCCCAATCGTGCCGTCTGGTATGCTTGATATAAGGAATTTGATGTATAGAATTTACTTTTTACTTTTACTCAAATAACATTATGACATTTGAGTACTTTTTCCACCACTGTACCAGTAAAAGTAAAAATAACTTTGAAAATTACTAAAGTATCCGTTGCCGGGTAAAATACTACTTGAGTAAAAGTCTAAAAGCATCTGGTTTTAAATATACTTAGTACTTTTCCCACCACTGCTTACAGACCCTCCCCACCTACTTTGTGCCCCCTCAGATTTTTTGGGTGCATGACGCCCTTGGCAACTTGGATGCCTCCTCTCAGCTCACAATAAAATCACTGTGCTCCACTTTGAAAAGAAGGGTACTGTCTTAAACCTAGTTTCAACACCTACATAGCAAAAATGTATACAGAAGCCAATTGTCTACATTTTAACTAAATAAAACTTAAAAAGGTTGAGTGCTTTGATATTTTTTTTAACCAAGACAAGCTTATAACTGGGTAATTCACTCTATAACACTTACATCAATCATTACTATGTGTGCAATTGTTTTTGTAGACCCATATAATATTGAGCAACCGTTGGAATGTAAGGTAAACAGACAATTGGTCAAGGTGTTCAACTTGAACATTGGAAAAGAGTGGAATGGGGCCTAAAAATTGTTAGATACTACTGTACTGTTGGAGCAAGGGACACAAGCATTTCGCTACACCCACAATAACATCTGCTAAATATGTGTATGTGACCAATAAAATGTGATTTTAAAAAGACTACTAAAACAGAGGAAGGATTTTTATGTGTCAATTAAGAACAGTCCGGTTTGGCTATGCAAACATTTAGGCTGTATTTTTATTTTCATCGTTAACGGTCACGTTTTGAGAAACGAGACTGAGGAGATTGACCCACTTTCTGTTGTCCACCTGTGATTTGAATGGGAGCTGTTGTGTGCCATGTGGTTTCCATCAACATTTTGGCTAATAGGACCTCGGTGGTATCTTTACAAGCTTATCTACAGAAATGGTTTGAGAAATTCCCTCAGAAAGACACTGGTCTTTTATTGACGGAAGAGTTTAAATGCCTGCTAACATCCTTTCTTTTAGTTCTAGCCTTCACAATACTCAATTTAGATTTTCTTAGCTATAATCTGAATGATGACTTGTCAGCACCGATGGGCTTGCACCTAGACTACATGTGAATCATGCCTTTTGTATTAAATGCACTGTTTTGATTCCCATGTAGGCTAGTTGCAATTCCCAAGCTTTTCCAAAGCAAAACCACCATTATTTCCCCTTAAAATTGACTCATGATTCCAAGAACCTATTCAAACATCTGGAGAGCAGTATTGTTTGAGAAAATCAAAGTAGTTTCAAGCAATAACAAAATAATAAATTCAGATGGTACTTGCTTTAATCCATCATAAACATATTAATGTCAGATATTTTTCCAACTATCTGGTCCAAGGGGATTTTTGCCAGGACTTTCATCACTTCCATGACTGCATATGACTTCCAGAGTGGAGGGCAGCTGACCAGAAGAAGATTTCTGGAGGCCTGCAATTGGGCTCAACTTGACCCCAACATCAAGTGTATTTCTTAAGACACAATCTGGGCATCCTCAGATCATTCTGCTTGCTCTCTAAGGGAAGTGATGCTTAATCACAACCTTCCTTGCCTTTCAGTAGACATGCTAAAGCAATGCATTGCCTCTCTGACATAAGTCAAGTTTTCCCGTCCATACTTGGACCTGCTGAATGTCAAACAAACTGAGGTCTTGATTCAATATGACAGCTAGATTCCCCCGAGTCCACCAGGGCCTTCGCTGTCCATTACCAGCGTGGCTGCTTTCATAATTTACAAATGAACATTAATGACCAAAGTGGAGTGGAAATCTTTGGCATCAACCAATGGTCAGTTGTATGTTCTCCTTCCCAACATGTTCCTTCCCAGTCCATTGACCTTACACTTCAGTAAAATTGACTTAAAATCCTCTGTAAGTCCAATGGAAATGCAGTAATGCTATTGGAAACACCAGGCTTAACTTTATTATTGCGTATATTACATAAGATAGACTTTTTGAACATAAACAAAACATTATTTTCTAGTGACCTGAGGATGAAATATGTCTCTGCTATAACTCAAACTTAATTGTTTGTTAATTTCATTGGCATTTGTTTACACACACAAAGCTCAGGGCGAACAGTTTCAAATTAAGGTTTCAAATCCTTTGCCATACTTTAATAACATCCTATATAAGGATGTATTTCAACATCTTTTGTAGACTGTTAGTTGATTGGCCTCGATGAGGGAAGGCAATGAAACTGTCTCTATGATAATCTTTCCATCTGCTCTCATAAATATTTAGACCTGAGAATGCCAGCGACTACACTGACAGCACGGAAACTGACTACACTGACAGCACGGAAAACAACAAGAGTCATCTTTCTCAACCATCCAAGCCCCTTCCACTGTCAACAAATGAGAAATGGTCTCTATTGTAATAACCTGTGAGAAAATAAGGCATTGTAGTCCATTGAGAGTATTTCGTAAAAAACGCTTGCACCTATCAAAACAAAATAAACCCCTTTTAGAGTTACCCGCTAAAGAGTTTAGAGTTACCCTCTAAAGAGTTTAGAGTTACCCGCTAAAGAGTTTAGAGTTACCCTCTAAAAACAGAGTGCTTCAAAGATCCTTGAAGAGAGCTAGCTTTGGGTTTTGAGCAATAGTTTCACGACTTTAAGGACCTGACATTGAAAGACCGCACCGAAAGACCCATATTCTTGCCAGCATTGAGTGTCAGAGAGTACACCACACTGAAAGCTGTCTGTGTTTACCTAGTGAATGGTATACTGTATGTGCTTACCTAGTGAATGGTATACTGCATGTGTTTAGCTAGTGAATGGTATACTGTCTGTGTTAACCTAGTGAATGGTATACTGTACGTGTTTACCTAGTGAATGGTATACTGTATGTGCTTACCTAGTGAATGGTATACTGTCTGTGTTTAGCTAGTGAATGGTATACTGTCTGTGTTTAGCTTTTGAATGGTATACTGCATGTGTTTAGCTAGTGAATGGTATACTGTATGTGTTTAGCTAGTGAATGGTATACTGTCTGTGTTAACCTAGTGAATGGTATACTGTATGTGTTTAGCTTGTGAATGGTATACTGTATGTGTTTAGCTAGTGAATGGTATACTGCATGTGTTTAGCTAGTGAATGGTATACTGTCTGTGTTAACCTAGTGAATGGTATACTGTACGTGTTTACCTAGTGAATGGTATACTGTATGTGTTTAGCTAGTGAATGGTATACTGTCTGTGTTAACCTAGTGAATGGTATACTGTATGTGTTTAGCTTGTGAATGGTATACTGTATGTGTTTAGCTAGTGAATGGAATAATGTATGTGTTTAGCTAGTGAATGGTATACTGTCTGTGTTAACCTAGTGAATGGTATACTGTATGTGTTTAGCTAGTGAATGGTATACTGTCTGTGTTTAGCTAGTGAATGGTATACTGTATGTGTTTAGCTAGGGAATGGTATACTGTATGTGTTTAGCTAGTGAATGATATACTGTATTTGTTTAGCTAATGAATGGTATACTGTATGTGTTTAGCTAGGGAATGGTATACTGTATGTGTTTAGCTTGTGAATAGTATACGGTCTGTGTTTACCTAGTGAATAGTATACGGTCTGTGTTTACCTAGTGAATGGTATACTGTATGTGTTTAGCTTGTGAATGGTATACTGTCTGTGTTTAGCTAGTGAATGGTATACTGTATGTGTTTACCTAGTGAATGGCATCTCATCGACCTTCGCCTCTCCCGAGTCCGTACGGGAGTTGCAGCGATGAGACAAGACAGTAACTACTACCAATTGGATACCACGAAATTGGGGGAAAAAATAAATTAAAAAATATCGAAATCTTTGGCCTGAATGCCAAGTGTCACGCCTGGAGGAAACCTGGCACCATCCCTACGGTAAAGCATGGCGGTGACAGCATCATGCTGTGGGGATGTTTTTCAGCGGCAGGGACTGGGAGACTAGTCAGGATCAATGGAAAGATGAATGGAGCAAAGTACAGCGAGATCCTTGATGAAAACCTGCTCCAGAGTGCTCAGGACCTCAGACTGGGGTGAAGGTTCATCTTCCAACAGGACAACACAGCAGTTGCTTTAGGACAAGTCTCTGAATGTCCTTGAGTGGCCCAGCCAGAGCCCGGACTTGAACCCGATCTAACATCTCTGGAGAGACCTGAAAATAGCTTTGCAGCAACGCTCCCCATTACACCTGACAGAGCTTGAGAGGATCTGCAGAGAAGAATGGCGAAACTCCCCAAATACAGGTGTGCCAAGCTTGTAGCGTCATACCCAAGAAGACTCGAGGCTGTAGTCACTGTGAAAGGTGCTTCAACAAAGTACTGAGTAAAGGGTCTGAATACCTATGTAAATGTAATATTTCATTTATTTTTTATAAATTAGCAAACATTTAAAAAAATCTGTTTTTTCTTTGTCATTATGGGGTATTGTGTGTAGATTGATGATGGGAAAAAAATATTTCATCAATATTAGAATAAGGCTGTAACGTAACAAATTCTGGAAAAATTCAAGGGGTCTGAATATTTTACGAATTTTACGAATTTGAGTAAGTGCAACTCTCACTCAAATTGAAACAGATCCTTTTTATTGATTTATTTCTATTAAAAACATGAATGTATAACAGACATGGGGATGTGTCTGGCAAGGAACCACTGTTACCTTCTTTCTGCAAGGCCCCCTAGCTGATGGGCATCTATTAACTGAATCCAGGTCACAGCACTAATGTAATCAGCTGAGTTATCTGAGCACCACAGGACTATGTTAGCCTGCATCACATTCTATCTCACTACTGTCTATAATACTACAGTACCTTTAAATTGTGTCATACTTCATGCTTGGTGCATGTGGTTCCCACATGTGATCATACCATCTTGATGTCTGGTTCTGTAGATTGTCCAGGTCCATCTGGGAAGTGGCCTGTAAACAAAACACAGGTGACTACGCCAAATAGGGGTTTACTGTTTTCAAATCCTGCTGAGGAAATGGATTTTGCACTTTAACAAAATGAAATTTAACCGCATTGTGTCAGTGCCAAAGGCCTATATATCAAACCAACATTTGAGAGGGTGAAGTTCCCTGTAAAAAGGGCTACCCATGCTGGAAAACAAATCTCTCTTATTTTGGAGAGGCCCTGTAAATCATGTTCTTTATACCTCCGGCCGAAGTCAGACGACTCCCACGGTGGGAGAGGTGGATGATTGAAATACCAGCGGGCTCTCACTTAGTGGGTCAATAGAGGAGAACCTGTGTTCAACGGGAGAAACAGAGCCTGAGAAAGCAACCTGGTCTCAGAGCATTTTGCATAATTCCACTCCATTCAGTACGGATTTTCAAAACGTACAATATTTTACGAATTTGCAAAACGTATGATATGTTACGAATTCCAATTTGTTGTGGCTAACGTTAGCTAGGTGACTAATGTTAAGATTAGCTAGCTGGCTAATGTTAGCTAGGCTAGGGCTTAGGGTTAAGGTTAGGTGTTTGGTTAAATAGTTCATTGAGTTTTGGCACTGATCTAGCTATGTATTCAGTATCCTACATTATTATAACCTTAATTTCTATTCCTAAATTAAATGTGTTGGTGCATGAAAATCAGAATATCAGACCTGTCTCTATGTATCTCTAATTCTTCTCCCACTTGTCCGTCTGTGAGAACCCCCTCTCATCCTCCCATGATGTATGTCTCTCTCCAGCCTGGTCTCATAGACTAGACGTAACATAGTTAACATAAATCCAGGACACTCAAATTAGTACGATATGTTAGGTTTGGTATGGTTACATAAGACAGAAGGTTACTTAAGGCAAAATGAAAGGAGGGTGGTTGGTCGGGGTAGAAGGGTAGGTCTATAATGCAAACGTCTAGCAACCCATAGGTCGAATCTCATCAGGGACAACTTTAGTATATTAGCTAATTAGCACATTTTCAACTACTTACTACTTTGCAACTACTTAGCATGTTATCTAACCCTTCCCCTAACCCTTTTAGCTAACCCTAACCTTAATACAATCTTTCACATTGGCTCAATTAATGCAAAAAGCTTGAAGAAACTTAATAACAAACTTAATCTTATAACTGCTATTCTAAATACACAGATCAACACTGGAACAGATGCTTATTCAAACATAGATTTAAAATAATATGTGTAGGCACAGTAGAGCTTTCACAGACGTCGAGAGTCTCATTAAGCAAGTTGTATAGGATTTTACAACTTTGGCAGATGTCTCCGATACAAGGGTCCAACATGTAAAGCATATCCCCACATTGGCGTATATCCCACCTGCTGCCTGTCTGCAGCTTCCATTACCGTCAAGCTATGGTTTGATATTTTGATGGAAGTGACAGAACAAGGAAATTACACTCGGAAATTGGAGGTGATTATTGCCTAACAAGCGCTAAGGGCAATGTTTGGTGCCGTAGAGAAAAAGAGAAAAGTGCCAGAGAAGTCAGTCAATATTTTGTCCAGGTGTGGTTGTGGGGAGACCCCTCTAAACGTTTCTCCACCACTCTCACAGTCAGAGGGCCATGGCACCGTGTTTATAGCTGCAACCACACTTTGTTTGTATCCCCTCCTTTCTTTCAGTAGACATTTCATTTTCCTCTGCCACTCCTGACCTACACCTGCGGTCATGCCATGTTTTGACTGGTATTTATTACGTCCTAACATAATAAGGTTACAGATGTTTCATCAGTTTTACAGAGTTTTAGCAGACAATGCACATTACTTTGAGCCCTTACCATCATTAAATACAGTGTGCATATGGTACAATCAAATATCAACACATTGAATATTGATAATCAGTTAAATTAGATAATTGATAATCAATTAACTTACCTCACTCACATTGATGTGAAATAAATCGCTTGCTTGCAAGATTTTACGACAGAATGTATACTGCATGTGCACTTCTGATTGAACTTCTGGAACTTAATCAACAGAATCTCACAAATAACCCTAGTCTCGGCGTTAAAGAGCAAGGAGTGGGAGTGGGAGGGCAGCAGCGGCAGCCGCAGCGGCAGAGGGAGCAGTGGAGGTGAAACATGAGCATGTGAAAGCAATTACAGCAGCAGGCTGGAGCTGTTAGCCTGAATGTGGGCTAGAAGCGCTGCCGGCTCAGGCTGTCTCTCCATCCCTATCCCATCGCCAAGTTGTCCGCCGGCCAAGCCACTTCCCCACAACTCTGCTGGCCTAAAAATCAAGAGGCCCTGCATAGGCAGGCGTGGTCCCTGCTCCAGCTCCACTCACACTGTAGACTAGACCCTTTTAGGAAAAAACTATATCCCCTTGTTTCCAACTATGATCTATTCACTCACACCCTGGGAGGACTAGGAGGGAGGGAGAGAGGGAGGGAGGGAAGGAAAAAAGGAGGGAAGGAGAGAGCGCTAATGTGGAGCATGCATCAGTGAAGCTGGGAGGGGTCAGGGCAGGGGTTATTGATATTGTTCAACTGAGGAGACCTCTGGAAGGCATAAATAGCTGAGGGAAGCGTTCAGGTCTCGCAGTCCCTCCTCAAGACAGCCCAGGCACAAGTTTCACTCCTCAACTTCAACGATAACCACATCTGTATCTGCAAACTCAGTAAGTACCCACTCCTCTGTCGTCTCAAGCACTGCCTTACTGAATGTCAAATGGACCTTTGTGTAGAGCGGATCTGACAAGCATGCGTGCAATGAGTACTGTAGGTGTTATGTGTGGAAAGCAAAAGCTATTTGTCACTCATCTAAATGTTGTGAACAAGTGTTCTATGAATGCATGATGATCCTAATGGCATAAGCTTATTTATATTCATGAATGCGTACACATGTGAATTGTCAGACTTAATGTCGCCGCTGTTACATTCCTAGGCTTTCATTGTCAGTAGGTTAGCTGTGAATGTTCATACTCATGTAGCCTAATGCCTACAGGTACATTTCAAACGCAATAATAATGAATGAAGACGAATTATCGTGTATAGACTGCAAACACCTTAGAATTCTATCAGTGCAGATATTAATATAAACATCTACATTGATGTCAAGCCTGCATCTGACCTGCTTCTGTTTCCCATTTCACTTTCACACTCATTGTTGCACTGTGTTTAGGCTAAGCGAGTGTTTGAGTCTGGAACTGTGGAAATGTTTTAAGGCCAAAATTCTTTCCTCATCAGTCATATGGACCACGTACTTTAAACCAACACAGAAGGAATATGGTTGGTTGCCCAGTCAAGTGGTGCAGAACCTGAAATGCCCCTCCTTCCCCTATCTCTTTTCCAGCTCAGTAACAAGCATGGAAAGAGACATGAACGTGAGCAGCACTAGCAGTGTGGTGCACTGGCTAGCCAGCCTGACCCTAACCCTGCTTGGGAGTGTCCACCCCATGCCTGTGACCATAGACCCGGTGTGCACGGCAGACACCACTGCCAAGTACAGCCTGACATTTACAGGGATGTGGAGCCAAACCTCCTTCCCTAAGCAGTACCCAATCTACCGCCCCCCTGCCCAGTGGTCCCCTCTCATTGGTAAGTGAAATACTTTTTGGGCGGCAGGCAACCTAGCAGTTAAGAGCGTTGGGCTAGTAACCGAAAGGTTGCTGGTTCGAATCCTCGAGCTGACTAGGTGAGAAATCTGTCGATGTGCCCTTGAGCAAAGCATTTAACCCTAATTGATATTTTAAGTCGCTTTGGATAAAAGCGTCTGCTTAATGACAAAAAATATATAAAATAAAATGTACTGTTATTAGCCTGTGATCTGACTCCCTTTGTTAATACTGTAATAGTAATCCTATACTGTAGATTCCTATATTCATGTATAAAACATAGACATCTGGTAAATGTATGGTAGTAGACGTGCATTGCAGATTTCCAGATTTTCCCTATAATTTAAAACTCTTTGAGCACCTGGAAAAGCGGTATATGCATCCAATCCATTATTATTAGTTTACAGTGTGCCTGAAAAGCAGACATTTTAAATACATTCTGAGCTGCTAGTTAAGAGCTACACAAACTGGGGGAAACAATCCATGTAATATGTGCAATTCTTCCATTCAAGGGGTGACCCACAGTTCAGACTATCATATTTGGCAGCGGAATGAGTTTGCAAGCAACGGGGTGAGGGAGTTCTCTGAGAAGGGTGAGGCCTGGACTCTGATGAAGGAGGTGGAGGCGGCTGGGGAACGCATCCAGAGTGTCTACGGACTGTTCTCTGCTCCGGCCTTGGTTGGGGGAACGGGCCAGATGACCTCAGAGTTCGAGGTCTTTGCAAGGCACTCTTTTGTAAGTTTCTCAATCTTCACAGAGCATTCAATATCTATCTAAAATACCTCTCTCAATGTCCATCTATCTAATATACCTCTCTCAATGTCCATCTATCTAATATACCTCTCTCAATGTCCATCTATCTAATATACCTCTCTCAATGTCCATCTATCTAAAATACCTCTCTCAATGTCCATCTATCTAATATACCTCTCTCAATGTCCATCTATCTAATATACCTCTCTCAATGTCCATCTATCTAATATACCTCTCTCAATGTCCATCTATCTAATATACCTCTCTCAATGTCCATCTATCTAATATACCTCTCTCAATGTCCATCTATCTAAAATACCTCTCTCAATGTCCATCTATCTAATATACCTCTCTCAATGTCCATCTATCTAATATACCTCTCTCAATGTCCATCTATCTAATATACCTCTCTCAATGTCCATCTATCTAATATACCTCTCTCAATGTCCATCTATCTAATATACCTCTCTCAATGTCCATCTATCTAATATACCTCTCTCAATGTCCATCTATCTAATATACCTCTCTCAATGTCCATCTATCTAATATACCTCTCTCAATGTCCATCTATCTAATATACCTCTCTCAATGTCCATCTATCTAATATACCTCTATCAATGTCCATCTATCTAATATACCTCTCTCAATGTCCATCTATCTAATATACCTCTCTCAATGTCCATCTATCTAATATACCTCTCTCAATGTCCATCTATCTAATATACCTCTCTCAATGTCCATCTATCTAATATACCTCTCTCAATGTCCATCTATCTAATATACCTCTCTCAATGTCCATCTATCTAATATACCTCTCTCAATGTCCATCTATCTAATATACCTCTCTGAATGTGCACCTATTTACTTGAAAAAAACCTTTTATATTAAAAGTTGGTACAGGGTTTAGAATATGTGGTGTAGGTTTTACATAGTAATCTCTCTATGACAATATACTTGATTTCTGGCGTAGTCTCGAAGAGACTGAAGATCTCGTACAACGCTGTATACTACTCCCTTCACAGAACAGCGCAAACTGGCTCTAACCAGAATAGAAAGAGGTGTGGGAGGCCCCGGTGCACAACTGAGCAAGACGACACGTACATTAGAGTGTCTAGTTTGAGAAACAGACGCCTCACAAGTCCTCAACTGGCAGCTTCATTAAATAGAACCCGCAAAACACCAGTCTCAAAGTCAACAGTGAAGAGGCGACTCCGGGATGCTGGCATTCTAGGCAGAGTTGCAAAGAAAAAGCCATATCTCAGACTGGCCAATAAAAATAAAAGATTAAGATGGACAAAAGAACACAGACACTGGAGAGAGGAACTCTGCCTAGAAGGCCAGCATCTTGTCCTCTTGCTCAGTTGTGCACCGGGGCCTCCTACTCATCTTTCTATTCTGGTTAGAGACAGTTTGAGCTGTTCTGTGAAGGGAGTAGTACACAGTGTTGTACGAGATCGTCAGTTTCTTGGCAATTTCTCGCATGGAATAGCCTTAATTTCTCAGAACAAGAATAGACTGACAAGTTTCAGAAAAAGGTTATTTGTTTCTGGCCATTTTGAGCCTGTAATCGAACCCACAAATGCTGATGCTCCAGATACTCAACTAGTCTAAAGAAGGCCAGTTTTATTGCTTCTTTAATCAGAACAACACTTTTCAGCTGTGCTAAGATAATTGCAAAAGGGTTTTCTAATGATCAATTAGCCTTTTAAAATGATGAACTTGGATTAGCTAACACAACGTGCCATTGGAAAACAGGAGTGATGGTTGCTGATAATGGGCCTCTGTACGCCTATGTAGATATTCCATTAAAACATCTGCTGTTTCTAGCTACAATAGTCATTTACAACATTAACAATGTCTACACTGTTTTTCGGATAAATTTGATGTTATTTTAATGGACAAAAAAATTAGATTTTTTTTCAAAAACAAGGACATTTCTAAGTGACCCCAAAATTTTGAACGGTATTGTACATATATGTTTTTACACAACATTCAGGGACCAGCATTTGGGACCAGTTTCTTATTATTGGCCTCGGGGTATTCAATAAAAGATGTCAGCAAAAAAAATTATTCTTACTGTTGGAAGTCTCTGTTGGAACTGTAGTTGAGGAAAGCTCTGTAAAGATGAGAGTACGGAATAATGAAGAGCAGATTAAGACCGCTGATCCTTTGAGTGTCTGCACTAAATTTGAGTTTACTGTTAGACGGACTCCTAGAAACATCCACACATAACCCATCCTACTTCCCCCTCTCTCTACAGCTATCCTTCATAGTGCGGATAGTTCCCAGCCCAGACTGGTTCCTGGGAGTGGACAGCTTTGACCTGTGTGAGGGAGACCAGTGGAAGGAGAGTGTCACACTGGAGCTGTACCCCTACGATGCAGGCACTGACAGTGGCTTCACCTTCTCCTCTCCCAACTTTGAGACCATTCCTCAGGACAAAGTCACACAGGTACATCTAAAAGAGCCCATGGTTGATCATCATGTCCATGCTGTAGGTAACTGATGATGCTATATCAACTTCGGTAATCAATACCAGAAGTGCTGTTGACAACACAACTTGATTTTGTCCTTTCCAGATAACGTCATCTTCTCCAAGCCATCCTGCCAACTCTTTCTATTATCCCCGTCTGAAGAATCTGCCACCCATGGGCAAGGTCACCCTCACAAAGACCAAGAACAACCAGATCTTCAGCATACCCATGGAGCCCACCCAGTTCAACCAGACTGGCAATGAGATTGGCAATGAGATTGAGGACTCTCTCATAAGTAAGCAAGAAACATTTAAGAAACAAATACAGTGAACTAATATTTATCGCTTGCTATCCTGCAATCCTACCTCTCTTATAGAAAAAAACTTGATCAATTATTGTTTTTAACGTAATCATCATCTTATGAACCAAGATTTATTCAATTTAACCCCATTAAAATGAAAGAAGAGAGCAAAGAATTGGCACTGGCCATCTGGCAAAACATAAAGAGTAAAGTAAAGCCTTGCGGTAATCGGATCCGTTGTGCGCCAGCATTGAGTTGGAGTCAGCAAGAGCTGTTCCTCTGTGCCCATGGCAACCAGGCAACACACAGGATAAAGGAGGTCAAAGGCATTGGACATTTCCTGCCTCTCAGCACTGATGTCAAGTAGTCCAGCCTTGCTTTTATTTCCACGTTACATCCTCCTGCTTCTCTAATTCTCCCAAAAAATAACCTCAATCTGTGATAGATATCAACATTTTACTGGCTCATAACATGGGGGGGAGGGGGGAGGGGGGCTAGGCAAACCACAGGATGTTTAAAACATACAAAGTCAAGTTTCTGTAATTTAATTATTCAATAAAAGTTCATCCAGATTTAGCAACCGTAGCCAGGAATGTACCGCTACGAGCTTTGGATATATAAAAACATTTATTTTAAAGAATTTCCTTACATTGGGATTTACTTTGGCATACATACGAAATACATTTGGTTACCCTGTATATTCTATACAATCATAAAATGTCCTGTTTCCTACAGTATTACAGCTATATTTGACATAGCACTTGGAAATATTCTATAACAATTTTTTCTGATTGAGCAAATTAACTTGATTAATAAATCAAGTCTTCCCCTTTCGTATGAAATGGTGTTGGGTGGCTTAGCTAAATCAGTCATTTTAACCTATGCCTGAAGGCTTATCCTTATCCTTGTGTGGCATGTTATAACTCCAGCAGACCACCACGCACACACACACACAGAGGGGCCCTAGAGCCTAGCTAGAGAAAGGGTCACTGAAATCATATCAACCCCTACTGCTGCACGCGCATGTGTTACAGGTCTCTGGTCTCTTGCAATTCAAGTGTTCTATGGATTGCTAAAATAATGTCTTAATGCATATTACTAACAGAGTATATCTGGTGTCCTTCCCACTAGATTCCACCCCTCTAGACTGTGAGGTGTCTGCATGGTCACCCTGGGGCCTGTGCAAAGGCAAATGCGGAGACTCAGGCGTGCGCCACAGAACTCGCTACATTCACCTACAACCAGCAAACAATGGGGTAGTCTGCCCCCCACTGGAAGAGGAGAACAAATGTATCCCTGATAACTGCTTATGACTGGCCGGCAAGAGTACGAAACAGAAAAGAAGAGGCCATGCAAGACGACAAAGAGTACGAAAGATGCGTCCGTCATCTCCACTGGAGAAGCCCAAGCTGTAGAAATTGACCCTTTTCTCGCTGGGCTTCCTAGCCTATTCACTGGGAACAGTGGAGGCTGGTGAGGAGAGGACGGTTCAAAGTAATGGCTGGAATGGAATAGATGGAACAGTATCTAACCATTAGAAACAAGTGTAATACCATTCCATTCCAGCCATTACTATGAGCCCGTACTTCAATTTAAAGTGGCACCAGCCACCACTGACTGGGAAAGATTTATAAATGGGTCACAGACATGCAATTATTGTGAAGCCTGAGGAGTGAAGAGGTTGTCTAGAAACTTTGCCCTTAGTTCTTCCTTGTGATTAATGTTTCCCTATGTCATTGGGTTTTCTGCGGTAGCTAGCCATGAGTCTGAAAAATCATTCTTAAATTCAAATCTGGACCTGGAAGCCAGTTACACTGTTTTTTTCTTCTTCTTCATTCCTCCCCTCTAATCCAGGACTGATTTAGACCTGGGACACCAGGTGGGGCCAACTAATTATCAGGTAGAACAGAAAACCAGCAATACTTCAGACCTTGCAGGGTAAGATTTGAACACCCCTGTTACAGATGATCAGCAGTGTTGGAAAAAGTACCCAATCATCATACTTGAGTAAAAGTATAGAACGTCACTTAAGTAAAAGTGAAAGTCACCCAGTAAAATTTTACTTGAGTAAAAGTCGGCACCATGTTCTTGTTTTTAGCCAGGGGCAAACTCCAACACTCAGACATTATTTACAGACAGCCAGGGGCAAACTCCAACACTCAGACATTATTTACAGACAGCCAGGGGCAAACTCCAACACTCAGACATTATTTACAGACAGCCAGGGGCAAACTCCAACACTCAGACATTATTTACAGACAGCCAGGGGCAAACTCCAACACTCAGACATTATTTACAGACAGCCAGGGGCAAACTCCAACACTCAGACATTATTTACAGACAGCCAGGGGCAAACTCCAACACTCAGACATTATTTACAGACAGCCAGGGGCAAACTCCAACACTCAGACATTATTTACAGACAGCCAGGGGCAAACTCCAACACTCAGACATTATTTACAGACAGCCAGGGGCAAACTCCAACACTCAGACATTATTTACAGACAGCCAGGGGCAAACTCCAACACTCAGACATTATTTACAGACAGCCAGGGGCAAACTCCAACACTCAGACATTATTTACAGACAGCCAGGGGCAAACTCCAACACTCAGACATTATTTACAGACAGCCAGGGGCAAACTCCAACACTCAGACATTATTTACAGACAGCCAGGGGCAAACTCCAACACTCAGACATTATTTACAGACAGCCAGGGGCAAACTCCAACACTCAGACATTATTTACAGACAGCCAGGGGCAAACTCCAACACTCAGACATTATTTACAGACAGCCAGGGGCAAACTCCAACACTCAGACATTATTTACAGACAGCCAGGGGCAAACTCCAACACTCAGACATTATTTACAGACAGCCAGGGGCAAACTCCAACACTCAGACATTATTTACAGACAGCCAGGGGCAAACTCCAACACTCAGACATTATTTACAGACAGCCAGGGGCAAACTCCAACACTCAGACATTATTTACAGACAGCCAGGGGCAAACTCCAACACTCAGACATTATTTACAGACAGCCAGGGGCAAACTCCAACACTCAGACATTATTTACAGACAGCCAGGGGCAAACTCCAACACTCAGACATTATTTACAGACAGCCAGGGGCAAACTCCAACACTCAGACATTATTTACAGACAGCCAGGGGCAAACTCCAACACTCAGACATTATTTACAGACAGCCAGGGGCAAACTCCAACACTCAGACATTATTTACAGACAGCCAGGGGCAAACTCCAACACTCAGACATTATTTACAGACAGCCAGGGGCAAACTCCAACACTCAGACATTATTTACAGACAGCCAGGGGCAAACTCCAACACTCAGACATTATTTACAGACAGCCAGGGGCAAACTCCAACACTCAGACATTATTTACAGACAGCCAGGGGCAAACTCCAACACTCAGACATTATTTACAGACAGCCAGGGGCAAACTCCAACACTCAGACATTATTTACAGACAGCCAGGGGCAAACTCCAACACTCAGACATTATTTACAGACAGCCAGGGGCAAACTCCAACACTCAGACATTATTTACAGACAGCCAGGGGCAAACTCCAACACTCAGACATTATTTACAGACAGCCAGGGGCAAACTCCAACACTCAGACATTATTTACAGACAGCCAGGGGCAAACTCCAACATTCAGACATTATTTACAGACAGCCAGGGGCAAACTCCAACACTCAGACATTATTTACAGACAGCCAGGGGCAAACTCCAACACTCAGACATTATTTACAGACAGCCAGGGGCAAACTCCAACACTCAGACATTATTTACAAAAGATGCATTTGTGTTTAGTGAGTCCGCCAGAACATTGGCAGTAGGGATGACCACGTGTTCTCTTGATATGTGTGTGAATTTCACAATTTTCCTGTTCTGCTAATCATTCAAAATGTAAGGAGTACTTTGGGTTGTCAGGGAAAATGTATGGAATTAAAAGTACAATATTTTCTTTAGGAATGTAGTGAAGTTAAAGTAAAAGTTGTCAAAAATATAAATAGTTAAGTAAAGTACAGACACCCCCAAAAACCTACAACAATTTCTCCAGTACTTTAAAGTATTTTTACTGAAGTACTTTACACCACTGACGATATGGCAGTCAACCCCAAAACCTCATAGAAGGCTCCATTACTTACAATAGACCAGATGTGTGTTTACAGATAAAGCACTCTTTTCCATGATGATCTCTACTACAGAGAATATATTTATTTACAGGGTTTGGACCTGTACTGTACAGTATCAAGCAGTAGAAATCTCACACTCGATCGTGCTATTGAGATATTGTCAAAATCAGAGAGAAATGGCAAAATGGGTACTTTTCTGAGAAAATGTACCTCCTTCTAAAAAACAGTACACCGAATTTTGTTGATGTTTGTCTGTCTGTATGTATGTTCTTTGTAAGTCCAATAAACTGTAAATACATGTAAGTTGATTGCAATTTTATTTTTAATTGATGTAAAGCAACAATATTTCATACAATCAACAAAATACATCATGCTACACAACAGCATACACCACAGCATAAAATAGGCCTACAAAACACAACGATCTCAAAGGAGTGTCCCTGTCATTAAAATCTTTGTTACTCATTGATGTTGTTTGCTATCTATGCCAAAGCTTTCATTAGTCATACCTGACATACTTCATCATGCCATGTCGCAGGATAAGATATAACAAACTGTCTTTCAAAGTAGTACAAATGAGCTCTTCCCTAGAAAACCCCTAAGCTACCGAAAACCTGAGAAATAGACTGACTCTGAAAAATTCCAAGAAATAGCAATCATTGCCTACATCTGGGCCATTGGTGCCTTTCGCTTCATATATTTCTGCTTGTTTCTCAAGTGTTGGTCTTATTTCAAACCAATGACAAATGATGGAAAATTACTGGGAAAAGTAACAGGAAAAATAGACAGATTCTTGGCTTTTGATGTAGAAGGACAGTCTTTGCAGATACTATGCGAGTACAATCTTAGGGGAAAAAGGTGCTATCGAGAACCTAAAAGGGTTCTTCAGCTGTCCCCATAGGAAAACCCTTTGAAGAGCTCCTTTTGGTTCCAGGTAGAACCCATTTGGTTCCAGGTAGAACCCTTTTTGGTTCCATGTAGAACACTTTCCACAGAGGATTCTACATGGAACCCTAAAGGGTTTTCCTATGGGGACAGCTGAAGAACCCTTTTGGGAACCATTTTTTCTAAGAGTGTAGGTTTCATGATGGTACAGTGCACACTAGTTAATAAGTGAACAATCTCATGTTTCTTTATCAGTACATGTGGGCTTCTACTACTGGTCAGGCTTATCAGTTTCTCTGCTGACCTTGGGTACCCACTCAGACGCAGTTTGGATGGCCGGTCGCAGCAACAGCAGGTGTCAGTTCCTCACACCAGAGTTGTCGCCTGCACACTAGCAACCATAAGGCTCATTATACTCCTTTAACTTTGTCACATACTGCGTGTGAAAATGAATGTGAGGGGCATTGGGCTGTGGGTGCTGTGTTACCTGGCACTGATGGCTGCTATGTACTTTGATCTGGGTGAATATTAGCAAAAGTGCCTCATCAAGGAAATTCCAGGTAACATGCTGATCACAGGTCAGTTCTATGGGCAGGTGGAGAGGAGGACATTGTTCTGCATGGTTGATAGGTGAGTTCTATGGGCAGGTGGTTTAAAAAGTTCAATGGATTAGCAGAGATCATGATGAAGTCAACCATTTAAAAAGTTCAATGGATTAGCAGAGATCATGATGAAGTCAACCATTTAAAAAGTTCAATGGATTAGCAGAGATCATGATGAAGTCAACCAATTAAAAAGTTAAATGAGTTAGCAGAGATCATGATGAAGTCAACCATTTAAAAAGTTCAATGGATTAGCAGAGATCATGATGAAGTCAACCATTTAAAAAGTTCAATGAGTTAGCAGAGATCATGATGAAGTCAACCATTTAAAAAGTTCAATGAGTTAGCAGAGATCATGATGAAGTCAACCAATTAAAAAGTTCAATGGATTAGCAGAGATCATGATGAAGTCAACCAATTAAAAAGTTCAATGGGTTAGCAGAGATCATGATGAAGTCAACCAATTAAAAAGTTCAATGGATTAGCAGAGATCATGATGAAGTCAACCAATTAAAAAGTTCATTGGGTTAGCAGAGATCATGATAAAGTCAACCAATTAAAAAGTTAATTGGGTTAGCAGAGATCATGATAAAGTCAACCAATTAAAAAGTTAATTGGGTTAGCAGAGATCATGATAAAGTCAACCAATTAAAAAGTTCATTGGGTTAGCAGAGATCATGATAAAGTCAACCAATTAAAAAGTTAATTGGGTTAGCAGAGATCATGATAAAGTCAACCATTTAAAAAGTTCAATGGATTAGCAGAGATCATGATGAAGTCAACCAATTAAAAAGTTCATTGGGTTAGCAGAGATCATGATAAAGTCAACCAATAAAAAAGTTAATTGGGTTAGCAGAGATCATGATAAAGTCAACCAGGAGGCATATGGCATTTGTTTGATATTCTATTACATTTTTAATTTAACCTTTATTTAACTAGGCAAGTCAGTAGTATTCTAGTAGTATTTGCACGCTTAATTTGCAAAATCATCTCTACTTTTTCTGTAATAATGGCTTACTCCAAAGCAATTTTAAGCACATTAGATTAATAAAACATGTGGAATATCAGCTGTCTGTGTTGTGTTTTTCTCAGGTAATTTTCTTTTGGAGTATTGGGAAAAAGAACCCTAACTCCCCTCCTCTTGGCCTCACTATCACTGTGATCCAGACCACCATGTCATTTTTATTTTCCTTCTAGATATTAATTTAAAAAACATATTACAGATTTGGAAAATTCTAATTCACATCCCACGCTTCTGGCCCACATTGGTTGTGCATGCAGTCCAACTCAAATCTAAGGTTTTCCATTTTCGCCGGTGACAGGCTTGTGAGTTCCTCCACACCATGCACTGCGTCTGCTGGACTGTGTTGCTCCACAACCATATCTGAATATTGTTCTGATATTTCCAATGCAGAGGATTCATTTTGATGTTGACCCCAGTGCTGAGGCACAAAGACAAAGCTCAGACCATGGAGTACAACTTGAACCCCCTAAGAGACCAGATGCTAAACATCAACACAAGGAAATAATCAAACACACTTTGTTATGAAAAGGGTCATTTTCCAAATGTCTAGTTTCAGAAAAAAGCTGACTATTATTTTGATCAGAACTAGGCCTATAGTACAATACATGAAAACAACAAATATTGTGTTGCGCTACTAGGCCTGTCCTTTTAACAGTCTAGAATGAACTATTCACCAGTCCTTTTATTCATATTCACAGGAACTAGATGAGACGTTTTGCCAGATCAGTGAAGAAACCAATGGGAAAGTTTTGTGGTGGGCTGTTGTGTAGACTTCCATTCAACTATCAGTTGGATTTTGGCAAATCAAAAGACTGAAAGACTTCCTGATTGCAAAGAAGTTGGTTTGATAAGAACTTTAAAGCAGGAATGATGTCTTGCAGTACAATGCAAAGTGGCCACTAGAGTCAACTGCTATTCCAAACTAGACTAAGATCAGTGCTGAGGAGGCATCTACTTTACTGTACATCCTTCTACAGACAATGTATGAATTCATAAAATGTGTTTGTTTCATCTTACACAACTATCCCAAGTTGTTTTCTCCAATGAACGCACCAAAATGTAAATAATGACGTAGCCAGCCAATCAGAAAGCGATCTGACATGCAAACAAACCGAAAATCAGAAGGTAGCCGGGCTAGTTAATTGCTACAGTTGCTAAAGCCAGAAAACGACACGGAAAGTTTTGTGAGTTTGCTAACTAGTTCCATCATGTAAGTCAGATGTGGACCTTTCTTCAGTAAAATATAATTTACTTTTTAGTAGATACCTGTTTCTGGGGCAGCTAAGTAAGAAAAGCTACTGTAGCTAGCTATTTGGGGGGGGGGGGGGGGGGGGGGGCGTTAACACGCAAGCTAACGTTAGCTAGCTAGCTAGTTCGTCTTTATAGTCCAAATTGGTAGCCATCAATCTATTTTGGCTGATCTCTGCGACTTAAAAGCAAGAAGATAGAATGTCTGAATTTATAACTATGTCGTAGTTTTATGTTATTTTTGTACTATCTAACATTGGCTAACGTTAATCTCTTAGCTATAGAAAATGTCTTACTGGATCTGCTGTAACTCCTGCTTCAACCTCCCGGGTCCTGACCGCAAACTAGCTGTTACCACCTGTGGTCATGTCATCTGCAACGTGTGTTTTCAGAAAGGTAGCAAGTTTTGTCTGTCTATTTAATTGTGCCAATGTACCCTGTTATGTATCTTTAAATTAATTACGTTCAACATATCATACTACCTTACGTATGATGCTATATGATAAAATATATGTTCCTCCATGAAGCTCAGCCTACTTGTCGGTTTGCAGCAATTCTGTCTTTTTTAGAATACACAGGCTAAACTTGAACACACGGACCTCTGCTGGTCGTTGTCTGATGTTACAGAAACAATTTGGCCGCACAAAAAACCGTCATGCAGTTTGAAAGCATAATTCTGTATAAAATATTGTGCTTGTTCCAATAACCACATTGTACATTTTCTTTCAGCCAATCAAGGGGAGTGCATGATATGTAACGCAAAATGTCAAGTTACTCCTCTCTCAGACAAAGTAAGCAGTGATACAGTATCTTATAGATGTGATTATCTGGCGAGGCTCACAAAGAAATCTATTTGATAACCTAAACTTTACAATCTTTACTTTCACAGAGTAGTGCAGAAGTAAAGGCCCTCTTCTCTGACATCAATTCTGTAGCAACCAAACACTTAACAGAGATAAGCAAGGTATTTCTCTTGATGCTCATAATAGGATAGGCACATAAGATATTAGCCTATTTATAGTGATCATTTTAACCACCTCAAGGTTGTACTGCATGTATAAAAACAACATATGTATCTACTCTTTTAGGTGTTACTATTCCAGGCAAGGCACCAAAAGAGGTTGTTGGCGCATTCCCAGCAGAGGGTGAGGCTGGAGGACATTTAGTTGTACCTCTACTACTATTTAATAATACCAAAGAGTTTAATGGTAGCCTCTCTCTTCTGGTGTTATAATCTGAAACATCTGTGCTCCTTATTTTTCAACCCGTTTAGAATGAAAAGTTAGAAGAAGTTTTACTCAAGATGAAGCAAGAAATGCAGCAAATGTCCAAGTAAGAATGTAAATCATTAGACATCACATAGCAGAATTCACTACCACATATTAACGACTGCTTAGTGTGACTTTAACATTCTTATATTTACCAGGAAAATTACAGAGCAGAATGCCTATATTGCCAAGCTGGAGAGCACTCGTCAGCATCAAAGGTATCAATATCTTTATGTGTGTTACTGCTTTCTACTCACCAGGTGTCACTATTGTCATCTTTGTTTTTCAAACATGAGACCATGGAGGGGACTCATTTGTTATCAACATATTTTTTATTCAGACCAACTCTTAATGACCATGGTTGGAGATTAATCACATTCCTCTCTCTCTCTTTGTACAGTGCAAAAGCAGCTTCTACATCACAGCTGAACCGTAGTTCTCACAATGCTCGTTCACATCAAATCAAATCAGATCAAATGCAGATACCATTCAACTCACCCATGTCCCTCTCTCGCTTCTCATCTACTACAAGTCTGTAAGTATTACATCTTAGGAAATCTGCATTAGGCCTACACATATCAAAAAAATGTGAACCCTTAAGTTAAAGGTTACAAATATTTAGCCTAAATGAACATAGATGCCAGTACATAGTATATATCCAGGAACAAGCTAATGTATCGTGTAACTGTTTTCTGATGGTTTGACATAAAATATGACATGACGTGCTGCGTTCTGCGGTCGTCCTGACCCGGTTTGATTTATAGTCAGCATGCTGTAGACTAGTCTAGCTGACAGACAGAGCATGTGTCTGTCTACTGGGCTCTCTGTGGGGCCCTTTGCTCCAGACCTCTATCACAACAGCCCTGAGCTGCAGGGGAGAAAGGGGATCCTCCAATGTAAACTGTGTATATCCTGACTTCATTCACCCTAGCTGCTGTTTGGCTTTGCCCTGCAGTACCACACCAGTCTCACCTGAATAAGCTGGGCAGGCTTGTGAACACTATGTCTGAGTGAGCATTTCCATAATCTTTCTTCCCGGGTTCTATGAGAATGAAATGTGACATGTCATGTTATGTGATTTCCCCTCAGGGCAGAAAACATGGAGGTGGATAACAGAGGTCTGTTTAGGAAAGTATGTGAACCTTTTCAATTGACCAAATATGGTTAAAATCAGAGACAAATATTTTGATTATTTGTATCTAAATATGTCTCCGGTTCATATTAATAGTATACTTATTTCGTTTTGAGAGTGAATACTAGCCATGTATACCCTGACGCCAAATCATTCTTTGATGTTTAATACCAGTGATGAGGTCTACGGCAGACTGAAACTGGTTTTAATGATGGAGACGTATGTTTGTGCAAATGGAAATGTTTTTTTCTCCCTGAACAGCCGGAGCTCTCTGGAAGTGTCCAGAGGTTGTCCTTGATCAGCCCTCCACAGGACGGCCGGATGGGTATGTCTGCTACTCTACTCTGCTCTACTCACAGACAGCCAGATAGATACCTGTGGAGCTGTTCACTGCTTACGTAACAGCACAATGCTTCAATGGATTCAACTTCTGTCTGTTGTATCTGAATAAGGTTTTTCGTTCTTGTTTGTGTTTGTAGACTCGGCTATGAGTCTGGAAGCACTATATCTGAGTTTTAGCATACAATATTTAGGGTGTTGCTGAACTTGTGGTGTGTGAATTCTAAATATTGCATCTTTAGGTACCGTCCCCCATCGATCGACCAATCAGAACACCCTAGTCAACCACTCAGCTCGCTCGGCCACTGTCAGGTCTAACTTGTTATACTCACGTCATTATCATAACTTAATCATTTATACACCAATGTGCCATGACACAATAAATTAACTTTGATGCCTTGCCTTCTGTCCTCCCAGCCGCCTGGCGGAGTTGCAGATGACCCCTAACTTGCCGTATCGTAGGAACACAGGGTGGGAGACGCCCGTGTTCAAGCCCCCGTCAGCCTACAGACACTCCTCCATGTCTTCTCTGGTCATGTCCTCTCTGGGGGTCACCTGCCCTCCACCGTAACACCGCCAAAAGCCAGCCATCACTACGGCACAAGGAGACGTCTCTGATCCACTTCAATGCCCTCCACGAGTGACTTAGCTAGAGTATCAAATCACCTGGCAATGGTTGAACTGTCCACCATGGAGAGATGAGCTGTGGAATAGGAAGTGTTGTTCAGAAATTGAGCCCCCTTCACACAGGGTTAAGAAGAGTTTGGAAGCTGTGGTCTGTTGGTTGTGTGTGCAGTGTAGCGTGTATATTGTCATTGTAATGGATTACATACAGTATTACAGTATTACTTGTCACAGTAACAAATAAAATTTAACAAACCAATCAAATTGATCTCTCAATAATTAATTGACCAATAAGACACTGAAATCACAAAACCTGTACTGTAACCTCTGTACCACTGAGTCATTAATCATTAACAAACCACTCATCTGATTGGCATGTTTAGAGGTTGTGATTTGCAGTACAATTAGTTAACACCCACAGTGAGTCCCAGACAATGCCAAGCGTTCCATTGGCCTCCAGCATGACTCACCCAGGACAGGACCAGCTCTACTCTCTTCTCTGCTGTCTCTGGGGGGCCTGCTGCTGCCTGCCTGTCCCTCCGAGGCATTTTCAAGGTCAACTAATCACAAAGGCACCGTGTGAAGAGGTGTGGGCAACATAATTGTGTTATTTCTTCAAATAGCTTGTCTAACATGGCAGATATGACACATGATTAGAACAACCTCCATGGCCTCTTGATTGCTTCGAGCCCCAAGGGCAGGAAATTACTTCTTACAAGCACAGGTTTTGGCTGTCATAACTACTTTAAGGATTTACAGACTTGCACAGGGCAAAAGCGGTGGTTTGCGTGCAAAAGTAGATTGCAGGGTGAGTGTTGGATTGGAACACCTTAGTAAGAGGGCAGTTAGACTCAGAACGCTACACTTCCCAATCCCTTCTGAATCAGCCATCTGCTACCAGTGACCTGCTACCTTTCAGGACAAAGATAGAGGAGACCTTGGAAGCACACTATGATTATTTCCTGTGGTTTCAATGTTTCCTTAACGCTTTTAACAGACATGATGACATGGAATGATGACACCCTGAAGACAGCTGTGGAGGGAGATGGGGACCGTTCATTCATTTACGTGAACTCAGGCAGCTGTGGGCCGCAAATGAAGCATGATGAAACACAGGAAGCATGGCGGGAACATGGGTCTAACCTGGCAGAACAAAGTCTCCTGCGGGCCGATGAACCAAAATGACCCTCCTTGTTTGTCTTATTAGAATTCAGCCTAAAACTATTTGTACATTACTTTAATGTACAGGTCCCTTGGCAGAACATTTCAAAGTACCACCTATTCTCAGTTTGGACATAGAGAAATATGATTAGGGAATCCCAAAAAAGTAATTATACTCTGATAACATTTCAGGGAATGGAAATTCCATTCACATTGATTTGCAGCTGACTTTCCACTCAAAATGAGTCATGCTAAATCCCTGTGTTGTGCCCCCTGTGATGAGTGCAGTGGAGCCACAAGCGGTGTTCTGCACTGTACACATACAGTGCATTCAGAAAGTATTCAGACCCCTTGACTTTTTCCACATTTTGTTAAGTTACAGCCTTATTCTAAAATTGATTAAATAATTTCCCCCCCCTCATCAATCTATACATAATACCCCATAACGATAAAGCAAAAATAGGTTTTTTTAAAAATGGTGCTAATTTATCATTTAAAAAAATGTAATAGCACATGTACATTTTTGCACATGTATACTTTTATTTTTTTTATATCACATTTACATAAGTATTCAGACCCTTTACTCAGTAGTCTGTTGAAGCACCTTTGGCAGCGACTACAGCCTTGAGTCTTCTTGGGTATGATGCTACAAGCTTGGCACACCTGTATTTACGAAGTTTCTCCCATTCTTCTCTGCAGATCCTCTCAAGCTCTGTCAAGTTGAATGGGGAGCGTTGCTGCACAGCTATTTTCAGGTCTCACCAGAGATGTTCGATCGGGTTCAAATCTTGTCCCGAAGCCACTCCTGCGTTGTCTTGGCTGTGTGCTTAGGGTTGTTGTCCTGTTGGAAGGTGAACCTTCGCCAATCCTTGACAAAGGCCCTTCTCCCCCGATTGTTCAGTTTGGCCGGGCGGACAGCTCTAGAAAGAGTCTTGGTGGTTCCAAACTTGTTCCATTTAAGAATGATGGAGGGTACGGTGTTCTTGGTGACCTTAAATGCTGCAGAATTTTTTTGGTACCCTTCCCCAGATCTGTGCCTCGACACAATCCTGTCTCGGAGCTCTATGGACAATTCCTTCGAGCTCATGGTGTTGTTTTTGCTGTGACATGCACTGTCAACTGTGGAACCTTTTATAGACAGTTGAGTGCCTTTCCAAATCATGTCCAATTGAATTTACCACAGGTGGACTCCAATCAAGTTGTATAAACATCTCAAGGATGATCAGTGGAAACAGGATGAACCTGAGCTCTATTTCTGTTTTCTATATTTGTTTAATTTGGTAAAATTTTCGCTTTGTCATTATGGGGTATTGTCTGTCTGATTTTTTAAACTTATTTTAATCCATTTTAGAATAAGGCTGTAACGTAACAAAATTTGGAAAAAGTCAAGGGGTCTGAATACTTTCCGAAGGCACTGTATAAACACATATAATTACATGCATATGTTGCATGGACATATGACCCCCCCAACACATGTGCATTCTCACAGGCAGATATACTTTCACCTACACACACTACCACATGCATAAATACACACACACACACACATACACACACACACACACACACACCTGGTGATCGTTAGCTCACTCAGAGGTAGAAAACAGGCTATCATGTTGGGTTAGGCAAAACCCTATCCCCTCTTGCTTCTGGGCTAAATCTGTGTGGATTTAAACCATGGGTAAACTCCTAATATGGCTTTAAATCTAAATTAGTCAAAGAGTTTTCCCTTGTGCCAAGCGAGAGCAGAAACAGAATGTATGTGCTCCCACACAGCAGGCACGGCGGAGCGTTTCATTGTAAAAACCGTCAATCTAAAGGCTGTAGGCATAGGGCCTACACATGGCTGACTACAGCTTGATGAGCCCATCACTGAATCCCCCTCATGGACACGTGTGTTTAATTTATATTCAGCTGAGATTGAACAATGCCTTAATTGTGTTGTAGAGATGCACAGAGTACATTATTCACTTCATTACGAGACATGCAATAAAGAGGAGTTGAAAACGAGTGTGTCGAAAGTGTAAGTCAGACCATAGAGTTGGATTACCAAAACGAGAGAATACAGACGTGGGCATGCTGTACCCCATTGGGCCCTGTGTAGTGGCATTTCTGACTCAAAGACAATACTGTCAAGAGTCATAATCTGGACCTGTCTAATTTGGTACCAGTTTTCAGGCCATTCCATAAACCTCACAACAAGCCCATAACACTGCCAAATTCTCTCTTTTCCACAGCACTGGCTACAGTTGCAAGATTTTACTCAACCAATCGGTTAAATAACAAAGATAAATATTAGAGCTGTAAGCATGTGACCATTACTGAGAGCAAAAGGAGAACCCAGTTGCGTAGCTTGTCGTGATGTGCCTGTCCAGACAGGTATCTTTGTATAATCTGTGTTTCCTCTGTTGCCCACAGCAACACGCGCCGTTTCGGTAGCTTTTCATGGTTGTGAATGACCACAATTTAAAAGGCATCAGGTGTGAACAGACACTATTGTATATGAGAAATGTGCATGAACTCCTGTGCTTCACTGGGATTTGGTATAATTTCCTGTTTGGGGTCCAGTGAGAGTGAAATTCAGCCCTGGGGCAAGCTGTCATTGTGTCAAAGAGAGGCAGAGAGAGAAATGTAAATCAGTGCTTTCTCTCTCTCCTGGATGGCTGCAGGGCTTACAAATGAGTCGTGCCACTTCACCAAGGAAAATAAAACAATTTCTAATGGTGGGCACAATTATTTAACACTCACAGTGTGTCCTCTCATAGAGGCATACATCTGCTTGATAAAATGAAATTACATTTAATATGCTCCAGTCTTAAATTGGATATTCTCACAAGGCATGTTGTTCTTGTCAACCACAATTTAGGTGGTTGACAGGTATAATTACAGAAAGACTTATCTCAAAAATAAATGATTCTCTTTGCCCACACTTGTTGTTCAGAATACGTTGTCTCAAGTTCTGTAGAAGAGTGATATGGTTCTTGCCTGGCTACCCATCCACACTGCTCTGTCCAAACGCCACGCCCACTAACGTTTCTTCTCAATGATGTACAGAGAAATCAGTAGAGCAGTGAATCTCAATTCAGGATGAGTCGTCAGGTAAATATGCTTCAGGCTCAGTTGTCTTCATGACACCAGCTACCTGTGATGTGAACCAGTGGTCAGTGGCTCGCACTATAATCCACTAGACTCCCATGGACAGCCTCTGATTTCAACACAACTTTTATTTTAAAAACTACTTCAGGATCGGTGGGTCCCTCACGGGACGGTTGAGCTAACGTAGGCTAATGCGATTAGCATGAGGTTGTAAGTAACAAGAACACTTCCCAGGGCATAGACATATCTGATATTGGCAAAAAGCTTAAATTCTTGTTAATCTAACTGCACTGTCCAATTTACAGTAGCTATTACAGTGAAAGAATACCATGCCATTGTTTGAGGAGAGTGCACAGTTATGAACTTGAAAGGTTATTAATAAACCAATTAGGCACTCAAACTGGACAGTTTTATCTCAATCTCTTCATTCAAAGACTCAATTATGGACACTTTACTGACAGTTGTGGCTGCTTTGCGTGATGTATTGTTGTCTCTACCTTCTTGCCCTTTGTGCTGTTGTCTGTGCCCAATAATGTTTGTACCATGTTTTGTGCTGCTACCATGTTGTTTTGCTACCATGTTGTTGTCATGTTGTGTTACTACCATGCTGTGTTGTCATGTGTTGCTGCCTTGCTAAGTTGTTGTTTTAGGTCTCTCTTTACGTAGTGTTGTGTTGTCTCTCTTGTCATGATGTGTGTTTTGTCCTATATTTATATGTTATATATATATTTTTTTAAATCCCAGCCCCCGAGGTCTTTAGCTTTTTGGTAGGCCGTCATTGTAAATAAGAATTTGTTCTTAACTTGCTTGCCTAGTTAAAAAAAGGTGAAATTAAAAAATATATATCAAAAAGGCACATTTGGGCAGTCTCGAAACACATTTTTTAACAGAAATGCAATAGTTCATTAGATCAGTCTAAAAATGTGCACATACACTGCTGTCATCTAGTGGCCAAAATCTAAATTGCGCCTGGGCTGGAATAGTACATTATGGCTTTTCTCTTGCGTTTCAAAGATGATGGTACAAAAAAAATACAAAAAAGGTTGTTTTTTTCTTTGTATTTTCTTTTACCATATCTATAATGTGTTATATTATCCTACATTAATTTCACATTTCCACAAACGTCAAAGTGTTCTTTTCAAATGGTGTCAAGTACATGCATATCCTTGCTTCAATCCCTGAGCTACAGGCAGTTAGATTAGGGTATGTCATTTTAGGTGAAAATTTAAAAAAAGGGTCTGATCCTTAAGAGGTTGTTCAAGGGAGAATTTGAATACAACTTTTGTTTAAGGGTGAATTTGAATACAACTTGTGTTTTAGGATGAATTTGAATACAGCTTTTAAGGATAAAGATCTAAATTGTGTATTTGATACATTTGGGAGAGTCGAAATAGCCTCTATGGTGGTCTATGAGTAAAAAGAGGATAAGGGTGGGGTGGTACTGGCCGGCCCACTCATGTTCTCTTAGTCACACACAGACATCCCGCATGTGAAGGGCCTTTGAAGGCCCTGACTCCAACCCATGCTTGAGTGATGTCAGCCGGGCTGTGGAAGTCCTTTCCTGTCAGACAGCTTGGCAGGATGTGTAAAGAAAGTCTGAAAGACAACCCTGAGATTAGGCTGCTTTTGTCACGGCTCCGTGGCAGACTTTAGAGGCCTTGGCCTCTTTCCCATCACAAAGATTTCCTTTCTCACTCTGCATCCCCTCTCTTCACCAGCACGGTAAACATCTGGGGGAAACCACAGCCTCTTTAGCTTTTTTGTGTGGTTTTTATTTCTCCAGTTTTAAATGGTGGTTTTGTTGTTTTGAATATCAATTTGAAAAGACGGAGGTATGCAAACAGAGGGAATTATTCTCAGCCAGATATTCACAGGTGTGTCCTTCATGGACGCCGACTTCATTCATCTGACGGTTCCTTTCAGTGAGCACCAGTAAAGACCTCTGGACACTTTTCCATCATCACAATACAGTTGGTAGTTGCACAAGTGCCCAATAATCTGGTACAAGGGTTCACACACTCTCTTTTTCAGCACTATTGATTCTTAAACATTACAATTAAAGCATGTCCACCATTAGTATTAATATATAGTGTATCACTAATATATAGTATCAATATATTAGTGATTTGGATTTAAAGCCCCCATTCACAATTATCCAAAATGTATATTTTATTGTCAATCAACAAAAGTCTTGTTTTGAAGGCTGAACTAGCGAGGCTACATACTGTCACTGAGTGTTCCAGAATGAGACAATTCTCATTGATGCCTGCTCCTCACCCTGTCATCCTCATTGAGCAGCTGTGAACTCAACACCGATGTCTGTCAACAGCACAGGTGTGTGTCATCTGCTTCAATCACTCCGCTGAGAGCTTCTCAACCCTGAGTCCGCACGCAAGACTTGTTCATCTATCATCTAGAACAAAAACACTGACAGACAGCTAAATTAGTTGCTCTGACTGCCCCTATCTTTTTAACAGCAACATGCATTTTAAATAGCACATGTACTTGTGTTTAATGATCCCTATTCCCATGTGTAAATGTTGTGTACTTAAGAGTTATTTGTTTCTAATCTCCTAATATGTGTTATATGTCTGCTCCGGCTATCTGTGGCCTGTCCCTCTAGGCTGTCTGTGGCCTGTCCCTCTAGGCTGTCTGTGGCCTGTCCCTCTTGGCTGTCTGTGGCCTGTCCCTCTAGTCCAGGCTGTCTGTGGCCTGTCCCTTTCGTCTAAGCTGTCTGTGGCCTGTCCCTCTAGGCTGTCTGTGGCCTGTCCCTCTTGGCTGTCTGTGGCCTGTCCCTCTTGGCTGTCTGTGGCCTGTCCCTCTTGGCTGTCGGCGGCCTGTCCCTCTAGTCCAGGCTGTCTGTGGCCTGTCCCTTTCGTCTAAGCTGTCTGTGGCCTGTCCCTCTAGGCTGTCTGTGGCCTGCCCCTCTTGGCTGTCTGTGGCCTGTCCCTCTTGGCTGTCGGTGGCCTGTCCCTATAGGCTGTCTGTGGCCTGTCCCTCTTGGCTGTCTGTGGCCTGTCCCTCTAGTCCAGGCTGTCTGTGGCCTGTCCCTTTCGTCTAAGCTGTCTGTGGCCTGTCCCTCTAGGCTGTCTGTGGCCTGTCCCTCTAGGCTGTCTGTGGCCTGTCCCTCTTGGCTGTCTGTGGCCTGTCCCTCTAGTCCAGGCTGTCTGTGGCCTGTCCCTTTCGTCTAAGCTGTCTGTGGCCTGTCCCTCTAGGCTGCCTGTGGCCTGTCCCTCTTGGCTGTCTGTGGCCTGTCCCTCTTGGCTGTCTGTGGCCTGTCCCTCTTGGCTGTCTGTGGCCTGTCCCTCTTGGCTGTCGGTGGCCTGTCCCTCTAGGCTGTCTGTGGCCTGTCCCTCTTGGCTGTCTGTGGCCTGTCCCTCTTGGCTGTCGGTGGCCTGTCCCTCTAGGCTGTCTGTGGCCTGTCCCTCTTGGCTGTCGGTGGCCTGTCCCTCTTGGCTGTCTGTGGCCTGTCCCTCTTGGCTGTCTGTGGCCTGTCCATCTAGGCTGTCTGTGGCCTGTCCCTCTTGGCTGTCGGTGGCCTGTCCCTCTAGGCTGTCTGTGGCCTGTCCCTCTTGGCTGTTGGTGGCCTGTCCCTCTTGGCTGTCTGTGGCCTGTCCCTCTAGGCTGTCTGTGGCCTGTCCCTCTAGGCTGTCTGTGGCATATCCCTCTTGGCTGTCTGTGGCCTGTCCCTCTTGGCTGTCTGTGGCCTGTCCCTCTAGGCTGTCTGTGGCCTGTCCATCTTGGCTGTCGGTGGCATATCCCTCTAGGCTGTCTGTGGCCTGTCCCTCTAGGCTGTCTGTGGCATGTCCCTCTAGGCTGTTTGTGGCCTGTCCCTCTTGGCTGTCTGTGGCCTGTCCCTCTTGGCTGTCGGTGGCCTGTCCCTCTAGGCTGTCTGTGGCCTGTCCCTCTTGGCTGTCGGTGGCCTGTCCCTCTAGGCTGTCTGTGGCCTGTCCCTCTTGGCTGTCTGTGGCCTGTCCCTCTAGGCTGTCTGTGGCCTGTCCCTCTAGTCCAGGCTGTCTGTGGCCTGTCCCTTTCGTCTAAGCTGTCTGTGGCCTGTCCCTCTAGGCTGTCTGTGGCCTGTCCCTCTAGGCTGTCTGTGGCCTGTCCCTCTTGGCTGTCTGTGGCCTGTCCCTCTAGTCCAGGCTGTCTGTGGCCTGTCCCTTTCGTCTAAGCTGTCTGTGGCCTGTCCCTCTAGGCTGTCTGTGGCCTGTCCCTCTTGGCTGTCTGTGGCCTGTCCCTCTTGGCTGTCTGTGGCCTATCCCTCTTTGCTGTCGGTGGCCTGTCCCTCTTGGCTGTCGGTGGCCTGTCCCTCTAGGCTGTCTGTGGCCTGTCCCTCTTGGCTGTCTGTGGCCTGTCCCTCTTGGCTGTCGGTGGCCTGTCCCTCTAGGCTGTCTGTGGCCTGTCCCTCTTGGCTGTCGGTGGCCTGTCCCTCTAGGCTGTCTGTGGCCTGTCCCTCTTGGCTGTCTGTGGCCTGTCCATCTAGGCTGTCTGTGGCCTGTCCCTCTTGGCTGTCGGTGGCCTGTCCCTCTAGGCTGTCTGTGGCCTGTCCCTCTTGGCTGTTGGTGGCCTGTCCCTCTTGGCTGTCTGTGGCCTGTCCCTCTAGGCTGTCTGTGGCCTGTCCCTCTAGGCTGTCTGTGGCCCATCCCTCTTGGCTGTCTGTGGCCTGTCCCTCTTGGCTGTCTGTGGCCTGTCCCTCTAGGCTGTCTGTGGCCTGTCCATCTTGGCTGTCGGTGGCATATCCCTCTAGGCTGTCTGTGGCCTGTCCCTCTAGGCTGTCTGTGGCCTGTCCCTCTAGGCTGTTTGTGGCCTGTCCCTCTTGGCTGTCTGTGGCCTGTCCCTCTTGGCTGTCGGTGGCCTGTCCCTCTAGGCTGTCTGTGGCCTGTCCCTCTTGGCTGTCGGTGGCCTGTCCCTCTAGGCTGTCTGTGGCCTGTCCCTCTTGGCTGTCTGTGGCCTGTCCCTCTAGGCTGTCTGTGGCCTGTCCCTCTTGGCTGTCGGTGGCCTGTCCCTCTAGGCTGTCAGTGGCCTGTCCCTCTTGGCTGTTGGTGGCCTGTCCCTCTAGGCTGTCTGTGGCCTGTCCCTCTAGGCTGTCTGTGGCATATCCCTCTTGGCTGTCTGTGGCCTGTCCCTCTTGGCTGTCTGTGGCCTGTCCCTCTAGGCTGTCTGTGGCCTGTCCCTCTTGGCTGTCGGTGGCATATCCCTCTAGGCTGTCTGTGGCCTGTCCCTCTAGGCTGTCTGTGGCCTGTCCCTCTAGGCTGTTTGTGGCCTGTCCCTCTTGGCTGTCTGTGGCCTGTCCCTCTTGGCTGTCTGTGGCCTGTCCCTCTAGGCTGTCTGTGGCCTGTCCCTCTTGGCTGTCGGTGGCATATCCCTCTAGGCTGTCGGTGGCATATCCTTCTAGGCTGTCTGTGGCCTGTCCCTCTAGGCTGTTTGTGGCCTGTCCCTCTTGGCTGTCTGTGGCCTGTTCCTCTTGGCTGTCGGTGGCCTGTCCCTCTAGGCTGTCTGTGGCCTGTCCCTCTTGGCTGTCGGTGGCCTGTCCCTCTTGGCTGTCTGTGGCCTGTCCCTCTTGGCTGTCTGTGGCCTGTCCCTCTAGGCTGTCTGTGGCCTGTCCCTCTTGGCTGTCGGTGGCCTGTCCCTCTAGGCTGTCTGTGGCCTGTCCCTCTTGGCTGTTGGTGGCCTGTCCCTCTTGGCTGTCTGTGGCCTGTCCCTCTAGGCTGTCTGTGGCCTGTCCCTCTAGGCTGTCTGTGGCATATCCCTCTTGGCTGTCTGTGGCCTGTCCCTCTTGGCTGTCTGTGGCCTGTCCCTCTAGGCTGTCTGTGGCCTGTTCATCTTGGCTGTCGGTGGCATATCCCTCTAGGCTGTCTGTGGCCTGTCCCTCTAGGCTGTCTGTGGCCTGTCCCTCTAGGCTGTTTGTGGCCTGTCCCTCTTGGCTGTCTGTGGCCTGTCCCTCTTGGCTGTCGGTGGCCTGTCCCTCTAGGCTGTCTGTGGCCTGTCCCTCTTGGCTGTCGGTGGCCTGTCCCTCTAGGCTGTCTGTGGCCTGTCCCTCTTGGCTGTCTGTGGCCTGTCCCTCTAGGCTGTCTGTGGCCTGTCCCTCTAGTCCAGGCTGTCTGTGGCCTGTCCCTTTCGTCTAAGCTGTCTGTGGCCTGTCCCTCTAGGCTGTCTGTGGCCTGTCCCTCTAGGCTGTCTGTGGCCTGTCCCTCTTGGCTGTCTGTGGCCTGTCCCTCTAGTCCAGGCTGTCTGTGGCCTGTCCCTTTCGTCTAAGCTGTCTGTGGCCTGTCCCTCTAGGCTGTCTGTGGCCTGTCCCTCTTGGCTGTCTGTGGCCTGTCCCTCTTGGCTGTCTGTGGCCTATCCCTCTTTGCTGTCGGTGGCCTGTCCCTCTTGGCTGTCGGTGGCCTGTCCCTCTAGGCTGTCTGTGGCCTGTCCCTCTTGGCTGTCTGTGGCCTGTCCCTCTTGGCTGTCGGTGGCCTGTCCCTCTAGGCTGTCTGTGGCCTGTCCCTCTTGGCTGTCGGTGGCCTGTCCCTCTAGGCTGTCTGTGGCCTGTCCCTCTTGGCTGTCTGTGGCCTGTCCATCTAGGCTGTCTGTGGCCTGTCCCTCTTGGCTGTCGGTGGCCTGTCCCTCTAGGCTGTCTGTGGCCTGTCCCTCTTGGCTGTTGGTGGCCTGTCCCTCTTGGCTGTCTGTGGCCTGTCCCTCTAGGCTGTCTGTGGCCTGTCCCTCTAGGCTGTCTGTGGCCCATCCCTCTTGGCTGTCTGTGGCCTGTCCCTCTTGGCTGTCTGTGGCCTGTCCCTCTAGGCTGTCTGTGGCCTGTCCATCTTGGCTGTCGGTGGCATATCCCTCTAGGCTGTCTGTGGCCTGTCCCTCTAGGCTGTCTGTGGCCTGTCCCTCTAGGCTGTTTGTGGCCTGTCCCTCTTGGCTGTCTGTGGCCTGTCCCTCTTGGCTGTCGGTGGCCTGTCCCTCTAGGCTGTCTGTGGCCTGTCCCTCTTGGCTGTCGGTGGCCTGTCCCTCTAGGCTGTCTGTGGCCTGTCCCTCTTGGCTGTCTGTGGCCTGTCCCTCTAGGCTGTCTGTGGCCTGTCCCTCTTGGCTGTCGGTGGCCTGTCCCTCTAGGCTGTCAGTGGCCTGTCCCTCTTGGCTGTTGGTGGCCTGTCCCTCTAGGCTGTCTGTGGCCTGTCCCTCTAGGCTGTCTGTGGCATATCCCTCTTGGCTGTCTGTGGCCTGTCCCTCTTGGCTGTCTGTGGCCTGTCCCTCTAGGCTGTCTGTGGCCTGTCCCTCTTGGCTGTCGGTGGCATATCCCTCTAGGCTGTCGGTGGCATATCCTTCTAGGCTGTCTGTGGCCTGTCCCTCTAGGCTGTTTGTGGCCTGTCCCTCTTGACTGTCTGTTGCCTGTCCCTCTTGGCTGTCTGTGGCCTGTCCCTCTTGGCTGTCTGTGGCCTGTCCCTCTAGACTATTTGTTGATGACTGATTTTATGATGTTCTCTATTATTTTTATATAACACAAGTCACTTGACATGCATGCATGAATTGTACACATAAACAGCACTATTCATTGCACAGCTTCATATAAAACACAAATTGCAAAGATTAACTACCATTTTAATGACGTTGATAAAATGATTAAAACGTTTCCATGTGACAAAAATCATATTGAACCTAAAAGACAATAGACTGTACAAGATTGCCTAAAGAAACTTTACCAATAATGTTTTGAATATCTGAATGGCACATATAAATATTTTACACTTGACACATGTTTGCTACATAGCTTACACTGTAACTATAAGACAAAATGTCATCCACTGATGAGGTACTATTTAATTAAAAAAATTACATAATGCCCAATTGCAAAGAAAAAAAATTATAATTATTGTTTATGAAATTAAATTAAAGTAGACATTGATATACAGTACCAGTCAAAAGTTTGAACACACCTACTCATTCAAGGGTTATTTATTTGTACTATTTTCTACATTGTAGAATAATAGTGAAGACATCAAAACTATTAAATAACACATATGGAATCATGTAGTAACCAACATTTTTTTCAACAAATCTAAATATATTTTATTATTGAAATTCTTCAAAGAAGCAACCCGTTGCCTTGATGACAGCTTTGCACACTCTTGGCATTCTCTCAACCAGCTTCATGAGGTAGTCACCTGGAATGCATTTCAACTAACAGGTGTGCCTTGTTAAAAGTACATTTCTGCTTTTGAGCCAATCAGTTGTGTTGTGACAAGTATTGTTGGTATACAGAAGATAGCCCTATTTGGTAAAAGACCAAGTCCATATTACAGCAAGAACAGCTCAAATAAGCAAAGAGACATGACAGTCCATCATTACTTTAACACATGAAGGTCTGTCAATATGTAACATTTCAAGAACTTTTAAAGTTTCTTCAAGTGCAGCTGCAAAAACCATCAAACGCTATGATGAAACTGGCACTCATGAGGACCACCACAGGAAAAGAAGACCCAGAGTTACCTCTGCTGCAGAGGATAAGTTCATTAGCAGAAATTGTAGCCCCAAAAAATGCTTCACAGAGTTCAAGTAACAGACACATCTTAACATCAACTGTTCAGAGGAGACTGTGTGAGTCAGGCCTTCATGGTCAAATTGCTGCAAAGAAACCACTGCTAAAGGACACCAATACGAAGAAGAGAGTTGCTTGGGCCAAGAAATATGAGCAAAGGGGCCTCCCGTGTGGCACAGTGGTCTAAGGCACTGCATCGCAGTGCTAGCTGTGCCACTAGAGATTCTGGGTTCGAGTACAGGTTCTTTTGCAGCTTGCCGCAACTCATGGGGAGGCGCACAATTGGCCCAGCGTCGTCCGGGTTAGGGAAGGGTTTGGCCGGCAGGGATGTCCTGGTCCCATCGCGCACTAGCAACTCCTGTGGCGGGCCGGGCACAGTGCACTCTGACACGGTCGCCAGGTGTACGGTGTTTCCTCAGACACATTGGTGCGGCTGGCTTCCGGGTTAAGTGGGCATTGTGTCAAGAAGCAGTGTGGCTTGGTTGGGTTGTGTTTCGGAGGACGCATGGCTCTTGACCGTCGCCTCACCCGAGTCCGTATGGGAGTTGCAGCGATGAGACAAGACTGTAAATACCAATTGGATACCACAAAATTGGGTAGAAAAAAGGGGTAAATGGATATTAGACGAGTGGAAATATGTCCTTTGGTCTGATGAGTCCAAATATGAGATTTTTGGTTCTAACAGCCGTGTCTTTGTGAGACGCAGAGTAGGTGAACGGATGATCTCTGCATGTGTGGTTCCCACCGTGAAGCATGGAGGAGGTGGTGTGATGTTGCTTTGCTGGTGACACTGTTGGTGATTAATTTAGAATTCAAGGCAACTTGACCAGCATGGCTACCACAGCAGCATTCTGCAGCGATACACCATCCCATCTGGTTTGTGCTTAGTGCGACTATCATTTGTTTTTCAACAGGACAATGACCCAACACACCTTCAGGCTGTGTAAGGGCTAATTGACCAAGAAGGAGAGTGATGGAGTGCTGCATCAGATGACCTGGTTTCCACAGTCACCCGACCTCAACCCAATTGAGATGGTTTGGGATGAGTTGGACTGCAGAGTGAAGGAAAAGCAGCCAACAAGTTCTCAGCATATGTGGGAACTCCTTCAAGAGTGTTGGAAAAGCATTCCAGGGGAAGCTGGTTGAGACTGCCAAGAGTGTGCAAAGCTGTCATCAAGGCAAAGGGGGGCTACTTTGAAGAATCTAAAATCTAAAACATATTTTGACTTGTTTAACACTCTATTGGTTACTAGATGATTCCATATGTGTTATTTATAGTTTTGATGTCTTCACTATTATTTTAAAATGTAGAAAATAGTAAACATGAAGAAAAACCCTTGAATGAGTAGGTGTGTCCAAACTTTTGACTTTTGATATACTGTGTGTGTGTGTGTGTGTGTGTGTGTATATATATATAAATATATATAAATAAAAAGTATTTGCCCCCTTTCTGATTTTCTCTATTTTTGCATATTTTCAATACTGAATCAGATTTCAAAACCTAATAGGGAACCTGAGTTTACAAATACCCCAAAAATGGACACTTATTTGATCTATTTAACAAAGTATTGCAACACTAAATTTTTTATTATTTTATTTAACTACATAAGTCAGTTAAGAACAATTTCTTATTTACAATGACAGCCTACTGGGGAACAGTGGGCTAACTGCCTTGTGCAGGGGCAGAACGACAGATTTTTACCTTGTCAGCTCAGGGTTTCGATCCAGCAACCTTTCAGGTTACTGGCCCAACGCTCTAACCAGCAGGCTACCTGCCTCCCCAAATTCACCTGTGTGAAAAATGAATTGCCCCCTTACACTTAATAACTGGTTGTGCGACCTTTACCTGCAATGACTGCCACCAAATGCTTCCTGTAGTTGTTGATCAATCTCTCATATTGCTGTGGAGGAATTTTGGCCCACTCTAGCATGCAGAACTGGTTTAACTCAGCAACATTGACGGTTTTTCAAGCATGAACTGCTCGTTTCAAGTTCTGAGACATCTCAATTGGAATTTGTCGGGACTTTGACTAGGCTATTCAAAAACTTCAAATTTGTTGCTTTTAAACCATTTTCATGTACACTTGATTGTGGTTGGTTTTCGCCGGATATAATGACACTCATCTCGTCCAAAAGGTTGATTCAAGTTTGCCAAAAAGCCCCTGGATGATCATCAAGACTCTTGGAAGAATGTTCTATGGACAGATGAGTCAAAAGTATAATTTCGTGAACGACCTGGGTCCCATTATGCCTGGCGAAAACCAAACACTGCATTCCACAGTAAGAACCTTATACCAACAGCCAAGCATGGTGGTGGTAGCGTGATAGTTTGGGATGCTTTGTTGCCACAGGGCCTGGATTGACGGTAAGGCAAGTACCTTAATATAAGGAACCGTCAATTCTGCTCTGTATCAGAGAATTCTACAGGTGAATGTTAGGCCATTCGTCTGTGAGCTGAAGCACAGCTGGGTCATGCAGCAAGACAATGATCCAAAACACACAATCAAGTCTACATGAAAATGTCCAAAAAGTTTTGAAATGGCCTAGTCAAAGTCCAGACCTAATCCCAATTGAGATGTTGTCGCAGGACTTGAAACGAGCAGTTCATGCCTGAAAACCCAGAAATGTCGCTGAGTTAAAGCAGTTCTGCATGGAAGAGTGGGACAGAATTCCTCCACAGTGACGTGAGAGACTGATCAACAACTACAGGAAGTGTTTGGTTGTGGTCATTGCAGCTAAAGGTGGTACAACCAGTTATTGAGTGTAAGGGGGCAATTACTTTTTCACACAGGGGCATTGGGTGTTGCATAACTTTGTTTATGAAATAACTAAGTCATTGTTGTGTTATTTGTTCACTCAGGTTTCCTTTATCTAACATGAGGATTTGGTTGAAGATCTGATAACATTCAGTATCAAAAATATGCAAAAGTAGAGAAAATTAGAGAGGGGGGGGGGACTTTTTCACAGAACTGTGTATATGCATTCGGAAGGTATTCAAACCCCTTGACCTTTTCCACATTTCGTTATGTTACAGCCTTATTCTAAAATGGATTAAATACATTTTTTCCCTCATCAATCTACACACAATAACCCATAATGACAAAGCGAAAACAGGTTTCTAGAAATTTTTGCAAATTTATTAAAAACAAAACACAGAAATACCTTATTTACATAAGTGTTCAGATCCTTTGATATGAGACTCTAAATTGAGCTAAGGTGCATCCGTTTTCCATTGACCATCCTTGAGATGTTTCTACAACTTGATTGGTGTCCACCTGTGGTAAATTCAATTGATTGGACATGATTTGGAAAGGCACACACCTGTCTATATAAGGTCCCACAGTTGACAGTGCATGTCAGAGCAAAAACCAAGCCATGAGGTCGAATAAATTCTCCGTAGAGCTCTGAGACAGGATTGTGTCAAGGCACAGATCTGGGGAAGGGTACCAAAAAATGTCTGCATCATTGAAGGTCCCCAAGAACACAGTGGCCTCCATCATTTTTAAATGGAAGAAGTTTGGAACCACCAAGATTATTCCTAGAGATGGCCGCCTGGCAAAACTGAGCAAACAGGGGAGAAGGGCCTTGGTAAGGGAGGTGACCAAGAACCTGATGGTCACTCTGACAGAGCTCCAGAGTTCCTCTGTGGAGATGGGATAACCTTCCAGAAGGACAACCATCTCTGCAGCATTCCACCAATCAGGCCTTTATGGTAATGGCCAGACAGAAACCACTCCTCAGTAAAAGGCACATGACAGCCCGCTTGGAGTTTGCCAACAGGCACTTAAAGGACTCTCAGACCATGAGAAACAAGATTCTCTGGTCTGATGAAACCAAGATTGAACTCTTTAGCCTGAATCCCAAGTGTCACGTTTGGAGGAAACCTGGCACCATCCCTACTGTGAAGCACGGTGGTGGCAGCACCATGCTGTGGGGATGTTTTTCAGCGGCAGGGACTGGAAGACTAGTCAGGATCGAGGGAAAGATGAACTGAGCAAAGTACAGAGAGATCCTTGGGCGAAGGTTCCGCTTCCAACAGGGCAACAAACCTAAGCACACAGCCAGCCAGAACCCAGACTTGAACCCGTTTGAACATCTCTGGAGAGACCTGAAAATAGCTGTGCAGCAACGCTCCCCATTAAACCTGACAGAGTTTGAGAGGATCTGCAGAGAAGAATGGGAGAAACTCCCCAAATACAGTTGTGCCAAGCTTGTAGCGTCACACCCAAGAACACTCAAGGCTGTAATCACTGCCAAAGGTGCTTCAACAAAGTACTGAGTAAAGGGTCTGAATACTTATGTAAATGTGATATAAAAAATGATAAAGTATACATGTGCAATAATGTTTAAAACCTGTTTTTGCTATGTCATTATGGGGTATTGTGCGTAGATTGAGGGGAAAAACGATTTTTAGACAAATGCTGTAATGTAACAAATTGTGGAAAAAGTCAAGGGGTCTGAATACTTTCAGAATGCACTGTGTATAAATATATATCTATTTTTGAGTCTAGACAATTACTTAGGATTTCAATTTGTAGGTCAATTCAACAGGGGATATTCCATGATTCTAGATTTCCCCCCAAAAGGCTGAAAGTAATAGATGAACTTTAACACTACTTTGATCAACATACTTGGAATAAGTGCATGAATTCTTAATCTGGCAGTCCATTAGCTTTGACACAACAAATACTGGGGTAAAACACAGAACTGAACAATCAGTTTGAGGACACTTTTCACAGACAATGCTGCAATCATACATATTTTTGGGAAGCTTTCCGTTTCTCTTCTCAAAGCTTGAAAAGGGTTCCATTACATGAGCAGTCAAAGACATATTCCACAGTTTCATTTAGTGGTCAGAGTTATACCCAATACACACCCAAAGAACAAGAGACAAAAAGAAAGATGGCCACCTGAGAATTCAAAAGTTGAACAAGTCCTTTTGTGATTGGGTGCCCCTGCGGTTTGTATCAGCCCAACAGTACCACTGACCATGACGCCCACATGTCAGTGACCTGTAAAACCCAAGTAATAACGAGAAGAACACAGTATTGTATGCGTTGCTGTAATTCTGAATATTTCAGTATCTAGGATCTTTTTTAGGATAGTGACAATATGATCGGCCTTAGGAATTCTAACGTTCTTTACACGATTTCATACCATTTCCTATTACCCATAAATAATTTTCCATTCACGTACACATACAACAGACAAAAGACTGTAATGCTTTGCAGGTCCTTTTCCTTGAACAAAACCTTTTTGAGAAACAAAATACATGCAATCTTTGTTGACTCAATCCGCTGTGTCTCTGTTGGTTGACCTGCTTCTGACCTTCTCAGGATGTGAAGGCACATTTGGATTCTGATTCAATCCAACGGCAATCCATAAAATCTGTGAACATTTTACATTGCACCGTATTCCTTTTGGTGCTTGCTGAGGCTGTGCATCTGACAAAAATGTGGAGCTAATATACATAATCCTCTTAGACCCTTCCACAGTCACTGCACATGAAGGCCAGAGAGGTGTTGCAGGAAATGCTGTTATTTTCCTACAGAGTAAAGACTCTCAAATGAGACAGAGCTAACTCTATACATTCACTAATTTCAGTCACTGTGAGTTTGTGCAGATTGAACCAGACTAGAGAAACAAATGTTGCCATCTCTCTGCAGAGTGGGGTTCTGTGTGAAATATTGCTCCATTTGGACTCACATTAGTTCATGTGGGATTCCTGAACCGCATTTCCATGTCCCTTATTCTGTACCTCATGGAGGGTGCTATCTGTCCTGACTATGTCCATGTTCCCCAGGGCCTTCACTACAGTACATTATTTAGCAGTAAGAGGGTTTGTGTGCAGCACCCCAGCTCAGACTGTTTGGCTGGGTCTTTAGGAGGAAAGCAGGACTGGGCATGTGGAGGGGAGGTGGTGGGAGCTGACCCAACACTGCAGACATGAGGGCCTGTCGGGACAGTGGCAGCTAACATTGGTAGTGGATATGCTGGTGTTGGTGCACTTTCCCATCCATGTGTGAGTGGGTGTGTGTGTGGATGTCTGTGTAGATCTTTGGGTAGACTTTAGGGACCGCCAGACCGCTGCCTCCCTGGGCCAGGAGGAGCTGCTGCTGCTGGGTCATGTAGTAGCTCAGGCAGTCTTTGTCCCCGCTGGGTGGGCAGGCTGGTACCCGGGGGGGCGGGCGCTGTGAGGCGGTCAGGGCCTGGGTGGTGACCACACCTCCAGAGGAGCAGTGGCGTTTGGACTGACAGAACCACAGCAGGACAGTACCCAGGATGAACACCAACCCGGCTGGGAGGCCGATGATCACAGGCCAGGGCAGGCTGGGGGAGGTAGCTGTGGGGATGGGAGTGTGGTGAGGCTTTGGGTCTGGAGGGGAGAGAAGAGGAAATATGGGGAGTTATGAGCAGCTTGGTCAAAAGTCACTATTAAAACCTGATGGAGAATACATACAGTAGAAAATATAACCATTATTAAAACAACTTCAGTTTAACAGTTGTGGATGATGGGTGCATCACATGTTGTTTGGTTGTGAATGTGACAGGATGTTACATGGTTGTAACAGGGAGTTATGGGTAAACAGGATGTTATAATATGGTGGTAACAGGGTGTTATGGGTAAACAGGGTGTTATAATATGGTTGTAACATGGTGTTATGGTTAAACAGGGTGTTATAATATGGTTGTAACATGGTGTTATGGTTAAACAGGGTGTTATAATATGGTGGTAACATGGTGTTATGGTTAAACAGGGTGTTATAATATGGTTGTAACAGGGTGTTATGGTTAAACAGGGTGTTATAATATGGTGGTAACATGGTGTTATGGTTAAACAGGGTGTTATAATATGGTTGTAACATGGTGTTATGGTTAAACAGGGTGTTATAATATGGTTGTAACATGGTGTTATGGGTAAACAGGGTGTTATAATATGGTGGTAACATGGTGTTATGGGTAAACAGGGTGTTATAATATGGTTGTAACATGGTGTTATGGGTAAACAGGGTGTTATAATATGGTGGTAACATGGTGTTATGGTTAAACAGGGTGTTATAATATGGTGGTAACATGGTGTTATGGGTAAACAGGGTGTTATAATATGGTGGTAACATGGTGTTATGGTTAAACAGGGTGTTATAATATGGTTTTAACAGGGTGTTATGGTTAAACAGGGTGTTATAATATGGTTTTAACAGGGTGTTATGGTTAAACAGGGTGTTATAATATGGTGGTAACAGGGTGTTATGGGTAAACAGGGTGTTATAATATGCTGGTAACATGGTGTTATGGTTAAACAGGGTGTTATAATATGGTTGTAACATGGTGTTATGGTTAAACAGGGTGTTATAATATGGTGGTAACATGGTGTTATGGTTAAACAGGGTGTTATAATATGGTGGTAACATGGTGTTATGGTTAAACAGGGTGTTATAATATGGTTGTAACCGGATGTTATGGTTAAGCACGGTGTTATATAGTTGTAACAGGGTGTTATGGTTAAACAGGGTGTTATAATATGGTTGTAACCGGATGTTATGGTTAAGCACGGTGTTATATAGTTGTAACAGGGTGTTATGGTTAAACAGGGTGTTATAATATAGTTGTAACAGGGTGTTATGGTTAAACAGGGTGTTATAATATAGTTGTAACAGGGTGTTATGGTTAAACAGGGTGTTATGGTTAAACAGGGTGTTATAATATAGTTGTAACAGGGTGTTATGTTTAAACAGGGTGTTATAATATAGTTGTAACAGGGTGTTATGGTTAAACAGGGTGTTATGGTTAAACAGGGTGTTATAATATAGTTGTAACAGGGTGTTATGTTTAAACAGGGTGTTATAATATAGTTGTAACAGGGTGTTATGGGTAAACAGGGTGTTATAATATGGTTGTAACCGGATGTTATGGTTAAGCACAGTGTTATATAGTTGTAACAGGGTGTTATGGTTAAACAGGGTGTTATAATATGGTGGTAACATGGTGTTATGGTTAAACAGGGTGTTATAATATGGTTGTAACCGGATGTTATGGTTAAGCACAGTGTTATATAGTTGTAACAGGGTGTTATGGTTAAACAGGGTGTTATAATATGGTGGTAACATGGTGTTATGGTTAAACAGGGTGTTATAATATAGTTGTAACAGGGTGTTATGGTTAAACAGGGTGTTATAATATAGTTGTAACAGGGTGTTATGGGTAAACAGGGTGTTATAATATGGTTGTAACCGGATGTTATGGTTAAGCACGGTGTTATATAGTTGTAACAGGGTGTTATGGTTAAACAGGGTGTTATAATATGGTGGTAACATGGTGTTATGGTTAAACAGGGTGTTATAATATGGTTGTAACCGGATGTTATGGTTAAGCACGGTGTTATATAGTTGTAACAGGGTGTTCCACTCACCTGGCAGGACAGTGAGGTAAGCACTGCGGAAGCTGTAACCCATGGTGTTGGCACCCAGACAGATGTACATCCCAGCGTCCTCCTCCTTGGCGCGGGTGATGAGCAGCTTGTTGAGGTAGGAGCCGTCTGGCCTGGACCACACCTCTCCCGTGGGCAGCACTACAAAGCCATGGTCGCCCACCTCGATGGTGGAGTTGTACTTGTTCTCGTCCCCCGGCTCCACCCTCTTCAGCCACTGAATCACCGGCTTGACGTCACTGCGGACCTTACACTGGAATGAGGTTGTACCGCCGTAGTCCACCGTGGTGTTCACCGGATGGGTGCCGGTCAGGATAGGCTTGGAATTTGTCCGCTCTATAACGGGAAAGAAATGTATAGAGCGTATTCATACTATTCAAATGAACAGAAAAGTTATTACCATGTTCAGCGCTTTCCTCTCGTTCTCTGTGCTGTGGCTAGAATAGGCTGAGGTTGAGGGAGAAAATGCCACATTTGACACAAGCAAGCACAAGTTTTATTCGCTTCCTCCTCTCCGCTTCTGGGTTTGGTAGAAACATGTGTTTTTGTAGTCAGCACACAGCTGGGATATAATGCTAAGCAGATGGTCAAGAGGAGAGAGAGAGGGAGGCTGAGGCTCACCATACCACATCAGCCCAGGATTAACCCAACCTCACAACACTCAACCAACCATTACCTACCTAAACCCAAACCCCATCCTCAAAACTCAACTATAAACCAATCTGACCAGTAAACTAGAGTTAGTACCCAACCTTCAAACTCAACCCCCTGTATTAATACCCTACTCTAACCCTAGATGGTAGCCTAGTGGTTAGAGTGTTGGGTCAGTAACCGAAAGGTTGCTGGATCGAATCCCCGAGCTGACAAGGTAAAAATCTGTCATTCTGCCCCTGAGCAAGGCAGTTAACCCACTGTTCCCCGGGCGCTGAAGATGTGGATGTCGATTGAGGCAGCCCCCTGCACCTCTCTGATTCAGAGGGGTTGGGTTAAAAGCAGAAGACACATTTCAGTTGAAGGCATTCAGTTGTACAACTGACTAGGTATCCCCCTTACCCTCAATGCTAATCAAACTTCAACAATGACCCAAGCTTATAAATCAACCAAAAAACAATACATCTATACTGTAAGTAAGTGACCAAACTTACGGATGACTTCCACTTTGTATGTGGCGTTGATCTCTCCAGCCCGGTTGGAGACATGGCAGGTGTACTTCCCGCTGTTCTCAGGGGTCAGATTCTTCAGACTCAGGGTCCACTTCTTCTTACGGCCCTCGCCCACCTCCTCAGGGGTCAGCGGCTTGTTGTCCTTCAGCCACACGATGTTCGGACGAGGGTTCCCGCTGGCCGTGCACTTCAGCCGTACTGAGCTGCCCACCGGCCGGGCGATCACGCGCTTCCTCATCTTGGCTGGCTGCGTGAAGCGTGGTCGGACTGCGATCAAAGAAAGGGTTGTTTACGAAATAGTGTTGTTGAGAAAAAGGATAAACTTCACAGGATCAGTTTATAATGGTATGCACAATGCACACCAGACAGCTATTAAATATCGCAATGAATCACGCTGGAGGACTTTGAAAATAATTAAGGTTGAGTATGTTTGTTTGACAACGTTATTTTTCTAACACTGAACAAATAAATATTAAGGGTATGTTGTGGGGCTTCCATTTGGGGTCAAACAGTATTTCTGGTGTGGCGGCACTATTCAGCATAACATAACCCGCCAAGGGTCACGTTGACAAAACCAACACTTTCCCCTTTAAAGTTTCACTCAGCAGTTGTATCTGAACTGTGTCGAGGCAGGGTCAACATGAGAAAAGAAAATACAATAGTGGACTCCAGTTTGATACGACTGGTCAAAGGGGGCAGCCAACAGAGAGAGAGGGGAGAGGATGGAATATTTCCCCAATCACACTTCATTCAAATAGCCTGCTCTCTGGCCTGACAGAGGTAATTACCCAAGCAAACAGCACCCTGCTGGTGAGGGGGGGGGGGGGGGGGGGGTGCCAGGGCAGCACACACAGGGCAGAGTGGTGCCAGGTGTGGCCAGACACACTAGAACTACACCCCCCCTCTAGAGACTGGGCCACACCATACCCATCACTAAGACAATGCCATGTTTTCTAAATGATCTAGGGTCAGATGAAACCAGAGATAAACGTCAGAGAGAGGGAGACAGTGCTCAGTGTCTTACCCAGTTTCCCTGAGAGGTCAGTGGGGTATTCTGGGTCTCCCGCTGTTCCTGCTCCGTCCCTCCCAGTGCTGGCGTCCTCTACAGAAAGAGAGAGAGAGACAGACAGACAGATAGAGTTAGCATAGCATCAGTGTCAGTGGGAAATAACATCCTCCCAGTGATAAAACAGTTTTATAATTCACAGCTCTAGCAGTGATCCAATATGCTCTAATGTGTCTGTGGATGTAGTAGTGGGATTAGGCCAGAACCAGAATCCAGCCTGAAGTAACATGGGATGATGAAGACCACAGATCATCTCTGTGACTGGTCCTGCTCAAGGCTTTGCCACCCCCCTCCTCACTCCAGGAGACACAGAGTGATGGACTAACAATTATGAGTCAATGCTAAACAGATCGGCCATACTGAACGTCATGAAACCACTTCAAGATGTGGATATATTCTGAGGAGCCGTTCATCAGAGATGCAAGAATCAGACGTTACATCAGGTAGGACTGGGTAAACCAATGCCAACTTGTCAAAACTGATAAGTGACTGATCTATTCTCAGTGGCTATATGTGCTAATATTGGCCTGGCTGGCCTGCGCTGAAGAAAAATCTGATGCTTGTGAAAAGAGCGAGCCAAGAACAGTCTTGGACCACCTGCGGGTGCCACATGCATTGATTTGGAGCCAACGTCTTTGAATTCAGCCATTTGGACTGAGAATATATTTTAAATGCAAATAGAAGAAAATGAAGACAGCATCCTGTTGGCTCTTTTTGTGCAGTGCTGGATGGTTGTATCTGACGAACTGGTAACCTGAGTTGCTGGATGGTATTCTGCTTACACCACGCTCTCCCCTGCTCCTCCCTCCAACTCCAACACATGACCGGCATGTTCAGAGCTGGCAGTTCTTTGAAGCCGGCGGCAGGACAGTTTGATCTCAAAGAATACATGGTTAAGCACTCTTACAGTACTGGGCCTCCAAATGAGAGGAGAGGAGGGGAGGAGGGGAGAGGAAGAGGTGAAAAGGTGTGGGGAATAGAAGAGAGGAGGGGAGTGGAGGAAGAGAGGGAAAGAAGGGAGAAAGAGGAGAGAGGAAGGGGAGAAGAGAGGAGAGGAAAAGTAGAGAGGAAGAGGAGGAGAGGAAGAGAAGAAAGGAGAGAAAGAGGACGAGGAGAGAGGAAGAAGAGAGGAAGAGAGAGGAAGAGAAAATAGGTTATGAGAGGAAGAGGAAAGAGGAAGAGGAGAGAGGAAGAGGATAGGAAGAGAGAGGAAGAGAAGAGAATATAGGAAATGAGAGGAAGAGGAAAGAGAAAGAGGGGGAGTGTAACGTTCGTCGTCTGAAGATGAGGAATCATCGGACCAAAGCGCAGCGTGGTAAGTGTTCCTGTTAATTTATTAAAACAGAACACTAAACAAAATAACAAAGAGAATGAACGAAACGAAACAGTCCTGTCTGGTACAGACACAAAACAACTACCCACAAAACACAGGTGGGAAAAGGCTACCTAAGTATGGTTCTCAATCAGAGACAACGATAGACAGCTGCCTCTGATTGAGAACCACACCCGGCCAAACACACAGAAATAGAAAACATAGAACACAAAACATAGAATGCCCACCCCAACTCACGCCCTGACCAAACCAAAATAGAGACATAAAAAGGATCTCTAAGGTCAGGGCGTGACAGTACCCCCCCCCCCCCCCCCCAAAGGTGCGGACTCCGGCCGCAAAACCTAAACCTATAGGGGAGGGTCTGGGTGGGCATCTATCCGTGGTGGCGGCTCTGGTGCGGGACGTGGACCCCGCTCCACCTTAGGCTTGGCCCACTTAGGTGGTGCCTCTTGAGCGGGGACCCTCGCCGCCGACCCCAGACTGGGGACCCTCGCAGCAGGCCCCGGACAGGGGGGCGACTCTGGCAGCTCCGGACAGGAGGGCGACTCTGGCGGCTCCGGACAGGAGGGCGACTCTGGCGGCTCCGGACAGGAGGGCGACTCTGGCGGCTCCGGACAGGAGGGCGACTCTGGCGGCTCCGGACAGGAGGGCGACTTTGGCGGCTCCGGACAGGAGGGCGACTCTGGCGGCTCCGGACAGGAGGGCGACTTTGGCGGCTCCGGACAGGAGGGCGACTCTGGCGGCTCCGGACAGGAGGGCGACTCTGGCGGCTCCGGACAGGAGGGCGACTCTGGCGGCTCCGGACAGGAGGGCGACTCTGGCGGCTCCGGACAGGAGGGCGACTCTGGCGGCTCCGGACAGGAGGGCGACTCTGGCTGCTCCGGACAGGAGGGCGACTCTGGCGGCTCCGGACAGGAGGGCGACTCTGGCGGCTCCGGACAGGAGGGCGACTCTGGCAGCTCCGGACAGGAGGGCGTCGCTGGAGGGTCCAGACTGAAGGGCGTCGCTGGAGGGTCCGGACTGGAGAGCGACTCTGGAGGGAGGAGACGCAGAGACAGCCTGGTGCGTGGGGCTGCCACAGGGCCCACCAGGCTGGGGAGACCTACAGGAGGCCTGGTGCGTAGAGGAGGCACCGGATGAACCGGGCTGTGGGGGAGCACTGGAGCCCTGGTGCGCAGCCTTCGCACCACTCCTCCAGGCTGAAAGCCCACTTTAGCCCGGCCCCTCCAGAGTGCAGGCACAGGTCGAACCCGGGCTGTGGGGGAGCACTGGAGATCTGGTGCTTAACACTCACACCTCTCCCTTAGGCTCAATGCCCACTTTCGCCCGGCACGGGCGGAGCGCAGGCATAGGACGAACTGCACCCTCCCAGCGCCCCGGAGACACAGTACGCAGAGCCGGCGCAGGATACCCTGGGCCGAAACGGCGCACCGGAGACCAAACGCGCTGAGCTGGCACAATCCGCCCTGGTTGGATGCCCACTCTCGCATGGCACTTGCGGGGGGCTGGCATATAGCACTCCGGGCTATGAGCGCACACTGGAGACACCGTGCGCTTAACCGCATAACACGGTGCCTGACCAGTATCACGCTGCTTTCGGTAAGCATGGGGAGTTGGCTCAGGTCTATCGCCTGACTCTGCCAATCTCCCCGTGTGCCCTTGGGGGGGCTGCCTCTCGTGCCTGCTGCGCTGCCTTGCCTCATATCGCCGCGCTCAGCTTTCGCCGCCTCCAGTTCTTCTTTTGGGCAGTGATATTCCCCAGCCTGTCTCCAGGGTCCCTTACCGTCCAATATCTCCTCCCAAGTCCAGGAGTCCTGAACCCTCTGCTCCTCCATACCACTCTGCTTGGTCCGTTGGTGGTGGGTAGTTCTGTAACGTTCGTCGTCTGAAGATGAGGAATCATCGGACCAAAGCGCAGCGTGGTAAGTGTTCATGTTAATTTATTAAAACAGAACACTAAACAAAATAACAAAGAGAATGAACGAAATGAAACAGTCCTGTCTGGTACAGACGCAAAGACAGAAAACAACTACCCACAAAACACAGGTGGGAAAAGGCTACCTAAGTATGGTTCTCAATCAGAGACAACGATAGACAGCTGCTTCTGATTGAGAACCACACCCATATACAAGTATAAACACCATGGGACCACGCAGCCGTCATACCGCTCAGGAAGGAGACGCATTCTGTCTCCTAGAGATGAACGTACTTTGGTGCGAAAAGTGCAAATCAATCCCAGAACAACAGCAAATGATCTTGTGAAGATGCCGGAGGAAACAGGTACAAAAGTATCTATATCCACAGTAAAATGAGTCCTATATCGACATAACCTCAAAGGCCGCTCAGCAAGGAAGAAGCCACTGCTAATTACAGTAATATACACTCCATGTCCGACAGTAATTACAGTAATATACCCTCCAAATCCTACAGTAATTACAGTAGTATACCCTCCATGCCCTACAGTAATTACAGTAATATATCCTCCATGTCCTACAGTAATTACAGTAATATACCCTCCATGTCCGACAGTAATTACAGGAATATACCCTCCACATCCTACAGTAATTACAGTAGTATACCCTCCATGTCCTACAGTAATATACCCTCCATGTCCTACAGTAATTACAGTAAAATATTCTCCATGTTCTACAGTAATTATAGCAATATACCCTCCATGTCCTACAGTAATATACCCTCCATGTTCTACAGTAATATACCCAACATGTCCTACAGTAATTACCATAATACCCTCCATGTCCTACAGTAATTACAGTAAAATATCCTCCATGTTCTACAGTAATTACAGCAATATACCCTCCATGTCCTGCAGTAATATACCCAACATGTTCTACAGTAATTACAGTAATATACACTCCATGTTCGACAGTAAGTACATGAATATACCCTCCATGCACAACAGTAATATACCCTCCATGTCCTACAGTAATTACAGTAATATACCCTCCATTAGCCTTCTGATATACAGTATATCTAAACAGCATGGCTGCAGAAAATCTGCCTTCACCCGTTGCGGCCCGCCCATCAAAAACTCTTCCTGATTCATAGAAAGTCAAACAAAGACATGCAGTATAAGGGGAGTCAGGTTTCTCAATAAAACAAACTCCCTTTCCCCTTTCTTCTGGGGAAAATGGCACAACAGCGTGCTACATTTCACACATTCACTGACTGGGTGCCCTGTGACAGGCCTGTTTGTGTAACCCCACAGTGTATTTGTTTTAATGTCTGCAGAGTAGCTAGGCGGCAGCTCTGGAGGGCACGGTGCTCAGTCCTCCGAAATATGAATCCCTGAGTCCAGTGTTAGTGTAGGCCTCTGTTTTCCAACAGGGTCATGTCCTTCAGTCATTTTTATTCAGAGACATTGGATCTCAGTCTGGACAGTCTAGTCTGGTAGCGAGAGGGTGGGTGGGTCAGTGTCTACTGTCCTCTCTTATTCACTGGCCAAGCCTAACTCTTCACAGTTCAATTGTGGCTTGAACCCCTCAGAACAACATGTTTTAGATTGATGTACAAGGCCAGATAATAAAATGGTTGGACAGAATATTACCCCAAACTAAACACCCAGATCTAAACAAATAATATTTCTCCCAAAACCACGCTAATTACTCTGTCATCTTCTCTGCTTTTTGAGCAGAAACTAGTGTGTGAAACCCGAGAGGGACTGTTATTCCAGCTCCACACACAAAGACTTAGCTCCAGAGGATTGACAGTGTGCAATGCTAGCTACAGCCTTCACCCCCAGCTCTCTTGAGAATCTGATTTACACAATTCCAGGGCCTAGCTTATGGAAACCATTACCATTTGGTGCTGTTACACAGGTCTGTATTAACGACTGTCTCTAAACGGAGGGGGAGATTTACGAGCAGTGGCGTTACTACATTACCTAGTGCCACTGCACCCGTACAAAGGAATGAATAACACAGAGAGGCTGACAGATTAACCTGTTGAGGATATTTACAGTCAAACATTTTTAACATTTTCAAAGTTCATTAAACATTACTGATTCGGCGCTATTAAGATGTTGACATTTCACAACATTTCCTGAGTGTGTGAGTTTTAATTGGTTTTAATGGCCAGACTATGTATGCTTGGCTTGCATTGCCTAAGAACTCAATTCGCAGAGGCCCTCCACAAATCCTTTCCATCTCCCTTTTTGTAGAGCGAGTGTCTTCAACATGAAAGAGACATGAAACTAGAGTGAATCTTTTTAAACATTCTTTTTCACTAAGCTGTCCACCTAATAGTTGCTCCTTTGAAAGTTATTTTAGACTGAGCCAAGGCAACAACGTTTATGACTAATACTATTTACTAAATGTGATTACGCATTGCAATTTCTGAGCTATATGAACAAATATGAACATGCTTAAACTGTGAATTGTTCTGTGAATAGTTTCCAGCTTTCAGACCATTCCATAAGGTAATCCATCTGCATGTGCCGATTACCCAGGATGCCTTGCTCTCTGGCAGGGGTCCACGGTGAGGAATTGCAGGGCAGATTTAGGGAGGCCTTATTCTGTCGAGCAGAGGACTGACCCGGCATTAAGCATTTCCTCTTCTCTTTTAGGGATTACCGGCACAGAGGGGGGAACGACTTGGACCACGCGACTTCCTGCCTCAGTCCAGGGTTCTCTGGGACCTCAGCACCAGGAGAGTCCGAGGGTCAAAACTAGCCACAATCTGGCCTTCTGGTCTGACTCCTGGTCTATCTGTTCTGGACCCACTATTCTATGAGTCTGGACCCAGTACCACTGTCCTATGAGTCTGGACCCAGTACCACTGTCCTATGAGTCTGGACCCAGTACCACTGTCATATGAGTCTGGACCCAGTACCACTGTCCTATGAGTCTGGACCCAGTACCACTGTCATATGAGTCTGGACCCAGTACCACTGTCCTATGAGTCTAGACCCAGTACCACTGTCATATGAGTCTGGACCCAGTACCACTGTCATATGAGTCTGGACCCAGTACCACTGTCCTATGAGTCTAGACCCAGTACCACTGTCCTATGAGTCTGGACCCAGTACCACTGTCCTATGAGTCTGGACCCAGTACCACTGTCATATGAGTCTGGACCCAGTACCACTGTCCTATGAGTCTGGACCCAGCTGCTCTGAAGCTCCCCTGCAACAGCCAGGAGCTGCCAACTGACACGTAGGTCGATGTCTAAGGGGTTTGTCAACAAATGAACAGCTACAGCACTAGCAAGAAATAGCGCAATGTTGGTATGATAAGTCCATTGTCCAGAATGCAATGTATTTAAAAAAGCATATGAATGTGAAACAGATAGGTTGGGGATGGGTTCCATTTAATCAAAACAACATGATACAGATGTACCTACATCAGTATCTGGAGAAACATTCTGAGAGCCAGTCTAGTTCAACATGGCAGTGGTTCAGTCAGGAATGGGAATTTAAGCAATAGCTAACACTTTTCCTTACTTAGACTGTTAGGGACCCCAAGATAAACACCTGCTATTATAAGAAGTCATTCGGACCCCCTAAAACACCACAGTATATGTCCCTTCTAAATTCAGAAACAAACCGAGCAGTTCAGCAACAGATTCAGCTCTCTATGTTCAAAGTCAACACTAACAGACAAGTATTTCAGTGATTTCTACTGCGATCTTTCAGACAAAAGAAAAACACAGCTTACGTGTGTGTGTGTTTTTGTAACTCCAAGCAGAGCTCTGTACTTCCTCACGTCGGTTTGATCTCCTGCCATCAACGGGCTCTGTAGTCTAACTGTGGTCACCTGTGTGAGGGGAAGGAAAGAGGACCTGCTGCACCTCAGGTTCCAGTGTGTACAGAGTCCCGTGGGCCGCCGTGTTCAGCACACACAGCTGGGACACACACACATACTGTCCTTGACTGTCATTCTCTGGAGAAAAATATCCTTTTGTTGTTCCACTTATGGTAAGAGAATGGAAGCTGTTTTTGGTGTGCCGTGCATACTCTGTAAAACTAGGCCACTGGTCAGTGTCTCCCTGACATACCCTGTCAGAACCACTTTGGGCTTGTGGTTTCTATACCTGGCAGTGTTGGAGGGTTGCTCTGTGTGTGGAAGAGAGAAGCAGCAGGTATAACCACTAGGGGGAGGTAATGTCTGATTAGGCATCATTCAGTCTCCTGGTATTAGTGAGAGGAAGAAATCCACCTATAGTAGTGTAGATCAGCGGTTCCAACCAGGCGTACTAGGACCCCTGGGGGATACATGGCCTATCCACAGGGGGTACTTGAGAAGACTCATGAGACCATAGACCTACTGGTAAAATGCACAAGGGGGTACTTCAGTGGTACTCCGGGCAGAGCAACATTCAGTTGGTTGTACAGTAACTGATAAAGGTAGGGAACCACTGGTTAAGATGGCTAAACACTTTCCAATTTCGTCTGGTATTTGCATTGCGATAAAGCTGCTCTCACTACACTTGAAGTTAATAAGAATACGACTTTCAGATCGCGAAAACCTCTATCATACATGTCAGGTGTCAATACTGGCCGATGTCATAACGCGGGAGGTTGTCTTCTCTCGAATGAGCCATTGATCATATTTTTTGCTATACTCCTACCTAGATAAATTTGTAATTTAACAGAGGGTCTACCACATTTCTCCTATTCGTCTGCCTTTTCAGTCCAGGGTGCATTGCATGGCCGTTGCGAATGTCAGACTCCATTCTGCGAGGCACATAGATCTGCAGGTTGACCATGGTGAGATTGTAGACTCCTAAACTGAGTGCAGTTTGTTTAGGCCATTTTACAGCTAGCTAGCTACTTCACATGCTGATATTGACTTTGGTATTATTTTGTGTAGCTATGTTTGATAGTTTGCTAGCTAGCTAGCCAGCCCATAGAGAGGGTATTGCATTGTGGCTTTTGTGGTCAACTTGAGCTGCAACTGATTTCCACAATGTTGCTACCAACCTTATTATAATGACAAAAAATATTGTTTGCACATATTTAACACTCCAAATTATAGGAATTTGTGGTTTTGGATGGATTTATTCTTTATCATAGTTCAAATACACAGTATGATTAATGTTTAATGTGATGGATCTTTTGTCATGAAACATTGCAAACCGATTCCTATTCACTATTGAAATGTGCTATACCAGGGTTACTGTTAAGTTTCTCTGTCTATTACTTTAATGTATCTTTAAATGGTAATGGAACGCTATCGTACTCTGCTGAACAATTTGGAATTGATGGTGCGGTTGATTGTTGAGATGAACATTTTGAAAATGAATATAAAGAACAGATCCTTGGAGCATGAACATTACTAAGTACAAATATAATGTCAACATTCACTAAAATAACATATCTGAGTACAAGTGGTCCATCCAGTTGCTCATAAATGTCAAGTGCGATGCATTTTATAAGTTCTGAAACCTGCAGTTAGTATCATGTTCTGTGTATATCCGTACTAAAATGACTTTTTTTGTTCACTGTTCAAACCTTGGTTTCTGCCTCACTTGGAAAGCACATTTCCCTCATGCCTGTGTGCAGGGGCTGCTTCATATCATGTTAACACTTCATTTACTCAGGGTCACGTATGAAAACCAAATATTTGCCTAAAATGGGTTTATGGGTGGACTGGAGAAGATACAATGGAACGCTGAACCCCCCCCAAATTAGGATGATGGACTGATCCAACCCCCTCACATTAGGATGATGGACTGATCCAACCCCCTCACATTAGGATGATGGACTGATCCAACCCCCTCACATTAGGATGATGGACTTATCCAACCCCCTCACATTAGGATGATGGACTGATCCAACCCCCTCACATTAGGATGATGGACTGATCCAACCCCCTCACATTAGGATGATGGACTTATCCAACCCCCTCACATTAGGATGATGGACTGATCCAACCCCCTCACATTAGGATGATGGACTTATCCAACCCCCTCACATTAGGATGATGGACTGATCCAACCCCCTCACATTAGGATGATGGACTGATCCAACCCCCTCACATTATGATGATGGACTGATCCAACCCCCTCACATTAGGATGATGGACTGATCCAACCCCCTCACATTAGGATGATGGACTGATCCAACCCCCTCACATTAGGATGATGGACTGATCCAACCCCCTCACATTAAGATGATCTGTCCAGGCAGGTCCCACATGGATTCACTTCAAGGAGGGAACCGACTGGATTCCACCTCACATGCCTGTCTGTCTGTCTGTCTTACAGGAGCCTCTCACTAACACCAAAGAGGACAGTGCACATGGGGAAGGGACACACTTATGTCCACACAGGTCTATCTCGATTTCATTTAGTCTCTAGCTATGCTTTTGTTCAGTTTAACTTTTTATTCTTTGAGTTGTAAGAGCAGCCCTCCTGAGACATATCTGAGGGGAAGTGAAATTAGGAGATTCACAGTTGTCTTCGGAGGTGGTCGCTGCCTGCGACGTGTGTCTCTGTCTCTTCTCTTCTACTCTCCCGCTCATCATCCCAGCTGCTTCAGTGTAACTCTAGCAAACATCAAGGCCAGGACGGGGCTTTACAGAATTAACATATCTCACATATCGATCGCCCCACGCTCCCTTTGAAACCGACACTCCCGCTCTTGCACTTTGAACTCCCTCTCTCCAGTTCCGTCCAAATCATTTCAACATATAAAGGCTCCGTAAAAGCAATGGGGTTCAGGTTTGAGGTTCCTGTTACGGAGAAATGAAAGTTAGTTTAGAGAAGCAGGGAACATATATTGACATCCCCCTACATCTAACATAAGGTTAAGAAGATGGGTAATATACAGGACATGGATATTATTACAAATCATATTGATACAAACTGCAGCCTGCCAAACAACAAACAAAAGCCCAAAACACTGCCAAAACACTTTTACAGATTGTTTACACTTATTTTATGTGCATGGACAAAACACAGATAAACAGTCTGTACTACACTGTACTATAAAACCCTTTGTGGAATGTGAGACTACCTTATGCAACCCATACTACAAAGTCAACAGTCAGCCAAAAACTGAAGCCTTAGGTTAAAAAACCTGTCATCTTTCACTGTGTCGAGGTTCCTGCTGACAGTGTCCCTTTGACAAATAAACGTTTACAGCAAAACACTAACTTATACTTTTTACTGTTCTACATCATTCGACTATTCCATACATTATTAAGAGGAGGAGATGAGGGCTGAGTGAACTCTACTTTGTGGTTTGTGCTTAACTTGGTACAACATGTTTATAAAGCCTAACTAATTGACTTTCCACCATATGACAGCTTTCATCCCTCTCCCAGACATGTATAGCACATCCTGAAGGAGTATCACTTAGATCTTACAAATCACACAGTGGAAGCTACAAACCACATCAACACAGAGTTTCCACTCAAGGAGAATGTCTTTGCCACGCTGGCTGACATACCCTCATAAACTATGGTAAATCTCTGAAGAACGCAAACGTCTGCAGTTGAAATGAATTGAGAATGATTACAGTGAATGGTACGTGGGTATAGAGAACGTTTTGAAATGCGCTCAGGTCAGAAGAATGTAAAAACAAGCCTTCATCCCCGTTGACACAAGCTATCACTTTCAACACAGCGTCCTGCTGATCAAACTGACGCCCGATAGCCAAGGCGCCGGGGAATGATTCCTATGTTTGTGTAACAAACTAACTAAAAGGGGTAATTGCAAAGCTATACTCATACCCAGATACGGCCTGGTAAAGGGAGACCATTATATCAACATTAGAAATAAAAAGTAGCTGAATTCTGAAATCATGCTGATTAACTGAAACAAGTTCATATTAACTGAAACAAGTTTTCCATCTTGTTTGGACTTCTAATGGAACGTGAACGTTGTTTTAAGTCTCTCTTCTCTTATAAAGGAGACAAAAAGATTGAAAAGATTAAAAGATTAATTTATCCAGAGAATCTGCACATGAACAATAGCAGACAAGAGGAAAGTCAGACACTTCATTGTCACGTCCTCATTACTGATCAAAGTGATGCTCGTGGTTCTTGGGCAATTCTAGAGGGACAAACATTTCTCAAAAACACAGGAGTACCAAAAATGAACATTATGCAGAACTGCTGGACAAAGGCTTGTGAAACTTCAAAATGAATATTTTGTTTGCAACGTACTCTTTCTTCAAACATGTCTTTACGATCCACACTACACTTGCTATGCCTATTCCCCCATTCACACTTGCTATGCCTATTCCCCCCATCCACACTACACTTGCTATGCCTATTCCCCCCATCCACACTACACTTGCTCTGCCTATTCCCCCCATCCACACTACACTTGCTATGCCTATTCCCCCCATCCACACTACACTTGCTCTGCCTATTCCCCCCATCCACACTACACTTGCTCTGCCTATTCCCCCCATCCACACTACACTTGCTATGCCTATTCCCCCCATCCACACTACACTTGCTATGCCTATTCCCCCCATCCACACTACACTTGCTATGCCTATTCCCCCCATCCACACTCCACTTGCTATGCCTATTCCCCCCATCCACACTCCACTTGCTATGCCTATTCCCTCCATCCACACTCCACTTGCTATGCCTATTCCCCCATTCACACTTGCTATACCTATTCCCCCCATCCACACTCCACTTGCTATGCCTATTCCCCCATTCACACTTGCTATGCCTATTCCCCCCATCCACACTCCACTTGCTATGCATATTCCCCCCATCCACACTCCACTTGCTATGCCTATTCCCCCCATCCACACTCCACTTGCTATGCCTATTCCCTCCATCCACACTCCACTTGCTATGCCTATTCCCCCATTCACACTTGCTATACCTATTCCCCCATCCACACTCCACTTGCTATGCCTATTCCCCCATTCACACTTGCTATGCCTATTCCCCCCATCCACACTCCACTTGCTATGCCTATTCCCCCATTCACACTTGCTATGCCTGTTCCCCCCATCCACACTCCACTTGCTATGCCTATTCCCCCATTCACACTTGCTATGCCTATTCCCCCCATCCACACTCCACTTGCTATGCCTATTCCCCCCATCCACACTCCACTTGCTATGCCTATTCCTCCCATCCACACTCCACTTGCTATGCCTATTCCCCCATTCACACTTGCTATGCCTATTCCCCCCATCCACACTCCACTTGCTATGCCTATTCCCCCATTCACACTTGCTATGCCTATTCCCCCCATCCACACTCCACTTGCTATGCCTATTCCCCCATTCACACTTGCTATGCCTATTCCCCCCATCCACACTCCACTTGCTATGCCTATTCCCCCATTCACACTTGCTATGCCTATTCCCCCCATCCACACTCCACTTGCTATGCCTATTCCCCCCATCCACACTCCACTTGCTATGCCTATTCCTCCCATCCACACTCCACTTGCTATGCCTATTCCTCCCATGCACACTCCACTTGCTATGCCTATTCCCCCCATCCACACTCCACTTGCTATGCCTATTCCCCCATTCACACTTGCTATACCTATTCCCCCCATCCACACTCCACTTGCTATGCCTATTCCCCCATTCACACTTGCTATACCTATTCCCCCCATCCACACTCCACTTGCTATGCCTATTCCCCCATTCACACTTGCTATGCCTATTTCCCCCCATTAACACTCCACTTACTATGCGTATTTTACCATCCACACTCCATTTGCTATACCTATTCCCCGCATCCACAAATGCTATGCCTATTCCACCCACCCCCACTCCACTTGCTATACCTATTCCCCCCATCCACAAATGCTATGCCTATTCCACCCACCCCCACTCCACTTGCTATACCTATTCCCCCCATCCACACTCCACTTGCTATGCCTATTCCTCCCATCCACACTCCACTTGCTATGCCTATTCCTCCCATGCACACTCCACTTGCTATGCCTATTGCCCCCCATCCACATTCCACTTGCTATACCTATTCCCCCATCCACAAATGCTATGCCTATTCCACCCACCCCCACTCCACTTGCTATGCCTATTGCCCCCCATCCACACTTGCTATGCCTATTCCCCCCATCCAAATTCCACTAGCTATGCCTATTGCCCCTCATCCACACTCCACTTGCTATGCCTATTGCCCCCCCATCCACACTCCACTTGCTATGCCTATTGCCCCCCATACACACTCCACTTGCTACGCCGATTGCCCCCCATCCACACTTGCTATGCCTATTCCCCCCATCCAAATTCCACTTGCTATGCCTATTGCCCCCCATACACACTCCACTTGCTACGCCTATACCCCCCCATCCACACTCCATATTACACGCCTATTCCCCCATACACACTCCACTTGCTATGCCTATTGCCCCCTCCACACTTGCTATAACCATTCTCCCCCCTCCACACTCCACTTGCTACGCTTATTCCCCAATCCACACTCCACTTGCTATGCCCCATCCACAATAAACTTGCTCTGCCGATTCCCCCATCCACACTCCACTTGCTATGCCTATTCCCCCCATCCACACTAGCTCTGCCTATTCCCCCCATCCACACTCCACTTGCTATGCCTATTCCCCCTATCCACACTCCATTTGCTATGCCTATTCCCCCTATCCACACTCCACTTGCTATACCTATTCCCCCTATCCACACTCCACTTGCGACGCCTATTGCCCCCCATCCACACTCCACTTCCTACGTCTATTCCCCCATCCACACTCCACTTGCTATGCCTATTGCCCCCATCCACACTTTCTCTGCCTATTCCCCCATCCACACTCCACTTGTTATGCCTATTCCCCCCCCCATCCACACTCCACTTACTATGCCTATTCCGCCCCATCCACACTTACTATGCGTATTCCCCCCCATCCACACTTGCTATGCCTATTCCCCCCCATCCACACTTGCTATGCCTATTTCCCCCATCCACACTCCACTTGCTAAGCCTATTGCCCAAAATCCACACTTGCTATGCCTATTCCCCCTATCCATACTCCACTTGCTATGCCTATTCCCCCCATCCATAATCTACTTGCTATGCCTATTGCCCCCCATACACACTCCACTTGCTATGCCTATTGCCCCCCCTCCACACTTGCTATAATGATTGCCCCCTATCCACACTTGCTATGCCCATTCTCCCCCCTACACACTCCACTTGCTACACCTATTCCCCCCATCCACACTTGCTATGCCTATTCCCCCCATCCACACTCCACATGCTATGCCTACTAACCCCATCCACACTAAACTTGCTCTGCCTATTCCACCCCTCCACACTCCACTTGCTATGCCTATTGTCCCCATGCACACTTGCTCTGCCTATTCCACCCATCCACACTAAACTTGCTACACCTATTGCCCCCATGCACACTTGCTCTGCCTATTCCACCCCTCCACACTCCACTTGCTACACCTATTGCCCCCATGCACACTTGCTCTGCCTATTCCACCCCTCCACACTCCACTTGCTACACCTATTGCCCCCATGCACACTTGCTCTGCCTAGTCCACCCCTCCACACTCCACTTGCTATGCCTACTAACCCCATCCACACTAAACTTGCTCTGCCTATTCCACCCCTCCACACTCCACTTGCTACACCTATTGCCCCCATGCACACTTGCTCTGCCTAGTCCACCCCTCCACACTCCACTTGCTATGCCTACTAACCCCATCCACACTAAACTTGCTCTGCCTATTCCACCCCTCCACACTCCACTTGCTACACCTATTGCCCCCATGCACACTTGCTCTGCCTAGTCCACCCCTCCACACTCCACTTGCTATGCCTACTAACCCCATCCACACTAAACTTGCTCTGCCTATTCCACCCCTCCACACTCCACTTGCTACACCTATTGCCCCCATGCACACTTGCTCTGCCTATTCCACCCCTCCACACTCCACTTGCTACACCTATTGCCCCCATGCACACTTGCTCTGCCTAGTCCACCCCTCCACACTCCACTTGCTATGCCTATTGTCCCCATCCACACTAAACTTGCTACACCTATTGCCCCCATGCACACTTGCTCTGCCTAGTCCCCCCATCCACACTCCACTTGCTATGCCTATTGCCCCCATCCACACTTGCTATGCCTATTCCCCCATCCACACTCCACTTCCTACGCTTATTCCCCCATCCCCACCCCACTTGCTATGCCTATTCCCCCATCCACACTCCACTTCCTACGCTTATTCCCCCATCCCCAACCCACTTGCTATGCCTATTGCCCCATCCACACTCCACTTCCTACGCTTATTCCCCCATCCCCACCCCACTTGCCATACCTATTCCCCCCCTCCACACTTGCTATGCCTATTCCCCCCATCCACACTCCACTTGTTATGCCTATTCCCCCCCCATCCACACTCCACTTGCTATGCCTATTCCCCCCCATCCACACTTGCTATGCCTATTCCCCCCCACCCACACTTGCTATGCCTATTCCCCCCCATCCACACTCCACTTGCTATGCCTATTGCCCCCCATCCACAATTGCTATGCCTATTCCCCCCATCCATACTCCACTTGCTATGCCTATTCCCCCCATCCACACTCTACTTGCTATGCCTATTCCCCCCATCCATACTCCACTTGCTATGCCTATTGCCCCCCATACACACTCCACTTGCTATGCCTATTGCCCCCCCTCCACACTTGCTATAATGATTGCCCCCTATCCACACTTGCTATGCCCATTCTCCCCCCTCCACACTCCACTTGCTACACCTATTCCCCCCATCCACACTTGCTATGCCTATTCCCCCCATCCACACTTGCTATGCCTATTCCCCCCATCCACACTCCACATGCTATGCCTACTAACCCCATCCACACTAAACTTGCTCTGCCTAGTCCACCCCTCCACACTCCACTTGCTATGCCTATTGTCCCCATGCACACTAAACTTGCTACACCTATTGCCCCCATGCACACTTGCTCTGCCTAGTCCACCCCTCCACACTCCACTTGCTATGCCTATTGTCCCCATCCACACTAAACTTGCTACACCTATTGCCCCCATGCACACTTGCTTTGCCTAGTCCCCCTATGCACACTCCATTTGCTATAACTATTCTCCCCATCCACACTTGCTATGCCTTTTCCTACCCATCCACACTCCACTTGCTATGCCTATTCCCCCCATCCACACTCCACTTGCTATGCCTATTCCCCCCATCCACACTCCACTTGCTATGCCTATTCCCCCATCCACACTCCACTTGCTATGCCTATTCCCCCCATCCACACTCCACTTGCTATGCCTATTCCCCCCATCCACACTCCACTTGCTATGCCTATTAACCCCATCCACACTCCACTTGCTATGCCTATTGCCCCCATCTACACTTTCTCTGCCTATTCCCCCATCCACACTCCACTTGCCATACCTATTCCCCCCCTCCACACTTGTTATGCCTATTCCCCCATCCACACTCCACATGCTCTGCATGTTCCCTCCATCCACACTTGCTATGCCTATTCCCCCCATCCACACTCCACTTGTTATGCCTATTCCCCCCCCCCATCCACACTCCACTTGCTATGCCTATTCCCCCCCATCCACACTTACTATGCGTATTCCCCCCCTATCCACACTTGCTATGCCAATTCCCCCCATCCACACTCCACTTGCTATGGCTATTGCCACCCATCCACACTCCACATAATATGCCTATTCCCCCATCCACACTTCACTTGCTATGCCTATTGCCCCCCATCCACACTTGCTATGTCTATTCCCATCCACACTCTACTTTGCTATGCCTATTCCCCCCATCCACACTCTACTTTGCTATGCCTATTCCCCCCCATCCACACTCCACTTCTTTCTTTTCTCTTCAGGTTGGACCACTGCAGAGGTTGGGATGATAATCACCCTGCGGAATCACAAAGGAAACCAAGCAGATGAAACAAAAAATACTTCTAATGAGAAAAGATTCCTTCATCATACAACCTAGCCACTGCAGAGAACCTATTATGGGCCTTTTAAAGTGGGGGAACTCAGGGTAGTGTGTGGCTGCTGACTCAAAGGAGGACAAGTCCCTCCCTCTGTGGGCCAAGCCCTCAGGGAACAATAGTGGACAATCTTAATCCCCAGTACCACATAATGAGCTGTAAGCTTTCCTTTCAGCACAGAAATGTCTCCCTGCTTACCGCTCTAATCACAGACAAATGCCCTTGTCCCATTCACAGGCCTGAAAACCTTGTCCTTTCCTGCACCTCTCAGCTAACCCTCGTCACTCGCTCCGTTTTTAAGTGTTGATGAAGTTTGAGTGCTGGACGACCCGTGAGAATGGATGGATGGGACCTAATTTCTCGTTGCATTGGATGGCTCTTGTTGAGATGCTTTCCATGTTTTGATGGGTCGGCATCTGCTTAGATGTTGAGAGGCTTTTTGTTGATGTGAGATTCTCACTGTGCTATCATGTTGGTGAGGAAGGCCCATGTTGGAGATGTGGTCTACGAGTGGACAAATCACCAATCTCGTTCCCTCATTATTCCCAGCGAGCCGCTACACATGTTCAGAATGACTTATTAAGAACGAAAAAGACATAGCATGCTAACTGCATGAGAAATGTTAATGCTTTCATTGAGAATTTCAGTCAAAACTGTGGGTTGGCTACTTAAGTTCCATTAGGGAGCGTTTGTGCGAGCTTGACTTACTCTGGCCCACAGTTTAACACATACAACACCGCCTCTAGCCTAAAACAGAGCTTGATTTAAGGCGTCCGCATGTTGTGTTAGATCTTTTAATCAACTTAAGGTCTTGTGAACATAACATGTTTTGCACTTCTGTTGGCTATTTATGGCCTGTGGGCCTCATTGACCTGAGCTCATACAACTTGTTGTAGAGTAAAAAAAGCCTAATGTATGGATTATTTTGACTATAACACATACTCAGATGAAACATATTGTGCTATTTACCACAGACTAATTTGTGTCAAAGTTTAACAAGGACTCTCTCCTCCTCACCAGTGTCATGATCAAAGATATGATCAAGACCCTCACATACACTATATAATTTGGTCATTGTGCTGCCACAGAATTAATTGTGAGCATGGCCTCAAAAAAGCATTATATACCAGAGCTGTGAGAAAACTTCAATATATTATTGAAACAATGTTGCGATTGTTTGTGAGAATGCCAACAGGTGTGGAAAGATTATATTGGGGAAAGGTTCCTGTGGGGGTTGCCATGGAAGCCAAGAAGGGGAGTGAGGTGTTTGTGTGTGTGTGTGTGTGTGCTCAAACACACATGGTCCATCTAATGAATGGGCATGTGCCTGAACTCAATTTTATACACTAATTGTAGTCTCACCCATTCATTTCTAATGACCGGTCATTTTTGACCGGGAACACCACAGGTGTACAAAAGTTAAATAAAACACCCAAAATGTAATGAAATTATCAGAATGTATTTTGTGTGTTCAGATGCTCAGTGTGGACAAAGTCACTTATGACAATCAGATTAAATGAACTACATTTTTCAGAGAGAAAACTTGTAAATCGGTCCAAATCGACCGGAACACAGGAGGTTTAATACATTCAGTAGCATGATAAGAATATTCCTGGAAAATTTGGGGTATGTGCAACGTAAGACAAAAAAATGACAATGGTTTGATTGAGAGGACTAACTAGTGTTTCCAAGTGGCCACACACCTCTCCAAAGTGTGCATAGTTCCTAAGTCATTTCAATGTACTTTCATGACTCAAAGAAGAGTCTTCAACTATAAGGTGTTTTTTTTAGCTCTCCCAGCTGTGCCGTTGAGGAACTAGAGCAAGCATAGTTGTTTTCTTTGGAACAAAACCCTGCATCCCTGCTTTTACACAATTACTTTTGTTGTTTACGCAATCCAAAAACGGTCCAACGATCCATAAAAAATCACAATCTGGGTCAGGTGGGCATAATTTGAAAGCTTGTTCTATTGCCAACATGACTAGCTAAGCTATAAAATAGGATCTTACAGTGTTAGGCTTTCACAAGGCAATTCAGAGAAGCAGATCGTAATTTTGGTGCGCATAGAATGGCGTCATGCGTGGTCCACTTAACATTTTCTTCACAATACAACCCAGGGTATAACCCCATGTCAAACTGCACATTAAACATAGTGATCAGAAACGTTGACACTATATATTACTTGAGTTTTATTATATGGAAATGTGAAGTGCACATTTGGAATCATAGGTGTTTGGCTTGCTTGTATGACATCAAAGCGGTATTTATTAGAATCACCAACGTCTCATCTTTCAAAATACATTGAGTCCTCGTAATTTACAGCATTTCCCTCAGACAGCAGAAAATTTGATAAAGTTGCCCAATTACCAGGAGGGATGGGGGCAACTTCTTGTCACACGGTGCTCAAGTTCAGAACAGCTGTCAGTCAAAACCCATACAGAGCTGTCAACCGCAGAGCCTGAGCTCCGGCTTCATGTATAGCATGTTACTGTACAGCCACTGCATTCCAATTAAGGTGTTTATCAGTGTTCAAATCTGATATTTTCAACCGTATACGGGTAAGAGTGTAAAGGGTTAACCCATACAACACTGCCCCTAACCTCAAACAGAGCATGAAGACATACAGAAGAAAACAATAGACCTGAAACCAATTCAACTCCTGAGAGAAAGAAGACTTCCAGCTGAAGCATGTAGCGCTCTGCCAGGGAACCTTTCTTCCCTTTGAGCGACGGGTCAGCGAGGGAAAGGGAGAGGGCTGGATGAGGAATCCATTAAAACAGAACGACAGCTAATCGGCTTAGGGAGAGCTGCTCTGTGGCCGGACCAAATGAAAGATTTTGGTTCCAAGACTCCATGTTCCATTTAGCTCCCAGTGGAGCCGCATGAGCCCCCAATGGGGAGACAAACGACCAGCCACTTCAGGGATGAGGTGACAATTAAGCGCTACAAATGAATAAGCCCACTAGCCAGATCAGCTTTGAAGATGCATCAACTCTCTTTATTCTAGAGAACATTCCTGTAATAAAAGTAAGTGTTTCAAAGCGTACTGTTTTTTTTATTTTACTCGGCAAGTCAGTTAAGAACAAATTCTTATTTTCAATGACAGCCTAGGAACAGTGGGTTAACTGCCTTGTTCAGGGGAAGAACGACAGATTTTTACCTTGACAGCTCGGGGATTCGACCTTACAACCTTTCGGTTACTAGTCCAACGCTCGAACCACTAGACTACCTGCCGCCCTGATACTGTGAACAGCATTGGTGCTGCAGCTGCAGCTGTACATAGTCCATCGGTATATAGCCCACCCAATTTACCTACCTCATCCCCATACTGTTTTTATTTATTTACTTTTCTGCTCTTTTGCACACCAGTATCTCTACTTGCACATGATCATCTGATGATTTATCACCCCAGTGTTAATCTGCTAAATTGTAATTATTCGCTCCTATGGCCTATTTACTGCCTACCTCCTCATGCCTTTTGCACACATTGTATATAGATTCTCTTTTTTTTCCTTTTTTTTTTTTTTCCTACTATGTTATTGACTTGTTTATTGTTTACTCCATGTGTAACTCTGTGTTGTTGTCTGTTCACACTGCTATGCTTTATCTTGGCCAGGTCGCAGTTGCAAATGAGAACTTGTTCTCAACTAGCCTACCTGGTTAAATAAAGGTGAAATAAAAAAAGAAATAAATTGGTCCATCTAAAGACATTGAGCTAATATTTTCTGATGTCTGCCTGCATAGTTCTCATCCATTCTCTCAATCTTGTTTCCGTTTATCTGTGGTAGGTGAATTGATCCAGGACCGTGATGTGGGCCCATGACAGTGCAGCCTCCTCTCCAGCCCACAGGAACAGGCAGGCGTGAAATGGAAGTCTGGACCCCCATGCCCCTGTGCTTGGGGGGGAAGGGGGGGGGGCTCTGTCCCTGCCTCACAGGTCTGTTGCTGTTTCCTTTCCGGCTCTTTGAATAACTGCTTGCAAATAGCTTTGAAACCCAAAGCCCCACTCCCACCTGTGGCATGGCAACCCCTCTGGACTGCTATGTTGACATTTGTGTTGTTTTCTTCATTTCCGCTGTGTTGTTTCCAGGGGGAGTAGGTTCTCTAACAATGTGATAGGGAGGCAATGTTATCAGCTGGGGGGATAGGATAGCACTGGTCTAGTTAACATTGTAGGCACAACAATCTGGCTCAACTAAACTAAACACTATATGATATCACTATGGTCTATCTGTGGCTATGGCTGCAGAGAATAGTGCTTTTTAATGAACTGGCATGGACTGTACCTAATGCTGAAGTTACACTAAAAAGATCTTAGAAATGTGTGTAGCTTACTGCATGTATACTACTCCCTCAACACATGGCATTTCTAACTTTTACGATGTGAGAAACAGGTTTGTGAATTCTAACATGAGGGAGAGCAGAAGCTCTGTCTGTCAACTCTGATTTCTACAGCTCTGCCACACCCTGTAACCCTGTTCCCCTTTCTGTCCTAAATGGCACCCTATCCATTTCTAGTGCACTACTTTTGACCAGGGCCGATAGGGCACTTTATAGGGAATAGGGTGCCATTAGGGAAGCATGCTCTGTAACACTGTCCCCTTCCTGATCCTTCCCTACTACAGACTGCCAGTCAACCCCTGGTTCCTGACCACCCATTCGCTCATACCACCCCACCATCATGGACACATGGCCAGTGAGGATTAGTGGAGCACAAGTGAAGACAAATTTACCCAGCCACACGCCACAAAGGCCTCGTTAGCACATGAAGGGGAGGCAAGAGGGGGGGGTCAACATCAGAGAGCAGCTTCCCAGCTACCAACACTACCCCAACGCCCAGCTCTCTGAACCAAGAACTAAAGAAAAACCGCCAATCCTATCCTCCCCCTTCCTGTCCACCTCTTGCAATGGTAGCGTGGCTAGAAGTTCAATAATTAAGAAGCTGAAAACAGATGTGAAAACACTACAAAGATGCCAGATTCCAGGTATAAACATATATCTAAATTAAATCACCAACTATTCATTTCAAATAAATATTTTCCCTTCCACATGAAGTCAAAATCAGCGAATTACAGTAAAAGCCCTTTGTAACTTGACCACAGGATCTGAGTGCAGACCATGGAACAGCCTTCAGCATTCAATCCTCTGTGTGTGAGGGAGGGAGGGACAGCCGCTGTTTGAGGCCCTACACTTTGGGTTCTTTCTTCTCCCTGTCTGATGAGACACCAGATTTCTCAATAAAACTGCAGTAACTCGAGTCAATGCCTCCGAGCACTTTTCAATTTATTCAACATCTAATGGGATATCGTGGAGAGCACCCATTAAGGTTGTGATATTGGTGGTAATATGATCTGTTTTCTTAGGTTCTGCACGGAGAGAGCTGTGGAATTTGACACTTGCGTCATGGTGCGGAGCGAGAGAGAGCGAGAGAGAGAGAGAGAAAGAGATTAAGGGGAACAGGCAGGTCCAGAGAGTTTGTTCCCAGTTCATTTACCTTCTCGTAACATTTCTTTCTCGGTGTGTTTTTTCAGTACAGACTCAAGGTCTGTGTGTGTGGAACATGGATACAGTGTGCCTGCCTGTAAAGAAAAAAACATTCTGAGAATTACAATTGCGGGATCCTCTACCATATTCAGTAATCGTTACACCTCAACAGATGTAAGACACATGACCAATAGTGTGTTATTAACTTGCAATTAAGATTAGTGTCTCTTGTACCACACATTCAGAGTTCTTACAGCAATATTCTTACAAGGAATAACAGACCGTTCCAGAGCCTATCACAGTTGTGCACATGGAGGACGGACATATATAGAGGGCAGAGAGAGTGACATTGACCTCTCACTCCAACAATCACCAGCGTAAACACAACTCACCAGGCAGTCATGCACTCTAACCAGCAGCAGTCACATTCTGGTCAGATTAACCAGACTGATCCAGTGAAAAAAGTGTTTATTTTAACTACTGTTACTAGTAAAAAACATGCCTCGATATCAGTCAGGCACATCCCTATTTGGACACAAAATGTGACCTTCAGAGTTAACTGTGTTCCTGTATTGACACCCTGACATACACCCAGGAAGCCTATCCTGTTCAACTCATGAAAAGGAAAACTAAATGTTGCTGCTGGTAGAGGTTTTCACTTCTGCACTATCCGTACAGTATGTCTACACCCCATCCCACTGGCAGCATGTGAGATCAACAGAACCATCATAAATAGTACAGTCAGGTTACTGAACCGTACTGTACACCAGTTGGTACAGCTACACATTTTTCCCATAACCTTTAGAGTACAGTGAAACCCTGTGTTAATGGTAAGAGAACCAGTGCATAAAGAAATAGATACAGTCTGTCTGTCTATCCCTCCTGGTCCAGGATCAGTCTATCTGCCTGTCTATTCCTCCTGGTCTAGGATCAGTCCCAGATGTTGGCTCAGTCTGAGCTTCTAGCGCCAGAGTAAGCTGCAAAAATCACCATAAATCACATTGTGTCACTTCCAACCAGCTCCCTACACACACACATCTCTATCCAACACTCCTTTCTAGTCACGCTTGTGTTGTCATCACATTAATAAATCCGGTAGTGTCATTCACGATGGTGCAGTATACAACTTTATAAATATGAGAAGTAGCTTTGTGAGTACAGTACAAGCTGTGGGTCCCATCATGAAGCCATTCTCCATCTCACTTTGTTCCTCTACATCAGTGGTTCTCAAACTCTTTCACTCAGAACCCCCTTTTCTAGTGTTGAGGAACTTTCACTCAGGCCCCCCTTTAGCCAGGCCTGCTAGAACACTCTGAGCTTGGTGATAGAAGTCCAGATCAACATGTGCTCCTATTACATGAGCCCAATCCTCAAAACTGATCAAACCCCCAGACAAAACAATTGGATGCCAGAGGCAGCAGGCATTAGTAAACAAACTGGGATGCTCGTGTGGCAAGAGGAAAAATAAATCTGTCATCATGGCAGCCTGCAGTGTAGTAGTTGTAAATGAATTCACATATGAGTAAGTGAAGGGGATGCAGCAGGTGGGAGGGAGGGAGGGGAAAAAGGGAGGGAGGACACGGCCTGCCACTGACGGATGAACAGCGATGCCTTTACTTGTGTTTTTGTGGTAACGCTTGGCGCCTCCTTTTCCTAGATCCTTGCGTCCTTTTTCTTTTTTGTTTGTTCTTGTTTAAAGTGCTTTGTCTTGATTGCACAGATACATAATGTATTTAAAAAATCATAAAGTTGGGTTATATTTCATAATAGATGGGTTAGCTGACAACGTCACGAAAACGATGCACACGCTTGAATGGAGCAGAAGTCTGAGTTGTGATTCTGGATGGGCAGATACTGTAGCTACCAACAATGACAAGAAATTGCAATGTGGGGAGTCGTAGTGGACTCGTTTCAGCTAGTTGAACCTTTTTCTTGATATCATGTCTTGTTTTGAGGTGTTTTGACTGATTTCATGTCAATGCTAATATGGGAAACAATTTGCTTGCTAGCTAACAAACAACTGTAACAATGTATTCATTGGGAAAATGTATTTATTTTTTCAATAAACATTTGAGACTAAATATAGTTTACACGTTGTCAACAATCGAAGCCAACCCAGTCTGTTTTGCCCTATAGTGGCGCACGCATCGGTTTTGTTGCTAAACAACCAACCCGTCTATATACACATTCAATATCAATGACTACCAGCTGGATGGACGAAGGGTACCAACAGACTCCTCTCATCACCGGTCAGTCATCAACACTAGGATAACACTGAAATAACACTGCTGGGGTGGGGAGATTACAGTATGTACAACCTCCCACTCATTTCAAGACGGACCAACCGTGGTCCCACAATGGTTGAAAGACTGAGCCAAATGCAACGGTCGGAAATGAGCATCATACAGTGCATTTGGAAAGTATTCAGACCCCTTGACTTTTTCCACATTTTGTTGTGTTACAGACTTATTCTAAAATTTATTAAAGTAATTTTTTTCTCATCAATCAACACACAATACCCCATAATGACAATGTGAAAACAGGTTTTTAGAAATGTTTGCAAAAAAACAAACAGAAATACCTTCTTTACATAACTATTCAGACCCTTTGAGACTCGAAATTGGGTTCAGGTGCATCCTGTTTCCATTGATCATCCTTGAGATGTTTCTACAACTTGATTGGAGTCCACCTGTGGTAAATTCAATTGATTGGACATGATTTGGAAAGGTACACACCTGTCTATATAAGGTCCCACAGTTGACAGTGCATGTTCGAGCAAAAACCAAGCCATGAGGTCGAAGGAATTGTCCATAGAGCTACGAGACAGGATTATGTTGATGCACAGATCTGGGGAAGGGTACCAAAAAATGTCTGCAGTCACCAAGACTCTTCACAGAGCTGTCCGCCTGGCCAAACTGAGCAATCGGGAGAGAAGGGCCTTGGTCAGGGAGGTGACCAAGAACCTGATGGTCACTCTTACAGAGCTCCAGAGTTCCTCTGTGGAGATGGGAGAACCTTCCAAAAGGACAACCATCCTGAGGGGCCCCCGCTGATCCTCAACACAGGGGACCTGTGTGTGTGCTTAGTCCCCTCCTGTACTCCCTGTTCACTCACGACTGCGTGGCCAAGCACGACTCCAACACCATCATTTAGTTTGCTGAGAATAAAACGGTGGTACAGCTGATCACCGACAATGATGAGACAGCCTAGAGAGGTCAGAGACCAGGCAGTGTGGTGTCAGGACAACAACCTCTCTCTCAAAATGAGCAAGACAAAGAAGATGATTGTGGGCTATAGGAAAATAAGGGCCGAACACGCCCCCATTCACATCTACAGGGCAGTAGTGGAGCGGGTCAAGAGTTTCAAGTTCCTTGGTGTCCACATCACCAACAAACTATCATGGTCAAAACACACCAAGACAGTCGTGAAGAGGGCACGACAACGCATTTCCCCCCTCAGGATACTGAAAAGATTTGGCATGGGTTCCAAGATCGTCAAAAAGTTATACACCTGCACCGTCGAGAGCATCCTGACTGGTTGCATCACTGACTGGTATGGCAACTGCTCGGCCTCCGACCGCAAGGTGCTATAGAGGGTAGTGCGTACGACCCAGCACATCACTGGGGCCAAGCTTCCTGCCATCCAGGACCTCTATACAGAGGAAGGATCTAAAAATTGCCAAAGACTCCAAACACTCTAGTCATAGACTGTTCTCTCTGCTACCGCACGGCAAGCGGTACCAGAGCGCCAAGTCTAGAGCGCCAAGGTCCAAAAGGCTTCTTAACAGCTTCTACCTCCAAGCCATTAGACTGCTGAATAGCTAATCAAATGTTTAACCGGACTACTTGCATTGACCACCCCCCCTCCCACTTTTCTATTTCTTTATACACTGCTGCTACTCGCTGTTCATTATCAATGCATAGTCACTTTACCCCTACCTACATGTACATATTACCTCAATTACCTTGACTAACCTGTACCCCCGCACATTAACTCGGTATGATGCCTTCTAATTGCAGTCGCTGTACTCATAATATACAGAAGAACGATCGCCTTACGGCGAGGATAGCTGTGCTGCAAGCCCAGCTTCAGACGCAATCGTTAGGCAAGGGTAATTTCAGTGTAGGAAAGGATGAAACAGCGTCTGTGCCACCAGTAAGTACAGATAGTAGTATAAATCCCCTCGCACAGTCCCCGCAGCCGGACAACTTTCTCATGGCTTCTAGAGGGAAATGCTGTAGGAATGCTCAACCGGTGTCGCTCATTCAGCCGACAGAAACTTTCATCTGGTTTTCTCCATTAAGCAGCGGGTCAGAGTCTGAGGCCGAGCCTTCTCTTGTCTCTACTCCTCCCTTTACGGGGTCTGAGACGCCGAAGCTTCCCACCATTAGCTCTGACAAGTTGGAAACCCTAGTCATTGGCGACTCCATTACCCGCAGTATTAGACTTAAAACGAATCATCCAGCGATCATACACTGTTTACCAGGGGGCAGGGCTACCGACGTTAAGGCTAATCTGAAGATGGTGCTGGCTCAAGCTAAAACTGGCGAGTGTAGAGAGTATAGAGATATTGTTATCCACGTCGGCACCAACGATGTTAGGATGAAACAGTCAGAGGTCACCAAGCGCAACATAGCTTCAGCGTGTAAATCAGCTAGAAAGATGTGTCGGCATCGAGTAATTGTCTCTGGCCCCCTCCCAGTTAGGGGGAGTGATGAGCTCTACAGCAGAGTCTCACAACTCAATCGCTGGTTGAAAACTGTTTTCTGCCCCTCCCAAAAGATAGAATTTGTAGATAATCGGCCCTCTTTCTGGGACTCACCCACAAACAGGACCAAGCCTGGCCTGCTGAGGAGTGACGGACTCCATCCTAGCTGGAGGGGTGCTCTCATCTTATCTACCAACATAGACAGGGCTCTAACTCCTCTAGCTCCACAATGAAATAGGGTGCAGGCCAGGCAGCAGGCTGTTACCCAGCCTGCCAGCTTAGTGGAGTCTGCCACTAGCACAGTCAGTGTAGTCAGCTCAGTACATTTCGGTGTTCCTCAAGGTTCCGTTTTAGGACCCCTATTGTTTTCACTATATATTTTACCACTTGGGGATGTCATTCGAAAACATAATGTTAACTTTCACTGCTATGCGGATGACACACAGCTGTACATTTCAATGAAACATGGTGAAGCCCCAAAATTGCCCTCGCTAGAAGCCTGTGTATCAGACATAAGGAAGTGGATGGCTGAAAACGTTCTACTTTTAAACTCGGACAAAACAGAGATGCTTGTTCTAGGTCCCAAGAAACAAAGAGATCTTCTGTTGAATCTGACAATTAATCTTGATGGTTGTAAAGTCGTCTCAAATAAAACTGTGAAGGACCTCGGCGTTACTCTGGACCCTGATCTCTCTTTTGACGAACATATCAAGACTGTTTCAAGGACAGCTTTTTTCCATCTACGTAACATTGCAAAAATCAGAATCTTTCTGTCCAAAAATGATGCAGAAAAATTCATCCATGCTTTTGTTAGTTCTAGGTTAGACTACTGCAATGCTCTACTTTCCGGCTACCCGGATAAAGCACTAAATAAACTTCAGTTAGTGCTAAATACGGCTGCTAGAATCCTGACTAGAACCAAAAATGTTTATCATATTACTCCAGTGCTAGCCTCCCTAGACTGGCTTCCTGTTAAGGCAAGGGCTGATTTCAAGGTTTTACTGCTAACCTACAAAGCATTACATGGGCTTGCTCCTACCTATCTTTCCGATTTGGTCCTGCCGTACATACCTACACGTACGCTACGGTCACAAGACGCAGGCCTCCTAATTGTCCCTAGAATTTCTAAGCAAACAGCTGGAGGCAGGGCTTTCTCCTATAGATCTCCATTTTTATGGAATGGTCTGCCTACCCATGTGAGAGACGCAGACTCGGTCTCAACTTTTAAGTCTTTACTCAAGACTCATCTCTTCAGTGGGTCATATGATTGAGTGTAGTCTGGCCCAGGAGTGTGAAGGTGAACGGAAAGGCTCTGGAGCAACGAACCGCCCTTGCTGTCTCTGCCTGGCCGGTTCCCCTCTCTCCACTGGGATTCTCTGCCTCTAACGCTATTACAGGTGCTGAGTCACTGGCTTACTGGTGCTCTTTCATGCCGTCCCTAGGAGGGGTGCGTCACTTGAGTGGGTTGAGTCACTGACGTGTTCTTCCTGTCTGAGTTGGCGCCCCCCTTTGGGTTGTGCCGTGGCGGAGATCTTTGTGGGCTATACTCGGCCTTGTCTCAGGATGGTAAGTTGGTGGTTGAAGATATCCCTCTAGTGGTGTGGGGGCTGTGCTTTGGCAAAGTGGGTGGGGTTATATCCTTCCGGTTTGGCCCTGTCCGGGGGCATCATCAGATGGGGCCACAGTGTCTCCTGACCCCTCCTGTCTCAGCCTCCAGTATTTATGCTGCAGTAGTTTATGTGTCGGGGGGCTAGGGTCAGTTTGTTATATCTGGAGTACTTCTCCTGTCTTATCCGGTGTCCTGTGTGAATTTAAGTATACTCTCTCTAATTCTCTCTTTCCTTCTCTCAGAGGAGGACCTGAGCCCTAGGACCATGCCTCAGGACTACCTGGCATGATGACTCCTTGCTGTCCCCAGTCCACCTGGCCGTGCTGCTGCTCCAGTTTCAACTGTTCTGCCTGCGGCTATGGATCCCTGACCTGTTCACCGGACGTGCTACCTGTCCCAGACCTGCTGTTTTCAACTCTCTAGAGACTGCAGGAGCGGTAGAGATACTCTTAATGATCGGCTATGAAAAGCCAACTGACATTTACTCCTGAGGTGCTGACTTGCTGCACCCTCGACAACTACTGTGATTATTATTATTTGACCATGCTGGTCATTTATGAACATTTGAACATCTTGGCCATGTTCTGTTATAATCTCCACCCGGCACAGCCAGAAGAGGACTGGCCACCCCTCATAGCCTGGTTCCTCTCTAGGTTTCTTCCTATGTTTTGGCCTTTCTAGGGAGTTTTTCCTAGCCACCGTGCTTCTACACCTGCATTGCTTGCTGTTTGGGGTTTTAGGCTAGGTTTCTGTACAGCACTTTCAGATATCAGCTGATGTAAGAAGGGCTATATAAATACATTTGATTTGATTTGATACTGATACCCACTGTTTATAGCCTCGTTATTGTTATTTTATTTTTAGTCTTAAAAAATACTTTATTTTGTAAATATTTTCTTAACTCTTATTTTTCTTAAAACTGCATTGTTGGTTAAGGTCTTGAAAGTAAGCATTTCACTGTAAGATCTACACCTGTTGTATTTGCCGCATGTGACAAATAAAATTTGATTTGAAGCCAACTCAGTCTGCTGCAACTGACTGCTCCTGTGGTCCATCAACCAGCTCACTCTGTATAATAAACCCATACACCATTCATTCACAATACTCCATACAGCAGTCATGCACAATACATACACTTCACACAAATGCAATTTATCAAATTTGATACAAAATTTGAATGAATACTGGGCCATAATAGCAAGCTAGAGATACTTGAGCCCTATAGTCATAAAAGTCTATAATCAGCCTTGCTTCACCTCTGAGCCTTGCTGGGTCCCAGTGGCTGACGCCTGCATACAATCAGTGAGGCTTTGGCTCCCCGTGATCCCATTGGCCAGTGCACGGATATCTTCAACGTAGTAACAGATATGCAACGAGAAAAAAATGCTAAAGGAATCTTTTAATTTCCCTAAAATTGTGAACAAGTGTCGTCATGGAACTCTCTTGACTGGCTTCTCTAACCGGATCGAACAGTAAATCTTTTGTGCGATCCTATACAATAAAGTGGAAAACGAAAACTATGAAAATATTTATACAAATGAAATGTGGTCCATGAAGCAGCAGTTGGCAAGGCAGCCAGAGACAAGCCTTAATGGGAAAAAGGTGTCAATACTTTAGTGAGTTAAACTCTTAAAAAAAACATCAAGGCTCTTTTAGTCCCGGTGTGGGTTCGACTTTAGTCCCGGTGTGGGTTCGACTTTAGTCCCAGTGTGGGTTAGACTTTAGTCCTGGTGTGGGTTCGACTTTAGTCCCGGTGTGGGTTCGACTTTAGTCCCGGTGTGGGTTCGACTTTAGTCCTGGTGTGGGTTAGACTTTAGTCCCGGTGTGGGTTCGACTTTAGTCCCGGTGTGGGTTCGACTTTAGTCCCAGTGTGGGTTAGACTTTAGTCCTGGTGTGGGTTCGACTTTAGTCCCGGTGTGGGTTCGACTTTAGTCCCAGTGTGGGTTAGACTTTAGTCCTGGTGTGGGTTAGACTTTAGTTCTGGTGTGGGTTAGATTTTTAAAAGGTGTCAGTCCTGGTGTGAGTTAGACCTTGCCTTTCCAACCACACCAGATCATTTTTGGGACCACACAAGAGAAGCATGGATTCATCTATGTTCCCATGTTTGATTCAGAGTTCACCAAGCAGACTGGTTGGGCTAATGAAAATACACTTGCCTGTTTCCATACTAAGTGGACTACTAAGTGGACCTCAGTGGGGATCTCATAGCTTAATGCTCCTATTACATGACCTACCGTCTTCTGGGGTCAAATCCACGATTCATGACGCTCTCCTTCAAAGCCAACACGGCAGGAGGCACTGAAGTCTAATTCTGCATCTGCACAATTATGTGACCCTGCCCTAGTTAACGTGTACGTTCCCTGACTGCAACATACATGGAAGTAAAATTGGCGGCCTCCTTTGAACGCTCCTTATTCGTGCCACGTAAACAACATGCCGTTGTGGAGGCGAGAGGAGGCAAGCCAACAAATAAAACAAGAACAAGTTTAAGAAACCTGACTAAACGGCATCTCCAGACCCGTGTCGGCGCTTCAAACACGGGCTGGCACCCAGAGCACCCTGGCACAGGCAGGGGGAGGGAAGGAGGAGCAGCTGCTGCTGAGGTCATCTGGGCAGCTGCCTCTTTCCACACCTCACAGGCCCAGCCAGCCAACACTGGGGCCCAGCCAGCCATCATTGTAGCCCGGCCTCCCGCTCCACACTTCAAATAACTACGGCAGACCTATTCTCCATTCAGACTCTCTCTCTCACTCTCTCTTCCCTCTTGCGTTACATTTTTTTTTTTTTTTACTCTGCATCGTTGGGAAGGGGTCGTAAGCAATCCTTTCACGGTAAAGTCAACAACAGTTGTATTTGGCGCATGTGACAAATAAAAACTCATTCGATTTTCTCTTACTCTCTCTCTCTTCAGTCGTGCCATTTGTATTTGAATGATCTGAATGGTCGTTTATTCAAGCACAACTACGCTCCACAAGTCACAACTTCTCGACCAATCCAGAAGTTGACACGTTCACACAGCACAAGCAAGCGATCCTGAGCAAAAAGAAGCGTCCATCAATCTACTCGCTGTGTTATTTATTTTAGGGAAAGTGATTTACAAAAGTAAACTTTCAATAGTGAACATACTATCAAT